>NC_072429.2:122575000-123225000 GCF_028878055.3 Symphalangus syndactylus | reverse complement strand
GGGCCCGCGGAGTGCATGGTGCCCGGCGCCTCGGCTGCCTGGCAGGAGGACCTCGGGGCGGGGTCGAGCTGATCCCAGCTCCTTCTCCCCTCAGCCGCGCAAGAAACCGCCCTCCCGGACGGCCGCGGGCGTCCCCGCTCTTCAGCTCGCCATGTCCCGGCTGCTGCCGCTGCTGAGGAGCCGGACCGCGCGCAGCCTGAGGCCGGGCCCGGCCGCCGCGCCCCGCCCGCCGTCCTGGTGCTGCTGCGGGCGGGGGCTGCTGGCGCTCGCGCCCTCCGGCGGCTTGCCGGGCGGCCCCAGGCGGCTGGGCACGCACCCCAAGAAGGAGCCCATGGAGGCGCTGAACACGGCACAGGGCGCGCGCGACTTCATCTACAGCCTGCACTCCACGGAGAGGAGCTGCCTGCTCAAAGAGCTGCACCGCTTCGAGTCCATTGCCATTGCCCAAGGTAAGGGGGGCAGGTGGGGGGCGAGCCTGGGGGCCCTGACGCCCTCCTCTTCCCGCCAGCCCACCGGGAGCCCTCTGCGGCCCTGGATCTTGGACCCCCGCCGCCGCCCCCCTTCCGCCCCCCTCGCCTGTCTGGCCCCACGCCTGGGACGGCTGGGGGCGGGGAGACTCTCCGCCGCCCGAGTTTCCCCCAGGCAGGTAGGACGGGCGCGGGTCGTGTCAGGCAGCCGAGGCCAGCGCCTGGCTACTTCCTCCCCAGCCTCAGAATCCGGAGCTTCGTTCTAAAATGCCAGTTAACACTGTTGGGATTGTGGTTTGATTTGCCCCGTGCCTCCCCTCCCCAGCCCTCCTGTCCCTTAGCTCTTGCTGTTTTCTTGCGAGCGTGCACCCGTGCAGGTGGCATGCTGTGCCTGCTCCGAGAAAGTGCTACAAACCCGCCTGGCAGGAAGAAACTTTTTGAACGGTTATCAAATGAAGACGTATGGGTGGGTAGCCAAAAGAAGGGGTGTAGCTTCAAAAGTCAGGGATGCTCATAGCTGCTTGTTTCCACACACGTCTGGTTGCGTTAATTTAAGCAGCCAAAGGAAACATTTTCCCCAGAAATGGAAAGACAGATTCAAGTTACACTCTAGTTTTGGTTTTTCCCAGAGGTTGAAAGAATGAAATAAATAAGGAGGTATATTTTTTGGAAATCTGTGGCTCTGGTTAAAAGTCAGACTGATGCTCAAAAGTAATTTGGTAACGATGAAAGCAAAACGATTTTTAAACTAGTCTGTTAAAATAGGATCTTTCTAAAAGAAGTCCAGAATGGGGTAGGTCAGAATTTGAGTCTAGGTGAAAAAGCTAAAAGTTCAGAAAATAAAAAGGATGAAAGGAGCAAACGACTAAAATGGATGTCTTAAAATATTTCTGCCACTTACATACAGTTATGTAAACAAAACACATTGCTTCAGTTTGTATTACATTCTGATGTGTTTGAAAGTTTTAAAAAAGTTTACTCTGCCCTCTAAACTTGGTAGATACATAAACATCTCATAGATTCCAAAGTGTAGAGCACATTGATTCGGATCATGCCATTTGATTTGCCAGACTTGAAAGTATATCTTTGGCTGATGTGCAGGAATGGAGGAAAGAATTATCTGCCTCATGTAAGCAGGGCATTATCTGTACTACTTAAGAAACTTGTTTTAGTTGTGGCTTTTAATCAGATTTTTTCCCCCTCAGTTCAGGAAATTGTGGACCAATTTATAGTGGATGATTGATTCCAGACATTGTTTACCCACAGTGCTTTTACAGGAAAATGTAACATCCGATCAATTCCATTATTCAATATGTAATCATGATGTTATGTGAAATCATAATGAAACACTAGCACATTTGTAATCTATGTGTGCACTCAGTATGCAGTTTAAAAATAGTCAATCAATTCTGAAAATATGCTCCTTGGAAAAATAATATAGTCAGTCATGTACTAGAACATTAACTTTTGAATCTTTCTGCACTGACAAGACTATTTCAACACACATTTTACCTTTTCCAAGTAATTTCTTGGAAATTCTGCATTGTCAACAAGTTATAAGATTGAAGGGCCCTATGAATATAGTTTTATGGCAGTTCTTGAAAAGCATGTCCTGCAAGGTGACTGAATAATTTTTTTCTCATGTATTATTATTTTTTACATGCCAGCAGTATTGCGGTAGCAATGCTACATTTCCTAATAAAGATAATATTTTTTAATTTAACGTGGTTTTAAATATTCTGAAAAGGACCTAAGCACTTTAGTCAATGGAGGTCATTAGCATCAATTAAACGTAGTTATGTTACTAATATGAGAGAGAAATTAGTAATTTAAATTGTCTTCTTTGCTCAGGAGAAACAGTCAAGGATATTTGAAACAATGGTTAGTCAGATGCTTATCTCTCCTGTTTATATGCTAAAGAACATCAAAGTTTAAATCAGCTATTTTTGCTGATGTTGATGACAAAATGATTGTCCTGTGAATCAAATGACACAGATGCTGCTGCTTTGTTAGTATAGTCTTGGTGTTCACTTATTGTTTTCGGTATCAACACATATAGTTATGAAGATAACTAGAATCATCACTTAGGAAATTACCTTATTCATTAATCATTAAGGTAAAAGGGATTTTATTACGTTGGGAATGCATACAGCTCATAAACATTTTTTTTCCAGCCAGATAGATGAAAAACTCCCATGTTTTCTTTTATTGTTGCTTTTTGAATAATGTTTTCAAGTACTCAACCAATGTATTAAGTGTGTGTGTACCAAGTGCACTTTCTAACAAAATTAATTCGATTAAAAGGGCTATTTCTTACCATAGGCAATCTTTTGTGTCTTTGGAAAGGGTGCTTGTATAAACTAATGAAGTGTTTTGGATTTGGTATGGAAACATTACTGAAAAAATATCCATGCTTTGATATGGCAGTGGAATCTGCTGTTGAGATTTGGCACATTTGCCCTTATCTTTCTTATATGTTTATCAGTAGGCATGTGATATAATCTGTGATGAGATAAAGCTTTGGAATCAGTTCGTAATAGATAAGGCAGACCTTGTGGGATATCTCATCATAGTTAAATAGAATATTGTGATTTTTAAAATTACAAACCAATTTCTTTCCCAATTTAAAAAAAAAGTTGAGGTTGCGCCTTCAATTTACCTGCTCAGCCTGATCTCTCTTCTTCCGGAAACAGACCATATTCTGCTGATAGAGCATTATTCATTTTTTTACAAGTAGTACTGGCAAGCTGACATTATTACAGTGGCCTTTCAATGTTAGCCAAAATTTTTAAAACAAATTTTCTTCCCAATTTTTGTAATTAGTATTTCCATTTATAATTATTTTTAAAAGCTTTTAAAATATAGCAATTTGGTATTGAAAGATAGACAGTGCTCGTTGTATTAGTTATCCATTGCGGTATAACAAATTATCCTAAAACACAGTGGCTTAAAACAAGCATGTATTAACTCATAATTTCTGAGGCCCAGGAATGCTATAGCATCTTAGTTGAGTATTTCTGACCCAGCATCTTATAAAGTTGAAATCAAGCTCTCAGCTGGGGTGGCATCATCTGAAGTCTTAACTGGGGCTGGAGGATCCATTTCCAAGAAGTCTCACTCACATGGCTGTTGGCTGGATGTCTTAATTCCCTCCCATGTGGTCCTCCACAGGGCTGCCTGAGTATTCTCATGACATGGCAGTGGGTTTCCTCTAGAGCAAGTGATGAGAGAGCGAGAGAGCAAGAGAGAGCGAGTGTTTTTGCAAGACAGCACCTGTGGGCACCTAAGCTGGAAGCCACAGACTTTTATAACGCAGTCTTAGTAGTGACAGTCCATCTCTTTTGTCCTGACACATTGTGGGAGAGTACTATAGAAGGTGTGAATACAAGGGAGTAGGAATCATCGGGGGTACATCTTTGAGGCTGGCTTCTACACTTATTTAAGGTGGTGTAATTAATGCTCATCAGAGAGTTACACAGAGAGACAAGAACTGGCTATTAGAGAGGTACAATGAGAGAGATGTTTTGAAAAAAGGAGTCTCTTAGAGAATATTTTTGTTATGATATGTATACTATAAGCCACAGACTTTTATAATGCAGTCTTAGAAGTGACAGTCCATCTCTTTTGTCCTGACACATTGTGGGAGAGTACTACACAAGGTGTGAATGCAAGGGAGTAGGAATCATCAGGGGTACATCTTTGAGGCTGGCTTCCACACTTATTTAAGGTGGTGTAATTAATGCTTATCAGAGAGTTACACAGAGAGACAAGAACTGGCTATCAGAGAGGTACAATGAGAGATATGTTTTGAAAAAAGGAGCCTCTTAGGGAATATTTTTGTTATAATATGTATACTTAAGATATTTAAAAAATGAGATTCTTTTTACGTATAGCAAATAAAAGATGTATTGAGGTGAACAGAGCAGTCTTTCTATCAGTGTTAGATCTTAATTAGCTTGCATTTTTTTGGTTCCTCTATATGAGTGGTAATTGTGTGCTTTTGACATTTTTTACCATTTATCTACATCTGTATATATTAACCAAATAATTCTAAACTTTAATCTTGTAGTCCCCCATTTTTTGTGATTGTTTAAGGTAGGGTGAAGAGCTTTGTTTTGAGAACTTGCCATATAGCATAAGAGGACTTTGACAAAATGAAAGACTGGAAGATAAAGAGCTTAGACTAAATTGAGTATCTAGAACACTTAAAAATAAATTAGGCTTTCTTATGGAATCCCTGTTCAGTAGAGATCTTGGACCTTTAACAAGATTATCCTTATTTTTTTTTCAGCCCATTGCTCTGGATTATGTGAGAAAATAGAAATTCTTTTTTAAAATTTTTTTTATTTTTTGAGACAGAGTCTCACTCTGTTGCCCAGGGTGGAGTGCAGTGGTGCAGTCTCAGCTCAGTGCAACTCTGTCTCCCGGGTTCAAGCGATTCTCCTGCCTCAGCCTCCCGAGAAGCTGGGATTACAGACATGCACCACTGTGCCTGGCTAAGTTTTGTATTTTTAGTAGAGGTGGGGTTTCACCATGTTGGCCAGGTTCGTCTCGAACTCCTGACCTCAGGTGATCCACCCAGCTTAGCCTTCCAAAGTGCAGGGATTATAGTTGTGAGCACCGTGCTTAGCCTAAATATAAATTATTTTAAGCTATGAGCCTCTGGAATGGTTTGGGAATAGTTTGCTTTTGTCCAATAAGAAAAAGGGCAAGAAAAACATTTTATGCTCCAAATTAAGATACGTGAATAAAGATATTTCAGTGCCTTTGTTGAGATAGTAAAAAAGGAATAAGGGAAGTATAGCCCCACCTAGGCCCGGCAAGAGGGGAAGAACAAGGACGTGGATAAGAAGTATGAATTGAGGCAAGAGGAGTGAGAGATCTCTGATGAGCCATGGGCTTCTCTATAAGTTGAGTTAGGCTCAGTTAAATGAAGCTTTGCTACAATCAGTTATTTTACCAATATTGAAAGGACCTAATTACAGTAGTATATTTCAGCAAGCTTAATTCTGAGTTCTTTAGAGTTATGGGGTATGTTGGAATGGTCTTATTACTAGGGATTACTGCCAGTAGAAGACAGATAATCAAGTAATCAAGTAAAGTTTTTTTTTTTCCATTATGAAAGGCATATATGCTATTTAACAGTGTTTAATCATCACTTACATAGAACATGTCCAGAGTTACGTGTGACTTCAAATAACAACCCTTCTATTATAGTTCATGATTTTGTGGATCAAGAATATAGGCAGTTGCAGGTAGAGAGTTCATAGGAAATAAAAAAATAAAATTAAAAAAAAGGATATAGGCAGGGCTCAGCTGGATGCTGTTATGGTATCTATGGAGGTCATTACATAAACTCTGGCTGGCTGATGGTCTGGTCAGAAGGTCCAACATCGGTTTATTTACATGTCTGGCACTTTGGTAGAGATGGCTGGAGGGCTGGCCTTAACTGGAACTGTTGACCCAAGGAGATGGATGTAGCCTCACCAGCAAGACAATGTTAGCATGGTTGTAATACTTAGGTCAGGGCTCCCAGAGAAAATGTTCCAAGGGGGCTGGGTAGAAGCTGTAAGACTTTGTATTAGTTTTCTTTCTCTTTTTTGAGATGGAGTCTCGTGCTGTCACTCAGTCTGGAGTGCAGTGGTGTGATCTTGGCTCACTGCAACCTCTGCCCCCCGTGTTTAAGCGATTCTCCTGCTTCAGCCTCCCTGAGTAGCTGGGACTACAGGTGCACACCACCATGCTTGGCTAATTTTTGTATTTTTAGTAGAGATGGGGTTTCGCCAGGTTGGCCAGGCTGGTCTTGAACTCCTGACCTCAGGTGATCCTCCTGCCTCGGCCTCCCAAAGTGCTGAGATTACAGGCGTGAACCACCACGCCCAGCCTGTATTAGTTTTTTATTGCTGCTGTAACACCACAAATACAGTAGCATAAAACAACATATTCTCTTAGAGTTCTCAGAGTTCAAAGTCCAAAATAAGTCTTAAAGGACTAAAATCAAAGTGTCAGCAAGGCTCTGTCCTTCTAGAGAGTCCAGGGCAGAATATGTTCTTTGCTTCTTTCATCTTTTGGGATTCCTTGGTTCCTGGACACATCACTAAAATCTCTGCTCCCTCATTGATCTTTTTGCCTCCCTATTATAAGAACCCTCATGATTATATTTAGGTTTTATCTGGATAATCCAGGATAATCTCACTCTCTCAAAATCCTTAATTACATTTGCAAAATTCTTTTTGCCATATAATGTAACATATATACAGGTTAGGAAAGTAGAATGTGGGATATCTTTGGGGGCCATTATTCATCCTACCACAGACTTGTTATGACCTAGCTTTTGAAGTTCCAGAACATTATTTCTGCTGCAGGTAATTGGTCTAGCAAGTCACTAAAACCAGTTCAGATTCAAGGGAAGGGAAATTAAAAGGAGGACAGAAAGGTGATTCCGTATCTATCAGACTCTTAACCTCTCTATTAAATAAACTTTTGGGTAATTGTTTTCCTTGATTGTGTTGTCTCTTCACTTCTAAATTATTGACTAAATTCTAAATATTAGAAATTTGGGAAATATGGCTTCCAGGTAAGTCAAACACTTATATCTATAGTTTAATTTATCAGTAATTAATTTGCTGTTTTTCACCTTAATAGTCATTTATTGCCTATTTTTTATTTGTGGCAAATTTTTATGAACAAATTTGTGGATAGGAAAATTAAAGTAATATAAAGTCAGCAATTTATAGGGTCATCCAGAGGGTCAGGTGGAACTACAGATCACGATCTTGAAAGTTTGGGATGATGTGATATTTTGCCATTATTAGTGGAGATTGTTTTCATTTTTCTAAAAATAGTGATGAGTTTGCATAACCACACTCTTGTCTGGTTTCCTTTGGTGTGTTTGGTTATAAAATAACTTGAACAAATAGGGACTAAATCCTTGAGTGTAGATTTTATTAGCATCTTGCCTAAGTGATCTGAATTAGTTAGTATGTAGCTTTACAGGACTCTAGCCTTGTCTTTGACTCACAGGTTTATGTCTGCTTTAAGTAAAGGAAAACACATAAAAACAAGTAGTTATATATCAAAATTACCTCAGACAGACAATAGAGGTAAGAGTAAATAAGAGGTTCTTGTAGATAAAAGACTGTAGGTAACAAAATCATTTCTCCTAAGCACTGAGACATTTACTTTGATTGCTTTTGATGATAAACTATTTGAACATATTGCATTTTTTATCTGCCTTAGTAAAAATATAATGAGCATAATTAGCTTCTACCAGATGTCAGAGTCCTTATATACTATATTTTAATACAATAAGTTGCTTTGAGGTTACTTCTATTTGTAGACATGCTAGTCATTACACCAAATGCCTCCAAAACACTGCTGTTTCAGTTGGCATGCTTTTTGGACTCTGTCACAGTGGTAGTGAAATGTGTTGGGCTTAGTCTGCCCCTCCCTACTCCTCAGTGCTCTCAGACTTTTCTACTCTATTCTCATTCATTCCTTGTAGTTATGGTAAACTCTTTTCTGCTGTGTAAGGAGGTCTGCGTCGTGGCATCCTGTTATTGTTTCTAAAGACTGCTTTTCTGCCAATTGTCACTCTTCCATTGTGTTTAATTTTTTTCTTTTTCCTATGTTTTTCCTATCTTTTTACTTCCTCCATTTGCTTTTCAGCAGGGTTTAATCTTGATAGACATTTCAAGGATCACTGTTCTCATTTGTGTTTTCAGCTAACTAGTTGTACCTATCACATTATTATTGATTTTTGACTCTAGCTCTTGTACTAAAGATCTTTCTTTTGATAATATCCCTCATAATAGGTTTTATAGTAGATTCTACTGCAAGGGCTATGGTTGCACAACAAAATCCTTTACATTCTCTTACTAAAGTTGTACTAGATAATAGAATTGCTCTAGATTACCTACTGGCTAAATGGGGAAGAATCTGTGCAGTTGTTGATACTTGTTTTACATGGATGAATACATCAGGTATTATGGAGATTCAGTTGTAGGGGATTAATGAACAGGCTGCTTGGTTGAAAATGCATCAGAATTAAGCAGTTAACTGTGGAAATGACTTAAAATGGTCATTGACACAATTGACAAGAAAATTTGGTTATTTCTGTGGCTTACAATAATTAATTTAAAATAATCACCATAATCAGGACTGATAACATACCAAGACACACCAGAATTTTAGGAGGCTCATACAATTTTGGACTATATATTAGTAACATATCCATAAACTATAACTCAAAGAAGGTTAAACATCATTTCTTATTTGACAATGCTTCCCATGTAATTTAACTTACCAGATAAGCTTGTTTATTAGTTCTCTTTTGGATGCTGCAAGGACCCTGTGTGTAATGTCCCAAAGTTAGTTTGAGGTCAAAAGACTTAACTTTGAATTCGAACTTAATCAAAATAGGATCAAAGATCACTGTGAAATAATTGTCATACCTTTAGCCAAAGTGGTAATTAAAAGGTTTTTAAAAGCAAAACCATTTATTCTTCGATAGAGGAGTGACTCTGTTTTCCACACAATCAGAAATCCTAATAAAGATAGCATGAGATGGAATCTGTCTCTTCTTTCCCTTCTTTCTTTTTTTGCAGTTGACTTAAAAGGTAAACAAACATATTTACTCTCTCTTCTTAATAGTACACAAAATTCTTGTTCAAAAGAGAAAACCAAATTTTACTTTTGTATTAGTATATTACCAATACTAAACCTGTAGCTAATTTTAATAAAAGCTTATAAACAAATTGGATTTTCATAAACCTTTTATAATCTCTTAGCATTTTTTCTATTTTTTTTTTTTTTGAGACAAGAGTCTTGCTCTATCACCAAGGCAGGAGTGCAATAGCATGATCTTGGCTCACTGCAACCTCCGCCTCCTGGGCTCAAGCGATTCTCATGACTAAGCCTCCTGAGTAGCTGGTACAACAGGCCTACACCACCATGCCTGGCTGATTTTTGTATTTTTAGTAGAGACGGAGTTTTGCTATGTTGTCCAGGCTTGTCTTGAACTCCTGACCTCAAGTTAACCACCCCTCTCTGCCTCCCAAAGTGCTGGGATTACAGGCATGAGCCACTGCGCCCAGCCAATTTTTTCTATTCTCTTTCTTTTTCCAACTTGCTATATTAATTTAGTTTTATCTATATCTTTAAAAAAATTCCTTCGTTTTGAAACAAACTTTAAATATCTTCTAAACTAGATAGATGAAATTATTTTTTCTCAGCAAATACACATTTTCATGCTTTTTACAACTTTCCTTATCAAAAACATATCTTGGCCTGGCACGGTGGCTCACGCCTGTAATCCCAGCACTCTGGGAGGCCGAGGCGGGTGGATCACCTGAGGTCAGGAGTTTGAGACCAGCCTGGCCAACATGGTGAAACCCTGAATCTACTAAAAGTACAAAAAATTAGCTGAGCGTGGTATCAGGTGCCTGTAATCCTAGCTGCTTGGGAAGCTGACGCAGGAGAGTTGCTTGAACCCAGGAGGCAGAGGTTGCAGTGAGCCGACATCCTGCCGTTGCACTCCAGCCTGGGCTATAAGAGCGAAACTGCATCTCAAAAAGCCCCCCAAAAAACCGACCAAAAAAATCTTGCTTTTTAAAAATTTTTTATTTATTTTTTATTTTTTTGAGACGGAGTCTTGCTCTGTTGCCCAGGCTGCAGTGCAGTGGCGTGATCTCCGCTCACTGCAACCTCTGCCTCCCGGGTTCAAGCAATTCTCCTGCCTCAGCCTCCTGAGTAGCTGGGATTACAGGTGCATGCCACCATGCCTGGCTAATTTTTGTATTTTTTTTAATAGAGACGGGGTTTCACCTTGTTGGCCAGACTGGTCTCGAACTCCTGACCTCAAGTGATTCGCCTGCCTCTGCCTCCCAAAGTGCTGGGATCACAGGTGTGAGCCACCGTACCTGGCCCAAAATCTTGCTTTTTTTAAACACTCTGTATACAGACTTGTTTCCTCTTATATCTAGTAGTTTTAATTGTATATATTAACTACAGGATTTTTTTTTTTTTTTTTGAGACGGAGTTTCGCTCTTGTTGCCTAGGCTGGAGTGCAATGGCACGATCTCGGCTCACCGCAACCTCCGCCTCCCTGGTTCAAGCCATTCTCCTCCCTCAGCCTCTGGAGTAGCTGGGATTACAGGCGCCCACCACCATGCCCAGCTTATATTTTGTATTTTTAGTAGAGACAGGGTCTCGCCATGTTGGCCAGGCTGGTCTTGAACTCCTGACCCTGAGTGATCTACCCGCCTCGGCCTCCCAAAGTGCTGGGACTACAGGTGTGAGCCACTGTGCCCGGCCTACAGTTTTAACTCTTAGTAGCCTTAATGCCTAGCGAAAACCTTTGAAGTAGTCTTGAACTGTTTTATGTCAGTATTTGTAAATGAAAACCATTTTGGATTTTTTTAGAAAGATGTTTTCTCAATTTTTTTGTTTATTAACAGATCTAAGTATATTTAGCCTTTCTGTGCCATATAAATGAATTATATGTAACTGACAATTCAGAAGCCAATCCTATTTAATTTTACTAACAATTTAAAAACTAGTTTTATTTATCAAATATTAACACGTACACAGACACACAGAAGCAGATCTTACAGCTTTCATAAGCAATTTTCATTTGCTGGCTTTTAAATACTTTTTTTCCCCATTCTACTACCAATCTTCCAATTATCTGTTTCATTGCCCTAGGCAATTGTTAGCTGGGCAACCCTAAATTTGCATTTTCAAAGGGATGGCTCTTAGATGAAACAAGGTAGAAAATTTATATCTCCAAAACACAGAGCTGAGATTTCAGGCCTAAATAATTTATTTATTTATTTATTTATTTTAATCATTTTTTTTATTATTAATTTTGTTTTGCACACAAAACAACAAACATTTTCTAAAAATACATACAAACAAAAAGATGCATATCAAACATATTAGGAAGGTTGCACATGGGAAGACGGGGAATAGAAATGGGGGGTGGCAATTAAAGAAAATAAATGAGAGAGGGACTTTGTATGGATCAATGATAATAACCCAATCCTCTATTTGACAAAGAAGAAGGAGAAAGAAGAGGAAGGAAAAGAAAGTGGGATAAAGGATCAGAAAGGGAGGAAAATAGAAAAAATTAGAGTATGACTCCAGGGTAGATCTGTTTTGTTGTCGCTGGGTTGGTTGGTTGGTCTGTTGTATTTTTCATATGTTTCGCCATCTTGGCCAGGCTGGTCTCGAACTCCTAGCCTCAAGTGATCAACCCACCTCGGCCTACCAGAGTGCTGGGACTACAGGCGTGAGCCACCACGTCCAGCCCCCACGTTGCTTCTGGCCTCTGTGGTAGACCTCCCAGACGGGGCGGCCGGGCAGAGGCGCTCACCACATCCCAGACGGGGCGGCCGGACAGAGGCACTCCTCACTTCCCAGACGGGGTGGTCAGGCCTAAATAATTAATTGTATAATCATTTGCCCAAACCAAGGAAGAAGGTTGTTGGTAAAGGCCCAGCTAAGGCAAGATAGCCAGGAAAAGCACCTTAAACAAAGGTTAGATTTGTTTTGTAAATTCAAACCAATGGTAAGAGTTTCTAGTGACTCAGTTCTCCCTCTCTTCCTGGTGCACAGAGGCAGACACCCTTACAAATGGAGATTTTTTTTTTTTTTTGAGACAAGAGTCTCCCTCTGTTGCCTAGGCTAGAGTGCAGTGGTGAGATCTCGGCTCACTGCAACCTCTGCCTCCCAGGTTCAAGCGACTCTCCTGCCTCAGCATCCTGAGTAGCTGGGGCTATAGGCGCACGCCAGCACGCCTGGCTAATTTTTTGTATTTTTAGTAGAGACTGAGTTTCACCATGTTAGCCAGGATGGTCTTGATCTCCTGACCTCGTGATCTGCCTGCCTCGGCCTCCGAAAGTGCTGGGATTACAGGCGTGAGCCACTGCACCTGGCCAAGTTTTTTTTTTTTTTAATAGATGTAAATTTCTTTTACAGAGGAGTTTCAAAATAGCCAGCTAAATGCCAGAGAGGTATGTCTTGAAGACTTATTTAGTTGAATAGGCAGTCTTTTTAACTTAGCCACTGTTTCTTAGCTGAAATTATTGAGTTTAGGGTGAAGGCCATTAAGGAAAAGGGCAAAGAAAACATTCTCTGTGCCTAGGCTCAATATGATAGCTCTGAAAAAGAAGCAAGGCAACTTTACCTGAGGTCCTAACTTTTATAAACACTTTATCCAGGATAGCTTTCTTTTAGCCTTTAGTGTGGTATAATAACTAAGCCAAAAGGTTAGCAGATTTAATTTTCATTATCAATTAGTTGTTTAAGCTTTTTATTTGCCTTTTATAGTCTTTTTCCTTTTTTTTTTTTGAAACAGAGTCTTGCTCTGTTGTCCAGACTGTAGTGCAGTGGTGTGATCTCAGCTCGCTTCAGCTTCTGCCTCCCAGGTTCAAGCCTCCCTCATGCTTCAGCCTTTCGAGTAGCTGGGATCACAGGCGTGTACTACCATGCTTAGCTAATTTTTATATTTTTAGTATAGATGAGGGTTCACCATGTTGGCCAGGGTGGTCTTGAATTCCTGGCTTCAAGGGATCTGCCCACCATGGTCTCCCAATGTGCTGGCATTACAGGCATGAGACACCATGCCCACCCTCTTTTATAGTCTTTAAAAAGAGGCAATGAGTAGAAACTCTACAAGCCAGAAGAGAGTGGGGGCCAATATTCAACATTCTAAAGGAAAAGAATTTTCAACCCAGAATTTCATATCCAGCCAAACTAAGCTTCATAAGTGAAGGAGAAATAAAATACTTTATAGACAAGCAAATGCTGAGAGATTTTGTCACCACCAGGCCTGCCCTAAAAGAGCTCCTGAAGGAAGCGCTAAACATGGAAAGGAACAACCAGTACCAGCCACTGCAAAAACATGCCAAACTGTAAAGACCATCAAGGCTAGGAAGAAACTGCATCAACTAACGAGCAAAATAACCAGCTAACATCATAATGACAGGATCAAATTCACACATAACAATATTAACTTTAAATGTAAATGGACTAAATGCTCCAATTAAAAGACACAGACTGGCAAATTGGATAAAGAGTCAAGACCCATCAGTGTGCTGTATTCAGGAAACCCATCTCACGTGCAGAGACACACATAAGCGCAAAACAAAGGGATGGAGGAAGATCTACCAAGCAAATGGAAAACAAAAAAAGGCAGCGGTTGCAATCCTAGTCTCTGATAAAACAGACTTTAAACCAACAAAGACCAAAAGAGACAAAGAAGGCCATTATATAATGGTAAAGGGATCAATTCACCAAGAAGAGGTAACTATCCTAAATATATATGCACCCAATACAGGAGCACCCAGATTCATAAAGCAAGTCCTGAGTGACCTACAAAGAGACTTAGACTCCCACACAATAATGATGGGAGATTTTAATACCCCACTGTCAACATTAGACAGATCAATGAGACAGAAAGTTAACAAGGATACCCAGGAATTGAACTCAGCTCTGCACCAAGCAGACCTAATAGACATCTACAGAATTCTCCACCCCAAATCAACAGAATATACATTTTTTTCAGCACCACACCACACCTATTCCAAAATTGACCACATAGTTGGAAGTAAAGCACTCCTCAGCAAATGTAAAAGAACAGAAATTATAACAAACTGTCTCTCCAACCACAGTGCAATCAAACTAGAACTCAGGATTAAGGAACTCACTCAAAACCGCTCGACTACATGGAAGCTGAACAACCTGCTCCTGAATGACTACTGGGTACATAACGTAATGAAGGCAGAAATAAAGATGTTCTTTGAAACCAGCGAGAACAAAGACACAACATACCAGAATCTCTGGGACACATTCAAAGCAGTGTGTAGAGGGAAATTTATAGCACTAAATGCCCACAAGAGAAAGCAGGAAAGATCCAAAATTGACACCCTAACATCACAATTAAAAGAACTAGAAAAGCAAGAGCAAATACATTCAAAAGCTAGCAGAAGGCAAGAAATAACTAAAATCAGAGCAGAACTGAAGGCAATAGAGACACAAAAAACCCTTCAAAAAATTAATTAATCCAGGAGCTGGTTTTTTGAAAAGATCAACAAAATTGATAGACCGCTAGGAAGACTAATGAAAAGAGAGAAGAATCAAATAGATGCAATAAAAAATGATAAAGGGGATATCACCACCGACCCCACAGAAATACAAACTACCATCAGAGAATACTACAAACACCTCTACGCAAATAAACTAGAAAATCTAGAAGAAATGGATAAATTCCTTGACACATACACTCTCCCAAGACTAAACCAGGAAGAAGTTGAATCTCTGAATAGACCAATAACAGGCTCTGAAATTGTGGCAATAATCAATAGCTTACCAACCAAAAAGAGTCCAGGACCACATGGATTCACAGCCAAATTCTACCAGAGGTACAAGGAGGAACTGGTACCATTCCTTCTGCAACTATTCCAATCAATAGAAAAAGAGGGAATCCTCCCTAACTCATTTTATGAGGCCATCATTATCCTGATACCAAAGACTGGCAGAGACACAACCAAAAAAGAGAATTTTAAACCAATATCCTTGATGAACATTGATTCAAAAATCCTTAGTAAAATACTGGCAAACCAAATCCAGCAGCACATAAAAAAGCTCTTCCACCACGATCAAGTGGGCTTCATCCCTGGGATGCAAGGCTGGTTCAACAGCCTTGCAAACATATGCAAATCAATAAATGTAATCCAGCATATAAACAGAACCAAAGACAAAAACCACATGATTATCTCAATAGATGCAGAAAAGGCCTTTGACAAAATTCAACAACCTTCATGCTAAAAACTCTCAATAAATTAGGTATTGATGGGACGTATCTCAAAATAATAAGAGCTATGTATGACAAACCCACAGCCAATATCACACTGAATGGGCAAAAACTGGAAGCATTCCCTTTGAAAACTGGCACAAGACAGGGATGCCCTCTCTCACCACTCTTATTCAACATGGTGTTGGAAGTTCTGGCCAGGGCAATTAGGCAGGAGAAGGAAATAAAGGGTATTCAATTAGGAAAAGAGGAAGTCAAATTGTCCCTGTTTGCAGATGACATGATTGTATATCTAGAAAACCCCATCGTCTCATCCCAAAATCTCCTTAAGCTGATAAGCAACTTCAGCAAAGTCTCAGGATCCAAAATCAGTGTGCAAAAATCACAGGCATTCTTATACACCAATCACAGACAAACAGAGAGCCAAATCATGAGTGAACTCCCATTCATAATTGCTTCAAAGAGAATAAAATACCTAGGAATCCAACTTACAAGGGACGTGAAGGACCTCTTCAAGGAGAACTACAAACCGCTGCTCAATGAAATAAAAGAGGATACAAACAAATGGAAGAACATTCCATGCTCATGGGTTGGAAGAATCAGTATCATTAAAATGGCCATACTGCCCAAGGTAATTTATAGATTCAATGCCATCCCCATCAAGCTGCCAATGACTTTCTTCACAGAATTGGAAAAAACTACTTTCAAGTTCATATGGAACCAAAAAAGAGCCCACAGCACCAAGTCAATCCTAAGCCAAAAGAACAAAGCTGGAGGCAGCACACTATCTGACTTCAAACTATACTACAAGGCTACAGTAACAAAAACAGTGTGGTACTGGTACCAAAACAGAGATATAGATCAATGGAACAGAACAGAGCCCTCAGAAATAATGCCGCATATCTCCAACTACCTGATCTTTGACAAACCTGAAAAAAACAAGCAATGGGGAAAGGATTCCCTATTTAATAAATGGTGCTGGGAAAACTGGCTAGCCATATGTAGAAAGCTGAAACTGGATCCCTTCCTTACACCTTATACAAAAATTAATTCAAGATGCATTAAAGACTTACATGTCAGACCTAAAACCATAAAAACCCTAGAAGAAAACCTAGGCAATACCATTCAGGACATAGGCATGGGGAAGGACTTCATGTCTAAAACACCAAAAGCAATGGCAACAAAAGCCAAAGTTGACAAATGGGATCTAATTAAACTAAAGAGCTTCTGCACAGCAAAAGAAACTACCATCAGAGTGAACAGGCAACCTACAAAATGGGAGAAAATTTTCACAATCTACTCATCTGACAAAGGGTTAATATCCAGAATCTACAATGAACTCAAACAAATTTACAAGAAAAAAACAACCCCATCAACAAGTGGGCAAAGGATATGAACAGACACTTCTCAAAAGAAGACATTTATGCAGCCAAAAGACACATGAAAAAATGCTCATCATCACTGGCCATCAGAGAAATGCAAATCAAAACCACAATGAGATACCATCTCACAATAGTTTAGAATGGTGATCATTAAAAGTCAGGAAACAACAGGTGCTGGAGAGGATGTGGAGAAATAGGAACACTTTTACACTGTTGGTGGGACTGTAAACTAGTTCAACCATTGTGGAAGTCAGTGTGGTGATTCCTCAGGGGTCTAGAACTAGAAATACCATTTGACCCAGCCATCCCATTACTGGGTATATACCCAAAGGACTATAAATCATGCTGCTATAAAGACACATGCACACGTATGTTTATTGCAGCACTATTCACAATAGCAAAGACTTGGAACCAACACAAATGTCCAACAACGATAGACTGGATTAAGAAAATGTGGCACATATACACCCTGGAATACTATGCAGCCATAAAAAATGGTGAGTTCATGTCCTTTGTAGGGACATGGATGAAACTGGAAATCATCATTCTGAGCAAACTATCACAAGGACAAAAAACCAAACACTGCATGTTCTCACTCATAGGTGGGAATTGAACAATGAGAACACATGGACACAGGAAGGGGAACATCACACACCGGGGACTGTTGTGGGGTGGAGGGAGGGGGGAGGGATAGCATTAGGAGATACACCTAATGCTAAATGACGAGTTAATGGGTGCAGGAAATCAGCATGGCACATGGATACATATGTAACAAACCTGCACATTGTGCACATGTACCCTAAAACTTAAAGTATAATAATAATAAATTAAAAGAAAAAGAGGCATTAAAAATGTTGAAATCTTTTTTAGAAACTTCTGCACATCAATAGGCATCCTTGGATGAGACTAATTGAGGATTCCTCACTTTCAAATGTACTGAATTGCCTTTAGTAAGATTTTGCTATCTCTTTAAATGTTTGCTGCTTCCAGGGCTTAATATTTATACATGTATAGGTAGGCATAGCTAGAAAGTGGAGTACTCAATTCTTCAGAAATTAAGGGTCTCATCTATTTGGCTTTCACTCTAGATCGCCTTGATCAGTTTAACCAGTGATTTTTCCCTACGTAGGGTGAGAGAAAAAGAAACAAATGGGGTAGAACACAAAAATTCCTCTGAATTTCCAAAAGCCAAAGCTTGCATCCCCGACAGTATTGCCATTTACTACCAGTTTCTGTCTGACCCAGTCAGATGTCTGAGGCCTCTAACTGGATACAGGCCAGTTAATGATTAGATCCAATTCTGTCCTGGACCCAGTCCAGTTTCTGTCACAACTTCCAAATTCAGTTCAGATAAAAAAAAATTGCTCAAACTCAGATAGCTCAAAACATACCTCCATGGAGCTTTGGAATCCTAGAGAGAACTTACCCATAATCCCCATTTGCTGCAAGAGAGCAGTAGACACAATGGATCCTGTGGGTACCTCACTTGGTCGCTTGTTTCTGGGGGTTGCTGGGAGCTCGACTTTGGATCCCACTTCTGACACCATCTGTTAAGGGAAAACTTGAGACAAATTTAACAGAGTTTATTTGAGCAAAGAATGATTTATGAGTTGGGCAGCCCCTTAACCAGAATAGATTCAGAGCCACTCTGGTGTTGTTGCATGGTCGGAGAGGATTTATGGATGGAAAAAGGAAAGTGACTTATGGAAAATGGAAGTGAGGTGCAGAAGCAGGCAGATTGGTTGCACCTTGGCATATGCCTTATTTGAACGTGGTTTGAACAGTTTGCTACCTGTGAATGCATTGAAGTATGGCTGCTGTGATTGGCTGAGACTCAGCTATTTGTTACAAGAATAGATTATGACCTGTTTACATATCTGCTTGGGTTGTAGTTCATTATATATGGAGAAACCTTCAGGCTTAAAATATGTAAGGAGGCAGCATTAGGCTAAACTTAATTTAACGACACCATGTTCACTACCATTACTTACCAATTATTGAATACTTGTTGTGTGCCAGACATAATGAGCTGAGTTTTTATGTGATTATTTTGTTTACTTCTCTTGGAGGGAGAAGGAATTATCTCTATTTTATAGATAATATACTGATGCTAAGATTAGCTTGCCCCAAATCCTTCAACCAGTGTGTCAGAGTAGAGTCAATAACAGCTTTGGCTGGGTGCGGTGGCTCATGCCTGTAATCCCAGCATTTTGGGAGGCCAAGGCAGGTGGATCACCTGAAGTCAGGAGTTCAAGACCAGCCTGGCAAACATGGCGAAACCCTGTCTCTACTAAAAATACAAAAACTAGCTGGGCGTGGTGGCAGGTGCCTGTAATCCAAGCTACTCAGGAGGCTGATGCAGGAGAATCATTTGAACCTGGGAGGCAGAGGTTGCAGTGAGCTGAGATCATGCCATTGCACTCCAGCCTAGGCAACAAGGGTGAAACTCTGTCTCAAATAAAAAAAATACAGATAAAAAAGTAAAAAAATAAAAGATTTGTCTGACCCCCAAACCTCTCTTCCTACTTACTGCCCCTCTCTGGATACTTATACCCAGGATTTTAAACATATGGGGAAAATAATACCTCATGGTCAATAAAAGTTTAATTTTTAAACTAACTGGATGTGCTTGTAACATATCTTAGTCTCCTGTATCTCCTGTGTGTTTGCATAATATGCACCATTCAATACAAAAGCAAATATGGTATTGTTACTTTGAAAATAAGGGGAATCAAGGTGCAAAAAAGTTAATATATAGTGTGAAAAGTTTGGAAAAGTCAGAAAGCTAGTATTTAGGATTTGTAACTCATAAATCTCTAACCTTTAGTTTTCCTTTAGATTTTAGAAGGTTTTTTATTTTTGTTTGTTTTAGAAATGAATTCCTAACTCGAATGATTTTTTAAAACAAAATCTAACATTTAACCCATAGGAAAGCTGTCCAGACTTTGAGTTCATTTTCAGCTTTACTGGGTATTGTGAGATAACTATATAAAGATATTCAGTAATTAATTGTATATGTCAACTCTGGAGCTCCAGAGTAAGAGTCAAGTTTGAGAATTCTACCCATATAGGTAGTAACTAGGGCTAGGCAGTATAAATAGAGTGATAGGAGAAGATCCCAGGAGAGAATGCTGAAAAACACCAGTGTTTATTGGAAGAGAACAGGAAGAAGAACAAGAACTAGAAAGAGAGTGAGGAGTAATGTCCAGAGAGACAGCAAAAAAATAGTAATGATATCCTAGAAGCTAAGAGTGGAAGAGGCATTTCAAGAAAGAGGGAATGAGACCAGGAACGGTGGCTCACACCTGTAATCCCATCACTTTGGGAGGCCGAGGTGGGAGGATTGTTTGAGTTCAGGAATTTGAGACCAGCCTGGACAACATGGTAAAACCCCGTCTCTACTAAAAATACAAAAAATTAGCTGGGTGTGATGGTGTATGCCTATGGTCCCAGCTACTTGGGAGGCTGAGGTGGGAAGATCACTATAGCCTGGGAAGCAGAGGTTGCAGTGAACCGAGATCACGCCACTGCACTCCAGCCTGGGTGACAGAATGAGACACTGTCTCAAAAAAAATAAAAATAAAAAAAGAAGGGGTGATCTGATGCTTTAGATAGGTCAAGTAAGAGGAATATTGGGGCTGAAGTGTGTGTGGGGTCCGTAACATGAAAGAGATTGATGTCTTTGTCAGAGCAGTTTTAATGATAGCTATGTGAGGAGAAGCCAGATTTTAGTAGGCTGAGAAGGGAGTATCAATAAGGAAGGATTTAACTTTCTGAAGGAAACCTTGGATATGGAAGGGAGATGTTGTGCAATAGCTTGATTTTATCTGAGATCATCTCTTTACTCATAAGTCAGAAATGTGAATTTACTTTAAGTATATGTTACTGGTGTAGAGACAAAAGGAAAACTCCTTTGCCCTCTGAAGATTCACTGACAGAAGGCAGATTAATAAGAGAAATGGCCTACAAATTTATTAGCATGCATGGGGGAAAATCACAGAGTGATTACCCGCTATCCTAACGGGGCCCACATACTTACATAGCCTCATTTAAGAAAGGAGGGAAGAGATGGGTAAAATAGGTATGTATTAGGCCATTCTTGTGCTGTTATAAAGAAATACCCGAGACTGGGTAATTTATAAAAAAAAAGAGGTTTAATTGGTTCACTGCTCAGATTAAGGATTGACTCATAGAGATTGGGAGAAGGATCCAGGTAGAGTTTCATGTTCTTCCTACAATACTGCTATTCCCCTCCTTCAGGTTTCTACTACAATGGGCACTTTCTTAGGGGTTTCTTATCTTTTTTTGTGTATCTGGTGGGATTTCTGGCAACAGAACCTGCAAGAAGGTGTGGACTCTCCCAATTTATGCATACCCTAGTAGCTTCATACTGCCTAAAAATCTCCCACTCTGCCTTCACCTGTTCGCCTACTATTTAGCTGTATCCTTCTTATGGTGTCCAGTTGCAGCTATCCTAAGTAAGCGAGTACTGACATCCTGTCTGTCCTTGTAGGTGCCTGCCCCTCTTTTGATTTAGGGCCAGTTGATTCCTCTGTGACTTCAGTTCTCTTATGGTTTAGAGATAAGCCATCAATTTGAATTGAATTTGACTGTGTTTCATTATAAAGGTGGGATGAAGCCCCTATGTTATATCACACAGTGAAAACTAGACCCCTGCTTTCCAGAGTTTAATTTGCATACATCATCTGGGAATCTTATTGAAATGCAAATTGTGTTTCATTAGGTTTGAAGTGCAGCCTGAGATTCTGCATTTATTTTTATTTTTTTTTTATTTTTTTTTTTTTTGAGACGGAGTCTTGCTCTGTCGCCCAGGCTGGAGTGCAGTGGCACAATCTCGGCTCACTGCAAGCTCCACCTCCCGGGTTCACGCCATTCTCCTGCCTCAGCCTCTCTGAGTAGCTGGGACTACAGGCGCCCGCCACCACGCCCGGCTAATTTTTTGTATTTTTGGTAGAGACGGGGTTTCACTGTGGTCTCGATCTCCTGACCTCGTGATCCACCCGCCTCGGCCTCCCAAAGTGCTGGGATTACAAGCGTGAGCCACCGCGCCCGGCCTGAGATTCTGCATTTCTAACACATTCCCAGGGATTTCAGTGCTACAGGTCCAGGGGCCATATTTTGAATAGCAAGGTTACAGAAAGTATTTTTGTTTTTAAGATAGGAAAGAGTTGAAGACATGTAGATAATAGCTTCAGGCATGCTTGAATTGTGAAAGGAAACAGGCAAACGTGGTAATGATAATATAAGATGTGGTATATTTTGTGAACTGGCTGAATTTTATGTGCATGAGAAAGATCTTCTGGTTTAAAAAACATCCTAGAATTTTTTTTTTTTTTTTCTGCTCAAAGGGACTTCTTAATGACAATTTGAAAAAAGGTGAATTGTTAACCCTGATTTTGTAGCTCTGCAACAATCACATTTGAGAAATAAATGCTGTGTAAGAGATGTATTCTTTTTGCTTATCTTCTTTTACTTCCCATTATTACCTGGAATACACTGTCCACTGGTTAGTCTAATTTCTTTATTGAGCTGTGACCTCCATCATACTTTTTTCTCTTCTGCTTTTCTTCATGTTGTTCTCCCGTGTTTTTCCCACCTAATTTTTTTATTCCTTTTTACATTTTGAAACAGTCTTAAATTTACTGAGGAGTTTCAAGTATGGTACAACAAACTTCTTTTCTCCTCTCCTAAATCATTGGATAATAAGTTTCTGATATGATGCCCTATCATTCCTCTCACAGATTGAGTTCCTTGGCAAGCAGTTTCTGAGACAAAGGTTAACATTGCAAGTAGTTGATTGAGTAGTGTGCTGTTGAAATCCTTACCTTGGGAAGGGAAGGGAAAGAAGCAGGCTTGGGCAGAGGTAGAAGTAAAGGTGTAATTTAGTTTCAGTGGAAGCCTCAGCTGACACTGTAGGGAGTTTTGGAGATGGGATGACACTTTTGTGTTGTCTCGAGTTGGGCAAAAGCGTTGGGCCTCTGCCTCTGTGAAAACAAACTATTAGATGTGGAGTGCCCTGGGCAGGGTGCAGATCCCTCAATGAGGCAGCGTTCTTCAGCTGAGTCGGTCCCCCAAGATGACTGATTGTTGAGGGCTGTCTCTTATCAGGACTTCTGGCAGCTAAGGATCAGATTATGTACCACATTGTCCACTGCAGCGGGAGTACTGTGGTATGGATTTCCTATAAACAAGAACATTGCCCTGGATAGCCACAGTATAATATGGGTACTTTACTACCATCTAATACTCTGATGTCATTCAAGTTCCACCAATTATCTCAGTAATTCTTTAGAGCAAAAAGATTCAGATCAGAATTATGCGTTGCATTTAGTTGTTACCTGTTTTTAATTTCCATCCATCTGGAACAGTTCCTTAGTCTTCCCCTTGAGTTGCATTGATCTTGACACTTTTGGGGATTACAGACCAGTTTTTTTGTAGCGTGTCTTTGGGTTTTTTGTAGCACGTCTTTGAGAGAAACAATTTGGGTTTCTCTCTTTCCTCATGAATATATTTCAGTTATGCATCTTTGGCAGGAGTATCACAGGATTGTTGTTATATTCTTTTCATCCTATCATTTGGCCCATGATTTCAATTTGTCCTTGATGATGTTAACTTTGGACATTTGACTAAGGTGGTATCTATCTGACTTACGCACTCTAAAGTTACTGTTTTCCTTTTTATAATTTATAAGTCTTTTGTGAAGTGATACTTTGAGTCTATGAAATATCCCATTCCTCATCATTCAGTTTAACAATTTATATCAATATATTCTATTCAGTAGATTATAATTCATTACTATCATTTTTGATCTTCCAGCTACCCTGTATTTGGCCAGTAGGAACCCCTTCAAGCTGGTGTCTCTGTCTTTTTGACGTGTCTTCATTACTCTTTGAATAATTCCTGGCTTGAATACTCCACAAGATGTTCCAGACTCATCTTGCCCTTTTCCTGCCCTAGCCTTAGAATCAGCCATTTATACAAGAAACTCTGTTGTTTTTTTTTCAATGTAGAATGGTATTTAGAAACCAAGATCTGGGCGTTAGTTGTGCTCATAACTATTAGGATGTTGCCCTAAGAGTGGACATAGCTAGTAAATAAATGAATATATGTATTTATATATAAAAGCTATATTATTTATAGTTCTGTATGTTCTATGTATTATAAAGATTCATTACAATTTCTTCAATACTAAGCTAATACCACAGGGCATGTTCTAGTTTTCTCACTTTCTGTATTTCTAACTCCATTCTCTGATGGAGAAATTCCTAGCTTCTATTATTTTTAATATATTTATTTATTTTTCACCACTGCTCCTGTCTGTCACCAAAATCTCATCACCACTACTGCCCACATATTCCTATACAGATGCCCTCCTCTCACCAACTTGGGCACTGACACCCTGAGCCACAATCCCTTCCCCTTACCATGTGGAAGCCTGTCTCAACCAACTGAGTTCTTTTTTTTGTTTTTGTTTTTTTTTTGAGACAGAGTCTCCCTCTGTCGCCTAGGCTGGAGTGCAATGGCGCAATCTCGGCTCACTGCAACCTCTGCCTCCTGGGTTCAAGCAACTTTCCTGCCTCTTCCTCCCTAGTAGCTGGGATTACAGGCATGCACTACCATGCCCGGCTGATTTTTGTATTTTTAGTAGAGACGGCATTTCGCCATGTTGGCCAGGCTGGTCTCAAACTCCTGACCTCAAGTAATCTGCCTGCCTTGGCCTCTTAAAATGCTGGGATTACAGGTGTGAGCCACTGCACCCGGCCCAACTGGGTTCTGACACCTTATACCAGACCGACCTCCCTGTGTGGATACACCTCACACTGCTTGAGCTCTAAAACCCTGTTCTAGGCTACTGTGGCTTCCCCTGCCTCCTACACAGATGCCTGCCTCACTCATTTCTTCCTCATGGCTTTTGGACAGAACTTTATGGGAAAGGGAAGAGAAATCCCACCTCCCCTCACTTACTGAAATCTTGCAATACTTTAAGGCTAAATCCTACCCCTTCTTGGAGTCTGTTTCCCACTTCTTAGGGAAATAATTTCTCCTTTCTGGAAACTTACACTGTATTTTTATTTTATTTTATATTTTAATTATTTTTTTTTTTTTAGATGAAGTCTTGCTCTTGTTGCCCCAGCTGGAGGACAGTGGTGCGGTCTCGGCTGACTGCAACCTCCGCCTCCCAGGTTCAAGCAATTCTCTTGCCTCAGCCTCTCGAGTAGCTGGGACTGCAGGCACCTGCCACCATGCCTGGCTAAGTTTTGTATTTTTTTAGTAGAGGCTGGGTTTCACCATGTTGGCCAGGCTGGTGTCAAACTCCTGACCTCAGGCCATCCGCCCACCTCGGCCTCCCAAAGTGCTGGGATTACAGGTGTGAGCCACCGCGCCCAGCTGACTTACACTGTATTTTTTTGTTCTCTAATCATGTCATGTCTGTTTGTACATCCTATTGACTCCATGTCATACTTTGCGATCAGGGGCTATTTTCTATAATTTTTTTCCCTTTAATAACTTTTAAGGATTTTTTTTTTAGTGATAAATGCAAAGGAAGATACAAAAAAAAACCCTACTAGTTGAAATATGATGAAGGTTTTTTTGTTTTTAAATACAAAATTTAATCATTGAACTCTGCTTTATTATAGATTAGCTACTCTTTGATAGTTAAATGATAGTAAATTCAAGGAATTTAAGTGGAAAACATTTGACTTCTAAGAAAGAGAATCTTGTTCCTTTGATTTTACACTAATTTGTATAGGCAGAAAAAAAATGTATATTAAATTTTAATGCCCTATTATTTCTCTGGATTTATGCTAATTTCATTAATAATTCATTTTTCATTATTATAGGCAATCCCTGCTTTATCTAATTTCTATATGCATGAATCTCAGTAACCATGTTTTAGTTAAATAACACCAGTTCCCAACAACTCAGTTCAAATTTCATTTAGTACAGTATAATAACTTTCAGTAATTGTATAAAGTACAAATTTTGCTGCTAGCTCCTCAGTCCATAAATCACTCTGTAAAAACATATGTACATCATGATCATGACCAATCACATTGCTTTTTTTTAATAGTCTGTTGGTGATTGGTTGCTATATATCTGTCATTCAGTTCACACACAGACAGCAAAGCATGTAGGTGTGTTTCCTCCTTGTCTCCCAGTGATAACATGATGTTTTACAAAAATGGATAATCAAAAGGAAATGGACCAAAAAAGATAAAAGTGCAGCCAAGAAACAAAAAGTGAAAATGCTGAAGGGAAATTCCAGTGAAGCGTAAATGGAGTATAGAAGAAATAGCTGACTGTGGGAATATTGATACTGCTATTGAACTGCTGCCATTTAAGAGACTCCAGATATACATCCAGAGGAGGTTAGGGAGGGTGAACTTATGGATATAAATGAAGAAAGTGAGGAGGTTGTGGTGAAAAGATGAAGCCGTTTCAGGGGAAGTGATTCTGACAAAAAGTTCACATTAAAGGAACCCTTGGAGATATTTCATGACGTTGAAAATGTAAAGGATAAAATGTTATAAACTAATCCAGATTTAGAAAAGTGTGTGACAATTTATCAAGGTATGGAAAGATGCTCGCTGTATATTGTAAGTTATATGATGAGAAGTTATATGAGAAGACTAGCACTGTTAAACCTACTTCTGATAAGTTTTTTCCAAAGAAACAACACTATCAGTGTTTCTGTTGTTTTAAAGTACACTAAATAAACATTAGTTTTACTATTTTCGAAATTGTCCTTTACATTTATACCTGTCAATAAGAGAGTTTTTCATGTTTTGACAAAAACATTTGAAAGGTCACAGAATGATTACAACTTTTCCCATTAGTTACTAAGACTGTTTTGCACAGTTTAAGCTTGCATTATCAGTTATATGACCCCACATTACTGTGCAAAGCAAAGACTGCCTGTATACTAGCATGTGGCCCTTTTAAGTTTTATATATATTTTAAAGTTTATATACATATTAGTTATTTTGTTGCGTGAATATATTTTGATTTTAAAATATTTTTAGCATGCAGATATCCCAAACCTGAGATTGCCATTGTGAAGCGTGCGAAGGAAGTATCCTCAGCAGAGACCCCTGATAGTTTTGGTATAGTACAGTCTTACAGTGTTGATTGCAAGTAGTGAAGCATCTATTTGATGGAACTTCTTACTTTTTTGAAACAGAATGCCTAATTTTTCTGTTTTTGCATTAGTGTTTTTGGCTGTATGATGGAACAATAACTGCATGCTCAACTAACTGAAGGATTAAATTTTATAACTTTAAGAAAAGGCAAAATATTTATATTTAATTATATTTAAATAGAATATTTAAAAATTGTTGAAATAACCATAGCAAGTGAAACATAAGAAGCAGCAAAGTCTATGAATTTCTTCAGGACAAACGAGTAGGTAAAAAGGGCCACACACAGTGAAACTTCAGAATATTTCAAAGAGAGACTGTATTTAAGTACAGTAACTAAACTTCAGGAAATGTTCAGTATTTTAAAAATACGTTTTTGAATAGTTTGACAGCCTTAAATAAGTTCATACTAAGGTCATTCATGAATTTTTTTTAGATTCAGCCACCATTCAGCTTGATATCTAACTCAGGTTACATGCTATGGTGATGGTAGAAGTTGTGTGTGTGTGCGTGTGTGTGTGTGTGCGTGTGTGTGTGTGAGAGAGAGAGACAGAGAGAGAAAAAGAGAGAGAGACAGAGTGTAGGGGTATGTTATGAAAGAGGGAGTGGTGAGAGAGAGAAAGATTAAAACAAGTATCTCTCTGTCCCTGTTTTATTTATTTCTGATTACTATTTGATTTAGATACTTTGCCTAAGAAGTATAACACAGCGTATGAAAGGGAGTCTGAAATATTTTGTGGACCAATTGAAATTTTGTAGGGATAAGAGTTAAATAAAACTCAGACTGTATATATGATGTCAGGCAGAAACAGCAAAAACTAAGCTGTAAGAACTTTAGAGAAATATAGGGGCATAATGTGTTTACACACACACAGACACACACACACACAGACATTAACGTATTAGTACATTGTCTGCAAAAATACCCCAGTATACTCTTACTTTGCCAGCTCCAATATTAAAAATTTTAAATCTCAGTTTGCATGTAGAAGTTAAACATTTAATGCAAATGTATTTTGAAGAATAAAATGTTAATTTTGAAATATTCTGGAGATATTTTAATTAGCCCTCAAATACTTGAGACTTATTCAAATTTATTCAAATAAAATTCAAATTTTATTCTATTAATAAGATACTTATTCTTATAGATTATGGCACACAGTATCACTAGGAGATCAGGTGCTGCTGAACGATAACGGATAGTAGGACTTGCCTGTCAGTGTTCTTGCCTTTTGAAACTCAGTGTTTGGTTATATCCCTACTTAGAGTAGTATGCTTCTTTATGAATGTTTAGGTGGTGCATCTCTTGAAAGTATCATGAGGACCTGAACTCATTTTTTGTAACATAAAACTAAGACCCAGAGGGCTTGTAACCTGCTGAAGATTTAGTGACTAATTATATATCAGAGTAGATATTTGTGTTAGGTCTTTTGGGTTTTTAGTTCAGTGCTGTTTTTCACTCTAATACATTTCTTCAGTGTTAGCAGTGGATTCGCCCTAGGCTATAGGGTATCCAGTTGTTTTGGAACCATGTAATAGTTTCCAGTTGTTCTGAAACCATCCAGCAGAAACCACCTAATATCTCCTTCAAAAAACATTTTATTTGGTAACTATGATGTATCATTTGATTTTCTCCTCTTTATTTTAACTTCAGTGTTTTTTTAAAAAAGTGTATCTGAAGGAGAATTACATTTTATGAGAGGTAAAAAAGCAATTTGAAAAGGATATTAGTATTTTAGCTAATTGCAGTTTTATTTCAATTTCAAATACTAATGAATAACCAGTGTTTTGACAATGTTTTATATATTTACATACAATTGATTCTTGGTTCTGCCATGTTTTATTAACTGAATTTATTAACTGAATGAGAAGTAGAATGGGAAAATGAGAATCTGAGTTCTGGACCTAGCTGTGTGTCTTTGAGTAAGTCACTTAACATCTCTGGGCCTAAGTGGCCACATCTTCAAAGTGGAGAATAAAGTCAGTATTTCACAGTGAGTGTGCTTCTGGTATTTGGGCTGGGTAATTCTTTGTTATGAAGTACTCTGTTGTGCATTGTAGGAAGTTTAGAATCATTAATGCCAGTGGTAGTATTTTCCAGTCATTATCATATCCCAAACAACCCTGCATATCTAAACCTCTTCTAGTGGGGAGGGACCACTTCATATTGAGAACTACTGGCACATGGTCTCTAAGAATTCTTTCAGCTTAAACATTCTGCGAAAGAATTCTTATTTGGGGCATGATTGAAAGGGAAGAAGATAATATATCATACACCAAAAAACCTCTGCTGCTTCCTAGATACGAAACAATTTTATTTTAAAATGTTTGAGAATCTGCGTAGCCCTACTCACAGAGCTACCATTTACGATGTTCCAAGATAAATTATTTTATTCTAGCTTGCCTTAGGCTTTTTCTCTACAGTATTATCCATAGCTATATGATTTTTAAAACTAAAAATTATATAGTACCATCTCTATATCTAATAAGTAAAAGCAACAAGATTATTTTTTTAAGTTGTACTATTGTTTTAATATCTTAGCCTTTAAAAAAGGAATATCATTGTATATAGTAATTATTTTCTTTATCTTCCATAGGCATAAAAGAAGGGAAGGAATATAATTTCTGTGTTTAGAAGTATATATAGTTGTTGAAGTACACAAGTTATATGTGTAAAACTACAGATCAGTAGTATATCTGATTATCCTTAAAAAAAAAAAACTACCATGAAATGCAGTAACAAAAACAAATTATTGGCCCGGCATGGTGGCTCGCACCTATAATCCCAGCACTTTGGGAGGCTGAGGTGGGTGGATCACCTAAGGTCAGGAGTTTGAGACCAGCCTGACCAACATGGATAAACCCCGTCTCTACTAAAAATACAAAATTAGCCAGGTATGGTGGCGCATGCCTGTAATCCCAGCTACTCGGGAGGCTGAGGCAGGAGAATCACTTGAACCCGGGAGGCGGAGGTTGCAGTGAGCCAAGATCACACCATTGCACTCCAGCCTGGGCAACAAGAGCGAAACTCTGCCTCAAAAAAAAAAAAAAAAAGAAAAATTATTGTACCTCTATTATTTACTATTACTTAAGTCAGAGTTAAATAGTTAATAGGGATGGTACATTAATAAGGTGATGATTAATTGAATACTATAGTTTTCTTCGTGATTGCTTCTGGCTAACTCCTGTCCTCAGCTGTTATACCACTGGCCACCACCAGTCTGGAATTCATTAGTTGCTTCTAGGTAACAGGTTGCAGTGAAGTCCTAGGTCGCATGGTAAGTTCCCTGGAAGGTTAACAACGTGACGGTTTTAGTTCTTTTATTTGCTTATTTATTTAATTAAAAAATCAACAGTTTTAGGGGTACAAGTAGTTTGTAGTTACCTGGATGAATTGTGTAGTGATGAGGTCTGGGCTTTTGGTGTACCCATCACCTGAATAATGTATGTTGTACCCAATAGGTAATTTTTTGTCCCTCACCTTTCTCTCGCCTCTTCCATTCTAAGTCTCCAATTTCCATTACAATGTTAGTTTTTATAAGCTATAAGTAGAAATTTCTTTTCTACATAACATATATGTTGCAGTAATTACTTTTAAATGCTAAAATTACAAGATTACACTCAAATGCCTTTATGGGTTTTACATAAGACATATTTATTTAGAAATAATTAAAAAGTCCTTTTACAATTAAAATTTCTATTTAAAAAGACAGGTTAATTAAAATCTACTAAATTAAAAGTTAAGCTCTGCTATTTCTAAAGAGCTTAACTTTAGAAAGCTTAACGTTCATTTTTCAATTTTGAATGTCAGGTTTTGTAAGTATATAACTTGGCCATATTAATTTGTTTCTTTTTTAAAAAAAAACACTGCTGTGTTGCTTTATAAACCACTTTTGGTGCATGTTAGACTTTTTGGCATTTGATTTGCTTAAATTATTTTGCTTACAGCATGGTTTGCATTTTAAGTTTGTATTCTTTAATATGTTGTATATTTATTGTAAATTTTACCTTACCCATTTGAACTTTCGGTTCTATTAAAGGACTAAGCAGTTATTCATGTTGTTCAGAATTATGGGTAACTGATACCCTTGGTCCCCAAATTGTTGCTGAAACTCACTAGTTTAATATCTATTATTTTCATAAATCTTCTAATTAGGCCAGACTGTGATTTGTGTTGCCATGTCTACTTCCTGCACTTTTGTGGGAAAGATATTGGGGTGAGTTTGGAATAAATATTAGGTAGTCAAAGGTCAGAAACTGCATAATTAGACACTTAAAGAATACTGAGTTATTTGTAATAAAGGAGTAGTATATGCATTAAGCTGTTCCTTTTCTGTCATCTCAGGGTGAAGCTGCTTTGGTACTTTTCTTATTAAGTTTATTATAAATAATTTGGATTTTTATCTTCATTTGTGATTTTTATATTGCTTTTTACATCCATGATAATAGGCTGAAATATCACATTGAGAGTCATTATTTCCATGAAAACATAATAAAAAAAAATAGACTAGGAAATAAGACTCTTTGTTTTTCAGATTTTCTTTTATTTCAAGTATGGATTTACACACCTTGTAAAGTGTGTGCTATAGTTTCGCTCTGTGTCCCTACCCAAATCTCATCTCAAGTTGTAATCCCCACGTGTCGAGGGAGGGACCTGGTAGGAGGTGATTGGATCATGGGGGTAGTTTCCCCCATGGTGATCTCATTATAGTGAGGAAGTTCTCACGAGATCTGATGGTTTTAAAAGTGGCAGTTTTCCCTGCACGCTCTGTCTCTCTTGCTGCCATGTAAGATATGCCTTGCTTTCCCTTCACCCTCTGCCATGATTGTAAGTTTCCTGAAGTCTTCCCGGCCATGCGGAACTGCGAGTCAATTAAACCTTCTTTCTTGGCAGGGCACGGTGGCTCATGCCTGTAATCCCAGCATTATGGGAGGCCGAGGCAGGCGGATCACGAGGTCAGGAGTTCCAGACCAGCCTGACCAACATGGTGAAACCCTGTCTCTGCTAAAAAATGTACAAAAATTAGCTAGGCTTGGTGGCATGCATCTGTAATCCCAGCTACTCAGGAGGCTGAGGCAGAAGAATCACTTAAACCTGGGAGGTGGAGGTTGCAGTGAGCCGAGATTGCACCATTGCACTCCAGCCCAGGTGACAGAACGAGACTCCATCTCTAAATAAATAAATAAATAAATAACCTCCTTTCTTTATAAATTACCCAGTCTCAGGTAGTATCTTTATAGCAGTGTAAGAATGCATTAATAATGTTAAATTTAATGGAACATTCAGCATGAAAATGATAAATTATAGTTTCTATTAAATAATAGAGCTCACTGTATATTGCCATTAGCCCTGTTTCTGTGTTCCAGCATCACCATTGTTGTTAACATGTTTTGTAATTTTATGATGGAGGCTAAGATGTAGAAACTATAGGTGTTGCACATTTCTTTTACTAAAGTCTATTGATTTTCAATTTAGGATGTATCTCTTAGTAGTGTTAAAAGATAATCTTTAGAAAAATTAAAGTTAGCAGAATTCATTTGAACAAAGAGACAACTCGTGTTGGGCAGCTCTCTGAACTGTTACTGGTGACAAACCAGCACAGGTTTAGAGAGTTCCTCCCAGCAACACATGGACAGGCAGTATTTATAGACAGATGGAAGTGCTATACAGAAACAGCCTTTTGTTTACAAGTTGGTGTTTTCCTTATTTGGACATGCCTGAGCAGTTTGCAGCCTGTCATTGGCTGAAAGGTCAGCTCCTATGATTGGCCAAAGCTCAGCTACTTGTTACAAGAATATACTTTGAGGTAGGTTGCAGTTTGTTTACATACGAAATTAGATTGCAGTTTGCTACATATGGAGGCAGTTCTAGGCCAAATTTAATTTAACAATTTCCCCCTTTTGATCAGTCTCGCAATTTTGAGAGACTGACCAAAATTTTGGGCATTGACACCATTCTTTGTCACTCACCATCATAACAGACTTGTTTGGTCTCTATGGAATTCACAATTGTTAATGTCAGGTAAGCTGAACGTTTATGTTCTCTTGATGTTATTATTGTTCTAACCATAGCGAGGCCATTTGATATATATTGGATGGCTATACATGAACATTTAATACTCTAGAGAGGATATGGTGCACCAGGGAGACTATTATGGCTATCAGGAGGATAATACTAAGAGACTGAAGTATACTTCTTAACAGGAGCTCCTGTCAATTGAACCAATCAAAATCAAACATATCAAAAATGAGCCAAAGAAGAATCTACTTGTTTTAACAAAGTAGCTTACTTACTGATTTCTGGCAACTGAGTTTCTATCATACCAGATATATTTATGCAAGTGCAGCAGGAGGTGTTAGCTATTGCATGCAGTCTTCTTTGTTCAGACAGCAGAGTCCAAAGGAATGATGCTGTCTGAAACAATTTTAGCAAGAGAATTTGAAGAAGTTTGCTGGGCAGCTGTAGCCTTTGCAGTAGAGTCAGCTGTAGTAGCTAATGTTTGAGACAAATTTCTAATCCTAACCTCATTTACATTTATGCCAAGCCAGGGAAGGAGTATTTTACCAAAAAAAATAAAATAAAATAAAAATGCCTGTTTAGAGGGATTTGTACCTGCTGGCAAATTCCCCTTTATTTTATAGTGCAAATTAAGAGGTATAGACCAATGTTCATTTTCCAGTTGGTTATGGAGTGACAGTGATACCATTAGAATCCCTAAACCACATTGGTTCCTTATTTTCCACTTATTGATACATGGAGTTACCCACATATATGGTTGATCATAAAATCCTCCACAGATAAAAATGTATATTGGAGGTGCACAACAGGCAGTTCCTTATGAAATGCTTTATACGTTAGAGGCCACTATTAGAGAAGCACTAGCAATATTTGTCTAAGGCTCCATTAGTGGAATCATTGCAAGGTTGGAGGCTACTGACAAGGAATTAGGGTTACACGTTTGCCTATAAACTGTCAAATCGTCGTCCTTTGGTTTTCTTATGCAATTTCTGGCGTAATTTAACTGCAAAACCCTCACTATAGGTTTTGCCTACTGTTAGTAACATGACATATCTAACATTCAATTGCAGAAGCTGTTGGTTATGAAATCTTAATTATCACATTATCTTGCCATATATAAACAGAAAAGGGAACACAGGCCAAAGAGGAAAAGAGGCACAGGTTTCATAGTGACACAGAGGTCTTGATCTGTAATCTTGGGAAAGCTGTTCACAGGTTTACCCAGGATGCCATCTGCTTCTGGGTAAAATAAAAAGCTTTCCTAGTCAGCCTTACCTTGAGGTCTCTGATTGGTATACAGTCTCAAGCGTCTAGAGAGGCCCTCTTGAGTCAAGAGATGTGGATCAAAGACTCGAGGTCCTGAAATTTTACTGCAGAGAGCCTGTTGGTATTGTTTCTTCCAACAGAATTCAAGGGCAGTCTTTCTATGGTGTCTTTTTCAAAAGACCTAAACTCCTGGTTCTAGATAGTGAAAGGTCTGATTGTCATCAGTTGGTGGGTCATGAAGGGCTTCTTTTACCTGATGATAATATACTTTGGCATCTTGCATTTAAACCTCTCAATACTGAATAATGTCAGAGTTTATAAGAGTGGTGGATATATGAGGTTCTATTATCAGGGACATAGGCCTTCCAGTAACTGTTATATAAGGGATCAATCTATATTTTCTAGTGGAGTGGATCTGATTGCCATCAATTGGTAATACCTTTTACCAAGGCCATCAAGTCAATTCAGTTAGCTTTGTTTAATGCCATTGTGTTTGTAATACCTTATTTAATTGTTTTACAACTTGTCCATTGAAATGAGCTTTGTTTAATGCCATTGTGTTTGTAATACCTTATTTAATTGTTTTACAGTTTTTCCATTGAAATGAGTACCTTTATCACTGGAGATTTCTCCAGAAATACCCTATAAAGGAAACATATTTTCGAATAACCTTTTAGTTGCTCTTATAGCATCGGCCTTATGTACAATCAGAAAGCTTCTATATAATCATAAAACCTATGTTAAATGTGGTAACTGAATGAAATTCATCTGTAAGTGGTCAAATGATTCATTAGGTGCTAGAAATGTATTACCTGAGGTTTTTCATTATCTTACCAGAATTATGGGTTTGCCAAACCAAACATTAGTTATAAACCACTTTAGCAATCTTAGAACAGTCACTCAAACAATTTTTCCCCGTAATTTGGATCGTTTTGTCTCTTCTATGATGAGTCATGGAGTACAGAGCTTTTAATAATGGAAGCTTTCAGGAGTCAGGAATGACCAGGCAGCTGTCCAGGCTTTCCATGAGCCCATGCTTAACATTAGATTTATATCCTTTTAAATAACAATTTTATTTCTCTAATTCAGGTGCATAACACTTGTTTATTATATAGGTTATCATAGGTAATTTGACTTGGATTAATCTCATAGAGTTCGTTCAAATTACGTATCTTAACAGTTTCAGTACTGGCTGACCTACTGTGAAAATCTGCCAAGGCATTTCCTTAGTATTTAATTAATTCTTGTTCTGCTTTATGTTGGGTTAGCAGTTTTATGAACCAATGAGTTTCTTCCTTAGAGTTCTTGTACTCAGTCCAATGGTATGATCTTAAAGTTATCAGAAACTTGTACTTCTCAGAGTTCTTTACATGAATCTCCTTGAAGACGTAACCCTTTAGGCTTATAGTTGCTCAGGAACGTACAAGAGTAAATAATTAACCAAATATGAATGATAAAACTTAAAATGGCTATGATTAAATATTTGATGAGAGTTCATTACAGTGATGATACAGTTGACAGGGAAATTTGATTATTTGTGTTGCATACAACATTTGAATATAATAACCAGAATGATGACTGATTGTATTATACCAGAACTATCAGATTGCTATGAATTTCATACAGTTTCTGAAACACATCCATACAAATGAAACTCAAAGTTTAGCATTACTTATTTGGCAATACTTCTCATATAATTTAATATGTCATATAAGCCCAGTTAGTTTAATATCTGTCTTTTTATATAAGGAGAAGCATTCCTTTGAATGCTTATATAGGAGATGTTTCAAGGGCTTGACCGGAAAATCAAAGTTGAGGTCAAGAAAAACACTTTATTAAGAACCTAATTTTGGGAAATGTGTCAAAAATATCAAATGTTTAAAATACGTGACTAAAATAGGGTGACAGGTCTCTGTGAACAGTAGTCATTCATTTAACAAAAGTGAAAATTACAAGACTTCAAAGGTAAATACAGAAAGCTACATAGTTGTAGAGAAACCTTAGCTCTAAATTTTAATAGAGAAGATTTTGTTTTCTTAAGGGGTCAAACACCCAATAAAAGCAACACGGACCACAAGAAATTACTTTGGTAAAACACAGAATCTGTTTCCTAGATCAATTACCTAAAAAGTAAAGAAAAACTTTTCACAATTTCCTATTGAAAGTAGACCAGTAGTCCAAGAAATTCTTACTGTTTTAATACAGAGGACCAAATTCTAATTTTGTATTAGTATACTTTTGATATTAATGCTCAGTTTTTAGAAAAACTTATAAATAATTCCCTTCTAATCTTAGCTGGCTTTGTCACACATAAAATTCTTTTTACAAGATTTGTCCTTTGCAAACCTACAACTTCCTTCTGCATTTAGATTTTGTTTTATACTTTTCCTGATCTCATCTTGGGATGACCAGTCATTCTACTTTCAAACAAAAATTACATTTTCCCTTAATGAAACAAAACAGCCTCATACTTTATAGCTTTTGCTTACCAAAATCGTGTATTACTTTTCTTTTATACTTTATATAAAATTATTTCTCTTATTTCTAGTAATTTTAGTATATATATTAATTAGAATTCTAAAATCTTAATGACCTTAATTTCCAAAGGACACTAGTAAGCAAGTAATTGTGAACTATTTGTCACACCAGCCATATGAAGATTTGCAAATCTATGAATCATAATATCTGGAAGCATGTACTTTCTCATAGCACAGTTTGTCAGTGTGGCACAGAACGTGTTTACTAATGGCCCCAAGTATCTTTAGTCTCTGTAATAAGAAACTGTAGAAGAAGCAAAATGTTATCTATCTTCTTTGGATTTTTGGCTAGGCCTATTGTTTGTGCACATTCTTCTCAGCCTCAAATTTCCATTCTTGATGATAAGAATGTTAAAACCTTCTGGTATAGGGAAGACATCATTCACATGGGACTTTTACCTCTATTTAACTCACTCATTTTTAATAATTATGCTTGGATTGCTTAGCTAGATGGGACATCAAACAGCTAGTCATCATCTTAAATTACTTTTCTTGCTGATGAATTTTGTAATGTAGAGATAACATAAGTTTATTTCACCAGTAAACCTAGGTAGGAAAAGTCATGTATCTGTGTTAATTTTAATGTTAACAACTGTGAAGATATGTCTGTTTTAATCAAACCAATAATATTCTTATTTGCCAAAGATTACCCAAGTCATGTGAGCTTCAAAAATCATTTGGGTCATTTCCTATTTTTCTGAGCAAATACTTCATTTATCTAAGTGCTTATTTTTCTTTAAGTCAATTAGATAGCATTCTTATACACTTTAATTTGGCAATATCATAAGGAAATAGAAAATATCACACATATATAGATAGACATCATAGATGCAGACGTACATAAACATATAAACAGAAACAGATCTTACACCTTTCATTTAAAACTTTTAGCCATGTTCCACGTACAATAATACAACACTCATGAATTTATTAAAGAATACCTGGATCCAAATTGTTTTTCTGGCCAGTGGAATAATATTTCCTGCCCAGATAGCTACAACTTTTGAATGATATTTGTGAAAAAGACTTTAAGATGTTTTTACTTGCCTTCTGTAAAGAAGCTTTTAAAGAGGCCATCTTTGATTTATCTTTTAAATGCCTCTGCTTGCCAGTTAAAGAATGCATCCCATTGCTTTTGTGACATTGGGATCCTTTCTTTTCTGATACACCTCACAAGTGAGCAATTTAATCTAGGTTAAAACTTCCCTATTGTGGCCACTGTAATTCTAAGTTGTCCTTAGTAAGATTAAGGACATTTTTTTTCCCCAAAAATACACAGGTTCTGGGCCTCTAATTTTTCTCTATAAAGTTAGCCAGTGTCCCAGAAGGTGGAGTCCCAGACTCTTTAGATTTAGGGGAAACCACTTTGAAAAGGTACCTACCTGAGTCCTCCAACTGGATCCAATCCAATCTAATCCTGAACCCCATCTAGTAAAAAATGCTCAAATAAAGTCAGCGAGCTCAAAACTCAAATTCATGCTGCTCAAATCAGAGGGATCAATGTGCACAATGGGCTCTGGCCCTTTGCTCGGACACTTGGTGCTCCTGGAGGTATACTTCAGATTTCACTTTTGATGCCAGATTGCTAAAAGAAAAACATTAGACAGATTAAATATAACAAAGTTTATTTGGGCAAAGAAATAACTCATGAATTGGGCAGCACTTCCAGTGCTTGAGAAGCAATGAGAGCTTCATCCAGCAATGTGGGCAGACAGTATTTATAGATAGAAAAAGGAAATTATATACAGAAATAGCTTTTTTGCTTATAGCTTGTGTCTGCCTTGTTTGGACATGTGTGAGCAGTTTGCAGCCTTAATTGGCTGAAAGCTCAGCTGCTATGATTGGCCAAGATTCAGCTACTTGTTGCAAGAATATTTTATATATATATATTTTTTTTTTTTTTCTTTTTTTTTTTTTTTGAGACAGTCTTGCTCTGTCACCCAGGCTGGAGTACAGTGGTGTGATCTCAGCTCACTGCTGCAAGCTCTGCCTCCGAGGTTCAAGTGATTCACCTGCACAGCCTCCTGAGTAGCTGGGACTACAGGCGCCCGCCACCACACCCAGCTAGTTTTTGTATTTTTAGTAGAGACAGGGTTTCGCCATATTTGCCAGGCTGGTCTGGAACTCCTGACCTTGTGATCCACCCGCCTTGGCCTCCCAAAGTGCTGGGATTACAGGCGTGAGCCACCGGGCCTAGCTAAGAATATATTCCTAAGGTAGGTTGCAGTTGGTTTACATACTGTATCAGCTTACAGTTCACTATGTACTCAGGCAGCTTTAGGCCAGATTTAATTTAACAGTAGCATAACTTATTTAAAAAAGAAATATATCAGGCGTAGTTTATCCTAAAAAGTATTTTAGATGCTTTTGTTAATATTGGACTGAAGGTTTTTTATAAAGAAGTTATTTTTAAAGGGAAGTATAATAAAGAAGAGATATACAGGTTAAATCTTATCGTGAACATTCAGACTTGTTCTGTTTTATGTATTGGAATCTTGTTGTCAATTAAAATAAGTTTGAAATCGTTGCTTAGAACTTTCTTTTAAGGATTTTGTCTTAATGACATTTTGCCTGCATTCTGAAAACATGAAAATATGAGTGTAACATAAAAAAAAAAAATGCCGTGAGATGGGGGTAACTTGACATACTTTTTCTGCAATGAATTTTGCAGAAATAAAAAAAAAATCACCCTTACATATATTCTCTCTTGCTGTTGCTCTTTCTCGCTCTCTTTGGTTCAGTAGTGCCACTTATAGGAATCTATTCTAAGGGATTTTCAGAGGAGTGCAAAATAATTTAGGTACAAGTTAATGTTATTTGAAAGTATGAAAAATAACAAATATCTAATAATAGGCTATTAATGAAATGACTATATCATGAAATAAATTTTCACAAATAAAATTATTTTCCTAAAAAATTTAAAGATGTGGGAAATATTCATTATTTAATTTTTTGTGGAAAAGGCAGAATACAGTTTTGTGTATATATCTTTATAGGAAAAACATCAAAGGACAATACGTTAAAACATTTATTTCTGATAAACTGTGGATGCTTTTAAGTTTCTTTTCGCTTTTCTGAATCTCATTAACTTTCTATAATTATATAAGCTTTATAATGAAAAATAAACCAAATAAATTTAGTATTTTAGATGTTATTTTCTAATTTTTACCTCAAAATTCCTTTTAATAAAAAACAAACTCAATATCCTCATCCTTTTAACTATGTAACTATAAGTATGTAATACTTTTATATAAAAATGGCTTGTTTAATGTAAAATATTTGCAGTTAAACTCCTATTATAACAATCAGTTTTGACTAAAAAGCAGAGTCAAAGCAAAAGGCTTTGTTGACTTCTTAAAACTCTACTTCCTCATGAACAGATTGGAGAGTCTCATTTCAAACAATTTTCATTTGACTTACTACAACATAAATCAGCAGTTTATAGTAACTGTCGTATCTTATTTACCCTTTAGCAAAGACTTTAAAATGTAAAATCTAAAGGAAAGAAATTTATATGTAAATATTATCTCATGGATTTTTGTAGATAATTTTTCTATCCTATGTATTTCTACACATAGAATCCTATTAAGAGCAACTTTTCCTTCACTGGAAAATGTCTAAGAAAGAGGACACGTAAGGAAGTTTGGATGTTGGTTATTTTTGCCACTGTTATGAATAAACTCTTATACTTAGGAAAGCAGAATATTTATTATGCCATTAAGGCTTTTTGTTCTGTGTTCACGAGGAATAGTCATCTGGTTTTCTCTTCTTTGTAAATTTCTTGGTTAGGCTTTGTTTTTCATGTTATTCTGTCCTCATTAAATGAGTTGAAAAGTATTTCTTCATCTATTTTTTGGAAGAGCTTTTGAGTTTGTAGGATTGGTGTTTTTTCTTTAAATGTTTTAACAAAATTCATCAATGAAACTATCTAGATTTGGAAGGGGTGTGTGTGTGTGTGTGTGTGTTTACATATAAAGTTTTTTGGTAACTAATCAATTTTGTTAGAGCTAGTCAGATTTTTGTTTGCTTAATCTGCTAGTTTTGGTAGGTTATATTTTTCAAGGAATTTGTCCATTTCACCTATGTTGTTGAATTTTGGGTGTAACGTTTTTCATAATACTCTTATCTTTTTAATATCTGTGGGATCTGTAATGATGCCCCCTCTTTCATTCCTGATATGAGTAATTCTTATTCTCTTTTTGTCTATCAGTATAGCTAGAGTCTTATTAATTTTGTTGATCTTTTCAAAGAACCAATTTTGACTCTTTCCTTTATTATTTGCTTTCTGTTTCATTGCTTCTTTCTACTACTTAGTTTATGTTTACTTTGCTCTGTAGCTTAAGATAGAACTGTAGATTATTTATTTTAGACCTTTCTTCTTTTTAATGTAAGTATTTCAAACTGTAAATTTCCCCCCAAGCATTCACTTAGCTGCATTCTACAAATTTTGATATATTGCATTTTCACTGTTACTCAGTTTGAAATATTTTCTGATTTCCTTTTTGATTTCCTCTTTGGTCCATGTATTTAGAAGATGTTTAATTTCCAAATTTGTTTTTCATATATCTTATTGTTACTGATTCCATTATAGTCAGAGAACATATTTATGATTTTAATCAAATTTATTAACATGTTTTGTGGATCAGCATATGTTCTATTTTGAGGAATGTGCCATCTGCACTTGAAAATAATATGTATTCTACAGTTGTTGGATGTCATTTTATATAAATATCAATTAGATCAACATAGTTGGTAGTCAAGTTTATATCTTACTGATATTTTTGCCTAGTTTTCTGTCAATTACTAAGAAAAAGGCTTTTATATCTCCAAGTATGATTATGGAAGTGTTTGTTTTGCCCTTTAATTCTGTTAGATTCAGCATCGCGCATTATGAAATTCTGTTATTAGGCATAAACGTGCAGTTGTTATGCCTCCTGATGCATTGACCCTTTTGTCATTTTGAAATGTCCCTGGTTTATTTCTGGTAATACTCTTTGTCTTTAAGTCTACCTCATCTGATATTAATATAGCTGCTCCAGCCTTTATAAGCCTACTGTTTGTGTAGCATATTTTTTGCCATCCATTTACTTTCAACCTATTAAACTGTAATCCTTGGGATATCATATAGTTGGGCCTTACTTTTTTTGTTCGTTTTTATAGTCTCTGCATTTTAATTGGAGTGTTTAGTCCATTAAAATTGAATGTAATTATTGATATGGTTGGATATAAGTTTACTATTTTGCTATTTGTTTTCTGTTTGACCCTCTGTATTTTGTTTCTGTTTTCCTTTCCTGCATTCTTTTTGATTAATTGAACATTCCTTCAAATTCTCCTTCAAGTTATTTGTTAGGTTCTTAACTATGGGCTCTTTGTACTTCGTCTGTATGTGTAGTTACTCTAGGGATTACAGCATATATTCTTAACTTTTTGCAGACTCTTATAGCTAATATTGGACCATTTTATATTCATCATAGAAATGTTGCAACTAAATTACCAAATCAGTCCATTTACTGCCCCGTTCATCCTTAATGTTATGATGTCATATGTATTCATCTACATATTTTATAAACACTATAAGACAGTGTTACAATTTTTGCATTAGACAGTCATGTCTATTTAAATTAAATTACTAGGAAAAAGTAATCTTTTGTATTTACCCAGACATTTACCATTTCTGATGCTCTTTATTCCTTCCTCAATAATTTACTTTTCAACTGCTATTTCCCTTCAGACTAAAGAATTTCTCTTGCACTTTCTGTATTGCAGGTTGACTGTTAACACATTCTTATAGCTTCAGTTATCTGAAATACATTTTGCCTTCATTCTTAAAGGATACATTTTTGCATGTAGAATACTGAACTGATACCCATTTTCTTTCTGCATACTTAAGTCATTTTTTTGTGTTTAATATGTATTTAGTTCTGACTGCTTTCAAGATTTTTTCCTTTTTGATTATTTTCCTTCATGTTGATTCCACTAGAAGTTCACTGAACTTCTTGAATCTTTTGAAATTTTTGTCTTGCACTAAATTTGGGAAATTTGTAGCCATTATTTATTCAAAGAGTTTTTGTTCCTAGTTTCTCTACTTGCCTTTTAATTACAATCATACATATATTAGCATATATTAGCCCTTTTAATATTTAGCCATCGGTCCCTGAGACTCAGGTTTATTATTTTTTCAATCCTTTTAGTTTCTGTTGTTCAGACTGAATAATTTTTATTGATCTGACATCATTTTCACTAACTCTTCTGTCACCTTCATTGTGCTTGTAAGCCTATCCAGTTAATTTTTTTTTTAATTTTTAATTTTCTTTTTTTTTTTTTTTTTTGAGATGGAGTCTTGCTGTCTCGCCCAGGCTGGAGTGCAGTGGTGTGATCTTGACTCACTGCAACCTCCACCTCCTGGGTTCACGCAATTCTCCTGCCTCAGCCTCCCGAGTAGCTGGGATTACAGGTACCCCCGACCATGCCTGGCTAATTTTTGTATTTTTAGTACAGACGGGGTTTCACCATGTTGGTCAGGCTGGTCTCAAACTCCTGACCTTGTGATCCACCCACCTTGGCCTCCCAAAATGCTGGGATTACAGGCGTGAGCCACCGTGCCTGGCCCCAGTTAATTTTATAATTTCAGATAATGTATCTTTCAGTTCTAGAACTTCTTATTGGTTCTTTTTTCGATATTTTCTTCTGTTTCTCTGATGAGATTTCCTGTCTTATTCATTTAAGAATATTTTTATTTACATCTTCGAATACAATTTTAATTGCTGCTTTAAGTTTTTGTCTGCTAATTCTGACATTTGAGTGACTTTGGGATTGGTCTCTATTGTCTTCTGAAAATGGGTCACATTTTTCTTTTTCCTTGTTTGTGAAGTAATTTTGTATGTATCCTAGTTATTACTGTAATTACTACATTGTAGAGACTCTGGATTCTGTCTTGTTCATCTGAAAAGCACTGATTTTTGTTTGTTTTAGCAGGCATTTAATGTTTAGGTTCAAACTGCAAACTCTCGTGGGCTGCCCTCAAATCTTTACTTATTTTGCCCTTAGTCAGTATTTTTGGAGTTTTCCCTGCACATGTGTGGTTCCACAAGTCAGCTGTAGACTTGAACTGAAGGTATGCACAGAATTTAGGACTCTTCCTTTCTGACTCTATCCTTTCCAGGATTCCTCCCTCACTTTCTAGTTGTTTGGTTACCTGGCACCTAATCCTCTGGTTCTTCAGACAGATAGACTGAGGAATTTTCATCAGAGCTTTAGTTGCTCTGCATGTTGTGACTGGAGCCTGCCCACAGGCTGAAAGCTGCAACAAACAGGTAACTAACTCACTTAGTGTCATTTCTTTTTCTGTGTTGATTCCCCTCTAGATCAACCCGGTTTCGATAATTTTCCAGTGCTTTCAGGTAGTTAATTTGTTGTATTTTTGTTTGTGGTTTGTAGTTGTTCCATGTAGGAGAATTCCTCTGATAAGAGGTTACTCAGCCATTACGGAAAGTAATGTGGCAAATGTGGTATGGTGAAGTACAAGCTTAATAGTTATCTTATTGTTTTAAAATATTCAGAAAAGGAAAAGAGTATGATGTATATAATACACACAGACACACACACATACACACACACACAGATGGAAAGAACTGTTTTAACTCCATAGTTCACTTAATAAAACATTGGAGCAGAACACATTTCCAGTGTAAGTGTAGTTAGTTTATTATATGTCAAAAGAAAATCCTGAAATTAATTCATAAAATATATATATATGGAAATAAACCTTCTGGGATTTATTGTGACTATTTACAGGGATGTTATACTGGCAGTAATTACATTTTAAAACCTATACAGATGACTGAAACCTTGGGCTGATTTACAAGTTTCGTTGTGTATTTTGTGGGTAATTTTTTTTTTTTTTTACTTCTGATGTATGTTTTGTTTTGATTCAGTTAACATAAGAAAGAATAACTTCTGATTTTAAAAAAAATTGGTCTGGGCATGGTGGCTCACACCTGTAATCCTAGCACTTTGGGAGGCCGAGGTGGGTGGATCACCTGAGGTCAGTTCGAGACCAGCCTGGCCAACATGGTGAAACCTCACCTCTACTAAAAATACAAAATTAGCCAGATGTGGTGGCACACACCTGTAGTCCCAGCTACTTGGGAGGCTGAAACAGGAGAATCGCTTAAATCCAGGAGGTGGAGGCTGCAGTGAGCTGAGATTGTGCCACTGCACTTCAGCTTGGGAGAGACAGAGCGAGACTCCATCTCAAAAAAATAATAATAAAATAATTTGATGGATACTTCCTAATAAGATTGTCACTTTCTAGGAAATGTTCTTTTCTTGATTCCTCTTGTACTCTGTAAGTTCTTTGTGAAGCAGGAGGCAGAATCTGTGTGTTGATTTTTCTTTCACCTCTGTGCCAGTAGTTTTCCTCCCTGCCATATCTCCTTTATTTTATATTTCTTTCTCTTAACATTTTTTATTGCCTCTAGTTTTTAATTTTTTATGTGTAGTAGGAAAGAAAGATTAGGAATATTGATTACATTATTTGATTTTTTTCTTTATTACTACACGTTTTTTACTTGCCTAGCCCTTATCCTTTCTTCTTCGCTGTTGTAGAATATTTTTAATGTTTTACTCAATGAGTTGGGAATTTGAAGAAGTAAAAGCAAGGACTCCATATACTCTCATTCTACTGGGGAGGTCCTGCTTGTTGAATTTTTAGGTATTTCAAGATGTTCCAGTCAACTGACAAGGACTTCTCACAGTGTCAGAACTGTAGTGATGATGAGAGTAATGCAACTAACAAATAGTTCTGGTATGTAAATAACCACTTTTGCATGTTTACTTCACCAGAAAATTCTCTGGAGTATAGCAGTATCCTGTATTCTTAGTTAGAAATTTGGCAAACCACTTGAATGCTTTCAAAGGAGATTTTGAGTTAATCATGCTAATCAAAAAAGAAGAATATATTTTAATCAGATGTGAAATTCTATAAGATTAGTATATATATCTTCATTTCTTAATTCTTCTAAAAAAGGAAAAATAAAGCTTAAGTTTGCTTTCTTAGAACTTTCTAAATAATATGAAAATTAATTAAACTCAAGGTTTTAGTGTATTTCTTACTGTAAAGCCATTATGGAACTTGGAAAATACCAGTCACTAATGTGGACCATATTTCCTCTTATGTAGGTTATCAATGGAGATTTATTTGAGTTTTACTTTTTTATACTAAATTCCTTAGTTCTTTTGTTGTCATAAAATATAAATAAATATTTTTGAAGATGTATATCTAGTTTGTAATGTGTTTCTTTGGATAATCTGGTTGTACTAAATCTTTAGAGTGATCCACTATATGGTTCTTCTCTATATGATAACAATTAATTCTGTCCAGTTGGTTGATCATAAAGAAGGTAGAATTTTCTACCTTTTTACCTTAGTTTACTCTTAAAAAAATGGTGAGATGGTTATTGTTATGAGACTAGGTAGGCTGCTGCCTGTAATAATTGTTAATTTTTAGATATAATGATGACACGTAAAGATACTCTCTGGCTTATACTTGGGAAAACTTTGTTACTTGTGATTCTGAATAACACCCTACTTTTAAAAGTTGTTTTAATGCATAGAATACCCTATTATCCAGTGTATAGGTTCCAAAAGTTAAAATATTCAGTTATATTATATTCAGTTATATTATATATTAATTCATATATAATATATTAATATATATCAATATATAATACTATTAATATATTATAAAAGTTAAAATATTCAGTTATCAACAGAGATTAAGGAACAAAATACAATTCAGTGAAGTCACTATTTTCATACATTGCTTTAAAAATATTTTCTTCATTTTAAAGATATCTAGATCTATTTGAATATTCATGTTTTCCACTATCAATGATGCTTGTTTGCGTATTTCTTAAGTCATCTAGGGTTGCCATCTTAAAGAAGAGTAGCTTTATTTCCAAAGTGTTTTTCTAGTGTAATTAATGCAAACAGACTCATTGTCTAGATGCAAGGACTTTAAAGAAATCTGAAAAACAAAAACCAAATGAACTTACCCAGGGCTAGAGTCCATGTTAGGCTTGTAACTGAGCTCAGTTTCATTTGCTGGCCTTTTGATTTAATCCATACTGATTAATATTTTCTGTATGGACAAGTTTGGTCCATTAACCTAAAGATAATTTGTGAATAAACGCTGATATTCTCCCATGTTGTAAATCTTCTGGTATTTTCTTCATTGTAATAAAAAATATCATGCTATAGTAACTAATTCTTGCCCCACATCCTTTTTCTCCCCTTTAGAAAAATTGGAAGCTCCATCACCCACCCCAGGACAGCTGAGATATGGTAATGGTTCTATAATTGTTAAATATATGTTCATCTATCTTTTGGCCTTGAAATAACTGTATCATTCATTGATAGCACAGAAGAGTCAGTAAATTAAATCTTTCCAGATAGAGTGGATTATCCTGTTCATTATATGAAGCACAAAGTTTATAAACTTGGCTAAGGATGTAACACAATATTGTAAAATACCTAATATTGTTAAAAATATCTAATATTATTAAAATATTGTTGCCATTTAGAAATAGAATTATTTTTATGATAGAAGTTTTCTTAATTTCCAGGAAAAAGGATGTATTTACTTTAGTTTGAATTTAAGTTGGGTAAATGCAGAACTAGAATTTCTAGGCTCAAGGCTAGATACAACTGTTCTCTGGTAGAGAAAATGCTTCTGGCTGGCTGTTTGTAAGAATGAAAAAAATAAAGTTTATTTAAAACTATGTGAAGAAGGACCTTATTACAATGCTGCTAGTGTTCTTTCTTTTCTCTATTATGATAGGAATAAATATTCAAGAATAAATAAATATTCAAGAATATACCAAAATAATGTAAAACAAGTTGGGATGTTATTATAAAGATGGAAGAAGTGAATTGTTTAACAGTATAGTGAATTAGAGTAGGTTGTAAATTAAAGCTAAATATGAACTGTGATTTGCTAACAACTGGCAAGTTATAGAATAGTGTTTCTGAGAGTAAATTGAAGAAGCCACAAATTAGTAGGAGATCGTTACATACTAGAGAGCAAATTTATATAATTTTTTAAAAAACCTAATGGCCAGTTACTTTTTCTCTGACAGGTAGAATGTGATTTATATTAGAGATTAGTAACTTTCCTCAAATACCAAAACAATTTAAGAATTCTTTAAGACTTCTGTTCCCAAGTAATTTATGATTCTCCCACCTTAGATTCATACAATCTATAGTTCATAATACTGTATACTATTATCATTTTTTGTAGATGATATTGAAATTTACTGTTTGTATGGCTGTGTTATCATACCTAAACCCCTTTAGGGCTGGGAACCAAGTCTTATTTATCTTCGTATCTCTGGTGCCCAGTGGAGTGCTCTGTACATGTTTATTTAACTTTTTGAAAAATTATATTTTTTCCTTTTAGTTAAAATAAATTATATTTTTTAGGACATATTTATATAGGTATAAACACTAAAAACATACATCTTACAGTTCAAAGTAATTGTTATAAGAGAGTGCCTTGGTTTTACTGACCAAGTTTTTACTAAGATAGCAATTAGTGTAATCTTAATTTAATGGCCTTATCACCTAATTTTAAGATATTTGTAACTGGCCAATTTTAGAGATGCTATTAAATGAATCCCAAAATGCTAATTAATCCTAACCAGTTTCATCATTATTTTTCTGTACTTAAGTAGCTTTCTCTTCACTGTAAATGTTTTATTTAGTGAATTTTTAGAGTTTCATTATACTCTTCTAACCTGTTAAATTTGTAATGTGTATTGGTTCTGGAAGCTGCTTTTTATAAAATTTTGAATGTTCAGTAAATAACCAGATTTAGGCAATAAGTTAAAAAACTAAGGCTAGACGTTTTAATTGAAAAAAAAATCCCATTTTATTAATGTTCTACTTGATTTTTACCACCTTTAATAACTTAAATAATATTCTTTGTAATTAAAAATGTTGTCCTTGATCTTGGACATTTTTACTTAAAAACAAGAAGAAATTTTAAATGACCAATTTTATACCTATTATGTACTGATTTATATAATGTTGTATAGCTATAATAATATTGAATATAATAGTATTCTTATACTGTATATAGTATTGTCCTGTGGTCTTAGTCATTTATAGTGGTTGTGGGTAGAAGTGCTTTTTTTTGAGTGCTTATTAGCCTTCCCTGCTAGGTGCAGAGCTCAATATAGTAATATCAAATTTTTATAACTTCTGGATTATATTTCAATTATACTTTCTGTGGAGATAACTGCATTAAAAGAATAAAAGACTCTAAAAATTAATAAACACATATAACCAGTTGGTTTAAGGGATTATTTTTTTGGACGTAGTATAAAACTCAGCATTTTAATGTTTGTTGAGAAAAGTCCTCAGTTGAACGGATGTTCACTATACCTTGGCAATTTTATAGATTAAATAGAATAAAGTCTTTTACCTATTCCCAGCTTTTAATCTGTTTCACAGTCTGCCTTCAATTCTCTCAATCTGGAATTCTCTTCCTTTCCAGGTTAGTGGTCTTCAACTTAATGAAATAATATTTTTTGAGCATCTACCATGCCCTCGATATTCTGCTGAAGATGTAAATATGAAAGAAATGAGAATAAATGTATAAAAAATATGTAGGTATTAGTTCTTCCTAGTTACAATTTTTTTTTTTTTTTTTTTTTTAGATGGAGTCTTGCTCTGTTGCCAGGCTGGAGTGCAGTGGCATAATCTCAGCTCACTGCAACCTCTGCTGCCTGGGTTCAAGTGATTCTCCTGCCTCAGCCTCCCAAGTAGCTGGGACTACAGGCACGCGCCACCACACCCAGCTAATTTTTGTATTTTTAGTAGTGACGGGGTTTCACCATGTTGGCCAGGATGGTCTCGATCTCTTGACCTCATGATCTGCCCGCCTCGGCCTCCCAAAGTGCTGGGATTACAGGCGTGACCTAGTTACACTTCTAATATCTCAGATCATTGAATTTATATACCCAATAGATGAAGTAAGGTGTGTTTTTGGTAGCAAGAGGTGAAGTTATAGTTTGATTTAAATCAAATATTGATTGTTTATAGTTTGCAATAGCATTTAGGAATATTGATGAATTTTGAGGGTGGAAAAAGACTGCACATAGATGAGGTAATATAGATGAGATAATCACCTTTTTCTAACATTTCTTTAAAAAAATTAGTTAGTGAGTAAAAACACCCAAATAGCTTTTCTGACATTTGATTTAGGACATTTTCATTATTTCTAATATAGAAATCGATTTTATAGTATCAGACTTTAGTCATAATAGAAAAAGAGATTAATGTCAGTAGCAATCAGGTAAAACATGGTACTCATATATGTTTACTAATTTGTTCTGTTAATTCTATGTATATATTTGTGTGTGTGTGTGTGTGGGTGGGTGTTACCAATAAGAAAACACAAAAGCCTAACAGTTATTTTTACATGTTTTATATTTTTTCTGGTTTGTTTTGTTTTTTTTCCCAATATAGTTTCTACTTATAGCAGTAGCAGCATCTATTGGCTCTGGAAAATGAGAATCAAATTCTAGAGATTATCAAGTCTGTTTAGGATACTTTGATCATATCATCTGTTTTTGTCATTCTAAGTTATAGAAATCTTAAAATATATTTTTCTGTTTTTGATGTTTTTCAGTATTCATCCACAATGCGATACCTTTCATAGGGTTTGGCTTTTTGGATAATGCAATTATGATTGTTGCTGTAAGTTCTTTCTCTCACTGCTTCTATTTTGAGTTCATAAATTAATGTGGTCTACATTTTCCTAATAATTTTTCTATTGTGGTTATAAAGTTTTAATATCATAATGAACAAGGATTTTTTTTACTATATCTCATATTAATTAGACTATAGCTCAATTTTAAGGCATCATATTTATTAATCATTAAGACTTTAGGTAAAGCATTTAGACAAATAGACTTTTGGTAGACTTTTGGTAGAGCATTTAGACAGAACATTAAAGGCCTATATTATCCTATTCTAATTTCGACATTCTTAATAAAGAAATAATATGTACAATGTTCTGATATTCTTTAATGGTGTTGGCAATTATCACATATATAGGTAATTATTTGATTTAGTTCCTTGTTCAATTTTCCAGTGTGAAAATGTTTTAAAGCATGTTTTGATACATAGTCTAGCCTTCAGTCTAGCCATTGTTTAAAGTTTCAATTCAATTAAGTGACTATATCTCCCTTTTGCCTTGTTCCCTTGTAGTGTTAAAAAAAATTCCCCTTTGCTGTGGTATTTTAATGTAAGGGTGCTCCTTAAAAGTGTTTAAGCTCAGAGATGGCTGACTTACCTTTCTTACTGCTATATAAGGCCTGTTAATGGATACTAATATTAGGTTCATATTCTAAAGTCAGAAATAGATCCATGATTAAAATGCAAGTCTTCAAAAACTGCCCAGTGCTCTGTCTGTTTTCAAGAACATACCAAGTGTTAGCTACAGCTTATGAATTTATCATAATGGGGTTTTCATTATAATTAGATTTGATTTACATTAATTGTTTAAATAATCTAGCCAACTCAGATTTTAGTAGTTTCTGAGAAGGCAGTGTGGTTCTAAATAGTTGAATAAGTTTCTCACATTCACAGATATATAAATTGGCTAGTTTTATTCTTATATACATATTATGAAAATGCCATAATTCACTTCTCTTATTTTGTCCAAGTAAAATAGATTGATCACAGTCTGGCGATTATCAACTTTCAATACATATTTTTAGAATACCTTATGTGAAGTCATTCTTTTCAGATATTAGCATTAGATTGAAGGTAATAGATCTTCAATACATTTAGTGGGAGGAGAAAAAAATATCATATACTTTGAATACCAGTTTCTGAGTTCCCAGGTGGGGTCTTTATTTAAACTTGTTTGAGAAAATCAAAGTGCTTCACAACTAGAAACTTTTCTCAGTTAGGACTTAGAGAGTTTGTTGTCAGCTTCACTGACTCTAACTTTTAAAAACGTTTTGTAAATGATAGCTAAAGTGTAGGAGACTACTGAAAAAGTGGAATGACCTTAGGATTGTTGAATGTGAGGAAAATATATATGAGAGATGCAGGTTTTCTTTTTGGTGTTTTGGAGATCACGTGTACTACAAATGGACATCAATAGAAGATTTGGTTTCAAAGTAGGAATTTTTAAAGTAATTTACATTGTATAGATTATAAAATTGATGTAAACATGGTATATTCAAGAATGGTTTTGTTTGCTATATAGTCTAGCCTTATGTCCAGATTGATGGGGATCAGCTACCAAACCAAACACCCACATTCTAGAGTCAAATTATTGTAGTAATTTGTAGTTCACTATTTGGTGTTCCCCAGGTCTGTGCCTAATTGTTAGTATAACTAAGAGTGCACTATTTTTCCAGGCCTGATATGGCTGACTCCAAGTTAGTAATACTTGTTATTCTGTTTCTATTGAAATCCAGTTTCAGGGGCCTATCAACCATTTTGTTTATTTTTTCTTATTTTTTTCCCCAGCACATCCAGAACACAGAAAATCAGTTTTTATTTAAATAATACTGAAATAAATGTTTAAGCCACTGACTTCAGTACCTGGTTAAGAGTAGTTAGTAGGTGTGGCAAAAATATTATCCTGTGATAGTTGCAAACTAATTCAGAGACAATAAAATTTTCCAGTGAGGCTTTGTAATATAGAATGCTGAGACTAAAACATATAAATAATGTAACTGTAGAATCTATGAAAGGGGAAATAAGTGATTATTATCTTAAGAATGTTTTTCATCTTTTAATTAAAAAAATACGGCCGGGCGCGGTGGCTCACGCTTGTAATCCCAGCACTTTGGGAGGCCGAGGCAGGCGGATCACGAGGTCAGGAGATCGAGACCACGGTGAAACCCCGTCTCTACTAAAAATACAAAAAAAAAAATTAGCCGGGCGTGGTGGCGGGTGCCTGTAGTCCCAGCTACTCGGAGAGGCTGAGGCAGGAGAATGGCGTGAACCCGGGAGGCAGAGCTTGCAGTGAGCCGAGATTGCGCCACTGCATTCCAGCCTGGGCGACAGAGCGAGACTCCGTCTCAAAAAAAAAAAAAAAAAAAAAATTACTGATCAATCCCTCTCATTGTGGGACAGCTCTGACTGTTTTAAGATAGTAAGTTGAGGAGATAGTTGATTCTTCTTTTTTTTCATACCATAGACATTTGATGTTTTCCTCCTTCCTGTTAGGTGTACTTTCCCACCCTAGTTGTAGTCGTAAAAACAAATTCCTGTGTAATAGATTTGGCCCTCATGTTGGTTGGTGTTCATATTAAGCCTTTTGTTTCATAGTTTAAAAAATATTTTTGTATTATTGGATTGCTTTTTATAACTTACATTTTAGGGTTAGTTTTCGGTTACTTACAGTTTAATTGGATAGAATTTATTAGAATTCTAGAGTAGATTAATTGTATTAAGGATAATGAACCAGGTATAACTTTAAGACAACTATTAGTATTCGGTTTATTTATAATTTCTACCTCACCTATTAACACAAAATTTGATGTAACTATGGGACACAGTAAAGAAGTGGATGGTCCATTGCCCCCAAACCATCTTTGACTTTATATGGGGCTTTTCCTGATGTTAGAAGGACCTTCAGCTGTGTTACATTCAACCAAATGATTAAGCACTTAACTATTTTTTAAATGTATGTATTGCAAAGAGATTCTTCTTTGACCACTGCCAGCGATTCATTGCTGTTAAAGATGCCATATTTATTAGACTGTTGTTATCAGGTGCCTCTCTTCTATATTGGTGCTCCAGCTTTTTTGCATTCAGATATGATGATACATATCTTTATTCCTTTTCTCTGCCTGTTTTTACCTTTTCTTTTCTTCCTCTTTATTTCTTCTTCAGAAATCTTTTTCTTGGGGTATATTTACAATCTTGTCATTTGAACTTTGTGCATCAGGACAAAAGACTTTTGAACTTTAATGCATCAGGCTGTTGGGTCCATATTCAGCAATAATTATATCTTAAAGTGATGCAGCCAAAAGCTCTAGGGGAAAGAAACTTGAGGAAAACTCTTTTCAGTTTTGTAAATAATTGATGAGTAATGCATTATTTCTACATAAAAAATAGGGCATTTTTTCCCTCCACAAATATCATTGAGATTTGAAACAGTTTTTAGAAATGTTCAAGCATCAGTATTCAAGAGAACTCTTGAAAATTAAGTCTTCTAATGGCAGCATTGCTCAGGGATTAGAATTGAATTAGCACAATAGATCCTAGGATTTCTTCTTTATTTTATTAGAATAGTTTAATCATCTTCACTTCAGTTCCTCCTCTTTAAAATGAAAGTAAAATGTGAGCCCCTCTTTTCTTCAGAGGAATGATATACATGTAGAAAGTCTTAAACTCTGTCATTAAATTCAGTGGCAATACAATGGGGCTTTGTTTTGAGTGTAGATCTATTGTACTAAATGCCGTTGCTGCTTATAAATTGAATGTATAGTTTCACTACTTAATGGTTAAAGAGCTAAGTGTTGTAAGGATAATTTTATAAACCCCAATTTCCCTAGAAACTGGTTTAGTCTCCTTTTAACCTTTTGATAGAGTAAATAACAATAGTATAGATGTATAGTTCAGAATTTAAAATCAGTGTGAGTTGGTCTTGTTTTCAAAGAGCTTTAAAGCATTTTTCTCTGTGGTAGAAAAATAGAAATTCTAGATTTTCAATGATGAACTGTATTTCTACATGTGTTGCTAATTTTATTTTTATAAGCCTAATTTGAATGAATAAAATGTTATTGATGTTATTTCTGTGTGAATGCATATATTTAATAATTTAATGAATTACTACATTATATGTGCATATATGATGTATGTAATTTTGCAGCACTAACATGTTGATTTAACTATTATATCTATTTTTATTAATGCTTTGCTATTCTTTATAGTCACTTCAGCTTTAATTTTTAAGATTAATTTTTTATCATATTTCAGGGAACCCATATTGAAATGTCTATTGGAATTATTTTGGGAATTTCAACTATGGCAGGTATTTAACAATAGTAAATGTTATTATTTCATTGTCTGTACATTTATAAAACATTTCAGTAGATTAGGTTTAGAAGAGGGTAATTTATTTGAATGAGTTTACTCATTGAGATATCTGTTAATTTTCTTCATCCTATTCTTCTGATTCTTAGTTTTGTATATGTAGCACTTTTCTGAAAATTTTAGGTATTTTATATTATTAGTTATTGGATAACAATACCCTGCTATATTGATTTCGTTAAGACAAGATTTTCTGGCAATTCAGTGTTACCCCTAAACATTTCTACCCTTGGTCTCTTTTGTTTATTTATTTAGAGATGGAGTCTCACTCTGTCACCCAGGCTGCAGTACAGTGGTGCGATCTCAGCTCACTGCAGCCTCCACCTCCAGGTTCAAGTGATTCTCCTTCCTCAGTCTCATGAGTAGCTGGGACTACAGGCGCCCGCCATCATGTCTGGCTAATTTTTGTATTTTTAGTAGAGACGGGGTTTCACCATGTTGGCCAGGATGGTCTCGAATGGCTGACCTCGTGATCTGCCCGCCTCGGCCTCCCAAAGTGCTGGGATTACAGGTGTGAGCCACTGCACCCAGCCTATTATTTATTTTTTATTTATTTATTTTTGAGTTAGGTAGAATTTTTTTTTCTTGAGTTGGGTGAAAAAATCAAAGAAGGAAATACAGGATTAAACATCTGTCTTCTCTGTCCCATTTACCACTCTATTCTTCATGGAGGTAAAATTTGGGAAGAGTTCTATGTTGTATTTATTGTAGAAAGCATTAGGTAAATGAGTTAATGAAAGAAACATTTTTTTCTCCTTGACTTTCTTGAATTTCATAGCTGTACATGCAACTTTACCAATTCCTTTAAATATTATATGAAAGATACTACAAAATATTGTACAATTAATATTGAAACCAAAATGGAAATCGGCTGATAACAGAAAAAAACCTACTACTTAATGGAGGTAGAATAGTATAATTTAAAAATTGTGTTTTATTTCAAAACGTTTAGAGTAAGAGCTGTCCAATGAGTTACTTTGGATATAGTTGCTGTAGTTTGAGCAATGTGAGAACTCTTCCAAGATCAGTGCTTTATTGATTACACAGTGATATATTATAATTATTATTCTTTTATGTAACAATTATTTGTTTATTTTTCAAAATTTTAGCTGCTGCTTTGGGAAATCTTGTGTCAGATCTAGCTGGACTTGGGTAGGTTCATTCACTTATTCATTTGTATATTCTGTACTTGCTGTCTTTCTGTTCCCCACTCTTCTTTAATTGAGAAGCATAACAAAAGGATATTTCATTTTTCTTTGTTTTCTAGAATTAAAATTTCGAATTTACTTTTCCTAAACTAATAGTACTAAATCTTTGGTATCCATCAAATGTAGATGCCTGGGTGATATCCCAGTTATATATTATTAGTATCTCTGGAGAGGGAGCCCTGGCAGTTGTGTTTAGTAATTTTCATGAATGGTTCTGATGTATGCAAAAGTTTATTCTAAATTTACCATAATGTAAGCAAAATGGAATTTGTGTTTACTGAAGTATTTATATGTATTTTATAGACATCTCCAAGGGTAAGACAGGATTAAAAGCAAGAACTTCTCTCATTATTCCACCTCACCCTACTCCCACAAAACCCAAAGAGAAGGGATATGGCTCAAATTTGAGGATACTGACTAGACATGTTTTCTAGAGGGGGGAACTTTAAAAGGAAATAATGGCCAAAGCATATATGGGTTTGGCTATTTTTTGCTCTCTTTACTGTATGTGGCAGGATTAATGAAATAAACTAAGGACATCTATTTAGAAAAGGCCAGCTTTCTCTCTCTCTTTACATTCTTGTTCCAAGTAGCAGATGGCCTGAGCTGCTTCCTGAGCTTGGGGAAGGCTGGGGGAGTATAAATTAGACTAAGTGGACATTATTGTGATAAATATGCTCTCTCTTGCTCTGTCTTTGACTTTGTCTCTTCTTTCCTTGACTCATTTGAGTGTTACAATTTCAGATTTGAATTTTTTCTTAGAAGTTTACTTAGCCCTATAATCTTGGCAAAGTAGGTTTATAAGTGATTTAACCTTAACCTTCTATATTAGACTTCTGCACTGGAGTCTGGGGCCAAAGCCACAGTTAAAAACAAAGTTTGTTTGTTTTAGGACCATGGCGAGAATTTTATATTCTTGGAATTCCTGGCATAAATGTATCATGATATCATCTCTTAAACATTCTATTCCCAGTTTCCAACATTAAAGTAAATAATGACAATATTACAGTCATTATATAGCTTTCTGATATATTTAATAGAACCAAATGATCTAAGAGATTTTAAAGCCATTTAGCTGTATATTGCATCATAAAACAATTATTTTTGTTTAGAGATGAAGATTTTTCTGGAAGTCTTTGTATTTAAAAACTATTTCTCTTCTCTCTTTTTTGGGGGGTATCATTCAGTAACAAATACCACATTTTATGCATTCTCAGATACATTTTATGCATTCTGAGATGCATTTTAACATATTTGATATCAGGATCCATCTTATTGTTGGTAGTATACATAGTTTAATTAGCAATTTTTTTTCTTTCTTACAGTTCATAAAGTAAGGATGTATCCAATAAATGATGGCAACTTAGAATTGATAAAATACTTGAGATTGGCCTGAAAGTTTTAGGGTATTTTTGTTAGTTTACCAATCTGAGGAATTTTGGAAACTTTTGCTGTATTATCTGTACAAATTATTATATACCTTGAATTGTTTTTAAAAATAATAATAGAGAATAATTGCTCTAAGTCAATTAATTATTCTTTGTGTTAAATATGTTAATAAGAAAGTATTTTTAAACAATATATTTATATGCGATAAAAATTAAAAGTTGTAAAGAATGTTTATGTCATTTCTAGAGTACCAAGTGCAAATGTAAAGTTATCTTGTTTCTCCTTGTAGTAATTAGTTTACTGTATGAGGACATTTGCATGTGTTTTTAAAAACCTATATTTTGTCCTCATGTCTTTTTTTTGTTTTGTTTTGTTTGCTTTTGTAAAGCCTTTATTGAAATATAACTTACATATCATATTGTCTTGTTTCTTCAAAGACTTGCAGGCTACGTTGAAGCATTGGCTTCCAGGTTAGGCCTGTCAATTCCTGATCTCACACCAAAGCAAGTTGACATGTGGCAAACACGTCTTAGTACACATTTGGTAAGTAATTTACATGGTTTATGATAATGAATTGGGTAGCCAGAGCAAGATTCTGTATAGTTCAGGCCCTTGAGAAATATGAGACTAAAATTGGTTTGAATGAAGCTTTTAACAAAAATTGTCCAGACCTTGGCAGTTTTCAGAAGAACAGTAATTTGTGTTATTAACTCCTTATTTTTTGTAGGTATACTTAATTTTTAAAAAATAGTTGTGTAATTCACTTAGTATTAGGGAGTATCTCTTATAGGTTGGGGTCTAAAGAACATAAAACGAATAATAAACTGTGATTATCCTTGAGGAACTTGTTTAGGTGGAAAACCAAACATATAAACAAATTATAATTTAGTATGACATATGCAGTAATGAATTATGTACAAGATATAACAATGATACAGGTAAGAGAATTAACACTGTGGGGAGTAACTTCTTTTGGTGGGGAGATTTCTTGGTGATTATTAGATCTAAGCTGATTTTTGAATTATTGATGAGACATTTACTAGATGAATAAGAGGAATTCCAAGCATACTGACTAGCAATTAGTAGAGGATGATAAAAAAAGGGTATATGTAGGTAAATACAGGAACCTACTTTAGGAATATAATATGTAGTAGCTGTAGGTATAAGCAGCAGCAGAAGACAACACTGGAGAAGTAAGCAGGGATCAGACAGGAAAGATATTGTATGTGAATGCTAAGGAGCTTGAGCCTCTTACCTAAGTGAGGGAGAGCCAGGGGAGTTTTAAATGAGAAGGAAACTGGATGGATCATGATACCATCAATAAAATCAAGAAAAAAAGGAGGAGGAATAAGTTTGTAAGGGAACATAATGAGTTCTATTTTGGATGCATTGAATTTGAGATACTAGTAGGATATTCGAGTGGTGACACCTAGTAGGCATTTGGGTTAAAGTCAAGAGTTAGGTCCAAATTAGTAATAATGGGTATTGTCACTCATTCATTCAACAAATACTTATTGTTTACGTATTATATGCCAAGTAGAGATACAGGAGTTTTGAATACATTGGTTAACAAAATAAGATCTTATTTCTGATAGATCTTACATTCAAGCAGTGGGGAGACAGACAATAAACAATCTGATAAATAAAAATATTTAGCATATTAGAAGTTTATATGTGTTATGAGAAGAAAAAGGGAAAGCAGAGCGAGGTAGAAGAGGCTAGGAGTGCTAGGATGGAATCAGACTGCAATATTCAATAGGAGAGTCACTGTAGGCCTCACTGAAAAGGTAGGTGATTGTTAAAACCGTGGGAGAAGATGAGATTTCATAGGAGAGTGGTTCTCAAAATGTGGTGCCAGTATCAGCAGGATCAACATTACCTGGTAACTTCTTAGAAATGCAAACACTCAGTCTTCATCTTAGACCTGTCTATTATTGTGTAAATTATTGCAGCTGGATGGGGTGGCTCATGCTTGTAATCCCAGCACTTTGGGAGGCCGAGGCAGGTGGATCACCTGAGGTCAGGAGTTTGAGACCAGTCTGACCAACATGGTGAAACCCTGTCTCTATTGAAAATACAAAAATTAGCTGGGCATGGTGGCAGGCGCCTGTAATCTCAACTTACTCGGGAGGCGGAGGCAGGAGAATTGCTTGAACTTGGGAGGCAGAGGTTGCAGTGAGCCGAGATCAAGCCATTGCACTCCAGCCTGGGCGACAGAGTGAGACTCCATCTCAAAAAAACAACAACAACAAAAAAAAACATGCAAATTCAGCAGCTTAAAACAACATATATTTGTTATCTCTCATTTTCTGTGGGTCAGATCAGGAATAGCTTAAATGAGTCCTCTGGAAGGCTGCAATCATGTCCAGCTAGGACTTGGTTCCTGTCTAGAAGCTCAACTGGTGATGAATCCACTTCCAGGCTCACCCAGGTCTTTGGCAAAATTAATTTTTTTGTGGCTGTGAGGGACCCAACCTCTGGCTTGCTGTTGCACTCATGTCCTGGAGGCCTCCCTCCATCTAGAGCAAGCTTGTGCAATCCGCTTTTGGTAATCCAAAAGTTTACCACAAATTGGTAAACTTTCTTAAAACATTATGAGATTTTTTTCAAGCTTATCAGCTATCGTTAGTGTTAGTGTATTTTATGTGTGGCCCGAGAAAATTCTTCTTCTTCCAGTGTGGCCCAGGGAAGCCAAAAGATTGGACACCGTGATCTACGGGTCACCTGCAGTTCTTTGCCATGTGGCCCTCTCAGTAGACCCTCTCACAACATGGCAGCCTGCATCTTCAGAGCCAGCAAGGGAGAAAGAGAATGAGTCTGCTGGCAGGATGGCAAGATGGAGCCTTATGTAATGTAATATAATCACAGGAGTAACACCCCATCACCTTTCCTATTACTCAAAGCAAGTTAGAGCAATCCTACTCATGCTCAAGGGGAGGAGATTATGCAAAGACTTAAATACCAGAAGGAAGGTATTGTGGAGGCCACCTTAAAATCTGCCTGCTACAGATTCACAAAATGAAAAATTCTGGAGGCAGAACCCAGCAATCTGTGTTTTAATTCTGCCGTACATTAAAATTTGAGAACTGTTGTTCCAGAGAAAATGTGTAGAATTAAAGAACCCTAGAAAATACCTAAGAGCTCATGGTCTTATGGGAGCTTTCAAGGAGGAAGTTTTAAGAAGCGATGAATGATAATCAATTCCTCTTGATATAAAGAAATCAAGTAAAATGTCTGAAAATTTTCTTTTGTTTTTTGTTTTTGGATTTGGTATGTAGTTGCTCATTGATAATCATTTCTGAGCAATTTCTATGGACTGATGGAAGAAGAAAAATCAAATGACAATGGATTGAAACACTAATGAGAGGTGAAGAAGAAGAATAAAATATAAAATTAATGTTAGATGGAATTTATTTTAACGAAGATATTAAATGTTTTGGAAGTAAACAGAATTTTTACCTGCAAAATGTTCATACAGAGTATAAAAACATACACATAGGTAATATAGAGTTAAATTCATCACTAATCACTTTAAATCACTTTAAATTTGCAATAATTACTACCCTTTAAAATATGAGTAGTAGAAGGATCGCAACTATACCAGGAAAGTGTTTGGTTTTCAGTCAAAATGTAGGAAGAGTGTGGAGAAACAAAATGAGGACCTATATGCTTGTTGTAATTTTTACTTTATAAACGTTGAAAGGTCTTTTAAGAAAGTAGAATGTTAATTTTGGGCTTTTCCATTTAGTTTACATGTGTCCATATCTTACAATTTGTAAGTAAAGTGAGACTAGCCCCTGATACCAGCTGGAGTTTTGAGGGAATAAGGATATTCTAACATTCTAGCAATTTGTCTTAAAAATTTTAGCATTAAAGTTGGGATCAGAAGTTTATTTTCCTGAGGCATAATAATTGTTTTCTTTCTATATTAAAAAAAGGTTCATTTTCTCTTCTCTATGACAAAAGCATCTAAATTACTAAACTAGTATTAATACATTGGGTGTGTGTGTCTCTGTGTGTGTATTGTGATAAACCCCTCACTGGTTTATGGCAACAGTGATTCTGTTCCTTAGTTGTTGACTCTGCTTGTTTTATGTTAGAATCAAATCTTCTTCTACTCTGTAACATAACATTTTGATTCTATACAGCCTGAAGTATTTGAAGTTAGTGATCAGCCATCTACTCATGACTCTGAAATTTACCCGTGATAGAATAAATACAAATACACATGCAGGTTCCAGGTTTCATAGGTGTATTTTAAAACCTCACTTGTAATTTGGTTGTTTGAAGTTCAAAAAATATTTTCTTATAAAACAGTATTACAGATGGGACTCAAATTCTACGATTAGCCCCAGTGTAGTTAACTATGGGGCCTAGAGTACTGTAAGACATAATAATAATGTATAAATAAATGTTTTCACAATGGAAAAAATTGTTTCAGGTCCTGGATCAGGGAGTAAGAAAAGTGTATCACTTTTTTTCTTCCTCTCCATCCTATTGACATTATATCTCTTGAGATAATTGGGTCAGAAATCACTGACTGGTATTCCTAAAGTGAGGGGCGAGGAAAGCCTTGGTTGCAAGAGGAATTTAACAGAATGGGTGGGAAGTGAAAGTGGGGTCTATTGGCAATTGTTATTTTCTGTATGTGGGAAAGTCAGGAGTCTGAAATAGAACATCATGATTTCTCTATGCATATATTCAAATGAGTAAATATGTTAAAGTCAAAAAACAAGAAGCTAGGATTAACTTTATCAGCATGTGGAATGAAGAAAATTTCTGCTTGTTAAAACTCTGCATGAGTGATACCTTTTAAAGTTTTGGCATAACGGAAATAACAGTTTTGACTATTAATATCAAGCATTGGTCATACTACTAATACCACTACCACCACCAAAACCCTCAAAATAACAGAGTTGAAAAATTTTTATGCAAGCTATTGTCAAAATATTAATGTCTGCTATTAAATTTGTTAGAAAAACTGTAGGATATGGGCTGGGCATGGTGGCTCATGCCTGTAATTCCAGCACTTTGGGAGGCCGAGGCAGGCGGATCACGAGGTCAGGAGATCGAGACCATCCTGGCTAATACAGTGAAACCCCATCTCTACTAAAAATACAAAAAATTAGCCGGGCGTGGTGGCAGGCACCTGTGGTCCCAGCTACTCAGGAGGCTGAGGCAGGAGAATGGCATGAACCCAGGAGGCGGAGCTTGCAGTGAGCCGAGATCGCACCACTGCACTCCAGCCTGGGCCACAGAGCGAGACTCCATCTCAAAAAAAAAAAAAAAGAAAAAAGAAAAACTGTAGGGTGTGATAGCTAAATAGACTTTAAGAAAAAACATTTCATTCAAGACTAAAGATTATGTAGCTATCATAGTATCTGTAATGTTTGATAGAACTTATTTTGTCTTTCCCTGTGTACCTAACTAGAAGTTCCTGGAGGGGAGAGACAGACTGCATAAGATTAGTCCATCTCCATGGTACACCCAGTACGGAGTTTGACACATAGTAGCTTCTCAATAAATATTTGTATGAGGAAATGAAACTTAATTGAAAAGTATATAAACTTGATAGTCATCATAGGAATGCAAATTTTGAAAACCATTTACAAAAATAACAATTATAAATTTTTATAATGATCTGGGTGTGGTGGCTCCCAGAGCCTGTAATCTCATTTGGGAGGCCAAGGTGGGAGGATTTCTTGAAGCCAGGAGTTCAAGATCAGCCTGGGCAACATAGGGAGACCCTGGCTCTACAAAAAAATAATAATAATAATAAAAGTAACAAAATTATCTAGGCATAGTGGCATCTGTCTGTAGTTCTAGTTACTGGGGAGACTGAGTCAGGAGGCTTGCTTGAGCCAAAGAGTTCGGGAAGAGATCAGGAAGATGGCTTGAGCCAAGGCTGCAGTGGGCTATGATCATGTCACTGCACTCCAGCCTAGGTGACAAAGGGAGACCCTGTCTCTAAAACAAATAAATAAAATAAATAAAAATGAAATAAAATTTTTATAATGTAGGTGAGGTTGCAGGATAATTGGTATGTATGTCTACATTTATGTATACTGAAATTGGTATGTAAGCATGTGCAGCTTTGTCAAGGATGAATGCTTCATGAAGATGCACAAATATTAATACTGTTTGATTTTTAAACAAATCATTGGGGAAGAACTATACATGGAAATGCTTATTGTTATTTCACTTATAATGTTGAAGAAGTAACAGTGGCTATTGTGGTAAAGAGAGATTTAAGTAGAATATAGACCCGTCAATTCAGTTGAACTTAGAAGTCTTTAAGTTTATGTAGCAGTTTGGAAAAGAGTTTGAGAAAATGTGTGGCTATGCAGGGGTACAGATTGAGGAAGAAAACAAAGATATGTTTACATAATGATTATATCTACATATAATTAGGTATAGACAGGGATAAATATCGAAGAGGAATATATATGAAGGGTAGCAAATCCAAATATATTGAGAAGAGCTGGTGAGATTTTTTTCCTGCCTTGTTATCAGAGATAAAGTAATTTTAAAAATGTTCTCTTTTGTTTCCTTAGGGCAAAGCTGTTGGGGTGACTATTGGCTGCATTCTAGGAATGTTTCCTTTAATTTTCTTTGGAGGAGGTGAAGAAGATGAAAAACTGGAAACGAAAAGTTAATCCTCTTAGAATACCTATAAAAAGATGTAAACTAATGTACCTCAGTAATTAAATATGCTGTCACAACATTTAGGAATTAAGACAGTAACAGTATAGATATGGGATCAAATAATTTAGCATGTATTATGGAAAACACTAACTTATTGTGGCTTGATCTTCTTAGGACATCTTTTTTAAAAAGCTGTTTAGTATCATTTTGTGTAAATTGTTGAAATGCTTTTTCATCAATAGCAGTCAACATTTTATCTTTTCTTTCTTTTTATATTCATAATGTTATTTAAGTGTCATTGATGTACTGTATTGACTTAGGGTTTGCTTATTTGTTACTTAACATGTGTACATGCATGAAAGCATTTTTTGTTGTTCCCTGATAGTTACATTTCAACCTTGGGATTTTTCCAAATTACTTAAGATGTTTAATATCAGTTAAAGATTTTCTTACCCTCTTTTTGGGAACATCAATTTTGTACTGTTATGCAGTAAACATTTATAATCATATAATTTCAGTCATTTTCTTAACTCTCCCGTCTATTGAAAATGGATATAGATACAGATTTTAAGTATTTTAAGTATATATTACTCATTTTAATTTTCTGACTTTACTATTTTAAGGGCCAGAGGTTAATCAGAAAGTGCAATTATGTGGTCTCCCTGCTACATGAAACCATACAAGCATACTATTTTTAGTTGATTTTTTTTAACCTTTAGTTTCCCAGTTTTGAATAATTACATGGTGGATTCTGACTTTTGAGGGGAAGCAAATGATTATTTTAGAGTCTTTGAAATGGGGATCGTGGAATTAGACTGAACTAAGGGATTTAACATGATGCTTGGAAATTAAGAGACTAAAGCTTTTTTTAAAAAAAGGTAGAAAATAGGAACTGTCAAGAAGGTTTATGGTATAAATGGTGAAGTTGAAGTGTTGTTTGAAAGGTTAATGAGACACAAATTATATTATTTGGTAAGGTTTTTTTTTTTTTCCCTTCCAAAGATGTCATCTTCCAATCTGAATAAGTCTGAATACCCCATACTCATACTCCTAATCTCATTATATGTTATTTAGTGAATTTTATTTATGAATAATTTCTTTTGAAGTGAAAACTAGATATTTAATATTTTGCTTTTTTGCTACATAATCTACTAAAAAATTACATGAGGAGAAATCCTTTTTCCCTTTGTTTTTCTTTTTTCTTCTTTTGTGGTATTTAAAGCGTATTTCAGGTTGAAGTTACTTATTTCTAGTCTTACATATCTGACTTAAGTATAACCATGCAAGAATTATAAATTTTAGCTTTCTGAACCCATAAACTTTTTTAGCATGTGATCTATTACACATGCTAAAAAATTACTCTTACTTGTAACAGCGTAATTAAATACATCATGGAGGAGAGAAACTTAAATTAAAATTAAAATAATATTTTGGCTATTGAAGTTATTTGTGTTGCTAAATAGATGCAGAGGATTCACAGCAATTTATTTTAAGGTTTTATTTATACATAATTACTTTGAACTCTTCAGAGGAGATTTTTTTCACAAGGCAATTTGTCATAAATTCTCTCATGCACTTCAGAATGAATAAGTGCCATCCTTTAATCATAGACTTTGAGGGGAGATAGCATAAAAATATAGCATATAATCTAAAAATAAATATATAACATGCACAAATAATATGACATTCTTACTGAATCAAATCATGATTCTAGAACTTGAGATCTTACATAGAATTTCAGTTTGTATTTTCCATATAATAACCACACACGGATAACCACACAAAAAATCCTTTGTAAAATTTCAGATTGATAGGATTAGAGTGCTTAAATTTTTGTGGGGGAAAGGTGGGAGGTAAAGTGTAAGTGCTTTCTTTTGTCCCTAACTTGTGTACTGATGGCAGTCCATTCTGTTTTCTAAAAATGTGTTTTATTGTGGTGCTTAACTTCTTATTAATTAAATCCTGTATCAGAAACCTTGCCTGTGAGTTTAGAAAGGGCTTTTGATTATTGTTTTTTCTTTTTGCTCTTGAAAGTAATCCAGTCCCAGGGAATTATTGGTTTAAATGAACATCTCCAGAATTATTTAAGGTGTCAAAATATATAACCTTCACATTGAAAGATAATTTTAATTTATGGGCATAATAAAAATTTGAATCATTCAGGTAATTAATTTTCAAAAAAATGGAGACCATTTGTCTTTATCTGAAGGTATATATTTAAGATCATAGTCTACACTAGTATGGTGCTTTGCACAAAGTGATTTCTGAAGAATGGTTCTTTTTAAGATAATGACTTCATATGATCATTGTTTCACATTACTTGCCACAAAAAACTTTAATTCAGGTTGAAACTGGAACTGTTTGTTTCTCATATTAGCTACTTCTCTATTAGGAGTACAAGAACTATAGTTAAATGCAACATGAGCTACTTTAGTACTGTTTGTTTGAAATTTGTGTTGTCCATGTATCATGATTTATTAACTTGTTGATGCATGTAAATTGGGTGCATTTTGTTGCCATGTATGTTAAATGGTGACCAATGTTTTTACAAAGGAATTGAACAAAAAAAGTATCTTTTAAGAAATTTGGAATGTGGTTTTGATTTTGAAATTTGATTTCTTACTAATCTCAGAGGGCCTTGGTATATTCTGTTACTAAAGCAAACAGGATTAATGAATACGGATTTGTTACGAGGTGGCAGCAATGTCACTGAGACAGTGAATGGAACAATTTACCACCTCCGTGGAATCTGCACCTGAGATACAACATTACAGAGTATGAGTGAAGAGTGAGCCCATAGAAAAGCTTTAGATAGACTCACGTAAGTCACACTGATGGGTATTTACAGCAGAGATATCCAAGCTGTTTATGTAATAATGTCTCATTTACTTTATTATTTTTCTCTATAACATAAATTTTGAAGGTAATGGAAGTTTATCTTTTATACCAAAAGTTTGTATGAGCCATTTTGAAGTAAATTTTTCTAATTTTAGAATTATATTTTCTTGCCATCTTAAGACGGTATATTAAATATAATATAACCTTTTTCTTAGTGACTAAGCATTATGTTTACATATATTATTATTGTGTGGTAATGCAGTACCTTGAGAATCTAGTTTTTATAGTTTTCATATTTTTTTCTGATCTTGCTTCTGGCAACTTTTATCTCTCTAATCTGCTTTTTTTCTCAGTTGTCTGGACTTAGAAACTAGTTAGCCTATTTTACCATAAAGTATTTGGGAAATACTAAAAAGTTGGCTTTGGATCCTGACTGAGATGATGATGATGATAGTAGTAGTAATAATAATAATAATATTTCCCTTTTATTAAACACTTATTTGTTCCTTTGTGTGCTAGTAATTTACACACATTATTGCATTTAATCACCTTAATGACAACATTAAGTTGCTGCTATTATCATTATCAACTCTATTTTCTCGTAGCTAAATTGAGTCATGAAGAGGTTAGTTTGCCACTACGAATAAGTGGACTGGAATCCTATTTTGTCCAAGTATGAAGCCTGTCTTCTTAACTGCTAGGCAGTAGGGACATCAGTTGCATGGGCTTTGTAATGTCTGCTCTCTGCCTAGGTTCCTTTTTACCTCCAGATTCAGATTCATGGAGTCATTTTCTTATCTATAATTTCAGAGTATTGTGCTTACAATCTCAAGATTCATTTAAGAAATCTTGTGTTCTTTATTACATACTATGTGCTAGGATGTTCAAGGCAGTGAGTGAACAACCAGAACATCTGTACCCTCATGAAGCTTATTCTTTTTGGGGTGGGTAGTAATAGGGGAAGAGAACACAGAAAAGCAAATCTCCTTTTTTTTTTTTTTTTTTTTTTTTGAGATGGAGTCTTGATGTCACCCAGGCTGGAGTGCAGTGGCATGATCTTGGCTCACTGCAACCTCTGCTTCCTGGGTTCAAGTGATTCTCCTGCCTCAGCCTCCTGAGTAGCCGGGATTACAGGCACGTGCCATCGAGCCTAATTTTTTTGTATTTTTAGTAGAAACGGGGTTTCACCATGTTGGCCAGGCTGGCCTCAGACTCCTGACCTCAGGTGATCCGCCTGTCTTGGCCTCCCTAAGTGCTAGGACAGGCATGAGCCCCTGCACCCACCTGCAAATATACACTTAAGTATTGTTTATGTCAGATGGTGGTAAGTTCTATAGAGATAAATGAAACAAGATAAAGAGGATAGAAAGTACCAGTGGCCATAAGTGAAGATGGTCAGTGAAGACCTGAAAGAAGTGAAGGCACAAACAGTACAGATATTCTGTGAAGAGAAAGTATCATGCTAGGTGCTAGAAAGTTGGTGTTAAGAAAATCTCAGATACATGAAATATGTTCCACTTTGGAATTCATGGTGAAATTTTTTCTTTTTGTTTCATATTACTAATGTCTGGATTAAGCCTAAAGAGTAACAGTTAAATATTAAGATTAATACTTACTCCTTGCATGTTTACTGACAGCAGTAGGTGGAAATGGCACAGAAGCATGGGGAAGCAACCCTAGAATTCAAAGAAGTCTGTGGATACTCCCATCAGCAAATCATTCACAGTTGACCCTTGAACAATGCAGCGATTAGGGACACCAACCCCCTGTGCTGTTGAAAATCTAAATACAACTTTTTACTCTCTCCAAACTTTACTTATAGCCTACTGTTGGCTGGAAGCCTTTCTGATAACATAAACAGTAGATTAACACATTTTGTATGTTATATGTATCATATGTTGTATTAGAATGAAGTAAGGTAGAAGAAAGAAAATGTTATTAAAATCATCAGGAAGAGAAAATACATTTACTATTCATTAAGTGGAAGTGGATCATGATAAAAGTCTTCATCCTTCTTGTCTTCATGTTGAGTAGGCTGAGGTGGAGGAGGAAGAAGGATTTGTCTTGCTCTTAGTGGTAGCAGAGGTGCAAGGGGAAGCAGGAAAGGCAGGCACACTACGTGTAATTATGAAAACGTGTTGTAACTTCTGTCTGATGTTTTGCTTTTTTTCATTTTGCAAAATATTTCTATATATGGTATTAATCCTTCTTCCACCATTTGCTTTAGTTTTAGTGCCTGTGTGGTAGAAGGGTTCATGTTGTAAAATCAGTCTTGAATAATCAGAACACTTCTACCAGATTGTCTAATGTTGATTTGTTTTCTGGCACTGCTTCTAAATGTCTTCCTCCTCATTGCGTGGCACTGATTCAGAGGCACTCATCTCCAAAAGCTAAGCTTTTGAATTGCTTAGCTTTTGATTCACTCTAGGATTCAGGTCTTGAAACTTTCTACCCTCCACCATTTATTTATTTATTTATTTATTTGACATATCTACAACCTCTTTCATGATTTTCTTGATTGGCTCTGTTGTAAATTCTGTGAAGTCACACACAACATCTGGTTGTTTTCCTCAGCAGGAATTTATTGTTTTGGGCTTGATGGCTTTCATGGCTTCTTCTGTAGCAACAATGGCATCATCAGTGGTGGAATCCTTCCAGACTTTGATGATGTTCTCTTTGTTAGAGTTCTCTTGCATGGCACTGATGGTTCTTTGCATAGAGTACTGTGTATAATGAGCCTATAGGTCCTTATGACTCCCTGATCTAGAAACTAAATTGGAGACATTGTGTTTGGGGGCAAATAGATCACTTCAATGCCTTTAGTATTGAACTCATGGAGTTCTGGGTGGGTGGCCAGGGGCATTGTCCAGTATCAAAAGAACTTTAAAAGGCAGTCCTTTACTGGCAAGGTACTTCCTGACTTCAAAGACAACAGCAATGGAGCCAATCCAGAAAAAGGGTTCTTGTCGTCCAGGCCTTCTTGTTACACTGCCAGAAGACTGGCAGCTGGTGTCTGTCTTTTCCCTTCAAGACTTGGGAGTTAACAGCTTTATGGATAAGTGCAGTCTTGATCATAAACCCAACAGCATTTGCAAAAACCGACAGCATTAGCCTGTCCCTTTCTGCCTTAAATCCTGGTGCTCACTTCTCTTCTTTACTAATAAATGTTCTTTGTGGCATATCATTATTTTTTTTCCATAATGGGGCACTTCTGTCTGCCTTAAGAACCTGTTCTGGTAGATAGCCTTTCTCAATGATTTTCTTAATGGCGTCTGGGAACTCATTTGCTGCCTCTTGGTCATCAGGAGCTGCCTCTTCTGTTATCTTAACATTTTTAAAGCCAAACTTCTTTCTAATATTATCAAGCCATCCTTTGCTGGCATTAAATTCTCTAGATTTAGATCCTTCACCTTCCTTTTGCTTTAAATTGTCATATAATGACTGCCTTTTCTCCAATCATATTAGAGCCTATAGGTACATCTTTCTTATAGCAATACCGCACCCACATAAAAGTTGCATTTTCAATACGAGATAAAAAGATATATCACAAAAAGTGCAAGGTTTGCTGGTATAGATGCAGTAATGGCTTCATAAATTTTCTCAATTTTTTTTAACAGTGGTCCTTATGCTGGATTCATTTATCTTGAAGGATAGGCAACTACAGCTGCAGACCAGTACACATCAAGCAATTTAACTTTTTCTTGTAATATCATGACTTTGCTCCTTGGAAGCACTTCCAGCGTCACTGGTGGGACTTCGTATGGGTCCCTTAGTATTATTGCAAGGTTTATGGTTGTACTAAACATGATGAAAAATAACTGAGAACCATGAGATCACCTTTTACTATGATACACGATTTACTGGAGAGATGAACTGCCCATGTGGAGATGATAAACATCACATGGCTTTTAAGTGAATACAGCACTTGAGCTCACAGCAATAGCAACAGGAGGTAGCTCTGAAATTATGGTAGTAGTGCAGTATATACTATAGTTAATCTTATCCAGTTGTAATTTAGTACTGCATCTTTATGTTTGTCTCAACTGCAAATGGCTCCAATGTATAGTCTGTGTATGCGTAAGTTTTGATAAACTTTTAACTTTTTTTTTTTTTTTTTTTGAGATGGAGTCTCGCTCTGTCGCCCAGGCTGGAGTGCAGTGGCACCATCCCGGCTCACTGCAACCTCTGTCTTCCGGGTTCAAGTGATTCTCCTGCCTCAGCCTTCCAAGTAGTTGGGATTACAGGCATGCATCCCCATGCCCAACTAATTTTTGTATTTTTAGGAGAAACGGGGTTTCACCATGTTGGCCAGGCTGCTCTCGAACTCCTGACCTCAGGTGATCTGCCCACCTCGGCCTCCCGAAGTATTGGGATTACAGGCGTGAGCCACTGTGCCCGGCCAATTTTAACTTTTTATAATATATTTTTATATATTTATGGTAGTAAATGATAGACTAGTGTCTACATATATTTTATGAATTCATGACACACCTTTTTCTTAGTTTTTCAATATTTCTAAGCTACATGGTGCATCTGCAAGTTTTTTAAATTGTTGCAAATTTCCAAAAAATTTTTCAATATATTTATCAAAAAAATGCATATAAGCGGACCTATGCAGTTCAAACCCGTGTTTGAGAATCAACTCTATGACTTCCAGTGTCATTCTGCACCATTTCTGCAGTTTATCACATTTTGCTTCAGGCAGATTTGGTAAATCTTCAGTGATAGTTGTCTAGGCCACTGTTTTGTAACATGATCAAATGCTTAATGGGAAATACAATATGTATATACATTCTCTGTCTACCAGCTACCAAAGAAACAAATACTCCTCAGTTTGACTTGACTTAGTAAATAAACTTGTGTTGGGTTAATGGAGCTAATGGTTACTTTACTTTCTGCTGAATCTGTTCTCTGACCTTTTGCCCTGAGGATTAATATTAACTATATTGATCTACAATTTTTAGAATGTGTCTGCCCCCTCTCTTCTTAACATGACATTACTTACCTAACTCTGGGCTTAATACTATTACTATTCTCATATTTTATAAACAGAAGAGTTTTGTGGTTATACTTCAAATTCTTTCGAAATCATAAATCAATTATTTTAAACGTTTTGGCCTTAAGATCTTAACATTTAAGAACTTAACACTCAAGAACTTAATGCTCTGGAAAAATATTGATGTCCCCAAAGGGTGTTTTCTTTTTCTTGCTTTTAAAAAAGTTTGTATAAATTTAAGGGGTACAAGTGCAGTTTTGTTACATCAGTATATTGCATAGTGGTGAAGCCCGGGCTTTTAATGTAACCATTACCTGATTAGTCTACATTGTACTCATAAAGTAATTTCTCATCCCTTATATGCCTGCCTCCCACCATCCCACCCTTCCAAGTCTCCAGTGTCCATCATTCCATACTCTATGTCCATGTGTACACCTTATTTAGCTCCCACTTACAAGTGAGGACATACAGTATTTGACTTTCTGTTTCTGAGATGTTCACTTAAGATAATGACCTCCAGCTCCATCCATGTTGCTGCAAAAGGCATGATTTTATTATCTTTTATGGCTGAATACTGTCTCATATATATATATACATATAAATAAGTTATATATATATATATAAATGATACACACACACACAACATTTTCTTTATCCAGCTTCAGTTGATGGTCACAAGTCAATTCCCTATCTTTGCCATTGTGAATAGTGCTCCAATAGACATAAAAGTGTAGGTCTCTTTTTGATATAATGATTTCTTTTCCTTTGGGTATATACCCATTGGTGGGATTGCTAGATCAGACGGTAGTTCTGTTTTTTTCCCCAAGTAACTTTTGTCTGTGAAGGTTTATATTGACTATATCAGAAATGAAAACTGACAATTTTTAAAAATATATTTACTGATCTATTTTAAAATAAACCAATTTCATGCTAACAACATATTTTATGATAATTATTTTTCAAAAATAATTTAGCGAGAAGAGCAGCATTGTTAATACACATTTTGCAAATCTTTTCAATGTCTGGCTTAATAGAAGACAGCTGGATTATCATGCCTGTTTCTCCAGTCTGTTTGATATGTTGTTTTGTTTCAGGTAAATGAAGAAATTTATCCTCATGCAGGTATTAAGTTGTAAAACAGAGGAATATTTTAATAGCCTAGGCTGTAGATTTATTCTTGGACACTGTACCAATACTGACAAGGGGTAGTATCTAAAAGGTTATTTGCAACGTAGAATCTGAAGCCATATAAATGAGATTTTGCATTGAATTTCATTAGACTACAGTGGTCTACCTTGCACTTTGAGTGAAACTTTTTCCCATGAATAATTTTGTAAAATCATGCATTTGGCACATGGAAACTATTGATTCACTTGAGCTATGCAGATCTTCCAAATGTTAATATTTTGCCATATAAAATGTTTAAAAATCATGTTTAATATGACCAGCAATCTCAAAAAGCCTCTTAAATACTGAGAGGCCATCAAGTTCAGATGGCAGATACACATTTTCCAAAATAATTTTCACTTGAAAGCTTAAAATTTGTCATTGGCAACAAATACTGTTAGTTTTTCTTGAAGTGACAGTTCACTTTGTTCATGTTTGAAGAAATGTCTGTCAAATACTCATCTGAATTGCCTCGAGACTCACAACTCAAAACAGCCTCACAAGTGCTTTTCCTCAAGACAACCATCATATTTTGGTATCCTCAGACGTACTTCACGGTCACTTCTCATTTTTTCATACAGAAAATTTAAAAGACTTAAGAGTAAAGATTTTAAATAAGTATTTTTTACTGCTTTATTAAGGACATTGAAGGAAACCACCCCTCCCCCAAACCCCCACCTACAGGTGCATGGCAATGAAGAATGCAATGACTACTAGTGCCTCATTTCAAAGATGCTGGTGCTTTTACCCGCCATTGTTTTTGCGCCACTGGTGAATGTGTCACCATAGTTAAAAAGACATATAATGTCTTAGTATATTTTGAAAATGTTTTGATTTCACAAACTCCCTAAAAAATCCAGAAGTCTGCAGACCATACCAACACACTTTGAGAACTGCTGTCCTGAACTTTCCTAATTTTATGAGGCTTAGTTGCAAGTAACAAAACCCCAAAATAACAGTCACTGAAATAAGATAGAAATGAATCTCCTATGGAAAATTATTGTGGCATGTTGTCCGGGGCTGGTATAAGGGTTATGCTCTGGAAAGTGGTGGTCAGAGGCCCAGCTTTTCGTCCTTCTGCTTCATCATGTACAGCTTTCATTTGCAACGTTACTTCATGATCTAAAATGGCTGCTTCGATCCCAGCCATCTTATCTGCATCCTGCCCAGGGGGGAAGAAACTAAAAAGAAAGGTAAAAAGGCCTTGTGCCAACTTTTTTCGTATTTCAAAAATTTGTCTCAAACTGTGTATAATGGAGTAAAGACATAAGTTGAAAATGTACCTGTTAACGAGGATGATATTAGTTCAAATATATACATGGATTCTTGGCAGACTGATTCAAATACTACAGAGCCGAATCTTTTAAAATACAACTACGGAAAACAAAGGGGAAAACCTTAAAATACTACAATAAATTTACAGAAATATTACAAACCATAGGAAAATATTTCGAACACATTAACTTCATTTTTTTTAATCTGAACAAAATGGAAAGTTGGGAGTGAACAAAAGCTATTATAAATTACCAACGATGTAAGTTTTGCACTTTTGCTCTTTTAAATAAGACCACAGAGATGGTTTGCCAGTACTTATTTTAGTTTTTTCCTCTCGTACAATTTTTAAACAATTAAGATGTCCAAATTTGAATAATTTTCTTCTTTCCACGTTCGCAATTGTGCTAAATTTCAGCTGCAGCATCAAAATGCAGCGAGAAGCTTCTCCTTGAAAAATACTGGCAAATTCTCAGCTTACAACAGTGGACATTTTGATTGCCATGTTTATCTCGATAAATACTGTACAAAAGTTGCTTGCAAATATTAAAACATTTTTTCATTGCCTGGATACTAGCTCTAAATAATACTGGTAAAGACTTGCAAACTTCCTGCAAAGCTCCTACCGTACCACTAGAACTTTTAAAAAGTTTTTGTAGCTTTCTTTCCTCCAAATCTGCACAAGATCCATTCCTCCGCCCTCCCCACTCCCCTGTTTTTCTCTGTACAAAAATAGTACCCCAAAAGGAAGTTCAGGATCTCTAAAAGTTTTCTTGTCGGCATTGCGGTTTTTGCGTGGGATTGGTGTTCTCTTTGGCAGCTGTCATTTGCTGTGGGTGATGGGATATATTTTTTTTTTCCTTTTTGAGCGTATCGGGTTTTTTCCATGCTGTTTTCTACTCTCCTCTTTTGTACCCCTCCCATTTACTTCGTTTTTCTTCGAAAATTTCTACCCCCTCCAGTTCGCTGTCCGGCCCTCACATGTGCGAGAGGGGCAGTGTGCCGTTAATGGCCGTGCCGGGCGCCGGGCACCGGGCCGCTCCTGTAGTGCTGGGCCATGTGAAGTTGGTTGGGGCGGCGTGTTCCCGCACCTCGGCGCCGGTAAGGTACGTGCTGATCACGTCCCGGAGGTCCCCGGCCTGGCAGGGCGCCCTGGAGTGGGAGGAAGAGGTAAGCACAGCGGGGCTGGAGCTGGCCTCAGACTTGAGCACCGAACCCATGGTGCCAAGAGCCATGCCAGGGGTGACCTACTGCGAGTTGGACGTGCTGTAGGTGGGCGAGCAGTTCTTGCAGGTCTGCGAGCTGGTCACGGAGTTGTGCTGCAGGGCGCTCACGTCGTAACGGTGTATGGGCTGCATCTGCGCGGCACAGTTCGCGTGGAGGCCCGGGTGTTGTGTGTAGCCCAGCTGGTCCTGCATCATGCTGTAGCTGCCATTGCTCCAGCCGTTCATGTGCGTGTAACTGTCCATGCTCTGGTTCACGCCCGCGCCCAGACCGGCGCCCACCCCGACCCCGTTGAGCCAACTTTTAAGTTGCCACATGACACATCTTGTCCATTAAACCTGTATCACATGATCACACTGAGCTGAAAGAGAAACTTTAAATGTCTTCATTCTGTATGTCCAATTGTATACCAAAAACGGGAAGAAGGGAAGGACATCTTGGGGGACGGCTGGCTCTCTATCACAGTCCACCACTTTCAATACCAAGTATTCATGCCTCATTTTTTTCCCCCAGTGTGGATGATACCCATCCACAAGAGAGTGGGCTCAAAGTGACTGCATTTACTTCGAAATGTGCCATACTCTCTATAAGGTCTTAAATTAGCTCCTTGCTATAATCTATAAATGGAAAGAGTATCTTCCCCTGCGTGCCCAGAGTGTAGTAACAATTTCAATTCAGAAAGGGAAAGAATGGACAACACAACTCTCACTAGTTCCTAGCAGTTATCAAATCCACCACCACTATCCCCCAACAGAAAAGCAGGATAAAACACGGGCCTCATCTATTTGAAGGCGGTAGAAATCTGCCCAAGCAGGTCTCTAAAGAGGAGTGAACATTTCTGAGGTGAGCTGACCTGTGGCTGCTTTTAGTCTGGGGGCACTTGTCCATTCTGGTTGCAGAACAGAGGCTGGTAATTTTGATTTTGTATTTTTTTAAAGCTTGCTTCCAGGGGATGGCAACCAAGAGAGCTTTTGGTGGAGATATTGAACAGCCTCAAACGTGGGCAATTTCCACTCAGAAAATTTGCAAAGTTGTGGTGCTGTTTAGGAGAGAAAACAAAAGTAGGCAGGAAGCTTCCTAAAACAAAGATTAAAAATCAGGACTTGCCAGAAGGAGGGGATCTGGAGAATATCCTAGGTGACCATTAGAAAACTCTGAGGCTAGGGGCACATCAAAGGTAGAATGAGCCTTATGCCAAGATTTGTAACTCTGCCTTGATTTATCATGATTCTTGGTTGGATTAAGTTCTAGCAGAAGACAGGTTGAACCTCACTGAAGAAAGACATCACCCAAAGCCAGTAATAGTAAAACATCTGGAAATCAATGGAAAATTACAAGAAATGCCAAAACCCACATGGACCACATGACCAAAAACTAAGAGAAAAAAAAAAGTGACACAAGAAACCAAGCCACAGACGATTCAGATATTGGAGTTCACTGGCAAGAACTCTAAGATAACTATGACTAATATGTTTGAGACAATTATGGATAATAGGCAAAGACTTTGATCAGAAAAGTAATCTATAAAAATCAAATGGATATTCTAGAACTGAATACAGTGTCTGGAGTTGAGAACACAGTAGGTGGATGTAATAGTGGATTTGTGTAACAAAAGATAAGATTAGTGAACTACAAGACAGGTCAGTAGAAAAAAATACATACTGAAGCATGTATTGTAGGCATGTAAACACAATGAAAAGCCTTTAGAAAGATAATTGGAGTCTTGGAATAGAATGGGGCCAAAGTAACATTTTGACCAAGCTCAGAAAACTAAAGCACGACAAAGAAAAATAGAATCACACTTGAACACATCAAAGTAAACCAACTAAAAAGTAAAGACAGAAAACATCTTAAAGACAGCCATCTCCCACAGAAACAATGGAAACCAAAAAGACTACAATAATACTTTTAAAGTGCTTACAGAAAGTAACTGCTGATTTAGAAATTCATACCCAGCAAAAAATATCCTTCAAAAATGAAGGTGAAATGGGGCTGGGCACAGTGGCTCACGCCTGTAATCCCAGCACCATGCCCGGCTCTTTTGATTTTTAGTAGAAATGAGGTCTCACTGTGTTGCCCAGGCTGGTCTTGAATTCCTGAGCGAAAAGGATCCTCCTGCCTCAGCCTCCCAAAGTGCTGAGATGACAGCTGTGAGCCACTGTGCCCATTTTGTTTTTGGTTTGTTTGTTTTTTAATTTCGCTCTTTTAGTTGATTTTTGTGGGAGTGTTGATCTAGAGCAAGTCACTACATCAGTAGTTTCCAACCTCGAGATGATTGCGTCCCCTCCCTAGGGGACCTTTGTCAATATCTGGAGACATTTTTGACTGTCATAGCTTGGGGTCAGCTAGGATACTACTGGCATCTAGTGAGTCAAGACTAAGGATGCTGGTTAATATCTGTAACAGGTTAGCCCTCTGTAACAAAGAATTATCTTTTCCCAAATGTCATTAGTACCAAGATTGAGACATCCTGCATTATAAAGTTTTCATTTTAGTATTTTTTTAAAAAGCTCTCTGATTTCAGATATTTTTCTGATTTTACATTTAAAAGACCTTAAGTGGCACACAAATGGTATAAATTCAAGTTGATGGACATTGAATTCAATGTGAGTTAATTGAAGAGAATAGCCATTGGATTCTTATGTCACCCCTATTTATCTCTCTAGAGATATATGGAGGATAACTTGGTGGACAAAATACAGTTAGAAGCTGAGATTACTGGTCTCAATTTCAGCTGAGAATTTGGGATGAAACATGTATGCTTGGAAGTCATTTATACACAGCTGTTAGTTGAAGCTATTGTAATATATAAGTCTTCTCATTTGTAAAGCACAAGAGAGCAGGGCCAAGGATAGAACTCTTAAGGGCAGGGGAGGGAAGGAAGACCATTAGTGTTTAAGGACTCCATTCCTCCATATGATCAACTCAATAGATGCAAAAAAAATTTGACAAAATGTAACACAATAATCAAACATCCATACATGATAGAAACTTCCAGCAGACCAGAACTAGAAGGGAACATTCACATCCTAATAAAGTGCATCTGTGAAAACTTAGAGCAAGCATCATACTTAAAGTGAAAGACTGAAATGCTTTCTCTCTAAGATCAGAAACAACGCAAAGGTATATGCTCTTACCCTTCTAGCCAGTGTAATAAGGCCAAATAAATAAATGAGTAACATCCAGATTAGAAAGGAAGAGATGTCTTAATTTGCAGATGACACAATTATCTATGTAGAAAATCCCAATTAATCTACCAAAAAGCTACCAGTACCAATAAACGTTTCTCAAGGTGCCAGAATATAAGATCAATTTACCAAAATCAATTGTATTTTTATATAGAAGCAGTGAGCAATCAGAAATTGAAATTTAAAAATAAGTAAAAAATAATAAATATTTAAGGATAACCTGCCAAAAGACATGTGAGACCTGTTCGCTGAAAACTAGTAAACACTGCTAGGATAAATAAAATCTAAATAAATAGAGAGACATATTGTATTTATATATTAGAAGATTCAACATTGTTAAGATATAATTGGCCGGGCGCGGTGGCTCACGCTTGTAATCCCAGCACTTTGGGAGGCCGAGGCGGGCGGATCATGAGGTCAGGAGATCGAGACCACGGTGAAACCCCGTCTCTACTAAAAATACAAAAATATTAGTTGGGCATGGTGGCGGGCGCCTGTAGTCCCAGCTACTCGGAGAGGCTGAGGCAGGAGAATGGCGTGAACCCGGGAGGCGGAGCTTGCAGTGAGCCGAGATTGCGCCACTGCACTCCAGCCTGGGCGACAGAGTGAGACTCCGTCTCAAAAAAAAAAAAAAAAAAGATATAATTTATTCTCAAATTCAACTATATGTATTCAATACGATTTCAATAGAAATCCTAGCAGGCTTTTAAAAGAAATTACCAAATTTATATGAAAATGCAAAGAACCTAGAATAGCCAAAACAATACCGAAAAAAGAGCTAAATGGAGGATTTACACTATCTGATTTCAAGATCTGTTGAAAAGCTACAGTAATCACAGTATAAAGAAGGGTAAACAGAGACAAATGGAACAAAATTTGTCCAGAAATAGACCTACAGAATTGATTTTCAACAAAGGTGCCAGGGCAATTCAATGGGAAAATGATAATCTTAACAATAAATGGTGCTGGAGCAAATGGATATCCATATAAACAAACAAATAATGAAAACAACAACAATAAAAAATAAATGAACTTCAATTCTTATTTCACACCAGTGTTCAAAAAGTACTTCAAGATAAATCATAGTCCTAAATATGAGAGGTAAAGTATAAAACTTCTTGAAGAAAACATAGGAGAAAATCTCAGTGACCTTGGCTTGGCACATGTTTCTTAAACTGGACACAAAAAGCAATAATTATTAAAGAAAAATAAAATGGACATCATCAAAATAAAAAATGTTTGCCTTTCCAAAGATACTGTTATGAAACAGAAAATATAAACTACAAAATGGGAAAAATAGTTGGAAAACATATATCCAAGAAGGGACTTCTACCTAGACTACATAAAACTCCAATAATAATAACAAATAATTATAATAATAAATGTAATAATATAAAAAGTATACAGAAGATTTGAAAAGTCACTTCAATAAAGAAGATATATGAATGTCGAATTAGCATATGAAAATATGCTCAACATAAATAGTCATGAAAATATGTATTAAAACCATACCCACTAGAATGGCTAAAACTGAATAGCTAAAATTGAAAAAACTGATACCAAGAATTGACAAAGATGTTGGACAACTGGAACGTATACTGCTGGTAGGGGATGTAAAATGGTACAACCACTTTGGAAAACAGGTTACCAGTTTCATAAAAAGTTAAACATACACTTATGACTGAGCCATTCCACTTCAAGGTATTTATGCAAGGTATATTTCATAATACCTTGAAATGAAATGGATGTGTATGTCCGCACACAAAGACTTGTGCACTAAAGTTCATAGCAACTTTATTGCTCCCAATAGGCTACAAAACCCAAATGTCCATCAACAGGAATATGGATAAACAAATCATGGTCTATCTATACAACATAATACAAGTTAGCAATAGAAATAAACTGTTGATACACACAACAACTTGGATGGATCTAAAACTAATTCTGCTGACAGAAGCCAGACAAAAAGAGTACACATTGTATGGTTCCATGTATATAAAATTCTAGAAAATGCAAACTAGTATATAGTGATAGAAAACATATCTGGTTGTCTCAGGATGGTGAAAGGGCAAGGAGGTCATAAAGGCAGGGATTATAAAGGGGCCATAAGGAAAGTTTTGGGTGTGAGGAATGCATTTATTATCCTTTTTTTTTTTTTTTTTTTGAGACGGAGTCTTGCTCTGTTGCCCAGGCTGGAGTACAGTGACGCGATCTCGGCTTACTGCAGCCTCTGCCTCCCGGTTTCAAGCAATTCTCCTGCCTCAGCCTCCGAGTAGCTGGGAATACAGATGCCCACCACCAGGTCTGCCTAATTTTTTTTTTTATTTTTTAGTAGAGACGGGGTTTCACAATGTTGGCCAGGCCGCTCTGAATGCCTGACCTCAGATGATCCACCCACCTCGGCTTCCCAGACTGCTGGGATTACAGGCGTGAGCCACTGTGTCTGGATGGATTTATTTTTATTTACTTTTTAATTTTTTTAGAGACGGAGTCTCGCTCTGTCGCCCAGGCTGGAGTGCAGTGGTCTGATCTTGGCTCACTGCAACCTCCACCTCCCGGGTTCTAGCAATTCTCCTGCCTCAGCCTCCCGAGTAGCTGGGACTACCGGCGTGAGCCGCCATGCCTGGCTAATTTTTTGTATTTTAGTAGAGACGGGGTTTCACTGTGTTGCCCAGGCTGATCTCGAACTCCTGAGCTCAGCCAATCCACCTGCCTTGGCCTCCCAAAGTGCTAGGATTACAGGCGTGAGCCACTGCATCTGGCCTCCCTGCATTTATTATCTTGATTGTGATAAAGGGTTCACAGTTGTTTACATATGCCAGAACTTGCCAAATTTTAGCAGTTTAAATTTTTGCAATTAAACTATATAAAAAATACCCCTAAAAAAGAAAAAAAAAGGAAAAACGTTAAAAACCATTACTGCTATAAGACTTTCTTTACTACCATCACCACACATCCTCCGGGTAGGAAATGATTTCTAACTCTTCTTTATCCCCAAATCACTTTTTACTTTCATTATGGTACTTATCAGATGTCTCAGTTATCTATTATCCCAAAACTTAGTGGCTGAAAACAGTAATTTGCTATTTCTCACATTTCTGTGGGTCGGCTGGGCAATTTCTCTGCTGGTCTAGCCTGAGCTCACTCAGGTGGCTGCAGCCAGCTGGTGAGCTGGCAGAAGCTGGAGGGTTTAAGATGGCTTTGGCATAAATGGCTTGAAGGCGGCGACTCTCCTACATGGTCATTCATCATTTTGTAGTCTAACCGAATATATTGTTTCAGTGTCCATAAACAAAGTTTTATTGGAATACAGCCACATCCATTTATTTACTTTTTTAGCGAGATATGATTGTCAGACAAAAAAAGCTATGTATATTCAATGTGTACATCTTGATGCATTGGAAGATAAGTATACACCTGTGAAACCATCACCATATTCAGTGCCCTAAACTTAACCATCACCTCTTAGGGGATTCCTGTATTAGGGTCCTCTATAGCGGCAAAACTTATAGGATATATGTATATATGAAAGGAAGTTTATTAAGGAGAATCGACTCACATGATCACAAGGTGAAGTCCCACGATAGGCTATTTTGCAAGTTGAGGACCAAAGAAGCCAGCAGTGGCTCAGTCTGAGTCCCAAAACCTCAAAAGTAGGGAAGCTGACAGTGCAGCCTCCAGTCTGTGGCCGAAGGCCCGAGAGGCCCTGGCAAACCACTGTTGTAAGTCCAAGAATCCAAAGGCGGAGGATCTTGGAGTCTGATGTTCAGGGGCAGGAAGCATCCAGCATGGGAGAAAGACGAAGACTGGAAGACTCAGTAGGTCAGCTTGTTCCACCTTCTTCTGCCTGCTTTTTCTAGCTGCGCTGGCAGCCAATTGGATGGTGCCCACTCACATTGTGGGTGGGTCTTCCTGAGGATGGGTCTTCCTCTCCCAGTCCACTGACTCAAATGTTAATCTGTTCTGGCAACACCCAGCAACAACCAGATATGCCCAGAAACAATACTTTGCATCCTTCAACCCAATCAAGTTGACAATATTAACCATCACACCTTGTACACTATTGGTGGGAATGTAAATTGGCACAGCCACTATGGAAAACAGTATGGTGGTTCCTCAAAAGATTAAAAAGAGAACTACCAAATCATCCAACAAACCTGCTTCTGGGTATATACCCAAAAAAATTGAAATCAGGATTTCAAAGAGATGTCTGCATTCCCGTGTTCATTGCCCCATTATTCACAATAGCAAAGACATGGAAAGAACCTAAATGTCCAGATGAATGGATAAAGAAAATGTACATACGATGAAATACTATTTAGCTTTAAATGAGATGAGAATCCTGCCATTTGCGGCTGGGCGCGGTGGCTCACGCCTGTAATCCCAGCACTTTGGGAAGCCGAGGCGGGTGGATCACCTGAGGTCAGGAGTTTGAGACCAGCCTGACCAACATGGTGAAACCCCATCTCTACTAAAAATACAAAAAAAATTAGCCGGGCATTGTGGCGCGTGCCTGTAACCCCAGCTACTCGGGAGGCTGAGGCAGGAGAATCGCTTGAATCTGGGAGACAGAGGTTGCAGTGAGCCGAGATTGCACCACTGCACTCCAGCCTGGGCAACAGAGCGAGACTCTGTCTCCAAAGGGTGGAAAATAAAAGTCAAACACGGAAGAACAAGTACTATATTATTCCATTTAGGAATCTAAAATAATCAGACTTACAGAAGAAGAAGCAGAGACTTGAATGGTGATTACCAAGGTTTGGGGGAGGGTGAATCAGAGAGATGTTGATCCAAGGGTACATAGTTTCACTTATGCAAAGTGAATAAATCCTAGAGATCTACTGTACAACATCGTGCATATAGTTAACAACACTGTATTGTGTACTTAACTGAATCTTCATGTGGCAATCGGGTACCTAATGAGTAAATGCAGAAGTCACGAGGTCTCATGGGTTGCCTGGGCCCTAGATATTGCACTGTCACTCCTGCCACCTTTGACCCTTTATCAAAACAAGTTTTAAAAAATAGCCCAAATTCAAGGGGATGGAGAAATTGATGCCACCATTCTGATGTGAGAAATGACTATGCCATATTGCAAAGGGACATGGACACAGAGATCATTATTATAATGGAGATCATTATTATAATGATTTGCCCTTCCAGGTTATGCCTTATGGGCATTTTTGGTACCTGTATCCCTTCTATTAAATCATAAGTTCCTTGAAGGCAGAAATGAGATCTTATTTACCTTTGTATTTCCCTTTGCAACGATCACAGACGTTGCACACTATGTAATAAGTGTTGAATTTTTCCTGGATGACAAGATAAGTAAAATTTAAGAGCAAAAAAAAAAAACCAGGGTTGAAGATGCATTATTATAGAGGTAGGGGAGAAAAGATATATTCCAAATAATTTAAAATCATGATCTCCAAAGCAGGCAAAAGCAAAGGGCAAATATTAATGAGCCATCAGAATATCTTTTTTTTTTTTTGAGATAGAGCCTCACTCTGTTGCCCAGGCTGGAGTGCAGTGGCGCGATCTTGGCTCACTGCAACCTCCGCCTCCCGGGTTCAAGCGATTCTCCTGCCTCAGCCTCCCAAGTAGCTGGGAGTACAGGCACACACCACCATGCCTGGCTAATTTTGTATTTTTAGTACAGACAGGGCTTCAACATGTTGGCCAGGCTGGTCTCGAACTCCTGACCTTAAGTGATTTGCCTGCCTCTGCCACCCAAAGTGCTGGGATTACAGGCGTGAGCCACTGCGCTCGGCCCAGAATATCTTAATAATAACATTTTTATAGCCAAATAGGTAAAGGCAACAGATAAGAAGAGTTGAGTAGCTGCTTAAGTAGCTAGAGCTTTATTTAAATACAGCTCTTTTGATTCCAAATTTTAGGCTTTTTTTCCCCTTCTTCAAATTTTGCAACTCTGGGGTGGTATTATGTTAGGCAATTGAAGAGAGGGGTGGATAATTTAGGGGTTTTAAATTTAGAGAGTAAACATTCTGGTGGTTGGTACCATGCTTTTAGTATTTATATTTCCCAGTGTATGAAATAAAAGATTTTAGAAGGACAATGCTGAAGACGCCTAAAATAAACTTTCCTTATTTATTTCTAGGCCTTTCTAAGCGGTTAGATTCCAAGAGACAAAGTATGTTGTAGAGCTGTTCTGTTTAGTCTTTCCTCCTGAAATTGCAGCCAGTGTTTTGCCTATCTGCTATTAACACATTACCCTTAGCCTGCCATCTGATATTTGGCATATTTTATAAACAGGTTGAAAGCTCTAAGCTGAATCCTGGCTACCTCAGGTTTTGTAATTATATCTTCCTGCAATATTCTTCCCACTCAGACAGCTAATAAATAGTTTAACTGACTGAGATTCATCCTTTCTCTTTGTCTCTGCAAAATTTAGAAATTCAAAATGCAGGCCGGGCGCGGTGGCTCAAGCCTGTAATCCCCAGCACTTTGGGAGGCCGAGGCGGGCGGATCACGAGGTCAGGAGATCGAGACCATCCTGGCTAACACAGTGAAACCTCGTCTCTACTAAAAATACAAAAAATTAGCCGGGCGTGTTGGCGGGTGCCTGTAGTCCCAGCTACTTGGGAGGCTGAGGCAGGAGAATGGCGTGAACCCGGGAGGCGGAGCTTGCAGTGAGCCGAGATCGCGCCACTGCACTCCAGCCTAGGGGACAGAGAAAGACTCTGTCTCAAAAAAAAAAAAAAAAAAAAAAAAAAGAAATTCAAAATGCAATTCAAAGTAAGTATTTTCTGCATGCACTTTTCGCATGATGTATTTGGTGTCCAACAATGAACCAAATTATGAGGCAGGTAAGTCAATAAAATCATGAGATCCAATTCTTTCTCTTGAGACTCTTATGGTATTGGAGAGATTTGCAGTCTATTTATTTTTTTATTTTATTTATTTACTTATTTTTTGGAATAGGATCTCGCTCTTGTCACCAAGGCTGGAGTGCAGTGACGCGATCACTGCAACCTCCGCTTCCTGGGTTCAAGTGATTCTCCTGACTCAGCCTCCGCGGTAGCTGGGATTATGGCGCCTGCCACCACGCCTGCTAATTTTTTGTATTTTTAGTAGAAACAGGGTTTCACCATGTTGGCCAGGCTGGTTTTGAACTCCTCACCTCAAGTGATCCGTCTGCCTCAGCCTCCCAAAGTGCTGGGATTACAGGCGTGAGCCACCGCCTGGCCAGAATTGCAGTCTTTTGGGTATTCTGCAAGCTCCAGGATTCGGGGCTTCTGAGTGACCCACATAGTTCATAGTGTTGCTGCCAAGTTCTAGTAATGCATTATGTTATCTTTTTTTGTTTTTACATAATTCAACATATTGGGCAATAAGTCACTTTGCCACTATTCATATTAGTTAATCTTTACCCTGCAGTAAGACTTATTGTAAATGCAACCTTTTAAAATAAAAACATTGAATTATTCCAGTTCAGGAAAAGTACAAGTTGAAACGTAGCAATCTTAGAGGGCAAGACATCAGTTCGGTTTAAATTAGTGAATTAAATTCTCCATGATTTCATGGCTCCCTGTGGATACCATGAACACTCCGTTTTACCTCAGTTGTGCCATGCCTCAACATTGAGCTCTTAAAATGCAAAGGCTATTTCTAATTCATTTGTTGTGTCTTTGGTATTTATCATAATACCATACTATAGATTATTCCTCTTTCTATGTGGTTTTAAAAATTAGGACCAGTATCAATTTTGAACTTCTGAAGTCTTGATGAGAGAGTTGTAAACTCATTAAAAATAAATGAGATTTAAAGTATTCACCCATCTTCAGGTTCTTTTTGTGCCTGGAGTCTCTGAGGGGAATGGTTGCTGCTGATAAGCCTAGCCACCAGTCACATAGGAAGATATTAATATACAGCAATTTCACAGCTGAAGGCTTTTGCTTTTCCATAGCTATGTTAATAGTATTTGTCATTTGGAATCAAACAAGTCCAGGTTAATCAATTCCTGGGGGGGGGGGCGTGGAACTTACACAAGATAATTAACTTCTCTGAACTCTTCAAGTGCCCCTGTTTATAAAATGGGGACAAAAAAATTTATAAAATGGTGACCTCTCTTACAGGGTTATAAGGATTGAAATTCTATGTGTTTAATGCCTGGTAAAATCCTTGACATGTAGAAGGTGCTCAGTAAATTATTGTAGTAAAAATACAAGTTTTTTGGGGGCCAGGCATGGTGGCTCACACCTGTAATCCCAGCACTTTGGGAGGCCGAGGCAGGTGGATCACTTGAGGTCAGGAGTTCAAGACCAGCCTGGCCAACATGGTGAAACACCGTCACTACTAAAAATACAAAAATTACCTGGGTGTGGTGGTGCGTGCCTGTAATACCAGCTACTTTGGAGGCTGAGGCAGGAGAATTACTTGAACCCAGGATGCAGAAGTTGCAGTGAGCTGAAATCACACCACTGCACTCTAGCCTGGGTCACTGAGTGAGACTCCATCTCAGGAAAAGAAAAAAAAAATGACACCAGTTTTTAAGAGTCTTTCTCCTCCCTTCAATTTGGTTGTAAAATATTCGAAAAAAATTGGAACCTGTAGCATGTTTTGACCTGAAAAATAGTGGGAAAGTGAAAACATTCCACTTTCTCTTTTGGCATTTATTGTGTCACTTAATTATTTTAAGTATTGGATTTTCAGTCTGTCAGACACATTTCTGATGAAAGTTAAGTGCGATCAGGGCTCACTGCAACCTCAAATTCCTGGGCTCAAGCTATCGTCCTGCCTCAGCCTCTCCAGTAGTTGGGACTACAGGGATGTACCACTGTGCCTAGCTTTTTTTTTTTTTTTTTTTTCTTTTTTGTAGTGATGAAGTCTCACTATGTTGCCCAAGCTGGCCTCAAACTCTTGGCCTTAAGTGATCCTCCCACCTCAACCTCCCAAAGTGTTAGGATTACAGGTGTAAGCCACCACGCCCAGCTAAAAAACAAATTTTGAAGTTATTGGTGCCACTGCTACTCCTAAAATGAATATACTGAAATGCAATGATTTGGATCCTCCTAATATTCTCTTGTGTTATGAGAAGCTGAAGAAGTCTTCCATGCACAGCTAAAAAACAAATTTTGAAGTTATTGGTGCCACTGCTACTCCTAAAATGAATATACTGAAATGCAATGATTTGGATCCTCCTAATATTTTCTTGTGTTATGAGAAGCTGATAAAGTCTTACAAAACTCCTGTGGGATTATTGAAATAATATTTAAATCTAAGTCTTAGGTCTTGTGAGATCCTAGGCAAGTCATTTAGCTCATATGAAAAATGAGTACTACACATTATTATGATCTCAGATTTGCTTTAAGATTGAATGAAACTTTGCATGGGAAGTGGCTTTGTCATTGGGACAGCTGTTATCTTAAATTATAATAACACTAAACAGGCTGGGCACATGGCTCACACCTGTAATTCCAGCACTTTGGGAGGTTGAGGCAGCTGAATCACTTAAGTCCAGGAGTTCGAGACCAGACTGGCCAACGTGGCAAAAACCGGTCTGTACTGAAAATACAAAAAACTAGTCAGGCACATACCTGTGGTCCCTGCTACTTGGGAGGCTGAATCAGGAGAATCGTTTGAACCCAGGAGGTGGAGGTTGCAGTGAGCTGAGATTGTGCCACTGCACTCCAGCCCAGGTGACAGAGTGAGACTGTACCTCAAAATAAATAAATACATATATACATATATTCATACATTACAATAACACTAAACATCCATAGGGTAAAAAATGGGGGCTTTCATTTGATGGAAAACTTCAGACACAGCTCTTTTCTCATGTGAAACAGGACTGACTAAAGTCTGCTGGCTTCCTCAGAATTGATTAAGAGGAGATACTTGATATCCCGGCACCTTTTTCTGATAGTCTGTCTACTGTAGCCTTAGCCTCTCTCAACCCCTGGCCTGACTCCTCCCCTTCCCTGGGTCGTCTATATCTACCACATTTTATTTGTGATGGTTGGGTTGTGGGGTGAGGTGGGAAACTTGGCACTGGCTAGGTCTCCTTTGCAATCAGCCTCCCTACAGAGAAATTGGCCATTAATAATTGTATTAGGAAACATTTTGTTCTTGCAGAGGGAGACCCATGCTTTACAAAAGACTCCTGCGATTTGGTAGCTTGGCCTAGTTCTGGGGTGCAAAATTAGGAAGCCTGTGGTTGCGGCATACCTCAGCCATATTTCCATCCCACCTTTATCTGCGGTAAGGCTGTTATTTTTATCTTCAACTACCTGGCTTGTTTATTGTCTCAAAAAGTTCAGAACTCAAATGGGAAAAAGTAGTATTCTTTATTACCCCACTGAAAAGTAAGGGCTAATTTATCCAAGTCTGGTTCCTCACAGGCTGGCCCCTGAAACACTCCACAGAAACCAGCTACTGCTGTGAGTTTAAGACAATCAACTCAACTTATGGTAGAATTCTGAAGTGGCGGTTTGGTTGGATTGATGCTCACCCAACCTAAAATACTGAGTTAGTAGACCATAGACCTGGGCTGCATATGGAGGTTCTATGTTGTTATGCAGCTGCAGCCCCCAAAGCTTGACCCCAGCCTTTTGATTTTGCCAACTGCTAAGTGCTGAGGTGATGACCCAAAAATGGAGGCCAAGGTTCTGCCACATCATGTTGCTGGGTTTGGACCCCAGCCCTTGATCGTACCATAGGAGCAGCTTGTACTCTCTCAATCATGCAACTTTTTTTTTTTTTTTAAAGCCCTACAGCCAAAAGACTGAAGTTTCTTTTCCAATACTTGACGTTTGGCCCTGCTAGATTCTTCCGTGCTATTCGAATGCAATGGGCAACAGGGCTCACATACCTGCGATGGGTCTTGTTTCTGAATTTCTCCCCTCCCTGTCAATGTTCCAGAAGGGCCTGCTGTGTGTGTGCCCTGCTTGACCCTTCACGTCTGGTACTGTCACCCCTAACCCTCAGCATCTGTTCAGAAACAGTGATCATAATTCATCCAGAGGTCTCTGGTTGACAAAGAAATTTCATACAGATTATCCCATTTGACAGATTATCCCATTTGACTATCATGACAACCTTGAAGATTCAGGTATCTCTCCCATTTCCTAGGCAAGGAGCTTGAATTCTGAGAACTTCAAGATCACAATGAATGATAGAGATGGTTCTTTAACACTGAGGTCTTTAGTCTCTAAATTTTATGTTCTTTGCCTGGGAGTTGGTACTTCCATAAGTCACACAGAAATGCCTGATTCCCTTGTTGCTGTGGGAATAGTTAAATGCCTTGTCTTCCAAAAGTCTTTTTCTTAACCCCAGACAGCAGTTCCAGTGATGAATTTCACTGTAAGTAAGAATAGCCCATTTTTCTCTGCCCTCTAGAGTTCTTTTTTTTCCAGTAGATTTTTCAAAATTATACTGAAGCTGAAGAAAAAACAATATATATCAAAATTGATAGCACCCAGATGCTGCAGAAGTGGCACTGCAGGTGAAAAATACCAGGCTGAGATGAATCTGGAAAAACGGGACTCTTGTAGTCGGCACTCCAAGGAAAGACTGGATAATAGAAAAGGAAAGATGGAAAAGTCAGAAAGAAGGAGATGTTATAAGAAAGAAAAGTATATACCACACACACGCACACACAGACAGAGAGAGAGAACTTATAAAATTTTGACTCTGTCCATTAGTAAATTACTGTGTTACAAGCTGGCAATGAAATTTGAATGGTAGTTTCCATTGCTCAATCCCATGGGAAGTTCTGAGTGTGTAGAGCAGTCAGGCCACTTTCAGTACTCCTGGGACCTCCACAGACCAGGAGGGACTGTGATATTCATGATGCTCAACATGTATCTTAGTTCGCAAAGCATCTTCATGCAAAGGATCTGGTTTTTTTTTTTTTTTTTTTTTTTTTTTGAGACAGAGTCTCGCTGTCGCCCAAGCTGGAGTGCAGTGGCGTGATCTCGGCTCACTGCAGGCTCCGCCCCCCGGGGTTCACGCCATTCTCCTGCCTCAGCCTCCCGAGTAGCTGGGACTACAGGCGCCCGCCATCTCGCCCGGCTAATTTTTTGTATTTTTAGTAGAGACGGGGTTTCACTGTGTTAGCCAGGATGGTCTTGATCTCCTGACCTTGTGATCCGCCCACCTGGGCCTCCCAAAGTGCTGGGATTACAGGCCTAAGACACTGCGCCCGGCCCAGGATCTCGTTTCAGTTTCACAACCTACCCGCTGAAGTAGCTGAGTGGAAACTGCCCCCTTCTACAGATAAGCGTAGAAAACAGTGACATCTAGATCCAGGAGTAAAGATATTCACCCCTTCCAAAAATAATTTATGAATGATTTAAAATAGTTTTGTTGGGATGCAGACATAGGTACGGGATACAAAATGTAAATATGGAGCCTCAAACATTATAGTATTTTATTTTGTATTTTATTACTATTATTATTATTATTATTATTATGAGATGGAGTCTTGCTTGGTCACTCAGGCTGGAGTGCAGTGGCATGATCTCGGCAGACTGCAGCCTCTGCCTCCCAGGTTCAGGCGATTCTCCTGCCTCAGCCTCCAGAGTAGCTGGGATTTCAGGCACCCACTGCCATGCCAGGCTAAGTTTTCTATTTTTAGTGGAGACTGGGTTTCATCATGTTGCCCAGGTTGGTCTCGAACTCCTGACCTCAGGTGATCCACCCGACTTGGCTTCCCAAAGTGCTGGGATTACAGGCGTGAGTCACCGCACTTGGCCCATTTTAGTATTTTCATAACCACACACGCAGGACCTTCTAGGGCAAGTTCTGAGTTTGGGGGCTCCCTTGTGTAGTTCCTGATTTTTGAATCTGTGCTGAGGATGATTTTCTTTAGATCGTGGCAGAAGTGGTACTATGCTCATTGCAGGCCTCAGTCTTAAGAAGGCCTAATGACCTCTTCTTTTGTACTCTTGGGAATCTTAAGCTGCCATGTAAGAAGTTTGGTTGCCACTGAAGAGATCACATGGCAAATCCACATGAGGAGAAGCCCTGAGATTACATGGAATGAGAGAGAGAGAGAGGAAAGAGGAGAGAGGAGAGAGAGGAGGGTAGGGGAGGAAGGAGAGATCAAATTGGCTGAAAACAATAGCTGACCCCAGGCCCAGGTTTCCTGTAGCTAAATGCAGCCACAAGAGTGACTGCCGTAAAGACCAGCAGAAGAACTGCTCAGTTGAGCCCCAAACCAGATTCCAGAACTGTGAGAAAATGGAATGATTGTCATTTTAAGCCACTAAATTTGGGTGCGGTTTGTTATGCAGCAATAGTTAACCAAATAGAAGTTAGCACTCGGATGTGGTTTCTTCTGTAACAAGAACACAAAGCTAGTGGCCATGGCTTTTGGCCTGGGTGGTGAGTAGAAGCTGGAGGAGGCTCCAGGAGACTTAGTGAAGGCTGGAAGGGCAGTGAGCAGTTGGCATTAGAGTCTGGAGAAAAGACAATCTGTGTCATGTAGTGGTTGAAAGTTTGGCAACATGTTGACTATAAAAGATAGCAAATGTGTCTAAAGAACTTGGGGATCTGACTAAGAGACTATTTCCAGACAGAACGTTGAAAGTGCTAACTGTCTTCTTTTAGCTGTGCCTGATAAGGCACAAATAGAGAGAGAAGGATAAAAAATAAAAGTGTCAACACAGGAAAACTTTCCAACCCAGGACTTACTGAGTTGGAAAATAAAACTCTCTCCCATTGCAGCTTTTCCAGTCTGCAAAAGGTTCCCAAATGGCCTTGGGGAAAAGATCAAATCTAAGGTGCTACCAGTAAAATGGAACATGTGGGTCAAGATCAAGTCACAGGCTGGGCGTGGTGGCTCACACCAAAATGCTGGTAATGGGAGGCCAAGGTGGGTGGATCATGAAGTCAGGAGTTCAAGACCAACCTGACCAATATCGTGAAACCCCATCTCTACTAAAAATACCAAAAAATTAGCCGGGCATGCTGGCGGGTGCCTGTAGTCACAGCTACTTAGGAGGCTGAGGCAGAGAATTGCTTGAACCTGGGAGGCAGAGGTTGCAGTGAGCCGATATCACGCCACTGCACTCCAGCCTAGGTGACAGAGCGAGACTCCATCTCAAAAAAAAAAAAAAAGAAAAAAGATCAAGTCATAAGTGTGGCTATAAGACCCCAGAAAGATTAGCAGTAGAACTTCCTAGAACCTCAGTGCTAGACAAAAGTGTTTCTAAGAATCTAAAGGACATCTTCTCATAGTACTCTGACCCAAAGTATAAAGAGGTCTGTCACAAAGAGATTTGTGAGTATAGCTCTTATCTAATGGAATGAAACCTAGTAAGACTTATAGGAATCCTACATAGTTTTGAAGAGAACTATATTAGCAGAAACACAGAGTTGTACTGAAAGAAACAGCTCTGCAGCCATAAAAAAGAATGAATTCATGTCCTTTGCAGGGACATGGATGAAGCTGGAAGCCATCATTCTCAGCAAACTAACACAGGAACAGAAAACCAAACACCGTGTGTTCTCACTCATAAGTGGGAGCTGAACGATGAGAACACATGGACGCAGGGAGGGGAACATCACATACCGGGGCCTATCAGGGGTTGGGGGCCAAGGGGAGGGAGAGCATTAAGACAAATAGCTAATGCATGCATGGCTTAAAACCTAGGTGGTGGGTTGATAGGTGCAGCAAACCACCATGGAACATGTATACCTGTGTAACAAATCTGCACATTCTGCACATGTATCCCAGAACTTAAAATAAATTTTTTAAAAAATGGAAAGAAAAGAAACAGCTCAACTTGAAAAGAGCCTCTGGACTCTTTCTAAAGGCAGGAAACAGGATGAGAAAGCTATTCACCCACAGACATTGGCCATCCCTTATGGGAAAGGAAGAAATAGAAAGCAGAGTAAGGAACCATGAAGAACCACTCCCTAGGAATATAACTGTCCCTGGAGCAGGGGGAATTGGTCACATATGCCTGTCTGGACTTCAGAATTGCTGTGGACTGGCAAGTCCTGCATTCCTTCCATTCTCCTTCATTTAGATGAGAGTCTGTTGTAATTATTTTATGCTGGTCTCAGCGGTATATAGGGCGAAACAATTTGTCTTCAGATCTAGAAGAAATATACCCAAGGAGTCTCATCTACACCTGAACTTGGTTTAGATGACAAGATCTTGAACCTTGAGCCTGAGACTGCTGCTGTAACAGGGTAAGACTCTTAGGGGTCTTGGGAGAGAGTTGAGAATATTTTGCACATGGGAGGGCTGTGAGCCATTGGAAACCAGAGAGCAAACTGTTGCAGTTTGTTTTATTGGTGGCCCCAATAAGCTATGCGTCTTAGTATTCATACCCTTGTGTAATTCCCTTCCCATGAATCTGGTCTGGGATTATGACTTGCTTTAACTCATCAAATGCAGCAGAAGCGACGCGGTGCCAGTTCTGAGCTTTAAGAAGTACTGGCAGCTTCTGCTTTGGTGCTTCTGGATGCTGTGATCTGCCATATAAAAAGTCTAATTACCTTGCTGGAGGGGCTATATAAAAAGGCCTTAGAAAAACCCTGCCATCTCAGCATCTCAGCAGAGCCCAGCTCCCAGCCAACTCACACTGAATTCAGCCAATTAGTGATCATCATCAAGATCAGCAGAAACCTTATCCAACTAAGCCCAGTCTGAATATCAGAGAGTGAGCAAATACAAAGGTTGTTGTTTTAAGCCATTAAATGTTGGGATGGTTTGTTACATAGCAATAGATAAGTGAAATGGGCCCAATTAAAACAGTCGATCCGTAAGCATATAACAAAAATCATTACAATATCTCAAAAGCATAAGAAGAAAAATCTTTATGGAAAATAAACCTTTGGTTTCACTGAAGTTAATTGACTAAATTAACTCAACCACAATTTGAGCATAAATCACAATTGAAAAGACTGACTCGGCAGAGTAAATGGAACAGGCTCAAAGAGCCGACTATATTTAGCATCTACTTGGGTTTGGTGTGGGATGCAAGTGAGTTTTAAAATCAGGAAAAGGAAAAAAAACATCAAGTCAGAGTAGAGCCTAGAGATTTGTTTATGCTTTTCCATGCCAGAAATTTGAGATTGCTTTCCTTCTTTGAGGAAGAAAAGTATAATTTGTAATTTTGCACAGCTGAGAAGAAATGTTTCTGCTATTCCTCCAAACCTTACTCCCTGCCTTCCAGCCACATAAAGAACCAATGCAGCTCCTCAAATGAGCCTCTCTGCTTTGTTCATGTTATTCTTCCTGCTTGTGTTCCATTTCCCCATCCATCCATTAACTGCTAAACTTCACTCACTTGACCCACTTGGAAAATGAGGTGAAGCTTCTACTTGGGGGAAATCTCTCTGACAACTGTCCCTCTGTGCCCTCAAGCAGGCTAATCACCCCTGCCTTGGGACACCACTGTACTTTGTTTTCACCTGTATTCTTTGGCTGTACAATTATTAGGATGGTTTGTTTGCTTGTCCTTTACTCCTCCTTGACCATAAATTTCTACTAGAGACAGGATGAAATCCTACTGAGATGATACGTATATGCGGCATTTATTACATGCTTATAATGTGGCCTAACATCAGTGGTTTTTAAAGTTTTGGTTGTATCAAGGGTGCCTATTAAAAATGTATATTTTTAGCCAGGTGTGGGGACTCACGCCTGTAATCCCAGCACTTTGGGAGGCCGAGGGGGGCGGATCACCTGAGGTCAGGAGTTCAAGATCAGCCTGGCCAACCAGGTGAAACCCCGTCTCTACCAAAAATACAAAAGTAGCCAGGCGTGGTGGCGGGGACCTGTAATCCCAGCTACTCGGGAGGCTGAGGCAGGGGAATGGCTTGAACCCGGGAGGTGGAGGTTGCAGTGAGCTGAGATTGCACCATTGCAGTCCAGGCTGGGTGACAGAGCAAGGCTCTGTCTCAAAAAAAAAAAAAAAAAAAAAGCATATTTTCAACCCCCAGCCCCAGGTAGCCTCATTTGTTTGGGGCTGGGAGATCTGCATTTTTAACAGGCACCTAGATCACTGTGATACAATAATTGGTCAGGCAACTCTATCTTACAAAATATGGGCCTCAGGACCTCCTGTCTTCTCTTGCCTCTCTCTGGCTGCCTAACCTGGGCTATTTCCCTACAGTAAAGGAAAAACCAGGGAAGATAACTGGGTGAAACTCAAATCAGGTAAACACAGTTTTAAAGTTCTGACCTGGAAGTTGAAGGTGCAGGCTAAAATAATAATTATTCATCGATGGTATTTATTCCCATTTTTCCTGACTTCCTTTTCCACCACTAGTCAAGAACTGGCCATATTTAAAATTATGCTGGTTGATATTTTCTCAAGGCATCCTTTGAATAACCCGTCAAAGCTAGAAAAATGTATGTATTTGGAAATTAAATTGTGATGAGCTTATCTGTCAGCTGCATGATGTTTCCCCAATCATTCTGTTCTGGGTGATAAATCCATAATCACTGAAGTCAAGAGCTGTTCATTACATATATTCATATAACCTGGCCCAAAGGCCCAGCCTCTCTGAATTGGCAATAGCAACACCAGCTACTATTTATTTACCTCTTGCTTTGTGCTGCGGCTGGGATCAATGTTTTACATCATTTTGTTCTTTAATCCTTATCAACACCTTTGAGATAGGTTTTATAGGTAAGAAAGGTGGGGCTCAGATAAATTTAAAACAACTTGTCCAAAGGGCAAGATGAGGTAGGATGAAAAGATATGTCTGTTTCCCTCAGCACCGGAATTCCGTCCTACACCGTGGGCCAGCTCCTTAGAGCCTGCCTGGGCCCATGGCTAGGTGGTATCGGGGCATAACTTAAGACCCACAATTCCTGGCCCCCAGCATAATTTTTTTTATGACCTCACACATGGGGCAAAAGGAAAGCTGAAAACATTAATAATTAATTCTGGTAAAAAGAGAGGGTGGTGATATGGTTTAGCTGTGTCCCCTCCCAAATCTCATCTTGAATTGTAGTTTCCATAATCCCCACGTGTCCTGGGAGGGACCAGGTGGAGATAACTGAACCATGAGGCAGTTTCCCCCATTTTGCCATCCTGTTCTCGTGACAGTGAGCGAGTTCTCACAAGAGCGGATGGTTTTTATAAGGGGCATTCCCTTCCCAGTGCTCCCGCCCCACCACCTTCGCTCTGCATTTTTTTCCTGCCATCATGTGAAGAAGGACATACTTACTTCCCCTTCTGCCGTGACTGTAAGTTTCCTGAGGCTTCCCGAGACATGCGGAACTGTGAATCAGTTGAACATCTCTCCTTTGTAAATTACCCAGTCTCGAGCAGTTCTTTATAGCATCGTGAGAATGGACTAATGCAGGTGGGTTAGGGGAGAGGCCTCTGATTTTCCTTTACTTGTTGGGATCATTGGGAAATTTTTGATTACCAAAAGGCTAAATTATGATGTCATATGTGGCCTTGGAACAGATTATCTGGGCCTTGCCCTGTTTCCACTAGCTGCTATTTCTCTAACTTTGTGGAAAATGCTAAGACAGTTACCAATTCTTCTTGGTCCATTTTGAAGATCTGCTAAACCTCTAAAAGCCTTGTGAGACCCCTTCAGCCACTGCGGAGCTTTTTAATGGAGAACAGGAAAGGATCGTAACTAGGCTACAGGGGGGTATTTTAGTCTGAGAGCAGGCTGGTTTTATGAAAGTCCAGGCTCCCAGCAGCTTTTGTGAATATTAACGTATAAACCAGGGCAGAAAGTGGCGTCAGCAATGCCCTGAGCAGGGAAGACTGTGGCTTTATGTAGCAGAGGCATGTCCAGGTCAGCAGCAGGGACCTGAATTCCAGGACTCTCAGCTCTGCCTGGAGCTTGTGAGATCTTGGGTCAAGCTCTCAATCCGTGTGGGCCTGGTTTTTTGTTTTAAATTCTTCTAATACTACCTCTCCTGTTGGTGAATGAGGGAAATGGACATGAATGTCTGTGAAAGAACTTATCATAGGTAAGCTGTTTTGAGTGGAGCTCCATCTGCCATCTTTACTGGCTGTTTGTGGTTTTCCAACAAAACATTGTAGCTTATGTGGTTAAGCAGTGTCGTGTTCACAGCAGGAATGCAACCAGCATTTGGTGGAATTGTACTGCTGAATATTTATAACTGAAAACCTCAAAGAAGAGTCCACCTCACAGATGTCACCCTTATTGCTTGCGTTCCAACTATTCAAGAGCTAACCCGTTGTGCTAGTTTGAGATGACTCTTGCTTAAATTGTGGGATGCATTTCACTGTGATAAGCAGGATGGTTTGAGATGTCATGTAGACAAACATTTTTATTAATAATTAGGTATTTTTCACTGTGCATTTAAACAAAGTTCATTTGGAAAAGTAAGTAAAAATGGGCTCAACTAAAATGTATGAAGCAAGTATTAATACAGGTGTTAGAAGGATATGACAAAATCATGCAGGTGATACATGAATGAGTATAGCTTAGGATATACTCGTAGAATATAAGTCCATAACTTGTTAAGCAAAACTCATGGGGCCAGATGAGTTTCATAATTCAGAATATCTCATGCAGTATTTGACACCCCCAGAGGTAACTGAGACAACACTCTCAAGTCAAACACGTTATTATTTCTGCAGTAAAACTTATGAATATTCATCATAAGTGGGATAAAGTCTATAAATGGACTCATCAATTCAGGACAAGTTTTGCAGCCAAATGAATTACAAAAAATATTGTTTCTCAGATGCTTTTGCATTTTAGAATTGTAGATAAGAGGGTTTTTGTTGTCGTTGTTTTGGTTTTTGAGACAAGGTCTGGCTCTATCACCCAGGCTGGAGTGCAGTGGTACCATCTCGGCTCACTGCAACCTCCGCCTCAGCCTCTCAAGTAGCTGGGACTACAGGTGTGCCCCACCACACCCGGCTAATTTTTGTATTTTTTGTAGAACAGGTTTTCACCTGTTGCCCAGGCTGTTCTCAAACTCGAGATCTCAAGTGATCCACCCATCTTGACCTCCCAAAGTGCTGGGATTATAGGTGTGAGCCACTGCACCTGGCCAGATAAGAGATTTTTAACCTGTAGTAAAATAGGCCAAGAGGAAAAAGAAGCAAATTCAAGAACTTTAGGCCTGAGCCATACTGTATAGTATGGCTATACCCCAAAACATTCTCCCTCTCATCATCTGATTTGTGAGGTAGGTCCCCCATATTGCAGATGAGGAATTTGAGGCTTACAGAGGGTAGGTGACTTAGCCAAGATCACCCAGCTGGTAACCAACAGGGCCAGAATTAGGATCCAAGATTAGAATCCAAGTCTTGTGCCTCCAGATATTTGATATTTTTATACTGTAATCCATACATCATATAAGGCCTGAAGAGGCAGAGGCTGAATTCTTGAACATGTTCCCTGAGTGCAGAAATGCTTTCCTCCAGGAAGGTGTCTTACCTGACCCTGTCATTTCCACTGAGGGGGCTCTGGAGGGGAAGGATGGGAGTGGAAGACATAACCTTGGCTTTTTAATGTTGAGCTACAGATGTATCCAAGGTGCTTGGGTCAATCTCTTCAGACAGTGCATGAAACCCAACTGAAATGCTTGTGACAGTCCAGTGGTATTTCAGGGAACCATTGCCTATTTCTTCCAGAAATTCTAATAAGAGTGGACATTTATTGAGCACCTGCTATATGCCAGACATTCCTTCCTCTAACAATTTAGGGTCGTTCTTACCATTTCCCTCCCCCAGATAGAGAAATGGGAGTTCAGAGACCCAGCCAAGATTACATTGCTGGTAAGTGACAAGAGTTTGTCTTACTGGCTCGGTTTGATTCTGTCCAAGGACCACACTCTTACCCACTACCCTCAAAGAGCAGTGGCAGAGCCCTTGATTTCTGATCCACCCATGGGAGGGATGCCTTTTCCCCTGTCACCAGGGTACAGCCAGTTTCTGCATTTTGCATGCTCGTGTTCCAGAAATTCAAGTGCAAGTTGATCCAGCCTCCTAAGTTTGATGGCACGGCCCTTAGCATTAGGGAAGTATGCAGGAGATGACTGTATTCAGGAAGCCACCATAGATGCATATGGCTGGAATATTAAATGAGGGCAGGGTTTGGGGAAGAACTGGGGGCAATTGTTAAATCAGAAAGAGCCTTGTTGTTCTTGCTTAAGAGACATCAATTTTGTTCTCTAGGCAATGGAGAATCACCAAGTAATTTTGCATGGGGCAATGACGTGGTTACATTTCCATGTGATGTCTTATTTATTTGGCTTGGAAATCAGGCGCTGCTTCCTGGAAGGAGGTATCCGTTAACCTAGGACTGAAAGGATGGATTGGATGTCACCCAGGGATGAAGCGACTGTGACAAGATACCAGCACAGGTACGTTCAAGATTCACAATCACATGAATCGAAACAAACCACTTTCCTATGTTAAGCAGCTACTGTGTGCACTGGCACATGTATATAGATTATTTCCTTTAATCATGGCAGAGCCCTGCAGGGAAAGTCATAGCTCCCAAGTCACAGGACTGGAATTCAGCCCCATTCCTGTTAGAACTCAAAGCTCATTTTCTTTCCATCGCACACGTTGCCTCTCCCTACAGAGTTCAGTCTGGGCTCAGAGCACAGAGGAAAAACATTGGGGGCTTGGACAGCCTCACACTCAGAACAGTGGAATCAGATTTTTTTTTTTTTGACACGGAATCTCACTCTGTTGCCCAGGCTGGACTGCAATGGTACGATATCAGCTCACTGCAACCTCCGCCTTCTGGGTTCAAGCGATTCTCCTGCTTCAGCCTCCCGAGTAGCTGGGATTACAGGTGCAAACTATCACGCCCAGCTAATTTTTGTATTTTTAGTAGAGACGGGGTTTCGTCATGTTGGCCAGGCTGATCTAGAACTCCTGGCCTCAAGTGATCTGCCCACCACAGCCTCCCAAAGTGCTGGGATGACAGGCATGTGCCCCTGGGCCTGGCCAGGAATCAGATTTTTAAAGAGCCTTGACAGCTTAGTGGCTGCTGAAACTTGGTCTCTCCAGATATTTTCAGACAGTGCACATACCCCTAAGGGATCTATGCTAATCTAAGTGAGATGATTGCCTGGAGAAGAGGGGCTTGGTTGCTGCTCCTGTGTCTTTGCATTTCTCTCTTCCTTTTTCTGAGCCCGTGTCCTGTTAGTGAAATCAGAAGTCAGGAGAAAGAGTTCTTGGAGCAGGCCACACTGAGACAGGGCTGTTCAGAAGGCAACAAAGACCCAGAGAAATTTCAGACACTTGGCCAGGATTTGGTGAATGGGGCTGAAGCCTGGGCTAGGCCTGTAGAAGACAGCCCCCACCACCCCAAGCCTCTGGACAGATGCAACGCCCTGGAGTCCAGGTGCTGACTGTCCCTGACTAGTAGGCCCAGTTGAGGGGCAGCATGGAGGGGGACAGTTAAAGCATCAGTGGAAATCCATTGATAGCATCGGGTCCTCAACACGCCAGGATTTACCTGGGGGCTTGGGTGGGAGTGATTAGAACTAAATATCCCAAGGGATAGATGTATTATTATTAGGCAGGTGCGAAAGTAATTGCAGTCTTTGCCATTACTTTTAATGGCATCATATCAATTAAAGTGAGACCAGGTGGGGAGGGAGATGAGCACTCAAAGAACTAGGAGTAGCCTGAGTGTGGTTTCCCTTGGCCCAGGCTCAGACCAGGTGTGACCAGGATCAAAACAACCATGGGGACTTTAAAACAAACAAACAAAAAAACAGAGGTCGGGCACGGTGGCTCATGCCTGTAATCCCAGCGCTTTGGGAGGCCGAGGTGGACGGATCACTTGAGGTCAGGGGTTCGAGCCCAGCCTGGCCAACATGTTGAAACCCCATCTCTAATAAAAATACAAAAATTAGCCAGGTGTGGTTATGGGTGCCTGTAATCCCAGCTATTTGGGAAGCTGAGGCAGGAGAATTGCTTGAACCTGGGAGGCGGAGGTTGCAGTGAGCCGAGATGCACCACTGCACTCCAGACGGAGTGATAGAGCAAGACTCCATCTCAAAAAAAAAAAAACAAAAAAAAAACCCAAAACCAGATATTGTCAGATCCAAAGAATATAACTTACTTCAAAATGAACAATATGGCCGGGCATGGTGGCTCACGCCTGTAGTCCCAGCACTTTTGGAAGCTGAGGTGGGAAGGCTGCTTGAGTCCAGGAGTTGGAGACTATCCTGGGGAATATAGTGAGACCCCATCTCTACAAAAAAAAAATTTGAAAGTTAGCCAGGTCTGGTAGCACGTGCCTATAGTCCAAGCTACTCTGGAGCCTGAGGTGGGAGGATCACTTGAGCCTGGGGGGATCAAGTCTGCAGTCAGCTGTCATTGTGCCACTGCACTACAGCCTGGGCAGCGGAGCGATACCCTGTCTCTTAAAAAACATAAAAGAAAATAAACAATGTTTTGCATATGTGTTATACTAATTTCCATGAAATGACCAGGGCCCCTGAATTCTCAGTGTACCTTTGATCCCCTTTGCTCTACATGAATACTTCTTTATGTCTTTTAGTACACGCCTTTCTACCATTGAGTCCCTGCCATTGAGGGCTACAGTTCCTCCTGGCCTGACTCCAGGGCTCTCTCTTGCTGTCTTTCCAAAGGCTCTAGACCCTCGCCCCTTAGATGCTCCTTTCTCCACTCTGGCCTTACCGATCAAGAGATTTATTTTCTTGCTGCCTCTAAAGAAAAGCAGATGGACTCCTCTTGTTTGAAGATTTTTTATTCTCAACTTGTCACAGTGGGGACACAGACAGCTGAGAGACAAAAATAACAAGCACAGGGAGGTTATGAAGTTTTGGAAGCCTTATATAATCCATGTTGCCACAGACCCTTTCCTGCAGGCACTGACAGTGGAGCCAAATGGGAAGTGTAAGACAGATCAGAGTCCAAATCCTGCTCGGCTTGAGCCACTTCCTAGCTGAGTGATCTTGGGTGAATCAACAGCTTACCCCTCCCTGCTAGCCTGAGTCTTCCCTCTGGAAAATGGGGATAACAATACCACTGACACCTCTGTGTTATCTGAAGATCAAATGAGATTACACATACCCCGTGGCCAGCCTAGTGTCAACACGTAACAGGTGCTCCATAAATAGCTTTGTTTACAGCTTTGTGTTTACAGCTCAGATAGTATTGGAAAGGTCCTTGGACTCCACCTCTCTTTGTTCGTAAAGGTAAGGGTTATTCCTTTTCCATGCCAACCACTTTCAAGCTTGGCGGCTGCAGATGGAACGGGTGGCACCAGTGCATCTCCAGCTGCCTCACCTGTTTACAGAGATGAACTCACAGTTCTGAGGCTACAGGAGGGGCTGGTGGCCTCATCACTGGGCCCTGGTCACATATGGGTAAAACGTTCCCTCGGAATGCCTTGTACATTTTGTTTCTCACTGAAAAGTAAAAGCTGTCCAGGCAGGGTGGCTCACGCTTGTAATCCCAGCACTTTGGGAGGTCAAAGCAGGTGGATCACCTGAGCTCAGGAGTTCAAAACCAGCCTGGCCAACATGGTGAAACCCTGTCTCTACTAAAAATACAAAAAATTAGCCAGGCATGGTGGTGCATACCTGTAATCCCAGCTACTTAGGAGGCTGAGGCGGGAGAGTTGCTTGAACCTGGGAGGTGGAGGTTGCAGTGAGCCGAGATTACGCCATTGCACTCCAGCCTGGGCAACAGAGTGAAACTCTGTCTCACAAAAAAAGAAAACAAAGAAAAGTAAAAGCCAACAATTCTATTTTCTTTTACATTCTCTCCTCCATCTCAGGGTAGTGAACATAAGGCCTGATTATTGCTGTCCGGGGCAGGAGGCAAAGATAGCCAACCGCCTTGGAACATGTTTTATATCAAAGCGGATTTTCTGTTGGATTCTCGAGCATCTCTGCAGCTCTGAGTTAGAGGTTTTGTTGGAATGCAATCTGACATAGAGCTTTCGCATTAGCCGGGAGAGTAAATCACTGTCCCTGCCATAGTGGGTGGTCACGGGTTAGTCCAGCAAGGCGTCAACACTGCTGTCTCTGAGAATCCACATCCAAGGCACACCTGCTGCTCCAGGTCTCCCTCACACACAGTTGCCACACTTTGATTCTTAGTTAGGATTTGAGATTGGGTTGGGGTTTGAATGCCTCCAATTACTCAACAGAAGTTCTCCTGGGGACGTCTGCACCTACCCCCTTTTCCCTATGATAATGGACATGACAGTGTCTTAGCCCATTCGGGCTGCTATAGCAAATACCTTAGACTGGGTAATTTATAAACAACAGAACTTGATTGCCCACACTTCTGGCAGCTGGGAAGTCCAAGATCAAGGCACCAGTAGATTCGGAGTCTGGCGAGGGCTCGCTCCTCCCAGATGGCACCTTCTGTGTCCTCACACAGTGGAAGGGATGAGCAGGCTCCCCCAGGCCTCTTTAATAAGGGTACTAATCCCATTCACAAGGGTGGAGCTCTTAGGACCTAATTACCTCCCAAAGGCCTCATCTCTTAAAAGCACCACCTTGGGGATTAAGTTTCAATGTATGAATTCTGAGGGGAGACAGAGATGTTTAGATCATAGCACAGAGGTACTAAACATGCTTTATTACTCCTGGAAAAGGAAACCAACATTATAGAGCATCTAATCATGCCAAGCACGAGTGTAGGAATGTTGCAGGCATTATCTCACAGTTTTTCACACCAGCTCTTTAAAAGCAGGAAAAAGGCCAGGCGCAGTGGCTCACACCTATAATCTCAGCACTTTGGGAGGCCAAAGCGGGTGGATTACTTGAGGTCAGTAGTTCAAGTCTAGCCTGGCCAGCATGGTGAAACCCTGTCTTTACTAAAAATACAAAAATTAGCCAGGCCTGGTGGCAGGCACCTGTAGTTCCAGCTACTTTGGAGGCTGAGGCAGGAGAATCACTTGAACCTGGAAGGTGGAGGTTGCTGTGAGCTGAGATCATGCCACTGTGCTCCAGCCTGGGCAACAGAGTGAGACTCGGTCTCAAAAACCAAACCAAAACAAAACAAAAAGAGGCAGGAAAGAGACACTGAACTGGGGCGGCAAGCCTAATGTTTCCCTGGAACCCAGATGAAAAGTTTCCCTTTGGGAATCAAATTGGGAAAACCCACACCTGGAGGTTAGGAACAAACCAAGCAATCATCTGTGGATGAGGCTCTAGAGGGCTTGGGGCCACAAGAACTTGTACTCAGGCACGACTGGGAGTAATCCCAAGGGGACAAAGCGGAATCTTTGGAATCTATTCACTTGTACTTTATAGTGTAGTGAAGGAGTACATGAATCGAAAGTGAGAGACGGGCTGGGGAAACAGAAGAAAAAAACCAGGAAGTGCCAGGAGCAGGCTGAGCCTTTCAAATTCCATCCTGCAGCATGTCTGCTGCCCCATGGATGCTACTGTCCTTATTCTTGGGTTGATATATCCTGTTATGTATCCACCTACAAGCACTCCAACTTGGCATCCCCACTCATCAAGCGAGCTCTGGTTGTAATTTTGATGTCTAGGTATTTGCTGTACAGGGAAAGACAGTTGGTTGACATTTTTTACCCCATTTTACCCCATTTTTACCCCTATGGATGTTTAGTATTGTTATTTATTTATTTTGAGGTACAGTCTTGCTCTGTCACCCAGGCTGGCATGCAGCTGGTTGACAGTTCTACTTCTCTCCTCTAACAAACAGGCCTCGTGACCTATAGATCAGTCCTAGGAAGTGGTGCGTGCCCTGTAGGCACCAAGGAAGGTTCTTTCCTCTGACATCCCCCGATCTCGACCCTTGGCAGTATGATCTTGCACTGGCTCCTCTATGGAAGGTCTAAGGAACCAGACAATCATTGTTATTAACTCAATCAATAAATCTGTAGGTATTTACTGGTTCCTAATGAAAAAGGGCAATCTGGGGAGAACAAAGTCATTAAGTGGAAAAAATGAAAGGGCAAGGTTATTATAAGTATTATAAGGTGATGCTCATACATGGGCAGAAAGGAGGAACATCAAAATCTCAAGTAGCACCTAATCCCTTCCATTCCCAGAGATGACTGCATAAATCACGTCGTTTTATCCCTACCGTGCAATTACCAACATCCAGAGTGGACATGATCTGATCCAAGGAACTGCATTATTTATCTAATATTCACCAGAGTCTTTTTCTTTCCTTGTTGACTTTTACTGTTTTTCTCTTTGAAGGAAAACACTTCACTCAGAAATGCCAGCGAATCAATATTTATAAAGGGCATTTTAGTTGCTCAGTATGAGGCCGGGAGGGTAATGAATCGTACAAGACATAGTTTCTGCCAGGGCCACTTTGTACAGTTGCTCAGATTGTGCACTGCACAGCCCTAGCGTGTGCTCTTCACATTGTGTTCCGTGCACTTGCCCCCTTCCCCCAGGGTTGTTCAGTGCAATGTGTGGGATATGGGGAACCTGTGCACATCCAGGAGGCTGATGATGAGGAGTTTGGATGTGAAGGTTACAGATACATTGTGGAGCCCCCCACAGTGCCTCTGAGGTGAAACACTTTGCTCAGTGTGGGAACTGCGACTGGAAACTGTGAATTCCTTTTGTGGGAGGCTTGGTGCCTATTCATGAGAGGCAAGTTCCTGTGAAGTGACTGGAAATGAAGGTGCGGAAGGCTCCTGGCCATGGGAAGAAGCTGGGATGGGAATAAGCAGAAAGTGCTCCTGCCTTACCTTTAGGCGTCAGGGGTCTCTTCAGGGAAAATAATGGACCAGAAGAAAAGGGTGCTCTCCAGAGCTGTGGCTCTTCCCTCCCTGCCACTGTTGAATGGCCCCTTAAATGTAGCTGGCCGGTAATAGAATCTCTAAAGCCACCATAAAATGAGTCAGCGTGGTTTATCTCAACTCGTGAGTTGATGTCATAGATGAGTCTGGATGTTGGGAAAAATAAATAGACTGTCTTAGTCATTGGGGGTGCCGTGATGGAATATTACAGACTGGGTGGCTTAAACAACAGAACTTAATTTTCTTATAGTTCTGGAGACTGGAAAACCAAAGTGAAAGTGTTGGCAGGTTTGCTATCTACTGAGGCCTCTTTCCTCAGCATTTCCCTGTGTCCTCTCATGGTCTCTGGGCACATTCATCCCTGGTATTTCTCTGTGTCCAAATTTTCTTATAAGGACACCAGTGAAATGGAATTAGGGCCCACTCTAACAGCCTCATTTTGACTTAATCACCTCTTTCAGGACCTGATCTCCAAATACAATCACATTTTGAGGTGGTGGGGGTTAGGGCTTGAGCATATGAACTTGGGGGAGATATAATTCAGCCTATAACATAGACCACCAGAAGTACAGTAGGGGAAAGGAAGCTTGTGCTCTAAGGAAGGAGGAACAACACAGGGTCCATAGTGAAATTGCAAGGCTGCTGGTCCCAGAGGGCTGTGGTTCTAAGGCAGCACCAGTTCCAGCGGCCACACACGTGGTAATATATGAATATAGTATGCACCATCTTTAGCGGTATAGAGAGTTAAGTTGAGGTGACATGTTTAGCCAGGGATAAATGTTTAAACTGAGTTTGTTGTAATCTTCCTGTTTCTCTCTGGTTCTTCTCATATGTGTAAAAACAACAATCGTAATGAATGATTATTACATTGATTTATTAAGTGCTAGAACTATGCTAGAAGTTTATACAGCACACATTGCCTTCCTCAATCTGTACAACCCTTTCGGGTGGGTCTTAATTGAAATCCAGGACCCAAAGGCAAACTGAAAGTAGGTATCGGCTCCAGGAATTGGATCTAGCCTGGCTTACTCCGTGGCTTGTGTCTGTAACCACTGGGCTGTGATATAGGCAGAAAGGCTTGGAAAGCAGCACCTGGGGTTAGCTAGTAGCCAGGAAGCCCATCCTTGCCTCTGGCTGTTCAATTCTATGTTAGAGAAGGGACTCTGGTGGATGTGGATCCCAAGGAAGCTGTGTAGGACACTATATAGCTCCCTAAACTCCCTAAGGAAGGATAGTATTTGAATGAGTTTAAGTGTATCTCTGCCTCTAGACAGCATTGGGTGATAGTGTTGGTGGGAGGGAGATTGATTGATGCCTCTTCTCTGATTCTATATTCAATTTCCTTGTCCAGAAAAATTGGATTACTCAAGAGGTTGAGAAAGAGAACATTGGTGATAAAGTTTAAGGAGATGGATCATACTCAGATGCTCAATCTTTTTGACTCCAGGAAATTGATTACATTCTGCCTCTTTGACAGAGAGGGATGGCTGAGGAACTGAGAATTTCAGCCCCATTCCCAAAGAATGGCTTTTCATGTGTCTAAACAAACCCAAGAGTGATTACTAATTAACCTCTTTCTCTAGAATCTGCCAAGAGGCCAACTATGGTGGCTTTCTAGAGCCCAAAGTCATAGTCTGGAAATGCTGAGGACCCTTTATGAGAGGAAAGCTCCATCCTTAGGACTGTTGATTTCCACTTCAGAGAAGGTCAGAAACATAACACGAAGGGTAGTTTCTGGCCTCTAGTAGGAGGTGTTATTTACATATTTTTAAAAATGAAGATCAAATAAATGTATCTAGTAACGAGATTGATGACTCCTTGAAGACTCAAGGAATTGCGTCACCTTGATGATTTGTAACTCACGTATTTAACAGCAAAAATCAGTTGAAACGTGCTAAGCACTTTCACCTAGTATATTAGGGAAGTAACTGATCTTCTGACCAGGAGACCTAACTCCAGCTCTACTCTTTCCTGATCTGTTTATCTCAGTTTAGAGCAGGTGGTCAACAGACATGTGTGGCCTGAATGGATAATCCAACGGGCCGGGGCAAGACCTTGAGTAAGTCATTGTATTCATTTGACTCAGTTTTCTCTGGTCAAACTCTGATAAACCCTGACCTCTGGGCCTCTCAGGAATGTGATGAGGATCAAATGAGGACATAGATAATCAGTAGTGGCTGACATGTGTCAGCACTTACAACACGACAATCCCTGTTCTAAGTGTTTATAGAGATCTCTTTTACTCCAAATAATGATTTTCTAGATCTACAGCAAAAGTCCTCCAAAATTTGTTTAACTGTCTCTAATTCTTCTCTTTCTAGTCTCATTTGAACCCCTTTCAGTCAGGCTTTTACTAAAGAGTGCTTATCAAAGTGGCCAAGGATGTCCACATGACTAAACCTATTGCCCTGCTCTGCTTCTATTTCTGAACTCTCTCTTCAGCCTTTGCCCCGGTTGGTCACGCCCTGAGAGCCAACTGCTGCCACCACGACCCCATACCTTCCTCACACCCCACCATACTACCATTCCCCTCCCCGCCCCCAGTTTTCCAGGATTCTTAGTTGGGGGGACCCTTCCCTGGCTCTGTGGTGGACTTAACGTCCATCCCACCTCACTGGTTCAGGGACTTCACTGTCAGTAGTAGCACACCCTCCTCCCCCAGCATGTCAAAGTTTTAGGGAAATGGAAAGTCACACACTTACTATCTAGCTCAATCCGCTTGGGTGACAGGTGAGAAACTAGAGCCCCAAAGTCACACAGATACCTAAGGGTAGGGCCAGGAGGAAGCCCCAGCCCCTTGCCTCCTGCTCCAGGGCTCCAAAAGGCAACATCTCCTATGGAAAGCAATGTAAAGACTCTAACAATTCACAAATCAAGGCTACAAAACTTTGCTTCCCAATTTGCACTCCAACTTTCAACTAATTTAGAATTCAAAATAAGGTTTGCAAAATGTCTATCATTTCACATTTTCTATAGTTAATGAAAAATTTAACTTTCGTGATGGGTCTTGTCATCACTCGTACTCTATGTCCATTGGGGACAAAAGGGGACCCCAGAGGATACTGTCCAAGGGCAACAGGAGAGTTAGAATAATCCAGGTCAAATGCAGGCAGGGTACACTACTTATAAGCTTCCTTCACAGATATTTTTAGACCTGCTTTCGAATATATTGTATCATTTATGGAGCGGCTACTATGTTTCTAGCATCAACTGGTTATGTTTACATATTATGATATTCAACACTCTCAAAACCTTAGGAAATAATAGTAACTACTATTTATCAGTCACCTACTATGTGCCATGAATTCAGCGTTCATTACTGCCAATTCTCACAAAGCCCCTCTCTTCCTCAGGGCCAGAAACCCAAGTCAGAGTTGACTATTAGCCACTGGTCCTCAGAGTAAACATGATCACTCTTCCAACTCTACACATGAGTAAACTGAGGTCTGGAGAGATTTGGCAACTTGTCTCCCAGTTTGACCTGGAAGGAAAACTTACTGAGGTCATGGCAGTTGGTGGAGTAGGAACAGGCTGGGCTCCTTTGGGGTCAATGCACAACTTCCATGTGTTCTTGGACAAGTTTCCAAGTGTCCAAGTTTCTGTAGCAGATGGCAGGTGAGCAAGTCCCAGGATGTCTGGGATAGCCCCGAGCACTTCTGAGGAGGGGCCATTGCTGACCTGGGTTGTTGAGTAAGCTTGGGGAACTGGGATCACATGTGTCTTCCTTCGGGTCCAGCTCTAGTACATTGTCCCTGGAAAGCCACTTTCCAAACAGTGGGAAAAGCATTACTCTAATTACAGGAGTCCTTTGAAAGCCCCTCAAGAAATTGTCAAAAAGCCCCGAATGGTTTTTGTTTGTTTGTTTGATTTTTGAGATGGAGTTTCGCTTCGTCCCCCAGGCTGGAGTGCAGTGGTGCGATCTTGGCTCACTGCAACCTCTGCCTCCAGGGTTCAAGCGATTCTCCTGCCTCTGCCTCCTGAGTTGCTGGAGTTACAAGGCATATGCCACCACACCAGGCTAATTTTTGTATTTTTAGTAGAGATGGGGTTTCACCACATTGGCCAGGCTGGTCTTGAACTCCTGGCCTCAGGTGATCCACCTGCCTTGGCCTCCCAAAGTGCTGGGATTACAGGTGTGAGCCACTGCACCTGGCCTCCAAATGGTTTCTTCAAGTAAACAAAATTAGAAAAAGGAAAATGAAGGTGGCCCTGTACCAGAGAAGAAAAATATAATTCACAAGAACAACAAACATAGGGAATGGAGAACAAAGCTGATTTTTATTTTTGTTGTTCTGTTTTACTAAATGATTCTTCTGTGTCAGTGCTGTGCTATAAATATAGGCTAATTTCCATTTCCTCCTGCAAGCATTGGACAGATTTTACCCTCGTCTTGTCATGAGTCAGAAAGGAAGGATATTTACTATGTACTGACTGTGTGAAATAGTCAGCTGGGGTGTTGGAGTCACCTGACTAGGTCTTCCTTCCAGAATCTAGCATCATTTTCACTCTCCTCTCACCCATTGGTTGAACTGAATTAGAAGGCAGAGGAACATGGATGACACAGAGCTCAGAGGCCAGCCTCCTTGGGCATAGAGGAGGTGCAGAGGGAATCTGGAGGCTGGGTCTGCAGGGGCAGATGGAGGATGTCTACCACAGCCCCCGTGCTGAGAGCTGGGAGGGGCACGATGATCAGGGCCATCCAACAAGATGCTTAACCTGGCTTTGAACTTGGCTCATTGCTCCTGCAGATGAAGACTGGGGCTCCTCAGCAAGCCTGGGTCCTCCCATAGAATGTCCCCGGGATCTTTCCAAGGCTGAAAAGTTACACCGCTGGGAGAAGGCATCTGATAGAGTGGGTCTCCTGGCTTCTAGTGGACTGATTAGGAACCAGGAGACCTGGGATCCAGTGCAGATTCTTCCATGTGGAGTGTGTGACTGTGGGCAGGCCCCCTTTCTGGACCTGATTCCTCTTCCATGAATTTGTACATTTAACCTAACCCAGAGGCCTCAGCCCTCCTTGTGTGTCTGAATCCCCCAGGAAACTTTAAAAACCATCAGCCTGCCCAAGCCTCACCCCCAGAGCTGCCATTTCTCTCGGCTGAGAGTGAGCCTGGGCACTGACATTTTTATAAACACACCCAGGCGAGTCTCATGTTGGGCTGGGATAGTGAATCTGGACTAGACCACCACATCCAGTTCTGGAATTCCACTTCCAGGGGTTAAGTTCTCCTCTTTTTTCTTCCTTTCTTTTTTTTTTTTTTTTTTTTTTTTTTTTTTTTTTTTTTTTTTTTTGAGACAAGATCTCGCTGTCTCACCCAGGCTGGAGTGCAATGGCGTGATCATGGCTCACTGTAGCCTTGACCTCCCAGGCTCAGGTGATCCTCCCACCTCAGCCTCCCAAGTAGCTGGGACTGCAGGCATGTGCCACAATGCCTGGTTAATTTTTTGTAGAGACAGATTCTCGCCATGTAGCCTAGGCTGGTCTCAAACTTCTGGACTCAACTGATCCACCCACCTTGGCCTCCCAAAGTTCTGGGATTACAGGTGTGAGCCACTATGACCAGCCCAGCTCTTTACTTCTCCATGGCAATAGCACAGAAGGAAATAGGCACTCTGTTGAGGCTCAGCTGGCACGTTTGTGATAATCATTTAGTCCTCACAACAGTTTCTAGGCTGTCATAGTTATCACACCCATTTTTATAGTTGAAGTAATTGAAGTCAGAAAGTTTTGCCATCTTTTCATCAATATTTACTGAGCTCTACAGCATGTCAGATACCATCGTAGGTGCTGGGGATACACGATGAACAAAACAGACCAACTCCCTGCTCTCCAGGAGCCCAGGTCCTAGCCTGGAGATGGATGGTGACAGTGGGTCCCTGGTTTTCCTGGGATTATTAACACCTGTTAACTATTCTTAGCATGCCTTTTCATTCCCAAAATGTCCTAATTTGGGCAATAAATTATATTTTTATTCCATAACTAATAAAAATGTGAACATGGCTGGGTATAGTGGCAAGTGCCTGTAGTCCCAGCTACTCAGGAAGCTGAGGTGGGAGGAGTGAGTTGGAGGAATGAGTTCTGGAGTTAGAGCTGTAGTGAGCTGTGATCATGCCTGTGAATAGCCACTGCACTCCAGCCTGGGCAACATGGTGAGACCCCATCTCTAAAAAAACAAAACAAAAAACAGCAAAAAAATGAACATCATAGATGGTGATAAAGACATCGAAGGAAGTGACCACAACATTGTCTTCTCTAAAAAATTCTATGACTTATATATTTCTTAAAGTCTTTAACATCAAGACACTGTGGCTGACTCAGTTGGGAGAGGGGCTGCTGGGATTGGGTGATCACAGAACATCTCCCTGAGGAGGTGGCATATGAATTGAGGTGTGAATGGTAAGGAGTTGCTGGCCATGCAGAAACCCAGGAGTGGTGTTTAGGTGATGGGAACAGCAAGTGCAAAGGCCCAGAGGTAGGAATAAGCTTGTTTGTTGTGTCTGAGAGATTAAAGATAGTCACTGTGGCCAATACCCAGTGGGTGCCTGGAAGGTGGAAGGAGATGAGGTCCAAGAATTCTCGAGGACTTTGTCAGCTATGAGAGGGTTTGGATGTTATCCTCAGGGCAATGGGAGGCTTAAGCTGGGGAGAGCTATGATTAAATTCAGTGGTTCTCAACCAGGGGCCCCCAGGGAACATTTGGCAATGCCTGGAGACATTTTGGGCTGTCACAATTAGAAAGGGGGAAGGTGCTACTGGAATCCAGTAGGTAGAGGACAGTGATGCTACTAAACAACAAACAGGTATGGAGCCCAAAATGTCAACAGTGCTGAGGTCTTTCTTTAAAAGTTCACTCTGCACTGCTGGTGGGGATGTAAAATGGTGCAGTGGGCATGGGGGTTCACACTGGTAATCCCAGCACTTTGGGAGGCCGAGGCGGGTGAATCACCTGAAGTCAGGAGTTTGAGACCAGCTTGGCTAACAAGGCCAAACCTCGTCTCTACTAAAAATACAAAAATTAGCCAGGCCTGGTGGTGGGTGCCTATAATCCCAGCTACTCGGGAGGTGGAGACAGGAGAATTGCTTGAACCCAGGGGCGGAGGTTGCAGTGAGCCGAGATCGCGCCACTGTACTCCCAGCCTGGGTGGAAGAGTGAAACTTCGTCTCAAAGAAAAGAAAAAACTATGGCAGTTCCTCAAAAATTAAAAAATAGAATGTACTTATGATCCAGCAATATCACTTCTGGGCATATATCCAAAAGTATTGAAAGCGAGGTCTCAGAGAGATATTTGTACACCCATATTCATAGTGCCATTATTCACAATAGCCAAAAGGTGGAAACCACCAGAATTTCCATCAGTGGAAGAATGAATAAACAGAATGTGATATACACACCATGGGCAGTTATTCAGCCTTAAAAAGGAAGGAAATTCTGACGCAGTCTACAACATGGATGAGTACATTATGCTGCGTGAAATAAGAACAAACACTGTATCAATACACTTATATGAGGTACCTAGAGTACTCAACTTTATAGAAACAGAAAATAGAATAGTAGTTGCTAGGGGCTGGGGGAAGGGAGAAATGAGGAGTTGCTGAATGGGTACAGAGTTTTGGTTTTGCAAGATGAAAAAGTTCTGGCCTGGCACAGTGGCTCACGCCTGTAATCCCAGCACTTTGGGAGGCTGAGGTGGGCAGACCACAAGGTAAGGAGCCTGAAACCAAGCTGGCCAACATACTGAAAACCCATCTCTACTAAAAATACAAAAATTAGCTGGGCATGGTGGTGCACGCCTGTAGTACCAGCTACTCGGGAGGCTGAGGCAAGAGAATCACTTGAACCCATGAGGCGGGGGTTGCAGTGAGCAGAGATCGCGCCACTGCACTCCAGCCTGGGCGACAGGGCGAGACTCCGTCTCAAAAAAAAAAAAATATTCTGGAGATTGATTGCACAATAATATGAATATTGTTACCATTACTGAACTGTACACTTAAAAATGGTTAAGATGGTAAATTTTTCACTATTTGTATTTTATCACAAAGAAAGAAAAAATATCTCTGGCTACTAGGTGGAGAATGGACGGTTGAATGGGTACTATGGCAGCAAGGAAACTGGTTAATAGGTTATTGCAGTGATTCAGACTAGAGATGATGGCTTGGATGTGGTGGGTAGCAATGAGATACCTGGGCAGATTTAAGGTATCTTGTGGTGGTGGAGACAAGAGGACCTGCTGCTGGTCAGGACGTGGGAATTAGGTGATATGCTTAATTCCCTAATATGCCTAATACCTAATAGGTGTTAGGATTAGGTCACTCATCTGATAAATGGCAGAGCTGGGGCTTGAATGCTTGGCTGCCTCTTAAGCTCACACTCTCACTTCCTTTTCAAATATCCACCCTTCCAACATCGTCTCTCTGGACTAGACATCTCACTGGGACAGCATTTGCTGCCGCTTTGGTCTGTTTCATGCTATTGGGCAAATGGTAACGACTTCACAAGAGTGACTTCTAATAAATGGCATGACATATATTTCTCAAAGCCATCAGCTTTAAAACATAGGTTTTATTTCAGATTATTGCATACTGAGCTGAGGTTTCTGCCAGCGGCTCACAGTTACACCATATCCTTTGCAATTGTGCTTTTGCGTGGCTTTAATTGTCATGGAGGCACACAGGAATGTGGTTTTATGTACACCCTGTGGATGGGATCACAGAGATTATTTGAGCTGCCAGCTGAGACTCTTCCAATGCTGCAGAAATTCTTCCCAATACCTGGCCAGGGGGCAGACAGCAGGTTTGTTTACACCTCTGTTCCTTAATGTTCAGGTTGCTAGGAAACCAGACAAACATCACCCAAAAGGCTGTCTGAGGTCACTGGAGGCCCAGCTGTGTTAATAGCCACAAATTGCAATCAAGCTTCCCTGGTTGTCAAGGTCTTCTGAAGAGGCTGAGAGTGCACCGATTGCATTGTGTGGCCAGTTTGTTCTCTCTCTCTTGGACTTTTCCTTACCTGGCCCAAGAAAAGGCTCTCATGCAGGCAATAAAGGGAGGCTGGTGAAATCTTAGTCTGCTGATCTCAGCCATTATTCAGGGTGTGACTGGATCTCAATAAAGCAGAAAGCTTCTGCTATGTCTGAAGAATACGTATGTGCAACAAATGATGGTGTCAGCAGTGTGTGTGTGTGTGTGTGTGTGTGTGTGTGAGTGTTGGGTAGGGAGGGTGAGTGGAGAAACTTAACCACCTCTTCAAGACATACTTTTAAGGACTTCCCCTCCATTTTTCTTAATGGCTGAGTCATAGTAATTGATGCTGCTGCTATAAAGCAGGTGTTCTCAAACTGTGGTCCTCAGATCGGTAGCATCAGCATCACCTGGGAACTTGTTAGGAATGCAGATTCTCAGGCAGCACCCCAGACATGCTGAATCAGTCACTCTGGAGGTGGGGCCAGCAATCTGTTTCAATAAGACTGCAGGGGATTCTGATGTGTGCTCAAGGTGGAGAGCCACGGAAAACTCTAGTCTCTGGAATCCAGCATTTACCTACTGAGTGACCTTGGGCAGTTTATTTCTAGTCCACAAGCCTCAGCCTACCGTGATGAGATATTACATGCCCAGCGCCTGGCATATGTCAGAGATGCTGAATTGATCCTTTGCCAATAAAACAAGCTTCACAGCAGCCTATGATTTGTTAGCTAGTAGCCATGTGTTCAAAAAGAAGTTGCTTCTGGGAAAACTGAAGATTACTGTTTTGATGTGTCCTTTCTTATCTCAAAATCTGAATCACTGACTTCTTCTACGATTCAGACTCTCCGCTTCTCAGAAAAAAGGAAGCTGGGTCACAGCATCTGTTCTTCCTGTTGCTCAAGGTGCCTAACTGAACTTGTAGTGACTTTGCACACAGAAGGTCAGGAAGACAGAAGGGTCCTCCCCTTCTTCATAGCCCCTTAGGTCTCGGAAACCCTTGGATCCATGGTCAGATGCCCTCCCCTAGGAGACTGGTCATTCCTAAGATGTCTAGGAACCAAGACACATCCCCCAGGGGCAGCTGCTCCTTCACCACCCAGAGACACTGCCCCTTACCCTGGGGGACAGTCTTTAGAGGCCAATCTGTAACTAGGCTGAGGTTTACAAGTTTTCTTTTGCCCCACCCAAACTCTGAGGCAAAGGTTATTGGTGGCAAGCAAGAGAAAAGAGAAATTATGTATAACTCCTCCCAGGCCACCAAGCACTGTTTGCTCTCACCTCTTAACTCAGGATGGAATACTGAGATTCTAGAAATAATGACTACCAGGCAATCATTATGTGCCAGCCAGATGCTAAGTGCCTTCTATATATCACCTTATTTAATTTTCATGATGACTCCCAAAGAAGACTTTATCTCCATTTTACAGATGAGGAAATGGAGGCATAGAAATATTCAGCATTCTGTGGATGCCTATGGTCTCATAACTAGAATTGTAATGGAGGCGGGATTCATATGCTTGGGGACAGAGCCAGGGATGCTACCTCCCAGGCTGTGTGATGCTGGCTGCTGTTGAGTTGTTGTTGTTGTTTTTATTTTCCTTCTTTCTTTCTTTCTTTCTTTCTTTCTTTCTTTCTGTCTGTCTGTCTGTCTGTCTGTCTGTCTGTCTTTCTGTCTTTCTTTTCTCTTTTTCTTTTTCTTTCTCTTTCTCTCTCTCTCTTTCCTTCCTTCCTTTCTTCCTTTCCTTCCTTCCTTTTTCCTCTCCTCTCCTCTCCTCTCCTCTCCTCCTTCCTTTTCTTTCTTGACAGAGTTTCGCTCTTGTTGCCCAGGCTGGAGTACAATGGTGCCATCTCAGCTCACTGCAACCTCCTCCTCCTGGGTTCAAGCGAATCTCTTGCCTCAGCCTCCCAAGTAGCTGGGATTACAGGCATGCAACACCACACCAGGCTAATCTGGTATTTTTTAGTAGAGACGGGGTTTTACCATGTTGGTCAGGCTGGTCTCAAACTCCTGACCTCAAGTAATCACTTACCTCGGCCTCCTAAAGTGCTGGGATTGCAGGCATGAGCCACTGTGCTCGGCCTGGTTTTATTATTTTTCTTAATGCATGGCATGAAATTTAAAAATATGGAATGCTTCACGAATTTGCATGTCATCCTTGAGCAGGAGCCATGTGAATCTTCTCTGCATCATTTCAGTTTTAGTATATGTGCTGCTGAAGCGAGCACTGCTGTGGAGTTTTGATGGCTCAACATCCTTGTACAACCTGGGCATCAGGGGACAATTGAAGCGGCTGTGGTCTTAACCTGGGTTACACATGGGAATTGCCCAGGGAGTTTTAAAAAAATATTCACATCTGGGTCCTCCACAGAGTTTCTGATGTCGTTGCATTGGGTTGTGGATTGGGCTTTGGGAGGTTTGAAAGCTCTTCTGATGATTCCAACAGCAGCCAGAATGAAGATACTCTGCCATAGACCTGAATGAGGCTTCAGAGGTTTGCAGGACCCTGGGTGTGTGCAGATGGGTGGCCGCCCTGTTGATGGAGATTTGGCCTTTATTTTTTGGCCCTTTCTGATGTAATCACCTTTTCGCAAACAAACAAACATAAAAAGAAACCTCATCCAGTCCCCAAAGCTTTCCACCAACATGGAAGCTAGCTTTTCTACAAGCCTGAAGGGAAAGGGAAACTTTGTACCTTTCAGAAGAAAGTCTGACTTTGAGGAACACATTTGCCCAGCATCTCATTCAAGTCTGTCTTCCCGGATATTAACAGCCCCTTTTTCCGCAAACATAGGAATGATACATTCTAAATACATCAACCTGTTTTCTACAAAAGCTTCTTATGTATTATAAGGTTAAAAGTACCGTGATTTGGTAATAAATAAGTAGCATGATTTTATTTTTTAAATAAACATCCCCAGAGTTTATAAATCCAAGGGAGTATTTTCCTCCTCAAATAAATCTATTTGAGAATCTGTAAGAAAGATCTGTTTTAATGATGTGATCACTCAACACTCAATGGGATCTTTCTTCCAGAATTGCCTTAGAACTGCATTAATAACAGACATCCCAAGGTGATTTTAATCATTGCTCTGCTCTTCAATCAAACTGGATTTACTTCATTCTTTGATGGCTTTATTTCCCCAATGTGGCTCTAGATAAAATCTAACAATTTCTTTTTTTTTGAGGCAGAGTCTCGCTCTGTCACCCAGGCTGGAGTTCAGTGGCATGATCTTGGCTCACTGCAAGTGCCAAAGCTCCACTTTGCTGGTTCATGACATTCTCCTGTCTCAGCCTCCGGAGTAGCTGGGACTACAGGCACCCACCACCATGCCCAGCTAATTTTTTGTATTTTTAATTGAGACGGGGTTTTGCCATGTTAGCCAGGATGGTCTCGATCTCCTGACCTCATGATCCGCCTGCCTTGGCCTCCCAAAGTGCTGGGATTACAGGCTTGAGCCACCGTTGTCGGCCAACAATTTCTGATATTCAAATTATCCTAAGAGAATTAATGCAGGAACAGAAAACCAAATACCACATGTTCTCACTTATAAGTGGGAGCTAAGTGTTGAGTACACGTGGATATAAAGATGGGAGTAATAGACATGGGGAACTACTAGAGCGGGGAGGCTGGGAAGGGGCAAGGGTTGAAACACTACCTATTGGATCCTATATCTGGGTGATGGGATCATTTGTACACCAAACCTCAGCAACACACAACTTACCCATGTAACAAACCCGCACATGTACCCCCGAGACTAACATAAAAGTTGGACAAAAAAAATAGGAAATGTTTCTAAATAGAATATTTCTCTAGATTTTTCTAGAGAAAGATCCTGAGGACTCATTGTTCAGCAAGTTGTCCTAAATCCTTTCTTGGAATGGTGTTGGTGGGTGGGGAAGGACAGGTAAGTAGAATGACAGCTGGTTACATTGATGGTGCTGGTATTTTGAGTTAATCTAGAGATAAAGTTCTAGCCCCATTAAATAATCAAGTAACCCGGCATCATTACCGAACCTCCTGTGCTTCAGTTTCATCAGCTGTGAAAGGGGACAAGAACATCTCATGATTGTTTCATGATTATTTCCAGAATGTCCGTAAAGCACATGGTACACAGTAGATGTTTTAAATGGTAAACTATTATGATTTAATGAAGACATTGCCTGATAAGCGTTTTCCTGAATACCTGTTAAATACAGAACAGATACAAACCAAGTAAAATCTTGGCCTCTGACGTTTGAGACTCACATTCATTTGTGCAAAGAGCCAACGAATGTTTATCGAGTTCCTACTCTATTCTGGGCCCTTCTAGGTCCACGTGCTAGGAGGGTTCAGAGCAGAGGAATCCCATTGCAGACACCCATACGTTTGCATCTGGAGTTGACAGTCAGCCATGTGGGGTGGCTACAGCAGGCATAGACCTGTAGAGGGGATAAGGCCCTTCAGGTGAGCCCACTGAGGAACAGACCTTCTGGGGGTCACTAAAAGACCTCCTCAGCCAGGCCACCCTGCCACTCCCTTCAGTCCCTCAAGTTAGGGGGAAGGAGGCTGGAGGCTGCCACCTGTCTCAGGCAGGTAAGCCTGACAAGTGGACATGGGCCTTTTCTTTTTTTGAGACAGAGTCTCTCTCTGTTGCCCAGGCTGGAGTGTAGTGGTATGATCTTGGCTTACTGCAACCTTCACCTCCCAAGTTCAAGTGATTCTCCTGCCTCAGCCTCCAGAGGAGCTGGGGTTACAGGCATGCGCCACTGTGTCCAGCTAATTTTTATATTTTTAGTAGAGATGGGGTTTCACCATTTTGGCCAGGCTGGTCTCGAACTCCTGACCTAAAGTGATCCTCCTGCCTCGGCCTCCCAAAGTACTAGGATTACAGGTGTGAGCCACTGTGCCTGGCCAATGTGGGCCTTTTCTAAATTGAGATGTTGTTTGCCTTCATCGGAGTGCAGTAAGTTGTTTGCCTTCATCGGAGGTTTGCAAGTGCAGCCGAAGGGAGCCCTGGTTCTGTGCCAGCCTCTTTTTTATTTTATTCATTTATTTATTTATTTTGGAGACGAAGTTTTGCTCTTTTTGCCCAGACTGGAGTGCAATGGCATGATCTCAGCTCACTGCAACCTCTGCCTCCTGGGTTCAAGTGATTCTCCTGCCTCAGCACCCAAGTAGCTGGGATTACAGTCGTCCACCACCAGGCCTGGCTAATTTTTGTATTTTTAGTAGAGACAGGGTTTCACCATGTTGGCCAGGCTGGTCTCAAACTCCAGACCTCAGGTGATCTGCCCGCCTCAGGCTCCCAAAGTGCTGGGATTACAGGCATAAGCCACCATGCCCGGCGCACCAGCCTCTTTTTTAAACCATTATTAAGTTCTCTCTTTTCAGGCAGGTGTCTGCTGGGGTTCTGACAGATATTTCCTCTGACCCATATGATGAATTGTGTCCGAGGGTAATAGATCAAGGAGAAAAACAAACCCACAAACCAACAAAAGGAAAGAAACATCTTCTATTTTATCAGATTTAAAGACGTCTCAGTTGTGCCTCATGGATACGTTTTCCTTGATTTTCACAGGAATCCCATGAGCTTGGCAGGAGTGTGTGATCTCACTACATAGGTACACACATAGCACTAATGGAGGCTGAGCACAGATGACAGAACTGGAGACAAGCTCCCGGGAACTCAGGTCCCTGGGAGGTGGCCCTGGCCTCTGGGGTGAGTCTGTGTTTCTCTCTGCATCAGAAGCTCCTCCTTGGAAATGTGGCCATTGTGATGCTGTTTGCCTTTTTGGTTCCAATTCTCTGGTTACTCTTCATAAGTGCCCTATGCTGAGATGTCTGGCTGTCTCAGTTCTGCTTTCAGGAAAGAAGAGAAGGGCTTGTTGGCTCAGCTTGGGCCAGAGTTTTAAGGGGAAGGAGGATGAGTCTGGGGTATAATATTGGGGCCACAAGAAGCTGAGTAGGATAAAGATGAGACCCAGGAGGACAGCAAGGGGTCTCTGGTATTAGGGGAGAACCCTTCTACACATCTTCTTAGCTGGGCGTGTGTGTGTATGTGTGTGTGCGTGCACATGTGCACACACACACAGGGCTTCTGCTGCTGTTGCTAGGGGATATTATTCCCTCATAGACAAATCCCAAGTCCAGTCAGAAGACATTTGTGAGCTCCTTGGAGTTCCAGATCCAGGATAGATTAGCTCAAAAGTAGAACTGGTTTGTTCAATGAGCTCCTCGTTGTTTCACTTCTACAGGAGGAGGCTTTCCTTGAGCTTATGGAAAAAGGAGAAACAGGGCCCAGGTTCCTCTCGGGCCTCCCCTTCTCATGGGGTAATGGACCAGCTGGAAGCAGGTAGAAGTCACTCCTGTCTTCTGAAGGATGCCTTGTTTCTCAGTGTTGCAGAAGATCTCTGACCCAGGGAGTCAGAAGGCCCGGGTTGAGGGCCTGCCTTGTCCCCCTGCCTGCCTGCACTTGGGAAGGGCTTTACACCTTTCTGCATGTCAGTGTCTTGCTCTTCCATGGACGTCGTAACCCTTGTCCTAGCTCCCAATTTTGAGGATCCAATAAAGCAATGGAGGATGAGCAAGTACACTGAGAAAATCAAGGCTTTCTCATTCAGCATCATAGGTTTCACTCTATGAACAAACAAAATAGAAGCTCAGCTTTTCTCCCCTCAGTGATGATGCCAGAATTGATCTTATTTGCTCCTGGATTTGAGACTGGTGTACTTGAGCATTGGAAGCTGAACAAGACTTTCCTATGTGACTTGGGGCGTATTTGCTTCAGTAACTGTCCTGCTCTCCCCACACTTCTGTATGCCTGTCCCCATCCAGAGTGTCTGTCATTGGTTTTAACCCTTCAGAATAGCCGCCTGGTGCTCCAAGGTGACATGGTGGGTGTGCAGCCCTCCTTGCTCACTGATAACTTGCCGGCTGAGTTTTTCTAGGATGGGTACTCATTAACGCTTTCTAACCATCTTGCAAAGGAAGATGTCTGAAGCAGGGTGTTGATTGTGATGGGGTTTGATGCACAACTTGTGTGAACAATTACAGAAGTGACAAGTTATTTCTTTCCTCTTTTCTTAAAATGGCTAATTTGGGCAAAGAAGAAAAAAAAATCCAAGTCTCTAAGATTTGAAAGAGTGCTTGCCTAGTCTTCTTCCTGGAGGAGCAAATGGGAGAAGTGAGGTATTGCCACGCATCTGCTGGGTTGAATGAGAACCTTGGCAGGCTGCCATGCCTTGAATGTCCCTTGGGCCCCAGTGACTGAGACTTATTAGGGTAAAGTTGGAAGAGAGGGGCTCAGGACAGTCACTATATTTGTAGCTTGTAACAGTCCTAACTGGAGGGTTGACTAAGTTGAAACTATATAATCTCATTTATAAAATGGTGATACTTAAGCTGAATAATTTCTGAGATCCTTTTAGTTTGACTTAGTTTAAATTGTTTGATTTTAAGAGGAGAATGAGAAATTCAAATTTTACCCAGGTATTTCTGATCCATTTAGTCTTATATCCACAAGATAGACATATGGACTTTGAAGAACTTCAAAAAAGTACAGGTTTCGACATTATCTACTTGGTAAGGATAATCTAATATAGTCCCATAATGCACAACCTCAATTATTATATAAACACTTACTGAGAAAATATATGGCTACCAGTGTCTAGACAGGGTCCTGCTCTTTTCCTGTTTGCAATAAAGCTGAGAAGAATTCATATACATAAGAAAAAGAACACATGGGAAATTGATTAAATGCCAAAGCAGAAGTAAAAAATGGTATGGGACCTCTAGAGGAATGAACGGAAGCATTTGACTTGCAAGAATGAAGAAGCTGACTCAGAAGATGGGCCTTAGAGAATGAAAATTATTTCTGTTCTATTAGAGAGAATGGAGGCAGTGATCCCAGGCAGAGGGAGCATGCAAGCAAAAACAGGGAGGCCTGGAAACACATGACTTATTCAGGCCCCAGTGAGGCATAAGCAGAATGAAGGGGGTGGGTGATGAAAATACTGGCAAGGAGTTAAATATGAATCAGATTATGGAGACCTTGAAGGTCAGGTAAATACAGACACATATGCACTAAGGGAATTACTTGTTTCTATCTATGTTTAATTATACATGATTATTACCAAGTGGCATTATTAGCAAGAGGAATTGATCTGGGTGAGACTGGAGGCAGAGGCCAGTCAGAGAGATCTGTTGTTTTGGGAGAGTTATACTGTGGGCCCAAGCTGGGGGAGGCTCGAGCATGTGCACAGGGCTTCAGAGTCTGCTACGCCTTCCTGTACAGCTGTTACTATCATAACTGGTCCACCAAGTCATGCCAGTAGAAATGTAGTATGAGTAATTCCATTTACAATGAGGAAAACGAGGCTGAAAGTGGCTAAATGACTTTTCCAAGGTCACCCAAGAACTTGATCCATTGTCAAATGTATTGTCCACCAAACAATGGAAAGCAGGGGAAGGGATATCTGCACCCCCGCCAGCATCATCCAGCCCTTCTCTATGTCTGGCCTGAATGGCAACAGTAGTCTCCCAGGGGGATCTTCTCATGTGCACTCTGCCCGTCCTCCATCTCCACTCCAGCCCCTGCCCATCAGAGCCTCTCATGAGACAGGACACATTTTCCAAAACATTTAGACCCATTACCCTCTTGCTTAAACTCTTCAGCGGTTTGCCATTGCTCCTAGATAAAAGCAAACTTCACTGTCCCTCCAAGACCCTGCATGGCTGAGCCCTGCCTACCTCTTCAGCCTTATCCCTCTTTTCACTTTCATCCCACCAGCTACTTGGAGTGCTCTTTCTTCCTTCCACCACTGGGCCTTTGCACAGCCCCTCTGTCCAGAATGTTCCTTCCTTCCTTTTGGCCAAGGGACCCGTTACTCACCTTCCAGATCTCAAGCCAAGCATTAACTTCTCAAAAGATGCTTTCAGCTCGCCCCACCAATGAGATCAAACACTACAGGTTCTCATAGAAGCCTTTGCTTCTCTTCCCTGGAAGTTGACATGGTTGTAATTTTGCAGTGGAGTGTGTGTGTGTGTGTGTGTGTGTGTGTGTGTGTTTGGTGAATGCCTATTTTCCCCACTGGGACTATAAAGCTCTCAAGTTTCCAGACCTTGAATACTGACTGGCACAGAGTGGGCACATACCTTTTGTTGAATAAATGAACAAATAAGGGAAGAGATTTTATTTGTTTTTATTATCTACTGTAACCCCCCAGTGACTTGTTTGGTGCTTGGTTACAGTAGGGACCAGCTTAAGGAATGAAGAGGCGATAAAAGGAAGGGAGGGAGCTAGAGAAGAAAAGGAAAAGAGAGGAGAAGACGGGGAAGGGAGGGAAAAGGAGGTGAGGAGAGGAGAAGAGGAAGATTTTCAAGGCTGAAGGGCCTGTGGAAAAGGGAAAATTATTTTTGCCAAGAGGGAGGGTTAGGGTGACCAAATCATTCCGATTCGCCTGGGACTTCCTGTTTCTGAAAGTCCTGCATCCCTGGAAACCCCTCAAGCTTGCCCTGCATGAGAGCAGACAGAGCAGAACTGGGTGCAGAGCATGGAGCCACTGCAGCCCCACCTGAAATCTGAACCTCATGGAATTGGCCCACAGATGCAGATCAGCCTGGGCATTTCACCTTGCTTTGGTCTCTAGGTCCTGGTGAACCAGTGTCCCCAAGAACCAGGGAAAGAGATGATGGATACAACAAGAAATGGGTCCCTTGCTACTTGCTTGGGAAATCTGGAAGTGGGTTATTTAATCAAGGGAAAGGGTAGGACTGCATAGGAAGTTGTGTCTGGGGGAATGGTATGATCTCCTCATTAAGATGTCCTCCAGCACTGCAATTTAAAAGGGCACATGGAGCTGTGTGAGATCGTGGATAGCTACTGTACCCAATTGCCTATCATATAAAGTTATTGTGATGATCAAATGAGATGATGCAAGTACTAGTTGGAGTCTGGGACTTTCTGATGGCCTTGGTAAGTGGTAGATGTGTTGCTGTTGTTACTATTAGTACATGGTGGCAGTTGAGAGGCACCCTTGCCTAGAGATCTGGAATATGGACTATGGAGTCAGCATATGAGGATTAAACCCTGGCTCTGCCCCTCTCAAGCTGCATAACCTTAGGGAGTTACTCTTTTTTTTTTTTTTTTTTTTTTTTTTTTTTTTTTTTTTGAGACAAGAGTGTGTGGTGCCCAGGCTGGAGTGCAGTGGCACAGTCTCTGCTCACTGCAACCTCTGCCTCTCAGGTTCAAGCGATTCTCCTGCCTCAGCCTCCCAAGTAGCTGGGATTACAGGTGCACGCCACCATGCTCAGCTAATTTTTGTATTTTTAGTAGAGACGAGGTTTCACCTTGTTGGCCAGGCAGGTCTTGAACTCCTGGACCTCAGGTTATCTGCCCACCTTGGCCTCCCAAAGTTCTGGGATTACAGGTGTGAGCCACCACACCCGGCCAGGGAGTTACTCTTTAACTTGCTTTCCTCATCTGTGAAATGGAGGTAATACTAGCATGTACCTCAGAAGGTCCTTGTGAGGATTAAACAAGTGAGTGGATGCAAAGCCTTTGGAACAGTGACATTGCAAGTGCTTCCATGTACCCATTTTTTTATTTTTATGTTTATTTTTTTTTGAGACGGAGTCTCGCTCTGTCAGCCAGGCTGGAGTGCAGTGGTGCGATCTCGGCTCACTGCAAGCTACACTTCCCGGGTTCACATCATTCTCCTGCCTCAGCCACCTGAGTAGCTGGGACTACAGTTGCCTGCCACCACGCCTGGCTAATTTTTTGTATTTTTAGTACAGATGGGGTTTCACCGTGTTAGCCAGGATGGTCTCAATCTCCTGACCTCGTGATCCGCCCGCCCCGGCCTCCCAAAGTGCTGGGATTACAGGCATGAACCACCGTGCCTGGCCCCATGTACCCATTTTTATGCCTCGTGGTAAACTCTCAGGCTCTGCAGACAGATTGCGTGGGTTCAAGTTCTGGGTCTGTGTGATCTTAAGTTAATTTGCCTTTTTGTGTTTAAATTTCCCAGCTATAAAATGGGACTTAGAATAGTACCAACTTCATAGTGTATTTCCTAAGATTGAATGATATGATGGATGTAACACCATAAGTATTAGGCATTATTGTTATTGTTTTCCACTGGTAGATCATCTCCCATGCAGATGACTAGAGCCAGCCTTGGGTACAATCCTGACCCTGGGATACTGGGTTTCCCAACCCATGGTCCCCTTTTCTCCCACTCGTGGGGCCCCTTTGCATCTCAGGAAATGCTTTCTGATGGACATGTCCACCTCGGCAGGAACTAAGTCTCCGTAGTGTGATGTATGCTTCCTGTGGGCTGGAGCACTCTGCCCCTTTGAGGACAGAGAGTGCAGAGCAGGAAGGGGAAGCGGTGCAGGGTCCCTGAACCTGGTGCTGGTGCAGGCTGACAGATTCTCTCTGTGCAAACCCAGCCCAGAAAATACTTACGAAGGGAGTCAATCAAGTTCATTGCCGGTGGGGCTGGAGGGACTTTCTCATCTGCTTTTTAAGGATTGCCTGCCATGCTCACAGTTTTCTTTTCCCTCTTCCTGCTCTCATCTGACCTTTGGTATCTTCTTACTTCTCTTTGGGTGCCCTTTGGCCTCTGCTGGATGCTTTTGCTGGCCTAAACTTGTCTGGCAGTGTTTCAAGATGGAGGTGAAAACCAGATTTTCCAGGGTTCCCAGACAGAATTTCTGACCTCTCAGGCTGAGCCCTTCTACAGTCACAGCATATGTGAGGCAGAATTTCCAAGGCAGCTCAGATTCCAAATAGACATTTTGTCTGCATGAGTGCTTGACACATGCCTTGATTTGTGGTTCAGAAAATAAGATTCTGTAATTACAGATAGTCTGATTGCTTATCTTACAGATAGGTACTGATGTGTTTCCCAGGCAACTCTTGCCTTTAATAGGTACCTTTGACGTACCTGGAAGCAGATACCTCATGCAAAAGAGGGTAGGATTTTCTTTTCTTTCTTTCTTTCTTTTTTTTGAGACAGAGTCTTGCTCTGTTGCCCAGGCTGGGGTGCAATGCTGCAATCTTGGCTCACTGCAACCTCTGCCTCCCAGGTTCAAGCGACTCTCCTGCATCAGCCTCCCAAGTAGCTGGGATTACAGGCACCCACCACCATGCCCAGCTAATTTTTATATTTTTAGTAGAGATGGGGTTTCACCATGTTGGTCAGGCTAGTCTTGAACTCCTGACCTCAGATGATCCACTCGCCTCGGCCTCCCAAAGTGCTGGGATTTCAGGTGAGTCACCACTCCTGGCCAAGATTTTCAGACATAGTGTAGCCTACTGGGAGAGGTAGATTCTGGATTTTGGTGACCTTCAAACTCACAACACTGGTTGAAACATGTTTCAAAAACAGTTAGGCTACCTTTCTTTATGTGGACCAGGCCATTATAACCTCAACCAGCTCCACCCTTATGCTGCTGTTTATACCTCTCTTAGGCTCTTTTAATTTTATCCCTCCTGTTCTAGCTACTGATGTATTTATCTTTCGATCTTCCCCACTGGATGCAAGGTCTTTGAGGGCTTGATGAGATTGTAGTTCTTTTTACATATGGTCATCCACCTGTCTATCAATTTTTATGGAATCACATCATCTTAGACGGTGAGGAACCATAAAGATAATCCATTCCAATGATACCATTAGACATCATAACCATAGCTGAATGATATGTATGTAGGTATGTATGTATAGATGGATGGATGAATGGGTTAGTGTGGAGATGGATAAATGAGTGGCTGGATAGATTGATGGATTGGAAGATGAATGAATGAGTAGGTGAATAGGATGGATGGATGGATGAGTAGATGGATTGATTGATAAATTGATGGTTTGGAAGATGAATAGACAATTGTGTGGGTGGATGAGTGAATAAATGGATTGTTGAATTTGAAGATGAATTAGATGGTGGATGAAGGGAGAGATGGATGAGTAAGTGAGTGGGTAGATGGGTAGAATGATGGAAGGATGGATTATGGATAGATAGGTAGCTGGATGGTTAGGTGGCATGATCTTGCCTACTAAGGGAAAGAAAGAGTGTTCACGGAGAGGTTTTTGGGCTGTCTGCTCCTACTGTAACACCCACACCACTGCCCCAACAACTTGTTAATGAAGGGAAGTCCTAGGGGGGATTGAGTGATAAGAGCATGATCTCTGAAATTAGATTGCCTGAGTTAAGTGCTGACTCTATTTAACCTCTCTAAGGCTCAGTTTTCTCATGTATGAGGGGTGAGGCTTTTTCCCTGGAAAATGTGTATGCTAGCTCTGGGCAGATTTTTGCTTTTTCATTTAAAAAGTCAGTGACCTTATTCCAGGGATAGATGTTCTGATTTTGGTCAGGCCCTTCTGAATGTTTATGACATTGAACCCTGTCCACACCCAAGTTGATTCATTTCTTTCTATATCAGGAAGCAAAGGGCCACAGAATATATACATTTTGCCAACACAATGTCATTTTTCATACAAGGAAGTCTTTAGTGATGTTTGAACCACTGAGTTAAATAAGAAAGTGAATTAGAGATGGGGCTGAATGAGTGGGAAAACCGCTTCCACTGTTGTTCTCAAATATAAGGCAAAAACACTGTTGACTTTGCCATAGCACTGCCATACCCAGGCACGGTCCCCTTTTCTTTGAGTGGACTACTTGGTGTTAGGTGATTGTAGGAACCGAGACCCTCTGCTTCCTCTTACCTACAATGTGCCTTTGAGCCTGACCTTGAAGAAGCTTATTTCTCTTGGTGCTGATCATTATCTGCATTAGTGTAAATGCTGCATGATATGTACAAGTCATGTCTTGTACTAAATGCTTTGTATGCATTTAGCCATTTGACATACTGTATATTTTATGTAGATATTTGTTACCTTTCTGCACTCACCAAAAGGATGAAGATTTTTAAGTCTGTTTTGTTCACTGCTGTAACCCCAGAAGCTAGAACAGTGCCGACACTTCATAAGTATCCAGTAAATATTTAGTAAGTAATTACGTGAGTTATCTATTTCTCAGCAGGAACCTATGAGGTGAATATTATCCTTCCTACCTCACAGATGGGGAAACTAAGACTCAGATCTTGGATAATTTTGAGGATATTTTCGTTTGTGGGGCCACCATCTGAGGCTCATAGGTAAAGAAATATGCTGAAATGAATCATTTCACAAGGAAAATATGAGGAAAATAAAATTGATTTAGCTCAGTTTTGCTTTTGGAAGGCAGTTATATGAGGTCTCTATCATGGACTTGCTTCTCTGAATGGTATGCTTAATCCTCGTTTCCCATTCACATTTGTGTAAGGGAGAGATTATCCTTATGGGCCCTGAGGCATGGGTGGGAGGGAGCAGACTATGAGGACACACTTACCAGGAACCAGGTCTTTACGCAAATGCTCTCTCAGTTCCTCCTCCCCCTAACCTGGTTATCATTCCATCTCTCAGGTGAAAACACCAAGTCTGAGGACACGAGCAGAGCTGGCATTTCCCAGGCCACATGACGAAGGTGAAGCTGCCTATCTTTTCTGCTTCCCATTTTTTTTCTTTTTCTTATTTATTTATTTATTTATTTATTTATTTATTTATTTATTTATTTTTTTGAGACAGAGTCTCACTCTATTACCCAGGCTGGAGTGTAGTGGTGCGATTTTAGCTCACTGCAACCTGTGCCCCCGGGTTCAAGTGATTCTCATGCCTCTGCTTCCCAGGTGGCTGGGGCTACAGGCACATGCCACCACGGCTAATTTTTTTTTTGTTTTGTTTTAATGGAGTCTTGCTCTGCCGCCCAGGCTGGAGTGCAATGGTGCGGTCTCAGCTCACTGCAACCTCCACCTCCCGGATTCAAGTGATTCTCCTGCCTCAGCTTCCCAAGTGGCTGGGATTAAAGGTGCGTGCCACCATGCCTGGCTAATTTTTGTATTTTTAGTAGCGACTTGGTTTCACCATGTTGGCCAGGTGTTCTCAAACTCCTGGTTTCAAGGGACTCACCTGCCTCAGTCCCCCAAAGTGCTGGGATTATGGGTGTGAGCCACCTCACCCGGCCTGCTTCCCTTTCTCCCTCTCCCCCTCCCCCTATGCCTCCCCCTGCTTCCCCTCCCTCTCCCTCTCTCTCTTTTTTTTGAGATGGAGTCTTGCTCTGTCGCCAGGCTGGAGTGCAGTGGTGCGATCTCAACTCACTGCAACCTCTGCCTCCCAGGTTCAAGCGATTCTCCTGCCTCAGCCTCCCAAGTAGCTGGGATTACAGGCGTGCACCACCATGCCCGGGTACCCATTTCTTTATGAGGTTATTCACATGCTCAGCTCTTTGGCAGAAGAGTCTTTGTCACTGTTGTATCTCCAGTGCCCAGCAGAGCATCAGGTGTGCAGTACGTGCTTAACAAATGTCAGCTGAGTTGATGAAATTTCCTCAAAGCAAATTCAGAGGCACATCCTGTTTTAAAACACTCTCAACTCCTTGTTCCCGCCTTTCGGTTGAGACTTCATTGTGCAATCTGACCAGACAGGAAATGAAATGGAGATTGTTGTGGGTTTTGTCCGCTGACAGCAAGGCACAGATGGTGACTAATTGGCCATTATTTATTTTGCTTGTATGCAGCATTTTCGGTTTTCTGTCGCCCTTTGATTGATTGGGTGGCTCCTGGCTTCAGGTGGGTCCATTTTATGCTTGGTTGGTGAGTCCTACAAAGGCCCATTAAATCAATTAAGTTGGCGGATGTGAGAAAATCTGGGAAGGGGCAGGGAATCTGTCTGTCTTTGCTTGTCAGATAAATCCTCCTGGGTTACAGGGCTGCTATGGGAGGGGCTTCCACCCCACCATCTCCTGTCCTGGGTGCTGGGGGGAGATGAGTCTGGATCCTACCTGGATTCTGCTTCCAAGGTGAGCAGCATCAAGTGGAGATGGGACCTCTACACATCACTGAGAACCAGGGACAAGGTGTGAAGTGCTACAGGAGCAGTGCCGAGAAAACACTCTGACAGTTTAGAGAAGGGAGTGGAGACACCTGTTGGGGCTTGGGGTGCAGTGGTGGTGAGCACAGGGTGATAAGGAAGGTTTTCTGGAAGAGGTGGTGTTTGACCCAGAAGGTTGGCGGGATTGGATATGCAGAGAAGGTGGGAAAAGCACTCCCGGATGCAGGCGTTTCCTAAGCCATGGCAGAGTTTGGAAAGTGTAGTGAGTATATGTTAAAGAGCAAGTAGCTCCTCCCGGCTGAAGCAAAAGGCACATGGAAGGAAAAAACTTAGATGTGAAGCGAAATCTTTGGAATAGGTTTTAGGAAGCCCAAATGCTAGGCTGGGAGGAAGGTAAGTGCAGTGGCAGAGAGTCCTGGCTTTGGAGTCTGACCTTCTGGGTTGGATATGTGGCTTGCTAGCTGAGGGACCCTGGGCAGCTGCCTTGCTAGGCACCAAAGCACATAGAACTTGCCTTCTCTTTGATTCTATTGTGAAGCTGCAACAAGGATTCAAATAATCCATGGAAAGCACTTTGCACAGGTGCCTGGTAAGGATTTCATAGATGGTAACAACTGTATTGTAATTTTTGTTATTATTAGACAGTGAAATTTGCTGAAAGATTATCTTGAAATATTTTGGAAAGGAAGGTGGATGGAAAAAGAATCTAAGAATCTACTTTGGAATTATCCCAAAAGATCTGGGATCCTTTTTTCACCTCTCTTGTGAGCATCTTTTTTTCTTCTTCTTTTTGAAACGGAATCTCACTCTGTCACCCTGGATGGAGTGCAGTGGCACAATCATAGCTCACTGTAGCCTCAAACCCCTCAGGCTCAAGAGATCCTCCCACCTCAGTTTCCTAAGTAGCTGAAACTACAGGTGGTGCCACTGCACCCGGCTAATATTGCTTGCTATGTTGCCCAGGTTGGCCTTGAACTCCTGGCCTCAAGTGATCCTACTGGCTTGGCCTCCCAAAATGCTAGGATTACAAGCATGTGCCACTGTACCTGGCTATGAGCATCTTTTATTAATGATGAGTTGTTTATTTTGACTGCTTCAAGGGCATAACAACATTTATCCCAAGTCATAGTCAACCATTGTGTGGGAGGTCATATTGAGCTTGACCTTTAAACAACTAGAGAGTTTAGGTAGGAAGAACAGCTCAGTTCCAAGTTCACTTTAAGATTTATTGAGCATTGGATGGACCAGGCAAGATGGCCAAATAGGAAGAGCTCTGGTCTGCAGCTCCCAGCAAGACCAGAGCAGAAGGCGGGTGATTTCTGCATTTCCAACTGAGGTACCTGGTTCATCTCACTGGGACTGGTTAGACAGGGGGTGCAGCCCATGGAGGGCGAGCAGAAGCAGGGTTGCCTCACCCAGGAAGTGCAAGGGGTCGAGGAACTCCCTCCGCTAGCCAAGGGAAGCCATGAGGGCCTGTGCCATGAGGAACGGTGCTATCTGGCCTAGATACTATGGTTTTCCCATGGTCTTTGCAACCCACAGATCAGGAGATTCCCTCAGGTGCCTACACCACCAGGGCCCTGGGTTTCAAGCACAAAACTAGGTGGCTGTTTTGGCAGACCCCGAACTAGCTGCAGGAGTTTTTTTTCATACCCCAGTCATGCCTGGAACACCAGTGAGACAGAACCCCGTTCACTACCCTGGAAAGGGGGCTGAAGCGAGGGAGCTGACTGGTCTTGCTCAGTGGATCCCACGCCCATGGAGCCCAACAAACTAAGATCCACTGGCTTGAAATTCTCGCTGCCAGCACAGCAGTCTGAAGTTGACCTGGGACACGTACACTTGCTGGGGATGGGGCATCCGCCATTACTGAGGCTTGAGTAGGTGGTTTTCCCCTCACAGTGTAAACAAAGCCACCGGGAAGTTCGAACTGGGTGCGGAACCAACCCACCATAGCTCAGCAAAGCCACTGTAGCCAGACTGTCTCTCTAGATTCCTCCTCTCTGGGCAGGGCATCTCTGAAAGAAAGGCAGCAGCCCCAGTCAGGGGCTTATAGATAAAACTCCTGTCTCCCTGGGACAGAGCACCTGGGGGAAGGGGCGGCTGTGGGCGCAGCTTCAGCAGACTTAAACATTCCTGCCTGTCAGCTCTGAAGAGAGCAGCAGATCTCCCAGCACAGCCCTCGAGCTCTGCTAAGGAACAGATTGCCTCCTCAAATGGGTCCCTGACACCTGTGGCTCCTGACCGGGAGACACACCCTGGGCGGGGGTCGACAGACACCTCTTACGAAAGAGCTCTGGCTGGCATCTGGTGGGTGCCCCTCTGGGATGAAGCTTCCAGAGGAAGGAGCAGACAGCAATATTTGCTGTCCTGCAGCCTCTGCTGGTGATACCCAGGCAAACAGGGCCTGGGGTAGACCTCCAACAAACTCCAGCAGACCTGAAGAAGAGGGGCCTGTTAGAAGGAAAACTAACAAACAGAAAGCAATAGCATCAACATCAACAAAAAGGATGCCCACGCCAAAACCCCATCCAAAGGTCACCAACCTCAAAGACCAAAGGTAGATAAATCCACAAAGATGAGGAAAAACCAGTGCAAAAATGCAGAAAATTCCAAAAACCAGAATGCCTCTTCTCCTCCAAAGGATCACAACTCCTCACCAGCAAGGGGACAAAACTGGACAGAGAATGAGTTTGATGAATTGACAGAAGTAGACTTCAGAAGTTGGGTAATAACAAACTCCCCTGAGCTAAAGGAGCATGTTCTAACCCAATTCAAGGAAGCTAAGAACCTTGATAAAAGGCTACAGGAACTGCTAACTAGAATAACCAGTATACAGAAGGACATAAATTACCTGATGGAGCTGAAAAACACAGCATGAGAACTTTGTGAAGCATACACAAGTATCAATAGCTGAATCAATCAAGCAGAAGAAATGATATCAGAGATTGAAAATCAACTTAATGAAATAAAGTGTGAAGACAAGATTAGAGAAAAAAGAATGAAAAGGAATGAACAAAGCCTCCAAGAAACATGGGACTATGTGAAAAGACCAAACCTACGTTTGGTTGGTGTACCTGAAAGTGACGGGGAGAATGGAATCAAGTTGGAAAACACACTTCAGGATATTATCCAGGAGAACTTTCCCAACCTAGCAAGATAGGCCAACATTCAAATTCAGGAAATACAAAGAACACCACAAAGATACTCCTCAAGAAGCGCAACCCCAAGACACATAATCGTCAGATTCACTAAGGTTGAAATGAAGGAAAAAATGTTGAGGGTAGCCAGAGAGAAAGGTCGGGTTACCCACAAAGGGAAGCCTATCAGACTAACAGTGGATCTCTCAGCAGAAACTCTACAAGCCAGAAGAGAGTGGGGGCCAATATTCAACATTCTTAAAGAATTTTCAACCCAGAATTTCATATCCAGTCAAACTAAGCTTCATAAGCAAAAGAGAAATAAAATCCTCTACAGACAAGCAAATGCTGAGGGATTTTGTCACCACCACACCTGCCTTAACAAGAGCTCCTGAAGGAAGCACTAAACGTGGAAAAGAAAAACCAGTACCGGCCACTGCAAAAACATACCAAAATGTAAAGATCATCGACACTATAAAGAAACTACATGAACTAATGGGTAAAATAACCAGCTAGCATCATAATGACAGGATCAAATTGACACATAAAAATATTAACCTTAAATGTAAATGGGCTAAATGCCCCAATTAAAGGACAGACTGGCAAATTGGATAGAGTCAAGACCCATTGGTGTGCTGTATTCAGGAGACCCATCTCAGGTGCAAAGATACACATAGGCTCAAAATAAAGGAATGGAGAAATATTTACCAAGCAAATGGAAAGGAAAAAAAAGCAGGGGTTGCAATTCTAGTCTCTGATAAAACAGACTTTAAACCAACAAAGATCAAAAAAGACAAAGAAGGGGATTACATAATGGTAAATGGATCAATGCAACAAGAAGAGCTAATACCCTAAATATATATGCACCCAATACAGGAGCATCCAGATTCATAAAGCAAGTTCTTAGAGACCTACAAAGAGACTTAGACTGCCACACAATAATACCGGAAGACTTTAACACCCCACTGTCAATATTAGACAGATCAATGAGACAGAAAATTAACAATGATATTCAGGACTTGAACTCAGCTCTGGACCACGCAGACCTAATAGACATCTACAAAACTCTGCACCCCACATCAACAGAATATACATTCTTCTCAGCACCACATAGCACTTATTCTAAAATTGACCACATAATTCGAAGTAAAACACTCCTCAGCAAATGCAAAAGAACGGAAATCATAACAGTCTCTCAGACCACAGTGCAATCAAATTAGGACTCAGGATTAAGAAACTCACTCAAAACCGCACAACCACATGGAAACTGAGCAACCTGTTCCTGACTGACTACTGGGTAAATAACAAAATTAAGGCAGAAATAAGTAAGTTTTTGAAACCAATGAGAACGAAGACACAATGTACCAGAATCTCTGGGACACAGCTAAAAAAGTGTTTAGAGGGAAATTGATAGCACTAAATGCCCACAAGAGAAAGTAGGAAAGATCTAAAATTGACACCCTAACATCACAGTTAAAAGAACTAGAGAAGCAAGAGCAAACCAATTCAAAAGCTAGCAGAAGACAAGAAATAACTAAGATCAGAACAGAACTGAAGGAGATAGAGACATGAGAAACCCTTCAAAAAATCAATGGATCTAGGAGCTGGTCGTTTGAAAAGATTAATGAAATAGACCACTAGCCAGACTAATAAGAAGAGAGAGAAGAATCAAATAGACACAATAAAAAGTGATAAAGGGGATATCACCACTGATCCCACAGAAATACAAACTACCGGCCAGGCACGGTGGCTCAAGCCTGTAATCCCAGCACTTTGGGAGGCTGAGGCAGGCGGATCATGAGGTCAGGAGATTGAGACCACGGTGAAACCCTGTCTCTACTAAAAATACAAAAAAAAAAAAAAAAAAATTAGCTGGGTGTGGTGGCGGGCGCCTGTAGTCCCAGCTACTCGGAGAGGCTGAGGCAGGAGAATGGCGTGAACCTGGGAGGCAGAGCTTGCAGTGAGCTGAGGTCGCGCCACTGCACTCCAGCCTGGGCGACAGGGCAAGACTCTATCTCAAAAAAAAAAAAAAAAAAAAAGAAATACAAACTACCATCAGCGAATACTATAAACACCTCCAGGCAAATAAACTAGAAAATCTAGAAGAAATGGATAAATTCCTGGTCACATACAGCCTCCCAAGTCTAAGCCAGAAAGAGGTCAAATCCCTGAATAGATCAATAACAAGTTCTGAAATTGAGGCAGTAATCAATAGCCTACCAACCAAAAAAAGCCCAGGACCAGATGGATTCACAGCCGAATTCTACCAGAGATACAAAGAGGAGCTGGTACCATTCCTTCTGAAATTATTCCAAACAATAGAAAAAGAGGGACTCCTCCCTAACTTATTTTATGAGGCCAGAATCATCCTGACATCAAAACCTGGCAGAGACACAACAAAAAAAGAAAACTTCAGGCCAATATCACTGATGAACATCGGTGCAAAAATCCTCAGTGAAATACTGGCAAACTGAATCCAGCAGCACATTAAAAAGCGTATCCACCACAATCAGGTTGGCTTTATCCCTGGGATGCAAGACTGGTTCAACACACGCAAATCAATAAATGTAATCCATCACATAAACAGAACAAATGACAAAAACCGCATGATTATATCAATAGATGCAGAAAAGGCCTTCGATAAAATTCAACACCCCTTCATGCTAAAAACACTCAATAAACTAGGTATTGATGGGGAACATATCTTAAAATAATAAGAGCTATTTATGACAAACCCATAGCCAGTATCATACTGAATGGGCAAAAGCTGGAAGCCTTCCCTTTGAAAACCGGCACAAGACAAGGATGCCCTCTTTCACCATTCCTATTCAATATAGTATTGGAAGTTCTGGCCAGGGCAATCAGGCAAGAGAAAGAAATAAAGGTTACTCAAATAGGAAGAGAGGAAGTCAAATTGTCTTTGTTTGCAGATGACATGATTGTATAGTTAGAAAACTCCTTTGTCTCAGCCCCAAATCTCCTTAAGCTGATAAGCAATTTCAGCAAAGTCTCAGGATACAAAATCAATATGCAAAAATCACAAGCATTCCTATACACCAATAATAGACAAACAGAGAGCCAAATCATGAGTGAACTCCCATTCACAATTGCTACAAAGAGAATAAAATATCTAGGAATACAACTTACAAGGGCTGTGAAAGACCTCTTCAAGAATAACTACAAACCATTGCTCAGGGAAATAAGAGAGGACAGAAACAAATGGAAAAACATTCCACGCTCGTGGATAGGAACAATAAATATTATGAAAATGGCCATACTGCCCAAAGTAATTTCCAAATTCAATGCTATTCCCATCAAGCTACCATTGACTTTCATCACAGAATTAGAAGAAACTACTTTAAATTTCATATGGAACAAAAAAAGAGCCTGTATAGTCAAGACAATCCTAGGCAAAAAGAACAAAGCTGGAGGCATCATGCTACCTGACTTCAAACTATACTGCAAAGCTACAGTAACCAAAACATCATGGTATTGGTACCAAAACAGATATATAGATGAATGGAACAGAACAGAGGCCTCAGAAATAACACCACACATCTACAACCATCTGATCTTTGACAAGCCTGACAAAAACAAGCAATGGGGAAAGGATTCCCTATTTAATAAATGGTGTTGGGAAAACTGACTAGCCATAGGCAGAACACTGAAACTGGACCCCTTCCTTACACCTTATACAAAAATTAACTCAAGATGGATTAAAGATTTAAATTTAAGACCTAAAACCATAAAAACCCTAGAAGAAAACCTAGGGAATACCATTCAGGGCACAGGCATGGGCAAAGACTTCATGACTAAAACATCAAAAGCAATTGCAACAAAAGCCAAAATTGACAAATGGGATCTAATTAAACTAAAGAGCTTCTGCACAGCAAAAGAAAGTATCATCAGAGTGAACAGGCAACCTACAGAATGGGAGAAAATGTTTGCAATGTATCCATCTGACAAAGGGCTAATATCCAGAATCTACAAGGAACTTAAATTTACAAGAAAAAAACAACTCCATCAAAAAGTGGGTGAAGGATATGAACAGACAATTCTCAAAAGAAGACATTTATGTGGCCAAAAAACATGAAAAAAGCTCATCGTCACTGGTCATTAGAGAAATGCAAATCAAAACCACAATGAGATATCATCTCACACCAGTTAGAATGGCAATCATTAAAAAGTGAGGAAACAACAGATGCTGGAGAGGATGTGGAGAAATAGGAACACTTTTACACTGTTGGTGGGAGTGTAAATTAGTTCAACCATTGTGTAAGATAGTATGGCGATTCCTCAGGGATCTAGAACCATAAATACCATTTGACCCAGCAATCTCATTACTGGGTGTATACCCAAAGCATTATAAATCATTCTATGAAGACACATTCACACGCATGTTTATTGCAACACTATTCACAATAGCAAAGACTTGGAACCAACCCAAATGGCCGTCAATGATAGGCTGGATAAAGAAAATGTGGCATGTATACACCATGGAATACTATGCAGCCATAAAAATGATAAGTTCATGTCCTTTGCAGGGACATAGATAAAGCTGAAAACCATCATTCTCAGCAAACTAACACAGGAACAGAAAACAAAATACTGCATGTTCTCATTCATAAGTGGGAGTTGAACAATGAGAACTTATGGACACAGGGAGGGGAACATCACTTACTGGGGCCTGTTGGGGGATGGGGGGCAAGGGGAGGGATAGCATTAGGAGAAATACCTAATGTAGATGACGGGTTGCTGGGTACAGCAAACCAACATGGCACGTGTATACTTATGTAACAAACCTCCATGTTCTGCACTTGTATCCCAGAACTTAAAGTATATATATAAAAAAGGATTTATTGAACATTGCATATGTGCCAAATAGTAAGTCAAGCAGTGACAATACAAAGATCAGTGGCTCATGGTCTCTGCCCCGAAGTATCTTAACTGGGTAGAGAACACTGACATGAAAATAAACAGAAAACATGGTAGCTTTGGTAAAAGAAATTTGTATAGGTTCACAATTTTGGAAATAACTCTAGATAAAATACTTACTACTACCTGGTGACAGCATACCTAGGTCCACATTTGTAAAAGTAAAACATATCCCTTTCATAGTTAAATCAGTAAATTCAAAAATATGGAGTTATGGCAATGAAAGCAATATAATTATAAATCTTTTCTTTTTTTCTTTCTTTCTTTTTTTTTTTCTTTGTTTTTTTTTGCGACAGAGTCTCACTCTGTTACCCAGGCTGGAGTGCAGTGGTGCGATCTCAGCTCACTGCAACTTCCGCCTCCTGGGTTCAAGCGATTCTCCTTCCTCAGCCTCCCAAGTAGCTGGGATTACATGTTCCCACCACCACACCCGGCTAATTTTTGTATTTTTAGTAGAGACAGGGTTTCACCACATTGACCAGGCTGGTCTCGAACTCCTGACCTCAGGCAATCCGCCTACCTCAGCCTCCCAAAGTGCTGGGATTACAAGCGTGAGCTACCGTGCCTGGCCAGAACCATAAATCTTATAGCGCAAGACACCCTCAAGTTTTGTTCTGTTCTGAGAAACTATCGTTCAATTCTAGGAATTCTGGAGACACCTGAGACACCATGGGGTGGACAGGTTGACAAGCAATTGAATACTCCCTGCACGCTCAGACATAATGATTCACTTAGAGAGGGAAGGAGCAGACATTGTCTTATTGCCTCCTCTGAGCCTGGCACTGTGTGTGCACAGCATTGTACATAGGCCATCTCCTTTGACATTCAACAATAACCCTATGGAATGGAAATTATTATCCTCATTTTATAGACAAAGTAACAGAACCAGAGGAGCAAAGCAATTTTCCAAAGGTCACAGAGCTGATAAGTGGCAGAGCCAGGGTTGGGACACAGGTGTGTTCAAAGCCCTTTCTGCTTTTACATTCCAGACTCTCTAATACACATGCTTTCAGCTGGCAAGGAACAATTTTTAATCAATCTAATGAAGATGCATTGCACTCTCACAAAGAAATGTTCCCTTTGAGATGAGTCATTGATCATCCACTATACGTGAGGAGGGAACGTGGAGGTGGCAGTTGCTTCTCTTTCTCACAGAGTCTGTCTCGATTTATCCCCTGTTTCTGACTGCCCGGCACCCCACCTAGGCCCCTTCTCTAATCCTGGCTGCTTCTGGGACAGTCTCCCTTTAAGCAGTACTGAGACGCGAGGGCTTCAGTTCCATGGCAGAGCTGCTCCCTGTCCCTGGGCCAGCCAGCATTTGCCATACCGCTGGAGAGACATCTGACCCAGCACAGTGCAGATGCTGACTGGCTCCGTGCTGAGCAGTCCAGCAGTTCCCTGTCTCCTGAGATCCACACAAGTTGGAATTGACTAAAAACTGGATGTGGCAGTAAGGAAAATAAAGGCAATCATGCTGCACACTTACGTCATTTTATAGCTTAGAGTGAGCTTTCTCATGCCTTTGTAAGGGTAGCCAGGCACTGTATTAATCCTCACAACAGCATTACAAGGTAAGTACTCTTATCATTCCTATTTTACTGAAGATGTAACTGAAGCACAGAGAGACTACAGAGTTTACCCAAGGTCACAAAGATGAAAAGTGGCAAAACTAGGACTTAAATGCAGCCTGGCTCCAAAAGTCAGCCCAATCATTAAAGGACACAATCCTTTGTTGGGTCAGATAGTATCACCCGTGTGGACCCTTCTAGCTCCACTTGCCCATGACTTTGTTGATCTGTGAAGTTCTCTATTGGGTTAGACGTGTATGTGCACACTGGAAACTGACTGGGTAGTTACAGGAAGGGAGAGGGCACAGTGAGAACAGGCACCTTTGGATCTGGAGTGGGAGCGAAATGAAGTAAGGGAAAGCTCTGTCCTCTCGGATGGAGAGCCAAGGTGATGTGAGTGGGCCATAGTAGGCATTTCCAGTTTTCAAATGGGTCGAGTATGCACAGGACATTGTTTCAAGTAAATGCAAATGAAAAATATTTTTACAGATGAAGCAAAGGAAATTACATTTCCTATAGACTCATAGCCTGCTCACTCACAGGCCTCTTTTTTAGCTTTACGGGTGTTACTTGCATGGATAGTAAGAGGACAGAAGAAAAGGCACAAGCTAAACTTCTTTTCTCCATGTATGAGTTGGGATCCTTGAAATTAAATTCATTTCTGCTCCTTGAGTCATGAGCTGAATGCTATGCACCTGGCACGTTTGCTGGTGGGTATAAATAGTCTAGTAGGGTGGGGGTGGGGCGCTCTGATAAATTAGTGTCTCCCAACCCTTCTGCTGAGGACACTCCAAACCACACCTCTCCATCAGCTTTACCCCAGCCTCTCTCAAACGCGTTCTATTCAGCTATTTGAAACTTTTCCAAATCCTGTAATTCATGAACAACTGTAGAGTGAACATTTAGTGAATGTTTAGAACGGTTCTGTGACAATGCATACAATTGTAAGGCTTGTCGCACATCCCCCAGAAGGTTACCATTTGGTGGAGATAAACCCATAGGACAATTAGTTAATGTGACACCCATGACCTTCTGCTCTCACCAAGGATAATGTCCTTATCTTAGCTTTCTTTTTGATAATGCTAACTCCAGCACTTTTCTCTTTGGGCCTTCATAAGATTGCCATATTCTAGTTTTCCTCTTCTTTCTCTTTTTCTCCTATCTTTCATTCCTCCTCCCCAAATTAGGTTTCCAAGTGCCAGTTCTTATCTATCTGTTTATTTTCTTGAGTCAGGTTTCTAGTTCCAATGAAGTAATTTGTATTACATTAACCTGCCCCACATAATGATGAGACCAATTTTTTTTTTCTTGAGATGGAGTTTTGCCCTGTTGCCCAGGCTGGAGTACAGTGGTGCAATCTTGACTCACTGCAACCTCTGCCTCCCGGGTTCAAGTGATTCTCCTGCCTCAGCCTCCTGAGTAGTTGGGATTACAGGCATGTACCACCATACCTGGCTAATTTTTGTATTTTTAGTAAAGACAGGGTTTCACCGTGTTGGCCAGGCTGGTCTCGAACTCCTGACCTCAGGTGATCAACTCACTTCGGCTTCCCAAAGTGCTGGGGTTACAGGCATGAGCCACTGCGCCCAGTGAGACTGAATATTTAAAAACAGATTTGAAAGCTTTGGAGAACAATCAACACAGTCAGGAAGACCAGGAGCTATGATCCTTGAGAAACGGGCAGCAAATCAAATGAACTCCACATCTGGCACCTGTAATTATGCCCTGAGGATGTTTTTTTATTCTCAGTGAGGGGACTAAAGCCCAAGCAGAAAGCATCACCCCCTAATCCCCCCGCCCCACCGTGCTAAGTAGACAGAGGTCTCCTCGGTGTTGGGGACTGCCAGAGGAGAGAACCACAGAGAAGTGAGTCCCCAAATATGCAAAAGGATTCCCTGAAGGCATCAGATGATTTCTCAGTTGCACATGTGCAGAGTGAGATTCCAAGATTTCCAGAAGAATATAGCAGCAGGGAGGCTGAAGAAGTGAGCAGAGATTTCAGCCATGAACAGTGCTGAGGAGATAGCACTGTCTTACCAAGATAGATGAGGCTTGGTAAACAACACCTTGAGATGTCAGTTAAGACCTCAGGAGGCCGAAGGCATAGGGGTAAGGGCTGTACCCTAGAGCAGTTCTCTCGGAGTAATCACTATGCTCTAAGAGTAAGAGAAGAATTAAAATACATCAGCAGTAACAAAGCCTAAAACGGAACCTGGACAGGTTAAATGTGATCTACTGGCTCTTTATCTGCTTGAAGAAAAGAAAACCTTAACCTTCCTTGGAGAAAAACAATATCATCTAGAGCCTCTACAAGTTTTGGTTCACAATGTCAGGCATCCAGTCAAAAATTATAAGTCATCTAAAAACATGTCCAAACCCCAAGAGGAAAAAAGAAATAACAGAAGTAGATATACAGGGGATTCAGAAAATGATCAGGTAGAGCTTTCAAATAACCACATTTTTGATGATTCTGCTTTGGAAAAATCACACCAACAAATATTTCCCTAAGAACATACAAATTATAACTGTATAGCTGTGCCTAAAGTCCATCTGCTTCTCATGTAGACTGTTAGGCACAGAAACCATATTTGTAATTGGAAGTAAACTGCCATATGTTTCATATGGAATATATAGTAAATTGCAAGATCTATAAAATGGAATGAACAGAGAAAGTCCTTTAGAAAATGAGATGGGACACACTCCAGGTCTAATCAGATACAACTGTACACAAAGCATCCATAAATTGACAAGAAGTGGAGCTCGCCAATTTAGAGAAGACTTGAAATATAGGAGAAAAATCTCTGCTGGCTCTTTTTTTAAAAAAACAATCTTGAGAAGGCTCATCTTGTCTCTAGTCTTTAATCATGACTTTAAGGTAGGTAGTTCCCAACTCTTTACCATTTCCAGAAATTCAGGCCTGATTTTCCAGCTTTCTGATGTGCGTGTGCACCTGTGTGGCCCCTTGAACTCTCGTACTCAATATGCCCTACACTGAGCTAATCACTGTGTCCCCTAGACTTGCTTGCCCTTCTTTCTGTTAAGGGCACCACCATTTTCCCTCATTTCTAGGCTTAGGGCTGTAATCATATTTGGCTCCTTCTTCTTCCCTAAAATCTCCTACAGTTAATTTTTCTCCTCCCTATTCCAATCCTAGGTAGGTCTTGGTGTGCCTCTTACCTGGGCCATAGACATTGTCTCTTTTTAAAAATTGAGACATAATTCACACACCATATTTAAAGATTACAATTCAGTAGCTTTAGTATATTCATAAAGATAAGTGATTATCACCATTATATATTTCTATATATGGCCTCTGTAGGGAGGCTGAGATGGGGAAAAGCAAAGTCACCAGGATAATAAGGTGGGTGAGGGGAGTTGAGGACCCTTCATGGTTGGCTTTCCAAGCAGGGAAAGGACACAAAAGCCCCTGCATCCTGTTGTAATGTTAAGCCTACATCTTGGTGGCACTTTTCATCTTTTTAAATTGAAGACTCATGGCACACTGTGAGGCAGACAAGTCAAGTGTTATTACACCCACTTGAAAGAAGAAGAAACAGGGTCCCACTGAGAGGTGCAAAGATTTGTCCAAGGTTACATGACTGATTCTTGCAGCTCTGGTCTGGGCTTTGGCCCAAGCTCTCTCCACTGGGCCACATCTTTTCCAGAGTAAAGAGATAATGTTGTGCTCTATCTTGGGGGATGTAAATACATAAATTAGAGAGGATCTGGATGTGAAGTTGGCTCATTTCTTTTAAACTGTTTCTCAAGCATAGACTAAACACTGAACTTGGACTTGGCTATTTGAGTTCAGTTCTGCTATTTATCAGTTATGTGATCTTGAGGATGTCATTGAACATTTCGGAGACTCAGTTTTCTCACCTGTAAAACTGAAATGATAATACTTACCTCCCAAATTTGCTGTGAGGATTAAATCAGATAACACCTACTTAATGCTATGAAAACTGTTAAGTATTAGATGAATAGAGGTTGTTATGCTTTTTCTTTGACAGTAATGGATTCTTCAGATGGGGTTACAGGACTGTTCTTATGCAAGGGCTGTCTCAAGCTACTGAAAATATTTATTCACTTGCTCATTTATCTCTTCAACAAATAATTATCCAGAGCAAATTATATGCTGTTCCAAAGGGATGAATAAGATGGGAAATCAATCAGATAAATTCCCTGCTGTCACTGAGCTTATATTCTTAGGAGAAGACAAATCTAAACTGGTAGACAAATAATTTCAAACAGTGGTAAGTGCTATGAAAGAACTAAACATGGGAATGTAATAGTGACAGCAGAGGGTGGGTCCTTCAGACAGGCTTGTTGGGGCAACAAAACCAGCTAAGACCCCGAGTTTTTCTCCATCCCCTGGCAGTTTCTCACCTAGATGAATTCCTGGAAAATTCTGCAGAATGAGTTCTTACAGATTTCGTGTGATCATAAAGATTGCTGTTCTGTTCTGTTCTTCACTTCCCTGGCTCTCCAGCCAGAATCAGCTCAGAATACTTTGCTCTGATGAGTCTGTAGAATTTGGGGGAAGGGGCAGAGTGAGGCTCAGGCAAAGCAAGCTGATCCAGCTTGTGGTAAATTGATTTCTCTCTCAATATTCAGTCACAGCATCTCCTTTTGCATTCCAGTGCACAACGGATTTCACAAATTGAGACTAGTTCTGAATCATCACATTTTGCCTCTCTGAGTTCTATGAAGGTCTCTTGACCAGGCTTCTGAACTGAATTCCAGGGCAGCCCTTGGAGTATGGCAAACTGGGAGGGCAGGAGATGGGCCTTTGGAGATGGGCGTCTCTTTTAATTTTGAAGCTGTTCGATAAAGTTAGAAGTTTGTGGTATGATGGAAGTGCATGTTTGTTTACATTTTCAATGCTTTCCTGTGCAAATATAAGCATCTCTGTGGTGGCTCTTGGTCCCAGTGAATGAAACCTTGGGCCCATGTGCACTGTGTCCAGACTGCCTGCTCAGTGGTCCACAACAAAAGCTGCAGCTAGGTCAGTACCATCCTGACCCTGCCTGAAGGGGTAAGATTACATGGCCTCACTTAGTGTATCTGCCCTCAGTGGTGCAATGGGACCTTGCACCTGGTGGCAGCTCAAATTCCAAGTACTGTTCAGGGTTTTTTTTCCTTCAATTCAATCAATCAATCAATTTTTTTTTTTTTTTGAGGCGGCATTTCGCTCTTGTTGCCCAGGCTTAAGTGCAATGGTGAGAAATGGTGAGATCTCGGCTCACCGCAAGCTCCATCTCCCGAGTTCAAGCAATTCTCCTGCCTCAGCCTCTCCAGTAGCTGGGATTACAGGCGTGCCCCACCACACCTGGCTAATTTTTGTATTTTTAGTAGAGATACGGTTTCTCCATGTTGATCAGGCTGGTCTCGAACTCCTGACCTCAGGTGATCCACCCACCTCGGCTTCCCAAAGTGCTAGGATTACAGGCATGAGCCACCGTGCCTGGCTGAGGTTGATGTTTTGACAGGAATTGCATTGAATCTGTAGATTGCTTTGGGCACTATGGTCATTTTCAGGATATTGATTCTTCCAATCCATGATTCTTCCATCCATTCTTCCAAATGGATGCTTTTCCATTTGTTTGTGTCATCTATGATTTCTTTCATCAGTGTTTTGTAGTTCTCCTTGTAGAGATCTTTAACCTCCTTGGTTAAGTATATTCCTAGGTATTTTATTTTATTTTTTTGTAGCTATTGTAGAAGTGATTGAGTTTTTGATTTGATTCTCAGCTTGGTCATTGTTGGTATATAACAGTGCTAGTGATCTATGTACATTGATTTTGTAACCTGAGACTTTACTGAATTCATTTATCAAATATAGGAGTCTTTTGGAGGAGTCTTTAGGGTTTTCTAGGTATAAGATCATTATCATTGGCAGAGATAATTTGACTTCCTCTTTTCCAATTTTGATGCCCTTTATTTGTTTCTCTTGCCTGATTGCTCTGGCTAGGACTTCTAGTACTATGTTGAATAGATGTGGTGAAAGTGGGCATTCTTGTCCTGTTCCAGTTCTTAGAGGGAATGTTTTCAACTTTCCCCTGTTCAAATTGATGTTGGCTGTGGGTTTTTCATAGATGACTTTTATTATTTGGAGGTATATTCCCTCTATGCCTAGTTTGTTGAGGGTTTTTGTCACAAAAGGATGCTGTCATTTTCACAGAATTAGAAAAAAACAGCTCTAAAATTAGTATGGAAACAAAAAAGAGCCTGACTGGTCAAAGCAAACTGTAAACAAAAAGAACAAATCTAGAGGCATCACATCACCTGATTTCAAATTATACTACAAGGCTATAGTAACCAAAACAGCAGGGTAGTGATATAAAAGTAGACACAAGACCAGTGGAGCAAAACAGAGAACCCAGAAATAAAGCCAAATACTTGCAACCAGCTGATCTTCAACGAAGCAGACAAAAACTTACATTGGGGATAGGACACCATATTCAATAAATGGTGCTGAGAAAACTGGCAAGCTGCATGTAGAAGAATGAAACTGGATCTCTCTCACCATATACAAAAATCAACCCGAGATGGATCAAAGCCTTAAATCTAAGACCTGAAACCATTCAAATTTTAAAAGAAAACCTAGGAAAAACTCTTCTGAACATTAGCCTAGGCAAAGAATTTATGACTAAGACCCCAAAGACAAATGCAACAAAAACAAAAATTAAAAAATCGGACCTAATTAAACTAAAAAGCTTCCGAGTAAACAGAAAACCTACAAAATGGAAGAAAATATTTGCAAAGCGTATATATAACAAAGGACTAATATCCAGAATCTACAAGGAACCCAAACAAACCAGCAAGAAAAAAAATAATACCACCAAAAAGTGGGCAAATAGCTGGGGATGGTGGCTCATGCCTGTAATCCCAGCACTTTGGGAGACCAAGGTGAGCAGATTGTTTGAGTTCAGGAGTTTGAGAACAGCTTGGGCAACATGGCAGAACTCTGTTTCTACAAAAACTATAAAAATTGACCAGGTGTGATGGCACGCACCTGTAGTCCCAGCTACTCAGGAGGCTGAAGTGGGAGGATCACCTGAGCCCCGTGGGTTGAGGTTGCAGTGAGCTGAGATTGTACCACACTCCAGCCTGGGTGACAGAGCAAGACTCTGTCTCAAAAAAAAAAAGGTTGGGGGGGGGGGCAAATTATATGAACAGACATTTCTCAGAAGAAGAGGACATACAAATAGCCAACAAACATATGAAAAAATGCTCAACATCACTAATCATCAGGGAAATGCAAATCAAAACCACAAATTGCCACCATACCTCAGCTAGAATAGCCATTACTGAAAAGTCAAAAAACAATAGATGTTGGTGCAGATGTGGTGAAAAAGGAATGTTTATACACTGCTGGTGGGAATGTAGATTAGTGCAACCTCTATGGAAAACAGTGTGGAGATTTCTCCAAGAATTAAAAGTAGATCTACCATTTAATCTACCAGCAATCCCACTACTAGGTAATCTACCCAAAAGAAAAGAAGTCATTATATCAAAAAGAAACGTGCACAAGTATGTTTATTGCAGCACAATTTACAATTGCAAAGACATAGAATCAACCCAAGTGCCCATTAACCGATGACTAGATTAAAAAAAATGTGATATATATAGATACCACGGAATACTACTCAGCTATAAAAAAGGATGAAATATGTATTTTTCAGTAACTTGGATGGATCTGGAGGTCATTATTCTAAGTGAAGTAACTCAGGAACAGAAAACCAAATACCTCATGTTCTCGCTTATTAGTGGGAGCTAAGCTGGTCCTCAGAGGCATACAGAGTGGTATAATGGACACTGGAGACTGAAGTGGGAAGGGTGGGAGATAAGGGATAAAAAATTACCTATCAGGCACAATGTACACTATTCAGGTGGTGGGTACACTAAAAGCCCAGGCTTCACCACTGTACAGTTGATCCATGTAACTAAAAACCACTTGTACTACTAAAGCTATTGAATTAAAAAAAAAAAAAATTAAATAGGCCAGGCGTGGTGGCTCACGCCTGTAATCCCAGCACTTTGGGAGGCCAAGGCGCGTGGATCACTAGGTCAGGAAATCGAGACCATCCTGGCTAACATGGTGAAACCCCGTGTCTACTAAAAACACAAAAAATTAGCCAGGCATGGTGGGGGGCACCTGTAGTCCCAGCTACTCAGAAGGCTGAGGCAGGAGAATGGCGTGAACCTGGGAGGTGGAGCTTGCAGTGAGCCGAGATCGCACCACTGCACTCCAGCCTGGGCGACAGAGCAAGACTCCGTCTCAAAAAAAAAAAATTTTTTTTTTTTAAATAAACCTACTCTTGACCAGGCATAGTGGCTCATGCCTGCCATCCCAGCAGTTTGGGAGGCCGAGGCTGGCAGATCACCTGAGGTCAGGAGTTCAAGACCACTCTGGCCAACATGGTGAAACCCCATCTCTACTAAAAATACAAAAAAATTAGCCAGGCATGGTGGCATGCTCCTGTAGTCCCAGCTACTTTGGAGGCTGAGGCAGGAGAGTCACTTCAACCCGGGAGGCAGAGGTTGCAGTGAGCTGAGATTATGCCGCTGCACAACAGCCTGGGTGACAAAGTGAGACTGTCTCAAAAGCGAAACAAAACAAAACAAACAAACCTACTCTTGTAGTAAAAGTGTGATACATCAAAACACCAATCAATCAATCTATACTTTGCCTCTCACCTGGTGGAAGCCACCATCATCTCTTTCCTGTGCTACTGCAACAGCCTCCGAAATGTTAGTTACATCATGTTTCTCTTCGACACAAAATCTCCCAGAGACTCCTAACTTTAGCTCAGAGTAAGAGCTAAAGGCCTTTCAATGACTCATCTGTTGTTTCTTGTCCTCCACTCCCTTCTAGTTTCTCCAAGCTCACTCTGCTCCAGCCACTCTGACCTCAGGTCCCAGACCCTGCTCACCTCAGGGCCTTTGCACTGCATCACTCCTCCCTCTGATGTCCATGTGATTGTCTTCTTACCTCTTTCATGCCTTCACTAAAATATCACCTCACTGATGGGTTTGGTCTGTTTTATTCACTGAAGTGCTCTAATCACTTGGAAGCATGCACTCAGTAAATATTTTTCAATGAACAAATAAATGAAGGAAAGAAGGACTTGGCAATGTGGTGTGGGGAAAGAGGAAACAGTGGAAGCATGAAATCTTTTCTTTTCTTTGCCACTGTCCCGTTCCCTTTACTTGTGTCTCTTTCAGTGCTGACCTTGTGTTAAGGGCAGGATGTCTGCCTGATTCTCCTGGCACCCTGGACAGTATATTGCATATGTTCTATCTCTAGCACTTAGCACTGAAAGGTGCCTAATACATGATGGTCTGATGAAAGAAGGATCTGAGTCTTGCAGACACATGTTGTGACAGTTTGAGGGGGTGGTGGTGATGACTGCGGACTGTAACAATTAGAGAAACAGAAAGGAACTTGCAAGCTGGGCACTGAATCTGGAAGGTGGGGAACAGAAAGAGAATTCCAGGCAGGGGTCAAAGTCAGCAGAGGACTGGAAGCTGGAATGCTCCGGGCACCTTTGGATTGTGGTTTCCTCTGAAGCTGGGCGAGAATGGCCATGCTTTTTATGCTCTCTGGCTCCTGCACTCTTGCCCTGGGATGGGGGTGTGACAGTTTGTCCATCTTTGGTGTCTGGCTTCTCTGTTCTTTGGGTTCATATCCCTCCCAACTCTATGCCCCAGGGCTTGCCCATGGACCTTGTGCAATGGGCCAGGTATTATGTTATCACTCATTGATCCAGTACGCTGGCAAACTGGAAGCTCATCTGATGCGTGGCAACCCCTTCCCCACGTAGCCAGACATTCCTGACCCACTGTCCCATGTCTTGTGAGAATCTACAGGCCACCGCATCCTCAGTTCCAAAGTGAACAGCGTTACTTCCTTAAACACCAGGCTGTGTCCTTGGAAATTTGCATGTTTCTCCCACTGGGCTGTGAGTCCCTGGAGGGCAGAGTTGGAGTCATATTTGTATCATTTATATCTTTTAGGTAGCTCATAAATACGCTAAATAAATGTGTCTTGATTTGAGTGAGTCGCTGAATGAATTCCTGAGTGGATGCTGTTCAGAGAGGTGGGGCTGGCCCCAGAATGGTGCTCTAGCTGACCATGCAGGGGCCACGGGTGCTGCTGTGAGTGATGCACTTTCCCAGGAAGACAGTAAGGATATTTGGCATTTACTATGCACTTGTGCCAAGCGTTTCTCATACTACATTTTATTTACTCCTCAGAACAGTCCTGTGAGGAAGGTTCCGTTAGAGTCTCCATATTTATGCTCCTGTGGAATCCTCCCAACCCCACTAGACTGTTTTAAGCTCCATGAACAAAACTTCCACAGCCTTTAGGTCTCAGCCTGTGTCATCTTTTTGGAGAAACCTTCACTGACGCCTTTATCTAAAGCATCCTTTCCTGCCATTGTCTATGATGGTAGCAAAGCATCTGTTTCCTTCTAAGCACTTATTACAAAGTGTGGCTGTCCTGTTGATTTATTTTTTCCCTTTTCCTAAAATTTCCAACTCTCTTTCCTCTGAATGATGGCTGTATAAGGGCAACGGCCTTGGCTCTGTTGCCAACCATCGTATCTCTAGGGCTTAGCAAAATGCCTGGTGTGTAATAGGCACACAGCAAATGTCTACTGAATGAATGATTCTGACCTAATTGTTTTGTATCTTATGCAGTGCCTATGAAATTGTAAGGACTCCATACTTTCTGTTGCTTCAGAGAGATGCTTTAGTATTTCTCTTTCTTGGTCTACTTCTTTTAACTTTCAAAAATATTTTCACAGGTGTCTTTTTCACAAATGTTCTGTGAGGCTGGTTATTTTTATTCAAAAACTATATATATAACACCTACTCTATGCCAGTAGGCATTCTAAGCACTTTACAAATGTTAACTCATTTTATCTTCATTACAACCCTGTGAGGTCAGTACTATCATTATCTCCATTTAGTAGACGAGCAAACTAACGCACAGCAAGGTTAAATAATTTGCCCAAGGTCACACGGCCAACAAATAACTGAGCTAGAATTGAAACCCAGGCCATCTGGCTCCGAAGTCCATGCTCTTCATGGTATAGCGTTTCTTTCCAGTTCACAAAGGAAGAAATGAGTAGGGAAGAGAAAACGGAGAATTGTTATTGACTGAACTCCAATTAGGTTCCAGGTACTTTGCTAAGTCATCTCAATTAAGCTTCAAAATTGGATATCATCCCATTTTTGTAGATTGCAAAATTATGACTCAAAGAGATGAAGTGACTTGCCTAAGGTTATACAGATAGTGACAGAGTCGAGATTCAAACTCCAATCTTTTTCATTGTGAAGTCCCGTATTTCCCTTTCTCCAAGCCAAATGGCAGCTAATAAAAGCAGGCTCAGAATTAGGACCTCAGCTCCCCTCCTGGAAGCCTCCTGCTTGTTACACAAGACCGGGATGCAGTCTCCACGATTTTGTTGCAATGGAAAAGCAGTTTCTCACAGCCAGTATGATTCTTATTTGCATCCCTGCGTCACATTGGTCAGGCCATGCCACATGATGGAACCAGCACTTGGTGAGACATCAGAGCAGCTTGCTCAGCCTCTCTAAACCTCGCTTTTCTTGTTTGTGAAATGAGGACACTGACAGTTGTGTTTCCTACCTTAGCAGGCTATTGCAGAAATCTAATGGCATTGTGTTCACGAGAAGGATTTGAAGACTGTAAAAGTCTGTGAAGGAAACATGTGGCCGTGTCGTGCTTGAAGATCAAACTCTGAGGAATGAAGGACAAAAACTTGGCAGAGCCTGATGCTGTGGCAGTTTTGAGTGATTTCTCTGCATGTGTGTCCTTGACTCAATTTCTGCTTCCAAATCATGGTTTCCAGGTCCGTTTCTTTCCCATTGGCTTTTCTATCCTGGAGATGCTTAGCAAAGCAAAAAAAAAAAAAAAAAAAAAAAAAAATTGTCATTAATGTATCCATCTGCCCAGTTTTTCATTATATAGAGCATTAAACATATAGAGCATCCTAGTTACTGGGGATAATATACAGTGCCCAAAATAATGAACTTCCGTTAGCGTAGTCCTAATGGGAGAGATAGGCTGCTCTGTGTGTGTGTGTGCGTGCGTGTGTGCGTGCGTGTGTGTATGTGTATCATGGAGCACTTGAAAATAATAGTAATTTACCTACATTTTCTTACTTTATCCTTATATAATAGAAATCTGACAATGAAGGGATTATACCTCCATTTTACAGATCAGGAAACTGAGGCTCCGAGAAATAAAACAGCTTAACTAAAGCCCAGTGCTTAGAAAGTGTGGAGTCAGGATTCATTCTCAATGATAACTTTCGAGTCCAAATCTCATCCCAGTGATTGTACTAAACTATGTGAATACAGCTGCTTCAAACTCCCTTTGTTTCTGGTGGTTTTCATAGACTCTGCTGGGTTTATCAAACACAAGAAAGCTATGGGCATCAGACGTAGTATAGAGAAGGTTGCCTGGGACTGGCTCAGGAATAGACATTAGAAGCTGGCATGAACTGAAATGGAAATGATATTGGCCTGTAATGGAGCAAAGTCCATCCCACCGTCATGGATGAATGATGTTTGGAAAGTAGCATTAGAAAGCAGTTAGCATGTTGGTGATTTTAAAAGCTACGCTTTTAAGGAAACTGAAACCTTGTTTGCCTTATTTTATTGTGCTTGTCAAACTTCTGGAATAATTTTATGAATAGTAATAGTGAAAAACTTTTTTCTTGCTCCAGAAATTACAGGGAATACTTCGAATATTTTGCCAGTACTTTTCTTAAGGATCTGTAGACACCTTTATTAGATTTAGGAAATTCTCTTATAGTCCAAGTTTTCTAAGAGTTCTTTCTTACTTTCTTTCTTTTCTTTCTTTCTTTCTTTCTTTCTTTCTTTCTTTCTTTCTTTCTTCCTTCCTTCCTTCCTTCCTTCCTTCCTTCCTTCCTTTCTTTCTCTTTCTTTCTCTCTTTCTCTCTCTCTCTCTTTCTCTCTTTCTTTCTCTCTCTCTCTCTGTCTCTTTCTTTCTTTTTCTTTTTTTGAGATGGAGTCTTGCTCTGTTGCCCAGACTGGAGTGCAGTGGCAGGATCTCAGCTCACAGCAACCTCCACCTCCCAGGTTCAAGTGCTTTTCATGCCTCAGCCGCATGAGTAGCTGGGATTACAGATGTGTGCCACCACATCCAGCTAATTTTTGTATTTTTAGTAGAGACGGGGTTTCACCATGTTGGCCAGGCTGGTCTCGAACTCCTGACCTCAGGTGATCTGCCCACCTAGGCCTCCTAAAGTGCTGGGATTACAGGCGTGAGCCACTGCTCCTGGCTGGCTCCAAGGGTTTCATTTTTTTATTTTTTAAATCACCAATGTGTATGGAATTTTGTTGAATGCTTTTCAGTATGAGGGAAGTATCTTTTGTTTATTCTTAATCTGTTCATATAGTGAACTGCATTTTCAGATTTTTCTAATGTTTCACCGTGTTTGCATAATTGGAATAAACTTGGCCATGATGTAGTAATTATTTTTATACCTTTATACAATTTTGTACATCATAAGACTTGTTAGGGCTTTTGTATGTCTGCTTGTGAGATTGACCTGTACTTTTTGTCTGCTTTTAGCATCAGGTTATAATGTCCTCTTTTTCTGTTCTTTACATGGTTTTGAATAAGATTGGAATTATATGTGTCTAAGTCTTCCAGAGATGCTAAGCAGTACGCTAGCATGCTGGGCCACTCTCGGTCTTTAAAAACTGAAAGTGTTAGTATTTTATTCTAACTTGCTTTTTTTTTTGTGAGACAGAGTCTCACTCTGTTGCCCAGGCTAGAGTGCAGTGGTGCGATCTTGACTCACTGCAACTTCTGCCGCCCAGGCTCAGGTGATTCTCCTGACTCAGCCTCCCAGGTAGCTGAGATTGCAGGTGCCCACCACCACGCCTGGGTAATTTTTGTATTTTTAGTAGAAATAGGGTTTCACCATGTTGGCCAGGCTGGTCTTGAACTCCTGACCTCAGGTGATCTGCCTGCCTCGGCCTCCCAAAGTGTTGGGATTACAGGCGTGAGCCACTGTGCCTGGCCCTCACCTGCTTTTATGGAGGCTTCTTCTGCTTCCTGTGTAGAGCTGATTCCACTACCGCTGGAGCAGACACTAAAAACAATAAAATGTGTTAAATAGATAAGGGACTAATTGACAGGGAAGATGGGAATAGAGAAATTCTCAGCCTGTAGTCTGTTGCTGTGTGGATCTCTTTGGGAGAATGTTTTAACTAAACTCCTTTATACCCATTTGACTAAATCCTCAAGGTCACAGAGAATGTCCTCCTGGTGGCTCCCGAGGAAGAAGGCTGAGACAGATTGCATTTACCTATTTTTACTGTGGTGAAATCTTACCAGTTTCAACCTGATACCAAACCCTAAATAGTCTCTTCTCTGACATTTATTTCAGAGGCTTTTTACAGATTTCTTAATCTCATCCCGAGCTCTGCAGCTGACACATTTGGGGGATTTATTAATACCCTAAAAACCTTGTGCCTTAATGCAAATCTCATCCCCCTTCTTCCTTCCCCAACTCTCTGAGTCCCTGCTGATTCTTCAAAGTCACTAATCAGGGATGAGGAGGTGGTGATAAAGGCTTCCAGGTGGTTAGAGAACTAGGTGCAAGGGAAAATAATTATCAGGTCACTCTGTCCGCAAACTACCCTTTGAAATTCTGTTTCTATGAACTGACATAATTAGTTGTTGTTGTTGTTGTTTTTTTTTTATCAGTTATCTTGAACTGAAAAGAGGAATGACTTCATGTAGGATTATAAATAGTTATGGAGAGGCTGACCTAGAAGAGAAATCACTACTTATGTGGCTAATGGTAGTTGTCAGGAGAAATTAATTGGAAAAAGAGATTAAACAGTCCTGCAAAAAGGAGGATGTATCCTGAAAACTGCTCAGAAAGGGCTTGGAAGGGCCTCAGACACCCTATGGGGACCTTGATAAAGGTCACTGTCCTCTTTGTTCTACCACCCAGTGTTGGTACCCAAGGCTGGGGGCAGGTGTGAGTGGGTGCTCACGTTTGAATGACCCTCCCCTGCCCTCCCCCCAGCCATACTTCACATTCCTTATTTCAGAATCTCGGTGGAAGGAGAGGGTAACAGAAATATTAGGGCTACTCTTCTGTCTTTATGACACCAGTTATGAAGAGAGATTTAAAGTCATCAAGGAAATCTGGTGCTAGCAAAGGGTCATGAATTCCAAGAGCCAGACGACATCTTAGAGCAGAGGTTCTCCAAGCGTGGTGAAGAGGCCCCGGCGGAGTGGAGTCTGAAACTTCTCAGGAGGTACATGCTTTTTTCTTTTGTTTTTGTTTTTTTTTTTTGAGATGGAGTCTCGCTCTGTCGCCCAGGCTGGAGTGCAGCGGCGCCATCTCGGCTCACTGTAACTTCTGCCTCTCAGGTTCAAGCAATTCTCCTGCCTCAGCCTCCCGAGTAGCTGGGATTACAGGCACATACCACCATGCCCGGCTAATTTTTTGTATTTTTAGTAGAGATGGGGTTTCGCCATCTTGGCCAGGCTGTCTCGAACTCTTGACCTAATGATCTGCCCACCTCAGCCTCCCAAAGTGCTGGGATTACAGGTGCGAGTCACCGTGCCCGGCCGAAACCTACTTTCTTTTTTTTTTTTTTACATTTATTTTTATTTATTTATTTATTTATTTATTTATTTATTTATTTATTTATTTTGAGACGGAGTCTTGCTCTTTCGCCCAGGCCGGACTGCAGTGGCGCTATCTCGGCTCACTGCAAACTCCACCTCCCGGGTTCATGCCATTCTCCGGCCTCAGCCTCCTGAGTAGCTTGGATTACAGGTGCCCACCACCACACCCGGCTAAATTTTTGTATTTTTAGTAGAGATGGGGTTTCACCGTGTTAGTCAAGATGGTCTCGAGTTCCTGACCTCGTGATCCGCCTGCCTCAGCCTCCCAAAGTGCTAGGATTACAGGCGTGAGCCACCGCGTCCGGCTTGAAACCTACTTTCATAATAACACTAAGATAGTAATTGCCTTCTTGCCTTATTTATGTATGTATGTATTTGTTTGTTTGTTCATTTATTTATTTATTTTAACTGTGTTGACATCTGCACTTCAAAGGTCATGTGAATAAAACCGCTGGCACAAATGTGGTACAAATACAAGATGGTGGGACCAAACTATTAGTCAGTGTATTCTTTACTGCCATGTATAAACATAATACATATTCAGGGACATGGAAGCAGCTGGAGGCCATTATCCTAAGCAAACTAACACAGGAACAAAAATCCAAATACTGCGTGTTTTCACTTATAAGTGGGAGCTGAATGAGGAGAACGCATGGACACGTGGTGGGGGAACAACACGTGCTGGGTGCTGTCAGAGGGTGAATGGGGAGGAGGGAGAGCATCAGGAAGAATAGCTAATGGATCCTGGGCTTCATACCTAGGTCATAGAATGATCCGTGCAGCAAACCACCGTGGCACACGTTTACCTATATGACAAACCTGTGCATCCTCCACATGTACCCCTGAACTTAAAGAATTTACTTGAGTGTTGTTGATGAAGCAGTAAAAAACTTAATTTTATTAAATCTTGACTTTTTGAGTACACCTTTTTTCTTTTTTCTTTCCGTCTTTTAGACAATGTCTTGCTCTGTTGCCCAGCTGGAGTACAGTGGCACGATCTCAGCTGGCTGCAACCTTCGCCTCCTTGGCTCAAAAGATTCTACTGCCTCAGCTTCCCAAGTAGCTGGGACTACAGGTACATGCCACCATGCCCGGCTAATTTTTGTATTTTTTGTAGAGGCAGGGTTTCACCATGTTGGCCAGGCTGGTCTTGAACTCCTGACCTCAAGTGATCCACCCGCCTCGGCCTCCCAAAGTGCTGGGATTACAGGCATAAGCCACCATGCCCGGCCCCATTTATGTGAAATTTATGGTGAAAGGGAAACTATGGTGCTCATCAAACACTTCTGCTGCATACTAAAGCACAACAGTTGTCTAGAAGAAATGCAATTGTGCTATTGTTTGAGTTTTTCAGGAAACACCGTTGGTTTTTCTTTTTAAACAAATGACTGACAAACCACGGTTACTCATACTTGAATATTTGGCAGCTAGTTTCTCAAAAATGAATGAAGTGACTCTGTTACTTCAAGGAAACTTACTGACAGTATTTGTTTAAGTGATACAATTTGCATTTTGAGTGAAAATTAGCATTTTGAAAGTGTTCTGTCACTCTGAGCCTGAACAGCCTCCAGTCGTAACACTCTTCTGCTGTGATTGATTGTGGTATTAACAAATGTGATTATTTATTATTATTATATAATGAATTATATTAACATTGGGAAGATCTGTATAATCCAGCGAACCATATATTTCCAAATGATCGAGGTATGATGTTACAAAATCCATACGTGGGCAAAAGATTCACTCAAAGTGTAAGATAAGTCAATGGACTTTAACAGAGTTTAAGAAGTTCACTGAGGGCTGGGCGTGGTGGCTCATGCCTGTAATCCCAGCACTTTGGGGGGCTGAGGCAGGCGGATCACAAGGTCAGGAGTTAGAGACCAGCATGGCCAATATGGTGAAACCCCGTCTCTACTAAAAATACAGAAATTAGCTGGGCATGGTGGTGGGTGCCTGTAATCCGAGCTACTTGGGAGGCTGAGGCAGGAGAATGGCTTGAACCCGGGAGACGGAGGTTGCAGTGAGCACCATCGCATTCCAGCCTGGGTGACAAAGTGAGACTCCGCCTCAGAAAAAAAAAAAAAAAAAAAGAAAGAGAAGTTCACTGAAATTTCAGATCCTATATTATCATTAATCTTTATGACGCTACCATTTGCCAAGTTAGCTACCGTATCAAACAAGAAGATCCACAATGATCCGAAAAAGCTTTAAAAATCCACCCTCCTGTCTTCCAAACCACATATTTGTGTGAGGCAGGAATTTCTTCTCATACTCCAACTAGACTAATTATTATACCAGATTGAATGCAGACGCAAATATGAGAATCTAGCTGCCTTTTGTTAAGCCAGACATTAAAGAGATTTGTAAAAATATAAAACAATGTTACTCTTCTCTCTAAATTATTTTGAGTTGGTAAATATAGATTTTTTTCATAATGTTATTTAATATATAATGGGTTTATTATTGTTGCTTTAGATGAATTGATAATAAGTATTCTGAACTTTTTTAGTTTTAATTTCTAAATATGGTAAATATCAAGGGGAACATCACACACCAGGGCCTGTCGTGGTGTGGGGGTAGGGGGAAGGGATAGCATTAGGAGATATACCTAATGTAAATGACGAGTTAATGGGTGCAGCACACCAACATGGCACATGTATACATATGTAACAAACCTGCATGTTGTGCACATGTACCCTAGAACTTAAAGTATAATAATAAAAAAAGAAAAAAAAACAGAAAAATAAAGAAAAATAAATAAATATAACTCATATAACCAAAAAGAATGTAAAGACCTCGTTAATTTTTTGTTTGCTTGTTTTTACTTCAACTTCTAAGTTCAGGGGTACATGTGCAGGATGTGCATGTTTGTTTCATAGGTAAACGTGTGCCATGGTGGTTTGCTGCACCAATCACCCCATCATCCAGGTATTAAGCCCAGTGAAAGAACTCACTAATTTTTAATAGTATAAGGGAGTCTTGCAATGAAAAATTTGAGAATCAGCCTGGGCATAATGGCTCATATCTGTAACCCCAGCACTTTGGGAGGCTGAAGCAGGAAGACCACTTGAAGCCAGGAGTTTAATACCAGCTTGGGCAACATAGCAAGATTCTGTCTCTAAAAAAATGAACAAAAATAAGAAAATCCGTTGGGCATGGTGACCCACCCCTGTAGTCCTAGCTACTTGGGAGGCTGAGGTGGGAGGATTGCCTGAGCCCAGGAGGTCGAGGCTGCAGTGAACTAAGATTATACCATTGACTCCACCCTGGGCGACACAACTGGCGACCTTGTCTCTGAAAAAAAAACAAGAACAAAAACAAACTTGAGAACCACTGACCAAGAGAGTTAAATTGCCCTTGGGTGAGCCTGTTAAACAATGCTCCACTAAGTCTTTGAAAGGACACACTGTCTTTCACCACATTTTCAAGTTTTGGGTAATTTTTCTTAGTGCTTTTATCTATTCTAATGGATAGAGTTATCTATTGAGTGAGTTTTTATGCATTATTAAAATTGGGTCTTCATAAACTAAAAGTAATTTTGACTCAGAATTTTGAGTACACCTAAGAAACTGAGGCGTCATTTCCCAAGACAAAAGTCCCAATGTGCACGCATACGCACGGATGTTTGGAGTTCTTTTGGAAAGCAGAAATTAAATGGTATGTAAGTCATGGAATGTTTAACACCTCTTAAAAGGACAAAGTAAAGTATACGGAGAAACTGCTTATGTAGAGGGAGACAGGGTATCACAGGTGCTAGGTAAGTAGCTGAGACTGAGATTAAATTCCAGCTCTCCACTTGCTATTTGTTTAATCTCAGGAAAGTTAATTAACCTCTCTAACTCTCAGTTCCCTGAGACTAATAATACTTACCTCTCAGGGTTGTAGTTAGGATTTAAGGATAAGTAGGTGTAAAACGTGTTATAGAATGCTAGGCGCAAGATGAGCCCTTAATGATCGTTCTTTTCATTATCTTTGTTACCATATACAGCCTAACCCCTTGTATTAATTTCCTGCTGTGGCTGGCACATATTGTTACTACATACTTAGTGACTTAAAATGACAGAAATGTATTCCCTTACAGTTCTGGAGGGCAGAAGTCTGAAATGTGTCTTATGGGGCTAAATTCAATATGTCGGCAGGACTGGTTCCTGCTCTAGGCTCCTGGAGAGAATCTGTTTCTTGCCTCTTCCAGTAGTGACACTCCCAGTGGCTGCTGGCATTCCTTTGCATGGCTGCATCACTCCACTCTCTGCATCAGTCATCACATCAACTTCTCCTCTGCTGTAGTCCAATCTCCCTCTTGCCTCCTTCCCATGGGACCATGTGTGATTACATTTAGGGTTCACTTGGATAATTCAGGACCATCTCTGCATCTCAAGACCCTAACTTAATCACACCTGCAAAGTCCCTTTTGCTATATAGGGTAACATTCCCAGGTTCCAGGGATTATTAGGACATAGATATTTCAGGGGACCATTATTCAGCCTCCTCAACCCTCTCATTTTACAGTGAGAAAACTGAGTCCCCTCAGAGGTGGGGATATTTGCAGAGAAGGTGATGCGGCTAATCTGGAGTGAGAAAAGGCAGGCTCTCTACCTCCACTCCCACCAATCCCTGGTTTGGCAACTGCCTGAGGCCCTTGCTCTCCCAGGCAGGGCCTTTTCTTCCTAACTCCTCTGCACCCCCTCCCAGAGCTGCCACTGCATACACAAATCCAGGGCATCGTTGCCATCATATTCCACAAATTCATGGACACGAATGCATGAGTTCCCCCTTGAATTGTGCAACATGGTATCTCTCCATTCTCAGTGATTAGGGATTGAGAGTCATACATCTATTTCTAGTTTTGAAGTCATCAAAGCCACTTCGTGTCCAGAGTGAAGATTGATCATGGTATGGTTTGTATCCAAGTGCCTAACATAAGACCAAATGACCCAAGGCTTGGCCTCTCTACAGCATCCTCATAATGTGAATAATATCCAGGTGATTCAAGATTAAGAAAGATCTTAATCTTTCTTAAGAGTTCCTTTGTTCCAGCTACATATTTCTAGCCATTACAGCTCATTCCATCTCATTCCACCACCCAACAGGCTCACCCCCAGGCTGTTTATGTTTCACAGTTCCAGGGACACAGTGACCATGGGGCCTCTGCATATCAGGGTCTGGCAGGGTGGACCATGAATGGGTTCCTGGGAGAGACAGCAAAGAGAGTTTTGCAGCTGACAATGAAATGCTGTCAAGATTTGAGACTCTTGAATAAGAAGCAAGCAAAAATCCTCCTTCCCAAGCCCATTTTCCTAATGAAGATCTTTTATAGTGAGTTTAATGGTACTCTGCAGCAAGATCCAGCCTTGTCCTAATGCCTGGAACCTGAGAATGTTACTATATATGACACAGGAGCGACTATTACCTTATATAGTAGCAGATGTGATTAAGGATCTTGAGTTGGGGGAGATTATCCAGGATTATCTAGATGGGTCCTAAATGCCTTTACAAGTGATTTTATAAGAACGATGCAAAGGGGCCGGGTGCGGTGGCTCATGCCTGTAATCCCAGCACTTTGGGAGGCTGAGGTGGGATGATCACTTGAAGTCAGGAGTCTGAGGCCAGCCTGGCCAACATGGTGAAACCCCGTCACTACTAAAAATACAAAAATTAGCCGGGCGTGGTGGCAGGCGCCTGTAATCTCAGCTACTTGGGAGGCTGAGGCAGGAGAATCATTTGAACTCAGGAGGCAGAGGTTGCAGTGAGCCGAGATCGTGCCATGGCACTCCAGCCTGGGTGAAAGAGTGAGACTCCGTCTCAAAAAAAATAAATAAATAAAGAGGCAAAGGAAGAGGAGAGGACAAGGACACACAGAAGAGAAGGCCATGTGAAGACAGAGGCAGAGATTGGAGTGATGTGACTAAAAACCAAGGAACACCAAAGAATGCCTACAGGAGCTGGGAGAGGAGGGGAAAAGATTTTTCCATGAACCCTTCTGAGGGAGTGAGGCCCTGCTGAAACCTTGATTTCAGACTTCTGTCCTCTAGAACTGTGAGAGAAACAAATTTCTGTAGTATTAAGCCATCCATTTTGGGATAAATTGTTACAGCAGCCTCTAGGAAACAAATACATCTTTGATGGGCTGGGACAGACACACTAGCAGATTATATGACAACAACAGTAATAACAACTAGTATTTTATTGAACATCCATTCTCCAACAAGCACTGCACTAAGCACCTAGTGCATCATTTCAATCAGTTACACAACCACTTCATCAGACAAGCATCACTGTCACGCACCATTTGTAGGCAAGGAAGCTGCAACTTAGGAAACTGGGCTACACAGCTAGCAAGTGAAGAGCTGGGATGAGACCCAGGGTCTGTCTGATTCTGTTGGGTATCATCAGTAACCTTCAGAATTACTCCAAGGACAGCCCATTTCATTGAGAAGAGGAGTAAGGGGAAAAGAGCAGAGCAGAGGGCACCAGCTGCTGGCAGAGAGAGGTCCAGCCTTCCTGGGGGCACTGGAGGCACTTTGGCAGCTGCCCAGAGAATGTGTGAGCTACCCTCAAACCCTGCCAGGGGAAGGGTGGAACTTGGCAGATGTGTGTGGAGGGGACAAAGGGGTGTTGGGGCTCAGAAATGCTCTTGGTCGCTATTCAGAGCCAAAGACCATTTCATGGCGGTTGTCACTACCTGCACCTTCCGCCTAGACTGGCAAGGCAGCCAGGAAGCAGTGTTTCACACAGTATGGACATGAGAGGCTGGTGTTGGTCTGGTGGGTTCTCTAAGACAGTCTAAGGAGAGTCTGTCCAGATCCCTGGGAAGGAAGGCCTTGCTTGTCAAGTCATTACATTACCTTATGCACTTGGAGGGAATTTTTATTTTCCCCCCAGGGACCAGTTTCTTTTTGATCTTATACGTCTGCTAAGGTCTATGAACTCAGCTCTTGAAGCCAGTGCAAGCTCAAAGGAAGGGAAAAAGCCAAGCAGATACCTCTCCTACACCAAGCTCAATTTAACATAGTTAGGGACAGCCTGGGTAGGCTGAGCTTCACGAGATTTCAGATCTTTGGTATTATTATACCAATTGTTTTAGGAGCAAATAGGGATGGGCTCCACTGGGGATCAGGCATGTGCAAGTAATTATTTGGGATAAGAAACTTGTTGCATTGGGTGTAGCAGAAACAGATGGAGGACAAACAGACTCCACCAGCAATTCTTTATTCATTATTCTGGGCTGTTAAAAAGCTATTCAAAGACCCTAATATTTCTCTGTAGCCCATGGCTAAGGGTATTTACAAGGAACAAAATTAATAAGGTGAAAGGACAGCATTTATTCAGCACCTTCTGTATGCCAGGTGTTTTGCATGTGGTATTTAACTTAATCTTCAAAACAGTCCTGGAATAAAAATATTATTTCTCACATCTTTTCTTTTCCTTTCTTTCTTTCTTTTTTTTTTTTTTTTTGAGAAGCAATCCTGCTCTCAGGCTGCAGTGCAATGGCACAATCTCAGCTCACTGCAACCTCCGCCTCCCGGGTTCAAGCGATTCTTGTGCCTCAGCCTCCCAAGTAGCTGGCACTACAGGTGCACGCCACCACGCCTGGCTAATTTTTGAATTTTTAGTAGAGATGGGGTTTCACCATGTTGGCCAGGCTGGTCTTAAACTCCTAACCTCAAATGATCCACCTGCCTTGGCTTCCCAAAGTATTGGGATTACAGGTGTGAGCCACCATGCCTGGCCTTCTCACATCTTTTCAAATAAAAAAAACTGGAGCTCATCGAAGTTAGGTCACCTTACTTGCCACACGGGGTTAGTAAAATGGCAAAACTAGAATTCCACAATCCATACTATTTTCACCACACCAGGCAAAATAAATGAACACTATGATGGAACTGGTAAGTACCATGAAGGAAATACACCAGGGAGATATGATGAAGCATGATGGGGAGAGGCAGGAATGCTCAGGTAAAGGGGTCAGAGCAGCAACAGAGAGGCTGATATGTGTGACCCTCATGTGTACCAAAGAGATGGCTTGCAAATATCTGAAACACATTGCATACAATTACATATGTAAATTCAAAACATATTTTTCTTTGTTATTTTTGTTAGATCTAAGGGCGCACACTGATTTCCAAACCAAAATGTCTCCAAAGTAACCCCTCTCAACTGAATGATGGGTTAACTGGCAGTGGCTATTGAAAAATAACAGGCATTTTTGCAGGATTACACCATTTCCTCGGGGAGTGGGCCATTCTTCAGTTGAACAAGTATTTAGTGAGTTTGTTGATAACCTCACACTCTCAGTGGCAGGAGGGTCATGGAGAGGTAGTGGCCCATACGGTACACAAAAGTGTTAATAGAGGATAATGGGTGCCGTGATCACCTTCTGCCTGGACCCTTCTAGACAGTCTCCATGAGCTCACTCACCCTTCACACTCTAGTGCAATGTGCATCAAAGTGGGGTCCACAGATCAGGGCTGGTCCACCAAATATTTCCTACCCAGCTGGGAGGAGGTACAGAGTCCAAGAGTAAGTGCTTAGGAACATTTACAGCAATTTAACATTACCATGACATTTTTTGTTGTGTTTTACAAATGTATTAATCACAACAGATTAGAAATTATAATATTTGGTCTTTCACCACAGATAGTTGGAGAAGTCCATCTGGTATCATTAGAATGAACTTTCTAGTATGCAAATCTGGTCATGCATAAAGCCTTTTGATCTACCAAAAATAACAATATTTGGATGTACAGCTATAATTATATAAATATATGTGTTCCATTTAGATATTTTTAAGTCTCCCTGACTCATCTTTATTGTATATGTGAAGGTCACATTGTTGGTTAGTCATAGTGTTAATACGTTTATTTTCCACAGAATGCTAAAATGCTTCTATTTTCTATATTTTTTAATGAGAAAAAATATCCAAAATCCTTAGCAGGCAAGCCAGGCCCTTGATGATCTAATCTGAACACCCCCCTTCCCTCCAGCCTCCTTCTCACCATTCTCTTTCATGACTCTGTGCCTTGTCTAGAATGTTTACTCTGCTGAAAAGCCTCTTCCTTGTCTTAGCCTGGTAAAGTCTTTTTAACTCGGCTCAAGCGTCATTTCCTTCTTTAAACCCTGACCTCCTACTCAGCTTTAGTCAATCCTTATTCTGTGCTTTCATAGGACATTGTAGACCTGGGCCATAAGACTCAGTGGTATTGTAGTTATCTGTTCCCCATCCCACATCGTTTCCCATCCTGTGCACCTGATGGGAAACCTCTCATGCTTTGAGACTCAGAACAAAGATTACCTCTTCCATGAAGTCTTTCCATACCACATACAGTTTTAACAGCTTTCTCTTTGGTATTGCTATTATACATTGAACATGTATGGTTCACTTATTTATTCAACACAAATTTATGTTTTATTGAGCACCTACTATGTGCAAGATCCTATGCTAGACTCTGGAGAAAGGGCCATGACCCAAAAGGACAGAAAGCTCACATTTTAGAGTTTTTTTTAAGCAAATAAACAGTAAAGACAATCATTTCAGGTGGTTATAAGTACTGTGAAGGAAATACATCAGGGTGATATGACGAAGTATGATGGGGACAGAGAGGACTGCTCAAATGAAAGGGTCAGGGAAGCAACAGAGAGAATGACATGTGGGCCTGAAGGGTAAGGAGCCAAGCATTGTAAGAACAGGTGCAAGTGTGCTCTAGGCAGAAGGAAGAGCAAGTGCAAAGGCCCATGGGTGGGAACACATTTGCCATATTCCAGGGATACAGGAAGGCCAGTGGGTCTGGGGCAGGGTGAGCAAAAAGGGGAATGATAGGAGATGAGATGAGATCAGATTGGGAGGCACAGGCCAGACGTCTAGGACTTTTCAGGCCATAGCAAGATTATATTTTATTTTAAATGCAGTGGAATCTGCTTGAAGATTTAAGCAAAGGAATGATACCATCTGGTTTTTACCTTTCAAAGACCATTCTGATTGATATGTCAGTGATCAATCCTGAAACACCACTTGAGAGGTGAAAAACCACTTCTCAGTGGTTCAGTTGAGAAGTGATGGTGGCCTGGACAGGATAGTAGTGCTGGACATGGGGAGAAGAGGAAGGGTTCAGGTCATGTTTGAAAGTTGGACAGACAGAATAGGTGATGGTTTGGAAGGTGCACCATAATACTACAGCATGTAAGTGTAGGAATGGTAGAGTTTATTTTTGGCCCTGAATCTGCGATTTAGTGAATGGTCCAGAGAAAATATCTCTGAAAAAAATTTCCGCTAGGGAAGCAATGCGAATTTGATTATGTGCTAGCAGGAGTGTAGGCATTAGGATCTGAATCTGCAGACATTTTCTGATCCAACACTGCCCTTATGCTAGAGAAAGCAAATATTGGCTTCTTGGTGGAAAAGTGTCCAAATTCTAAATCTAAGATAAAGCCCTGCACCTCACCCCAGAGACCACTCTCTTGGCTGGCAATGAACCAATGAGCAGCCCCATTTGAACTTCATAGGTCTATCCCAATATCAGCCAAACAAAGGTGTCCAGAAGACAAAATGGCAGGTCTCTGGACAAAGAAAAGGCATGACAGCCAAGGGTTCACTTTGTTGCTTGGTCCTGTTTTTTTCCCAGCATTTCAGAACTCCTTAGAAATCTGAGTGAATCAGGATTTGAATCAGCATGACTCCAGAGCCCATATGAGAACCTCAGGGACATTAATTGTGACTGTACTCATTAGCATAAATGGCAGGTGAATCTGGTGTCAATCACACTTCACCTTCCTTTGTCCAGGGAGGAGCTGGCCACAGCTCTAGCAACAGCAATAGTAATAGCTTCAGAAATGTGAGCCATTCTAATAAATCAGACTTTACTTTTTAAATTGGGGCAGGAAAAAAAAAAGGAAGCTTAGCTGATGACGGTCATAATGGGCAGTATGACAAGTGCCAATTTTCTTTCTTAAATGATGTTTTAAAAAGCCTTCTTTCAACAAAAGTCATCAGCATCGTATTCATTGCAGAGGACATTTTTGGAATACTGATGTATGTTAATTAGCAAGCATATATTGTACACCTGCTGGAAGCTAGGTCTGGGGGTGGGGAAGGAATAGAGAGATGAATAAGATGTAAAAAGTTCCCTGGCAAAGGTCAGTTATTCAACGGATAGATCCTTGGTTGAGGCAGATCTGAAGAAAATGGATGTAAAACAGGGGCAAGTGTGGTCAAACCTTGAATAATTGTTGTAAACAAAAGGCCCTAGAAACAGAGAAAGAACCCAAGTGCTTGTATGATATGGAGGCAGTGTAATGAGCATTAGCTTTGGGGCCAAGTAGATTGGGTTAGAATTCTACCTACACCACCCACCAGTGTTTTTATCTTGGGCAAGCTGGACTAACTTCTCTGAGCCTCAGTGTTCTCATCCATGAAATAGAGGAGGATGCTTATCTCCAGAGTTATGTAGTGAAAATAAATGACGTGAAGTATATGAAGTGTCCAAAGACCTAATACATAGTTGGTGTTCAAAGAATGTTGAAAATGTTAACATAGATGGTAGGTAGAAAATGTTAAAATAGATTCTTAGTGTGTGGATTGCTCTATTATAATTTCTTTTCCCTTTCTGATGAAAAGTTACCATATTCTGGGGTATCTTAGATTCCCTAGGGAAGAGGAGGTTCTAATATTATCTGTACTTAAATATACCAGATAAACTGACACAATATGATGGGTAAATGGCTAATTAGATAAGATACTGGGCCTGGGAAAGAATCACTGGTTTCCGAATAAATAGTGGATAGAAGGAAAGCAGGTGTAGGATTTAGGGCTTGATATCCAGGAGAATTAGGCTAAAGGCCCATATTGTAAGGGGCAAAGGGATAGTAGAGACACTCTAATTCAATCTCTTCTTAGTACAGTTAAAGATACTGAAACTTAAAGAGGTTGAGCCACTATTCCAAGACCCTCCGAGGCTGCAGTGTGAGCCCTTGAACTCTGTGTTCTTCCATTTCCTGTTCCTTGTTTCCTGGAGATCTGAAAGCAGATGGCAGTGCACAAGTCAGAAATACTGAGCTTGGAAAGTCACAGAAGAATCTAATTTCTGAGCTCAACACCTCTGCTTCAATATGGGAAACCACCACTTAACATTCCGTTAGAGAAACATGCTGTAGCAGTCAGAACCCACTGGTTAGGAACCAAGGCAGAAAGAAAGAAGTCAGGTCAACAATGCTTGGGTCAATGTGCTCACTTGAGCATCTTTAGCTGATTCTAGATAATTGGTTAGTTGGTTGACTTAAACCTGTCCCAGAGGTGGCCCCTGGAAAATGAAGTTTAGATACTGAAAATCTCTCAGGATAATTTAGAGAAATAAAGGAGAAATTAAAATTGTAGACAGAAAAATGAGTATTACATAAAAGCTACCTAACTACTCCCTAAACATATTTTCTGAGAGAACTAAAAAAAGAAACTCCTTTCTCCAAGCCTTGGGTTATACATTGGCAAAGAAAGAACTAGCATCATTGAAAAATGCTGGAGGGGCTATTTGTGAAAACCAGGGATAATGATAGAAGATACTGAAGTTGAATGGCCTTCCTGATGTCATTGAGGATCTGGATGGCATTGGTCACATAGCTTCACTCAACCACTGGAGGCAATAGGTGTGGCGACCTGAGTAAGCAGACATGCAGGGGTGGCAATCCCAGTGGTCTGGGCTTTGGTGGTGGTGAATTTATCATGGAGTCCCAAGGGTGAAAATAGATAGGCAAATCATGAATGTTCTACTTGAAACCTTAAAATTGAACACAAAACAAAACAAAAAAACCCGAACAAATTTTAAAACTCTCCTTTCTGCCTGTAATCCCAGTACTTTGGGAGGCTGAGGGAGGCAGATCACTTGAGGTCAGGGGTTTGAGACCATCCTGGCCAACATGATGAAACCCCATCTCTATTAAAAATACAAAAATTAGATGGACATGGTGGCAGGCGCCTGTAATCCCAGCTACTCGGGTGGCCGAGGCATGGGAGGCGCAGTTTGCAGTGAACCAAGATTGCGCCACTACCCTCCAGCCTGGGTGACAGAGTGAGACCCCCATCAGAAACAAACAAACTACAACAACAACAAAAAACCCTCTCCTTTTCTGGGAACTGGAGCTCATTCTTGAGCCGTCAAGTCAGCAAAAGAGAATAGAGTCAGTTCACAAAGCTAGAGAACCGAGAACACTTAGAATGAGTGGAAGATTGGGTACCCTGAGGAAGACCCTCCAAAATCATCTCAAGTATGTAAGCACATCTTCCCTCCAGCCTTCTGAAAGGGTCCTGCGGTCATTTACCAGGGTAATTTTATTCTGAGGAAAGAAGTTACACAGATTTTTAGGGTTCGTGACGCCGACTTTGAGCTATCCTTAATTCATGGGGACTTAGCACACTACTGTGGGCCAATAATCAGAGTAATGCCAGCCTCTAAAATGAACTGCAGCATTCCTTGCCTGCTGCATCCATACCCTTGTGGAATCCCTTCTGTTTGAATGTGGGCTGGGTTTATTTGGTCTAGTAAATGAAATATGGCAGAACTTAGGGAATGTCACTTCCAAGATTGGGTTATAAAAAGATTTTTTTTCTTTTTTTTGGACCTTGGGTTCTCTTTCACACTCTCTTGGATTGCTCAGCTGGGGGAAGAAAGTTCCCATGTTGTGAGGCATAAAAAGGCCCACATGTCAAAGAACCACAGCCTGCCAGTGACCACGTGACTGAGCTAGGAGGTGGATCATCCCTCAGGGAAGCCTTGAGATGACAGCAGGCTGGGAGGGATGCTCAGCCAGGACCATGCAGCCATGCTGCTCTGGCATTCCTGAACCACAGATGCTCTGAGATGGTAAGTGCTGTTCTCAGCTATTAAGTTTTGGGTAACTTGAAACGTAGCTATAGATAACTAATACCCAGTGTGGGGTGATCCACTCTATTTTTATTGTAGGCTGCCTCGCAACTGACTCACTAGAGCCTTCAACTCACCCTGTGGTTATTTCTCTAGTCCTATAGCGTCGATGGAAATATATAGGCTCAGCTTGGTAGAATTCCATAGTAGAATTCCATATTGCCTCTGGAACCCATAAATAAAGGCTATTATTGCAGAAGAGAGAAAATGAAAGCTCCCCCTCCCTGCCAGAAAAGTAAATCAAGAGCAGTCACCCTTTCCTGAGGGAACTGCAGAAATTTGTGGCATCACCAAAGACTTGAAATATATATGAGTGGTTATTTCTGTATATCACTATATTTAGTTGGTACAGAAAGATACTTGGAGGTTAAAAAATAGCAGTGGACTATCAAAAGCTTAATCAGGAAGAGACTTCTGTTGCAGTCACTGATCCAAGATGTGATTTCCTTATTGAAGCCAACTGACAAAGTCCCAAAATCTCAAAAGCCTGTGGTCCCTAATATACAACTATCAATTTGCAAAGTGCTTTTTCAGCTACCCCAATGAGAAGACAAAAACAAGAAGCAGTTTGCTTTTACCTAGAGGAGACAACAATACATCTTCACCATTTTGCTTCAAAGTTATGTCAACTCTGGCTCTGCCATAACTTAGTACATAGGAGACTTTCCCATCTTATCATTTTTCAGGGTATCCTGTGAGTCTGTTACATTGATTACACATTGTGGATAGTCTGGAGAGCAGAAGGAGCAGGTTCACTTATATCTTGCCAAGACGTGTGTGCCAGAAGGTCCTGATACCTCAGGGAAGTTTCTGGGTGTTAGTGGAATACTCTTTCTGAAACAAGATCTTAGTTCATAATAAGCTGCTTAAGTAGCAAGGTGCTGCATGGCCAGGTACATGGTCCCTTTTACTTGTGGTTTTGCTTTCTGAAGTTTCAGTTACTTATGGACAACTGCAATCTGAAAATATTAAATGGAAACCTCCAGAAATAAATAACTCATTTGTTTTAAATTGTACTCCATTCTGAGTAGCGTACAAAATCTTGTTCTGTCCTATTCCATCCTGCCCGGGACACAAATCTTCCATTTGTCCAGCATATTTACTCCGTGTATGCTATCATTTGTTAGTCACTTAGCAGCCATCTTGGTTATTAGATCAAGTAAACAAAATATATAGGGTTTGGTACTATCTACAGTTTCAGACATCCACTGGGGGTCTTGGAATGTATCCCTTACTGATAAGGCAGGGGGACTACTCTGTTAAGTCTCTCCCATGGCCCAGAAACAAACTGAAAGCTGTTATTTGCCTAAGAGACATGGCTTTATTCTAAAACCAGAGGCCTCTGCTATGATTCTCCTAGGAGGGCTTACTGCAATTCCCAAAGAGCCTTACGATATTAATTCTAATAACACTGGTACTTCTAACGTACTTCATCAATTGGGTTATGTATTAGGGTTATCTAGAGGGACAGGACTAACAGCACAGATGTATATATGAAAGGGCCAGTCTGACCAACATGGTGAAACCTCATCTCTACTAAAAATACAAAAATTAGCCAGGTGTGGTGGCACACACTTGTGATCCCAGCTACTCAGGAGGCTGAGACAGGAAAATCGCTTGAACCCGGGAGGCAGAGGTTGTGAGCTGAGATTGTGCCACTGCACTCCAGCCTGGGTGACAGAGCGAGATTCAGTCTGAAAAAAAGAAAAAAGGAAAAAGAAAGGGAGTTTATTAAGGAGTATTGACTCACGTGATCACATGGTAAAGTTTCACAATAGGCTGTCTGCAAACTGAGGAGCAAGGAAGCCATCCCAAAACCTCAAATGTAGGAACACTGACAGTACAGCCGTTAGCTTGTGGCCAAAGGCCCAAGAGCCCCTGGCAAACCACTAGTGTAGGTCCAAGAGTCCAAAAACTGAAACATTTGGAGTCCAATGCTTAAGGGCAGGAAGCCTCCAGCACAGGAAAGAGATGGAAGCCAGAAGACTCAGGCCAGTCTAGTCCTTCCACGTTCCTATGCCTGCTTTTATCCTAGCTGTGCTGGCAGCTGATTAGATGGTGCCCACCCAGCTTGGGGGGGGGTCTGCCTCTTCCAGTCCACTGACTCAAATGTTAATCTCCTTTAGCAACTCCCTCACAGAAACACCCAGGGACAATACTTTGCATCCTTCAATCCAATCAAGTTGAGACCCAGTGTTAACCATCAAAGGTTATAAGAGCTGGAAGTCTGAGCTGCTTGAATGGTGCCATCTAGGAGAATATTTCTTGCTTTAAACATCATGGTAATATCAGCCTTTTAGGTCACCAGATAAATAAATTTGGGAAGCACAATCAAATACGGTACTTCCCAAATCCAAAGAAGCTTGTAAAGCCTTTTTTTCTATCACTGTTAATGTGCCCCAAATCACATATCTAACAAATGGAACCAGGTTTCAAAGCCAGGTCAATTTGGTATAATAGGAGCACACATTTTCAGTAAGGCAGGCCCAAGGTCAAATTCAAGGTATTCCACTGTATAAGTTTCCTATTGACATCATAAAAAATTATCACAAACTTAGTGGCTGAAAACAATACAAATTAATATTCTTGTAGTTACATAGGTTAAAAGTCTGGTGCAGATCTCACTAGGCTAAAATCATGGTGTCAGCAGGGCTCTGTTCCTTCTGGAGATGCTAGAGGAGAATCTGTTTCCTTCTGTCCAGCTTCCAGAGGCTGGCTGTATTCCCTGGCTCATGGCTCCTTCCTCATCTTTAAAGCCAGCAATGTTACCTCTCTCTGACCATTCTTCTATATCTTCTACATCTCCCTCTGACTCTCCTCTCCTGCCTCCCTCTTCCACTTTTAAGGACCCTCCTGCTTACACTGGGCCTATAAAGATCAACCAGGGGATCTCCCAGTTTTAAGGTCAGCTGATTATCAACCTTAATTCCTTCGGCAATCTTAATTCCCTTTGGCCATGGAATCTAAGATAGTCACAGCTTCTGGGGATTAGGACATGGACATTTGAAGGCAGGTACAGTGGGCTCGGTCTGTAATCCCAGCACTTTGGGAGGCCGAGGTGGGTGGATCACCTGAGGTCAGGAGTTCGAGACCAGCCTGGCTGACATGGTGAAACCCCATCTCTACAAAAAATACAAAAATTAGCCAGGCGTGGTGGTGCACGTCTGTAATCCCAGCTACTTGGGAGGCTGAGGGACCAGAATCACTTGAACCCAGGAGGCAGAGGTTGCAGTGAGCTGAGATTGCACCACTGTACTCCAGCCTGGGTGACAGAGAGACTGTCTCAAAAAAAAAAAAAAAAAAAAAAAGACATGAACATTTGAGAAGGCGCATTGTTTCATTTACCATACCCACCTATTAGGTGAATTACCTTAGGCAAAGTACTTAAATCTTTAATCCTGAGCTTCTTCTTTGTAAAGTAGGAATAATAATAGCCAAGTCGCTGAGATGCTGTTAAATGAGATAAATGCATGTCAAGCACATAGCACAGCACCTAGCACATGATAAATGCTCAGTCTTTATAGTATTCTCTTTCCTTTCTCAAAAATAAGCAAATACACAATGTAGAACTCCCAAGCCTGTTCCTGGACCACAATGCCCTTCAATGACGCTTACAGCTCCCCCTGGCATTCCTCGCAGAGGCAAGAGACAGCAAAGGCTCAGAGCCTGGCTTCCACACCCACTGCCTGCTCTGTCACTGGGTGATGTGGGTCCTTTCTGTACTCTGGGACAACCCATGCTCATCACTCTTGAGGTTTTTGGCACTTGGCAGTGATTGTCCTGAGAAAGAAGTGCTCTCCTGGTATTTCCAGGGGGACTAATGAATCACTGAGTATGGCCTTGGCAAATGGTTCATTCTTCTATGAATGGTGACAGATACCCAAAAGGGAATAGCACTCAATGCCCAGAGACTGGCTTTGGATACAAACAAAAACAGTAGTGATATTTACTGTTCCAGACACCCCCCTATTGCTGATGTCACTTGACGCTTACAACTTTGGGAGGTGGGTTGGGGAGGCATCACCACCAGGCCACTGGGGAAATTGAGGCAGGCAGGGTGAATTGCTCGGCCACGGTGACACAGCTTATTATCAGTCCTGGTATTCCGACTTCCACACCTGGGGTTCTGCACTACTCCAGGCCCTTGCCTTAGCCTTCTCAGCCAACGGAATGGTGAAAGGGAATGAAATGGCCTCATTTGGGTTTCATCTTTTTTTTTTTTTTTTTTTTTTTTTTTATTAATTTTTTTTGCATACAAAAACAATAAACATTTTCTAAAAATACATACAAACAAAAAGATGCGTATCAAACATATTAGGAAGGTTGCACATGGGAAGTCGGGGAATAGAAATGGGGGTGGGAGTTAAAATAAATGAGAGAGGGACTTTATATGGATCAGTGATAATAACTCAATCCTCTATTTGACAAAGAAGAGGGAGAAGGAAGAGGAAGAAAAAGAAAGTGGGATAAAGGATCAGAAAGGGAGGAAAATAGAAAAAATTAGAGTATGACTCCAGGGTAGACCTGTTTTGTTGTCATTGAGTTGGTTGGTTGGTTTGTCTGTTGTATTCTTCATGTTTCGCCAAGTTGGCCAGACTGGTCTCGAACACCTAGCCCGAAGTGATCAACCCGCCTCGCCCCCCAGAGTGCCGGGACCACAGGCGTGAGCCACCACGTCCAGCCCCCACATTGCTTCTGGCCTCCGTGGTAGACCTCCCAGACGGAGAGGCCAGGCAGAGGAGCTCCTCACTTCTACCCAGACACGGGGCGGCCGGGCAGAGGGGCTCCTCACTTCCCAGACGGGGCGGCCAGGCAGAGACGCTCCTCATTTCTTCCCAGACGATAGGTGGCCGGGCAGAGGCGCTCCTCACTTCCCAGACGATGGGTGGTCGGGCAGAGGCGCTCCCCACTTCCCAGACGATGGGTGGCCGGGCAGAGGCGCTCCTCACTTCCCAGACGATGGGCAGCCGGGCAGAGGCACTCCTCACTTCCCAGATGGGGCAGCCGGGCAGAGGCGCTCCTCACTTTCCAGACGATGGGTGGCCGGGCAGAGGCGCTCCTCACCTCCCAGACGATGGGTGGCCTGGCAGAGGCGCTCCTCACCTCCCAGACGATGGGTGGCCGGGCAGAGGCACTCCTCACCTCCCAGACGGGGCGGCCGGGCAGAGGCGCTCCTCACTTCCTCCCGGACGGGGCGGCCGGGCAGAGGCGCTCCTCACTTCCCAGACGGTGGGTGGCCGGGCAGAGGCGCTCCTCACTTCCCAGACGATGGGTGGCCGGGCAGAGGCGCTCCTCACTTCCCAGACGGGGCGGCCGGGCAGAGGCGCTCCTCACTTCCCAGACAGGGCGGCCGGGCAGAGGCGCTCCTCACTTCCCAGACGATGGGTGGCCGGGCAGAGGCGCTCCTCACTTCCCAGACGATGGGTGGCCGGGCAGAGGCGCTCCTCACTTCCCAGACGGGGCGGCCGGGCAGAGGCGCTCCTCACTTCCCAGACGGTGGGTGGCCGGGCAGAGGCGCTCCTCACTTCCCAGACGGTGGGTGGCCGGGCAGAGGCGCTCCTCACTTCCCAGACGGTGGGTGGCCGGGCAGAGGCGCTCCTCACTTCCCAGACGGGGCGGCCGGGCAGAGGCGCTCCTCACTTCCCAGACGATGGGTGGCCGGGCAGAGGTGCTCCTCACTTCTTCCCGGATGGGGCGGCCGGGCAGAGGCACTCCTCACTTCTTCCCGGATGGGGCGCCCGGGCAGAGGCGCTCCTCATTTCTTCCCGGACGGGGCGGCCGGGCAGAGGCGCTCCTCACTTCCCAGACGGGGCGGCCGGGCAGAGGCGCTCCTCACTTCCCAGACGATGGGTGGCCGGGCAGAGGTGCTCCTCACTTCTTCCCGGATGGGGCGGCCGGGCAGAGGCACTCCTCACTTCTTCCCGGATGGGGCGCCCGGGCAGAGGCGCTCCTCATTTCTTCCCAGACGGGGCGGCCGGGCAGAGGCGCTCCTCACTTCCCAGACGGTGGGTGGCCGGGCAGAGGCGCTCCTCACTTCCCAGACGGTGGGTGGCCGGGCAGAGGCGCTCCTCACTTCCCAGACGGGGCGGCCGGGCAGAGGCGCTCCTCACTTCCCAGACGATGGGTGGCCGGGCAGAGGTGCTCCTCACTTCTTCCCAGATGGGGCGGCCGGGCAGAGGCACTCCTCACTTCTTCCCGGATGGGGCGCCCGGGCAGAGGCGCTCCTCATTTCTTCCCGGACGGGGCGGCCGGGCAGAGGCGCTCCTCACTTCCCAGACGGGGCGGCCGGGCAGAGGCGCTCCTCACTTCCCAGACGATGGGTGGCCGGGCAGAGGTGCTCCTCACTTCTTCCCGGATGGGGCGGCCGGGCAGAGGCACTCCTCACTTCTTCCTGGATGGGGCGCCCGGGCAGAGGCGCTCCTCATTTCTTCCCAGACGGGGCGGCCGGGCAGAGGCGCTCCTCACTTCCCAGACGGTGGGTGGCCGGGCAGAGGCGCTCCTCACTTCCCAGACGGTGGGTGGCCGGGCAGAGGCGCTCCTCACTTCCCAGACGGGGCGGCCGGGCAGAGGCGCTCCTCACTTCCCAGACGATGGGTGGCCGGGCAGAGGTGCTCCTCACTTCTTCCCGGATGGGGCGGCCGGGCAGAGGCACTCCTCACTTCTTCCCGGATGGGGCGCCCGGGCAGAGGCGCTCCTCATTTCTTCCCGGACGGGGCGGCCGGGCAGAGGCGCTCCTCACTTCCCAGACGGGGCGGCCAGGCAGAGGCGCTCCTCACTTCCCAGACGATGGGTGGCCGGGCAGAGGTGCTCCTCACTTCTTCCCGGATGGGGCGGCCGGGCAGAGGCACTCCTCACTTCTTCCCGGATGGGGCGCCCGGGCAGAGGCGCTCCTCATTTCTTCCCGGACGGGGCGGCCGGGCAGAGGCGCTCCTCACTTCCCAGACGGGGCGGCCGGGCAGAGGCGCTCCTCACTTCTTGGGTTTCATCTTACCTTCTCTGGTTGCCTCCTCCTCTGCTCCCACATCCAGTGAGGAGCCTTGCCACAGGGCAGCTCCTGGCTGTGCATGTGGGCAGGGCTGTTCCTCCTTCACCAGCGTCCTACGCCTGTCACTACCACTGACGGTACTTGATCACCCTCAGCCTCATACTCTTGGCTGTCCCTTGTTTGATTCTGACTTCTCCCAATTCTTGGTTTGAGTTGAATTTGTAAAAAGAGGAGAGAGAAGTGGCTGATGCTGTATTTCCACGGTCCTCACCAGGGGCAGAACTTTGCCCTCCACTGAGAAAACATTTGAAAGTCGCATGGGGCATTTTGGTGTAGTACAGTGACTAGGGGAGCCACTAACATTCCGTGGATATGTGTGTGTGTTGGGGGGTAACCATCCTGACACGTGCAGGATAGTTTACACACTGCACAGCCGCGAGAACATCTCATCCGAATGTCAATACACCTCCACTGAGAGACACTGCTGTGATTGGAGAATCAGCCCTTGCAAAATTAGAACAACCTCTATTGGATGATCATTGTGGCTTATCTTGGTAACTCTTCCTTGGGTAAAAAAAAGCCACTCAAGGTAAAAAGGAGCTTCCCCCTATCCCCACCATGAAATGGGGCCGATTCCACAGCTCGTTAGTGAGAATCAGGGTGTTTACAGACAGATCCAGGGCTGGGGGTTCCGTGGCAAAACATACAACAGCACAGACTTCAAAGCCACACAACCTGGGTTGATATTGTGGCTCTGCCATTTACTAGTGTGATCTTGGGCAGAGTATTTAGTCTCTCTGTGCCACCGTTTTCACTATTTGTAAAGTAGGGGCAATTGTAGCAACCACTCTGTTTTGTTGTGCCTGGCATATAGTAAGAGTCTAATAAATGTTAGATATTTTTTTTTACAATCACCACCATCTGTGGGACCTAGGGCAGTGTACTTCTTGGCTCTATGCCTCCGTTTCTTCACATGTAAATGGGGGATAATAATACCTACTTGAAAATGTTTTCAGAGATCAAATGAGAACAAACATGTAAAGAGTCAAATAGAACACATGATGCTTATAAGAGCCTCATGAAGGTATTACCCCCATTTTACAGGTCAGAAAACTGAGGCACAAAGAGGTTAAGTAACTTGGTCAAAGATACAACTCTAGTAAGAGGAAGAGTGTAATTTGATCCAAAGCTGTCTGGCTCTAGATTCAGTGTGCCCGACCATTACAACCACTACAACCATTCGCTGCTGTTTATTAGCAAGCGGCTAGAACAACATGTGGCAGGTCGTGGGCACGCAGTAAATGTTAGCTCTTACTAATGGATGGCAGAAGCTGGCTCTGTTTGCCCAACACTCACCTCTGAGGGTTATAGCCAGAGCCACAGACACATAGAAGCAGCCACCCCTGGTTGGCAAAGAGACAGTTCTGACTTTTAGCCAGGCCCTCCACCACTCTAGACACTCCATCCAGGCAGTGTCAGGATTCCCAGACTCCCTGCAGAGAGACCGGGCTGTGCGAGGGAATCAGGAAACTGAGAATCTGGTCTTCATTCTGTTGCCTCTGGTCACTCACAGGGCTGTGGCTTTCCTTGGGAGAAGGAGGGAGGTGTCCAAAGATGTTACAACAATGATGGGAGGCTGGAGGTGGGAGCATGCCTTGGCGTCCCACTGTCTCTGTTAATGGGAGCATCCCCCTGGTTGTTGTCACATGACTTATGACAGCACCAGTTAGGGGCAAAGCTCCTGGACTGTGCACAAGTGGGAGTGAGTTCCTGCAATAAAAAGAGAATCAACATGACACAGGGGTGACCTTGCGAGGCCAGGCAGCGTAGCATGGAGGAATGGAAGCTGATGCCGGGGGTGGGTGGCTGGGCTTCTCTTCTTGCCATCACCCTCCCAGCTGTGTCATTCTGGGTCTGCCCCTCAGCCTCTCTGGAGCTTATGTCTTTAACTACAAAGTAGGGATGAAAATCCCTTACCTGTCTCTTCACACACTTGACTATGGTAAAGTAGTAATGACCACTTAGTCACTGCTTATTACATGTGGAATGCTGTGTGCTTTATAGACATAGCTCATTGCAGCTCCATAACAACCCCAGGAGGCAGCTATCATTATTCCTGTTTTATGAAGCTGGATGCTGACTCTTACAGCCCATTTAGCCCATGCATGTTACAATCTGCCCAAAACTTGGGCTCTGAATCACTCCACTGTGGGTGTCCAAAGAGGCAAGGAGAGAGCACTACCATCTGTTAAGCACCTACTCTGTGTGAGAAAGTCCACATTCCTGGTCTTAGTCTGGCCTCACATCGCCCACGATGAGGCCCTTTGAAGAACTGAGGGGGTGGGGAGGGACGATGGTTGTTAGATTAAAGCAGTGCTGTGGTCAAGATGGCCCACTTAGAAGTTAGGCCGGGTCCCAAATCATGCGTACAAAGAACATACTCCATCAGGACGTCTAACTTCACTGAGCCTCAGTTTCTTCTTCTATAAAATGGGATGGATAAAGCTACGTCCCTCAAGATTTGCTGAGAGATGAAACAGGTAAAGTGTGTCCCACTGTGCCTGGCTCATGGCAGCTTCTATATAAATGGTGGCTATTAATAGCTCTAATTATGAGTTTCTAGTGGCTGAGCATTGAGGAGATAAGAAGGGGCTTAGTTTTCCTTGCTCTTCAGTCCCTCCCATTCCTCTCCCAAATATGAGATTTATATCTCCTTTTGCACCCACTAATATGCCCCAGCCACAATGGCCTGTTATCACATCCTAGGGATGACACAGTCCTGAGGCCAGATCCTTTTGTCACCTGCTGCTGGGGACTAGGATCAGCTCACTGATGCAGATTGTCCTGGGAGGTTTCCATAACAAAGTTGGGTAGGGGAGCAGGAATTCCCTCTACTCCTGAGGGGCGGCTGGTTCAGCTGGAGACATCCTTGTTCTCAAACTTCAGAAGGCTTTGGAATCGCCTGGAAGGCTGGTTAGGCAACCGATGGCTGGGCCCCACCCCAGTATTTCTGATTCAAGAGGTCTGGGGTGGGGCATTTCTAACAAGCTCCAGAGCTTCCGCTCTTCTCACTAAACTATGTTGACTCTTGAAAGAATGGAAATATATTTAATTAACATTACTGAAGTGGTGTCATGGCCAAAATCTATTGCTCCTGCTGGTCCAGGGACCACACTTTGAGAACCACAGAGCTAGATAAACGGGAAGGGCAGAACTGGATGGATGTGGCCCCTTCCTGTGAATTTCTCTTTCTTGGAGAGAGTGTTTGTTTGTGTTTTCTCTGAGTCATCTAGTGAATCTTCATGATTTCTGTTACTAAATGTCACTGTTGAGTAGCCTGATTTGAAATGGGGTATGAGGCAGTCCTGGAAACACAGCCCCATCTGAAGTCGGGGTGGGGTTAGGGGTCCCAGGCCTCAGTTAGGGAGTGGGCTCCTTGTCTACACAGGCTTCAGGGCTGATGCTGTCTTCTTGCCTCGGCTGGCATGCGTTGGCCTCCCAGGGCCCAGCAGGGCTTTCTTCACAGCTGGGCTGACTCATCTACCAGGTCAAGCCAGGGCCACAGGCACATGCTGACAATCTGGGGTAATTTGACACTAGACTCAAATGGACACCTTGAAGAATGGACTGCCTTTTTTTGGCAGGATGCAGTGACCTGTGACTGCTATGTGAAGGCCTGGGCACTGCTGAGGTCTGGACAGAGGTAGCCTGATGATCTGGCCAGGTGCTCAGCTCTCTGCAGTTGGCTCACTTCCTGCTGTCCGCTGTGCTTGGCATTTGACGGCAACTTGTCAACTCAGCATCAGATTTCAATGCTGTCCTGATTTTCCATTCTTCTGTTACCTCCTGTCTTGGGCTCACCACAGGCTCAACAACTTGACTTAACTTGGCGTTTCTGGATGTCTTCTGTAGAAATAGCTCTGACTCACTGGCCTTCCATCACCCCCTCATCCTGTAAGCCAATCAGCATGGGAAGACAGTGGGGTTTTTCCATGTACCTCTTTGGCTCTCTTATTGTTGATATCAAGCGACTTCAGCAATAGAGATTCATTTCATAAGAGAACTATGTGATGTTCCAGCAATGTCAGAGGCAAAGAAAGCTTTCCATTCATGTGGATCAGACTTAAGGAGGAAGACGAAGTGGAATCGTGGCCTCCTGTCATTTGTGGCAGGCTCCCACACCCCTGCCCCTGAAGTTCTGGGCACAGCCCATGATCTGTCAGGAGAACAGCAGGGCTCTGCATCTGGCAGGATTCTGCTCTGTGGAATCACAGATAAGCGGTTCCTATTTTTCTTCCAACACTGCAGAGAAATGACAAAATCCAGGGCCAGAGTTTTCATGAATTAAATAGAGTTGGAATGGATCTGAGAGCTCGTTGGGCCAAGGGGTGGCAAATGCATTTTATTTGTGCCAATAGCAATTATTTGGGAGGGGCTGGATGAAGCTCTGCATTAGAAGCCTACTTTGAGCTCTGGCAGAACTGGTACCCTGGTCTTACAGTCACATCTGTCTTGGGCATAGGATGAGAAAGTGGTTATATATTGCCATCACTGACGCAGCTCCGTTCTCTCCATTTATGGAACAGGAAGCTAGGTCCCAGTGAATGAAAGGTCTTTCCCAGTTCCTACAACTTGTTAGTGGTAAATTTAGGAATAGAATCTAGGTTTTCTGGCCCTATTCCAGTAACATTAATTCAATACATTTTCTTTTTTGTTTTTTTCTTGAGATGGAGTCTCACTCCCATTGCACAGGCTGGGGTGTGGTGCCACGATCTCAGCTCACTGCAACCTCCACCTCCCGGGTTCAAACGATTCTCAGCCTCTCGAGTAGCTGGGATTACAGATGTGCACTACCATGCCTGGCTAATTTTTATATTTTTAGTAGAGACGGGATTTTGCCATGTTGGCCAGGCTGGTCTAGAACTCCTGACCTCAGGTGATCTACCCACCTCGGCCTCCCAGAGTGCTAGGATTACAGGCGTGAGACACTGTGCCTGGCTGACATTTTCATTCTCATTGGAATAGATGCTTTGAAAACAATTGAGTCTGAGTTCAAATCCTTAATCCATCATTTACCAGCTGTGTGACCTTGAGCATGTCACTTAATGTCTCTGTGCTTCTGTTTCCTCATTTATTAAATGGAATAAACACACCCATTTTACTATTGGGAGGATCGAATGTGATCATGGTATGTGTAGCTCAGGGCCTCACCTAAATATTCAATGTATTTTTTTTTCCAACAGCAAATGACATGCATTATTAAGATGCCAGTCTTGGGGGCAGTTTGCACACCACAGTGATGGTATAATTGTGTAATTGTAGATCTAGCTTCCTCTCCTGTGAACTAATGGTTTGGGACCAGATTACCTTGAATTTTCCTCAAGCTCTAAAATTTCTATTATTGTAAATAAATGACTTTAAGAGATTTTTCTTTAGCTGTTTGTATGAGCTGGTACTTGGTAAAGGAGCCCTGGAGGGTTTTCTGGAGTCAAACAAGGGTCTTTCCAGGTGCAAAGGCCATTTTTAGGATTCTAATCTCTTCTATGCTGTGTGCAACTGATGGACTGAGACCTCTGCATTGCGGTAAAACGACTTTTCTTCTCAGCCTTTCAAGGTCAGGAAGTGGTCTGAGTTATCAGTGTCCTAGCACCCTGCATGGGCCTAGGATATGGAAGGTGGCTGACTTCATCGCTAGGGCTTGAGGAAAGCAGTCCAAGGCTCATCCATGGCCAGGGACTTGGAATTTACAAGGCCCAGGACTGAGTGAGCCTGTGACTCTGGGCCCCTGGCCCAGTCACTTCCTCTTGCAGCCTGTTGATCATTCCATGCATTAAATCGGGAAGCTGCTAGGTTACCCTGTGTCCTGGGGTGTGTGGCTAAATAGGCAGCGAGGAAATGCTGCAGCCTCTTTCACAGGGGGCTGGATGGAGCCGTAACACATTGAACAGCTGTACCTCCTCTGAAAAGCCATTTCAGGTGAACCAAAGCATTCTGCCCCTAGGAGGAAGAAAGGGAGGCAGTGAGGAGAGAATCAGGCCCAAAGAGCTGGGCCCAAGTGACATTTATAAATAGGAACATGGAAACTCACAGAAGAAGCCAAGCAAGGCAAAGGAGAATGGGCAAGTCTCAGTGAGACCATTTAAGACGTAAACAGCTAAGGAGAGTCTTTGAGGGCCGTTACGTAACTGTTTTCCCGAACCCGAATCATAGGAGCAATTTGTAGCTGGAAAGGGAAGCATCAGAAGCTTTGGTGCTTACCTTTGTTCATTCATTAATTCAGGCACTATTCACAGCCTCGTGTGCCCCAGACTCTGCTAGCATGGGAGAAAGGACCATAACAAAGGCATGGTCTCTGTTTCCAAGATTCCAGAAATGTAACCAGGGAGGAAGGCATATAAATAGCTTGCAGAAGCAACTGTAATTATCACAGTGCCATGGCATCCACTGTTGTGTTAAATCAGGTTTCTCTTGGTGGATGTTCATTGTGGTGTCTGCCTGGAACTCGTCCGCTTCTTGGTGGAAATGCATCCACCTTCTTTTTTTATTATTATTATTTTTTATTATTTTTATTTTTATTTTATTTTATTTATTTTTTTTGAGACGGAGTCTTGCTCTGTCGCCCAGGCTGGAGTGCAGTGGCGCAATCTCGGCTCACTGCAAGCTCCGCCTCCCGGGTTCACGCCATCCTCCTGCCTCAGCCTCTCCGAGTAGCTGGGACTACAGGCGCCCGCCACCACGCCTGGCTAATTTTTTTTTTTTTTTTTTTTGTATTTTTAGTAGAGACGGGGTTTCACCGTGGTCTCGATCTCCTGACCTCGTGATCCGCCCGCCTCGGCCTCCCAAAGTGCTGGGATTACAAGCGTGAGCCACCGCGCCCGGCCATCCACCTTCTTTAAGGAGTATTGTTCCTCAGCCCATCCCCCTCTGAATAAGCGCTGTCTGTCTGCACTCCTCTGACCCTAGTCATAGGAGAATGGCTAATGACCACAGTCAGGGCAATCAGAGTTCTTTTCTGGGATTCCTGTAAATGGAGCTTGGGAAATAAGAGTTTTTTTTTTTTTTTTCTTTTTTTCTTGGAAAGTGAAGCTATAAGGGAAGGCCAAGTGCTGTAGAGACCAGTCTCCTGCCTTAGAAAGATCAGCAGTTGAGGCCAGGTGCAGTGGCTCATGCCTGTAATCCTAACACTTTGGGAGGCCAAGGCGGGTGAGTCCCCTGAGGTCAGGAGTTCAAGACCAGCCTGGTCAAGATGGTGAAACCCCATCTGTACTAACAATACAAAAATTAGCCAGGCATGGTGGTGCGCACCTGTAATCCCACCTACTCCGGAGGCTGAGGCAGGATAATTGCTTGAACCTGGGAGGCAGAATTTGCAGTGAGCCGAGATTGTGCCACTGCACTCCAGCCTGGGCAACAGAGACTCTGTCTTTAAAAAAAAAAAGAGTGGGCAGTTAAGAAAATAAAAGTGATAGCCAGAAAGAAGCAGAGATAAGACACAAACACACACACACACACATACACACTCTCAGTGCAAGAGGGAGAGAAAAGCAGATAGTTGAGGGCCTTTGAGTCCCTGGTCTTACTCTCTACTGTACTTCTGCAGTTTACAAACACCAGCTACTCCCCTTTTTGTGTTTTTGCTCAAATTCAGTGTCTGTTGCTTACCATTAAGGGTCCCATCTAATAATAATATAGCCCCCACCAAGAAGAGAGGGAAGGGAACTGGCATTCCTACCTACTATAGACCAAGCATTTTTTAGGCACTTTGCAAACTGCCTGACTTAATTCTCTAAACAACCAGTGAGGTAGGGCTCAGCAGCCCCTTTTGATATTTCAAACAGTAAGAGAAGTTAAACAGCTTGCTCAAAGCACGGCAGCAGGAGTGAAGCAGAAGCAGGAAGTGGTATCATGCCCTGGGGTTATAGAGGCCAATCGAGAGATGCTGTCTAGGCCTTCAGGTAGTTGACAGGATTAAGCACATAGTCACAAAGAAAAATGTATTAGGTTGGTGCAGAAATAACTGTGGCTTTTGCAACCACTTTTTTTCTTTTTTTGGAGTTGCAGTTTCATTATTGCTGACCAGGCTGGCATGGTCTCGGCTCACTGCAGCCTCCACCTTCTGGGTTCAAGCAATTTTCCTGCCTCAGCCTCCCAAGTAGCTGGGATTACAGGCACCTGCCACCATTCCCGGCTAATTTTTTTGTATTTTTAGTAGAGATGGGGTTTCACCATGTTGGTCAGGCTGGTCTCAAACTCCTAACCTCAGGTGATCTGCCCGCCTCGGCCTCCCAAAGTGCTGGGATTACAGGCATGAGCCACCGCACCCGGCCTCACAACCACTTTTAATGGCAAAAACCCCAATGACTTTTGCACCAACCTAAACTCTAGCAATCCTTTTTGAATATAAAGAGGAAGGAGGTAGAGGAAAATCCCGACTTAAACCGAAGGATAAAAGGATGGGAAGGAGCTGTGGGCAGGAGGGAGGAGGGGCATGAATAACCAGTGGACAGAGCAGAGGGTGGGAGGCAGGAGAGGCCGAGGCATTTTTGGCAGGGAGCGGAGACCCAGTCGGAGGAAGCTGTTGCAGTGATGCAATGACTGCACTGAAGTAGAGGACACAGATGTCGGGAGCGATGGAGGGATTTGAGGGAAGTGGCGGGGGGACTTGGCAGGACTCAGTCACAGCTTGGACATAGTACAGAAGAGGAAGCAAGGCTGGCTTTCTGGTTCAGAGAAGTAAAGAAAGATTTCCATGTCTGGGCTGACAGAGTGGGACAAAAAAGTGGATGCTTTCCAGGGGTACTGAGTCTGTTTGGGATGGGGAACGGTGAGATGGAAGAAGAGAAGGAAATGTACTTGTCATTTTAATTACCACTGGGGGTTGGGCTCACATGGTGCAGTGGGTAAGAAAGCCAAAATTAAATGCAGTGAAATTTGTCCTGAAAATGGAATTCCTCAGCAGGTTAGAGAACCCTGTGCTAACAGCAATGGCTTTGACAATAGCTCCCATGAGGTCTGTCTTAGAGCACAATGCTTTGCACACTTCTTAGGCACTCAGTGTCTTTTTATTTTTAAGGAGGAAGGAAGGAAGAAGAGGAGAAAAAGAGAGAGAAAATACTGTATTCTCATTCTCAAAACTATACCTCAGTCAGCCAGCCAGCATCCTACACTGAGAGCCCAAGTTTGTAGCAGAGCAAAGCCACCATATCTGCCTTCTCAGGACCTTCTTCCTCTTTTGGAGACAGGGTCTACCGCCAAGGCTAAAGTGTAGTGGCGCTAGCATAGCTCACTGCAGCCTCAACCTTCTGGGCTCATGTGACCCTCCTGCCTCAGCCTCCTGAGTATCTAGGACTATAGGCACATGCCACCAAGCCTCGCTAATTTTAAAATATTTTTTATAGACATAGGGTCTTATTATGTTGTCCAGGCTGGTCTTGAACTCCTGGGCTCAAGTGACTCTCCCGCCTTGACCTGTTAAAGTATTGAGATTACAGGCGTGAGCCACCAAGCTTGGCCAAGGACCTTCTTAAAAGCTACTTTGATAATTGCAACAATTAGCTATGACATTGTTTCACTTCTTCAAGTAATAACAGAAAATACTTTATTCATCTGTTCGACCTTGGTAATGGTGTGAATTCAGTGTGGTACAGCCACACTGGTGTGCCCTGCACAATCTGGGGGACACTGTTCACAGAGGCAACAATGTGTTTGTGTCCTGGGAGTGGCGTGTGCATGACCAGCAGGATTTGACTGTGGTCTTGCATGAGAGGACCTTAGCTCAACTTCAAACTTGGTTTCTTAATGGTTGTGTGACTCTCTGAATGAGTCCCTTCATGTCTCTGGACCTGAAAATGGGGAAGCAAAATTGGACCAGATCAATGTTTCCAGAAGCATGTTTGCTAGAACGATCAATTCTATAGGCTATTTTTAGGTGTTATTTAATAAAACGGGTTCCAAGGTCAAAAAGCACCGGATTAAAATAAGTTAATATAGTGCGGCCTTTTTGTAAAGAAACTGTAAGATACGGATCTACAGAAACTATAAGATACGGATATGTGATAGAAAATACTTAATGTGGAATTAAAATTGCAGAGTTTGACATTTTTGACCAGGAATTTTTCTTTTTTAAACTGGTCCTGCTCTAGCTGGAAGGCTGCATGTCATTTTGTGACTGGAGTAGCTATATATATATTACTTTTTCAACTACGAAAGAATGTAAATTGATTATAGTGAAATTGGAAAATACAGATCAGTGAAAAGAAAATTTAAAACCACTTAGGGAAAACAAATATTTATAAAATGCTTCATTTCAAATGTAAAAACTAAAGTTACCCACTACCCTATAGAAATCCACAGTGATAACATTTTGGGTATTTCCTTCCAGACATTTTTTTCCCTCTACATATGTCAGCACTTCCCAGATGTGATGATGGTATTTGAAAGAGCATGATCTGGAAATCCTGAGCCGTGCTGCCACGAGAAAATGGATGCACAGAGGACAAGGCCAGGCAGCGCAGGTCTTCACTACACTGAGACTTTGCCTGAGTCCCATGGTGCCCCAGTGCCCTGGCCTGGGCACATCAGCACTGTCTTCTGTCCAGGCCCCATGAGTCTCAGATGGTAGGCCCTGGTGGTGGAAGGCTGGGTAGATGCCATGGGCCTTTCCCTAGGTCACAGCCACAGGTGAGCACTTGGTGTCTTACTACTCGGTGGAGAGGAAAGGTGTGCTGAAGGGTGGTAAGAGAGTGTGTCCAGGGGTGCAGACCAGAGTGGGCCATGCCTCATCTAGAGAGCAAGCATCTTCCAGAAAGGAGAGCCCTTGGCTCTTTTTACAGAAGCAATCAGAAAAACACCGGGCACCTCCCTGAAGACTGAATGTAAGAGGAAGAAGGGGCCGGGCACAGTGGCTCACGCCTGTAATCTCAGCACTTTGGGAGGCTGAGGCGAGTGGATCACTTGAGGTCAGGAGTTCAAGACCAGCCTGAACAACATGGTGAAACCCCATCTCTACTAAAAGTACAATATTAGCTGGGCATAGTGGCGCATGCCTGTAATCCCAGCTACTCGGGAGGCTGAGGCGGGAGAATCGCTTGAACCCAGGAGGCAAATGTTGCCGTGAGCCAAGATCTCACCACTGTACTCCAGCCTGGGTGACAGCATGAGACTCAGTCTCAAAAAAAAAAAAAAGAAGAAGAAGAAGAGGGGTTGTGTGTGTGTGTGTGTGTGTGTACATACGAGTGGGATCAGTAATATGACAGTATTGTCTTTTCCTTGGGTGTCGTTTATCCTGATGATGGATAATGGAGAATAAATGCCATTGGCCCATTGTTGCTTACAACTTCTCCCTTAAAGCATCTCAGAGACCGCAAGGTTGGCAACAATCGATGAGCAGTTTTGGAAGATCTCTCGCATTCTGATCGAAGGATGGAGGTTGGAATTGGCAGAGGGAGGCAGTCAGGGACAGGAGCTGGTCTCTATAGCCCCCCAACAAATTGTGGTCAATCTCTTTGAAGAAGAGAAAGACTTTAATCCCTTTACACCATTGTTTCCAATATATAGCATCAACACACCTGGTTCTATTCAGGATGATTTTAGATCATCCGAAGGCATGGCATGAAACAACACCAAATCAGAGTGAGGCAACAATTCTTTATTCTATTTTCTTTCAGTCTTTCTAATTATATATAGAGAAAGCAGGCCCTCAGGCAGTGTCTTCAGCAAGCAGCAGAAGCAGCAGCATGTGAGAATCTAATGATATTGCTGCTTTCCTGATAATCATTCTGAGTTACCCTCAGTTGCTGCAGAGAGTTACAGGGACAGGCATAAATCTTCCCAATTCTGGTTTATGATTTATAATAGTCATATAAGGTGTCCTTGTAATATGAATTTAAGTCAAAAGTGACTAGATTGGCCAGGTGGGCAGATCACTTGAGCTCAGGAGTTCGAGCCTAGCCTGGCCAACATGGTGAAACCCCAACTCTACTAAAAATAGAAAAAATTAGCTGGGTGTGGTGGTGGACACCTATAGTCCCAGCTACTTAGGAGGCTGAGGCAGGAGAATCGCTTGAACCTGGGAGGCGGCGGTTGCAGTGAGCGGAGAGTGTGCCACTAAACTCCAGCCTGGGTGACACAGCAAGACTCTGTCTCAAAAAAATAACAACAAAAAAACAATAAAAAGTGACTAGATTGAAAGTCAACTCCTGAGTAAATAATAGTAGGGGTGGTACAGAAATACCACGAATATCATAAAGATGGAACAGAAATGACTGAGGGTGAGGAGAGGCTGTTGAAGGAAGGAATTCAACAATAGATGAGCTGAGGATGTGCAAGCTGGATGTGCCGTGGGGAGGAAAGGTCTTTTTCGCCTACCTTCCAAAGTAGTTTTTCCAGAAAGATAATGAGGCACACTAGGGCCAGGTCTTCTTGTCCTGGGAAGGGAAAAGACACTTGTCTGTGATTCTGTGGTACTATGAGGCAAGATAGAAAAGGGAGTCTGGGCCTGGCATGGTAGCTCACGTCTGTAATCCCAGCACTTTGGGAGGCTGAGGCAGACGGATCACCTGAGGTCAGGAGTTCGAGGCAAGCCTGGTCAACATGGTGAAACCCGTCTCTACTAAAAATACAAAAACTAGCTGGGCGTGGTGGCGCATGCCTGTAATCCTAGCTATTCAGGAGGCTGAGGTAGGAGAATCACTTGAACCCATGAGGCGGAGGTTGCAGCGAGCCGAGATTGCATCGCCGCACTCCAGACTGGGCGACAGAGCAAGACTTCATCACACACACACACACACACACACACACACCAAAAACAGCAACAATAACAAAAGAAAAAAAAACAAAAAAAGAAAAGTCAGGTCTGGGGAGCTGAAGTGGCTGACAGAGGAGGAGGAGAATTATCTGCAGTGCTTCCGCAATTCAGGACACTCACCCAGTGCATCTCAAAGCCTGAGTCCTCATATCTCTTCTGGCTAAATGAGAGAAAGAATTGCTGGTGGATTCTACTGTGTTTTGCCTTGAGGTCATTATGGACAAAATTTCAGATCTATAAGGCCCACTGCTGAGGAGGGAGTGGACCTCTGTGAATCCTCTTAAGCAAAGGAATAAACATCCTAAGTTTGTGAGTAAAGCGTCCATCACATTCTCTCTCTGGAGCCATCACTGCTGTTTGGAGAGGTGGCTGTTGAGAGAGGCCATGACTGGGCAGAACCTGAGTTTTCTCTTGAAGATTTGTCCCTTATGAATCCAGCCCCTAGAAGACAGAGCAGCCAGCAGGCCTGTGGTATTTCAGTTTGGGTATAAAAACTTCAGGTTAATAATAAAACTCTTTTCTGGTTTTAAAAGTATATTCACGTGCATCAGCTCACATTTCTGAAAAAGCACTTAGAACAGCGCCTGAGGCAACGTAAGCATCATATAAATGTCGGTTTTGTGGTCATTCTTGTTTTATAATTATTATTATGTGTATCCTCACCCTGGCAGGCAGACAAGGCCATAGTCGATATTACAGTCATTTTATGGATAATAAAAAAAAGGCAGAGGGATTAAGTAACCTATTTAAATTCGCGTAGTAAACAAGTGGCAGAGCCAGGACTTGAAGCCAGGTTTTTAGGCTGCACATCTCAGCTTTAACAAATGATGGGAGACTTGTTCTCACATGTGGCTTTATTTGTCACCTAACCACCCTCTTAGGCAGGTAGGCACTGGGGGCAGTGCTCATGAGCTAGGCTTTTCAGCAAGAACCAGACATGGATATGTATTGGTTCTGTCACTTACCAGCCCTGTGACCTGGAGCTGGTTTTTTAACCTCTCTGGGCCCCACAATTTTCACTGGTAGGTGGAGTAACAGTAGTGCTGACATCCAGGGCTGTGGATGAGGATTGGGGAAGATATTTTGATATGAGTCTAGTGCTCAGCACACAATGGCAGTGATTATAATAACAACATGGTCATTTTTCAGATGAGAAAACTAGCTCAGAGAGCAAATGTGATTTTCTAAAGATTTGGGTTTCCTAGCTCCTAATTCCTAGTTCCTGCCACCACTGAAATCAGGACCATAGATGTTGCTCTCAGCATGACCATTAGTTTAGACAGCTGTAGGTAATCAGAGCCAGGCAATGCCCTCCCAAATACAACAATCACACACAGAAAAACATGGAACCCTTCTGCAGATGCCTTCCTTCGCTAGCCCTAACCTCATTCTGGTGTCATCTTTATTTGGTTCAAGCCCTACCCAGTATTTCTGTCTTCACCTGGATTTAAATGCTCCTGTGATCACACATAAGCTTTCATGCATCTATGTCTCGTTTCTATAATCATTACAGCGTAAGTGAACATATAATAGCTGCTTCTTCAGACCACACTTCCTCTCGGCAGTGCCTACCACAATCATGGTAGGTATTGACTGTATGTCTAGTGGCCCCACCTTTCCTCTGTAGCCCAAGCCACGTATCTTTGTTGCTTCCTTTTACTTCTTTGTTGGTCACAGTTTGTAGTTGCAGACAACAGAGTCCATTTCCATTTCTGAAAGAAAGATTTTTCCTTCTTTTTTCTTCTTCTCTCTCTTTTCCTCTCACTCATAGAATTATTCGAAGGGTAGACATCTGAGCTCTAGGCTAAGCTCCCAGGTCCACATGCAGATTTGTCCCATTCACGTCGATGCAGTTGTCCCTGAGATGAGAAACCACACGGCTTTTGCTGTCCCCTGTATAAGCAAAATGGATGCCCCCTGTCCAGCCTGTGTCCCTGCATAGGTTACTTCTGGATGGAATTCTCATACTGGTACATCTGGCTAGTTGAATCAGGCTCATTTCTGCCCCCAAGCTGTGAGGGAGGCTGGGGAATGTAGATTTTCTTTCTGCTCTGGGAAGGCAAGGGTAACATTGATGGAAATTATCCATGAGTTAATGGAGCATTTAAAGTATTTGGGGGACACAGAGCAAAGACAATGTGTGTAATGCATCTTCAGCATCCACATGTAATTGGTAAGCAAATTTCAGCAGTTCTAAATACGAACAATTCTGGGATTTATCCACTTCTTTCTACCCCACTGCAATCCTTTGGCTCACATGGACAATGGCAACAGCTTGTAAGTAGTCTCTCTGGCTCAGTCCCCTTTCTGCCCTATCTCGTGTATGTTTTGTAGCCAGTGTTACTCCTTTGCTTAAAATCCTCAAAGCTCCTGGTTGCTCTCAGAAGTGAGTTTAAACTTATAATTATGGCTTTTAAAATCCCTTGGAATCTCAGGCCGGGGGTGGTGGCTCACGTCTGTAATCCTGGCACTTTGGGAGGCTGAGGCAGGTGGATCACCTGAGGTCAGTAGTTCGAGACCAGCCTGGCCAACATGGTGAAACCCCGTATCCACTAAAAATACAAAGATTAGCTAGGCGTGGTGGTGGGCACCTGTAATCACAGCTACTTGGGAGGCTGAGGCAGGAGAATCACTTGAACCCGGGAGGTGGAGGTTGCAGTGAGCTGAGATCACACCACTTCACTCGAGCCTGGGTGACAGAGCCAGATTCTATCTCAAAACTAATAAATTAAAATTTAAAAATCTTTCAGAATCTGGAAGATGCTTCTCCAGGCCTTTTCACGTGCTGTTCCATCTGCCTGGGGGGCAATTTTGATGACTGTGTACCATTTCATCATAAAAGGACCAAACCGTTATTTAATCAAGCTGTTACTATTAGAAATCATATTGACTTAAAATATGTGCTCTTTTAAAAAATGTTGTAATAAACATTCTTTTAGCCAAATATTTTGAAATATTATTAGGATAGACTCTAAAAAATAGAATTGGAAGTCCTAGCTAGAGCATCAAGGCAAGAGAACTACAAAACACTGCTGAAAGAAATCATAAATGACACAAACAAATGGAAAAATATTCCATGCTCATAGATTGAAAGAATCAATATCATTAAAATGGTCATACTGCCCAAAGCAATTTACAGATTCAACACTGTTCCTATCAACTTACCAATGTCATTTTTCACAGAATTAGAATAAACTGTTCTAAAATTCATATGGAACCAAGAAAGAACCAAAAAGCCAAGGCAATCCTAAACAAAAAGAACAAAGCCTGAGGCATCAAATTACCCAAAATTAAACTGTACCAAAGCTACGGTAACCAAAACAACATGGCACTGGTACAAAAATAGACACATAGACTAATGAAACAGAATAGAGAAGCCAGAAATAAAGCCACATACCTTCAACCGTCTGATCTTCAACAAAGTCAACAATAACAAGCAATGGAGAAAGGACTCTCTATTTCATAAATGGTGCTGGGATAGCTGGCTAGCCATATGCAGAAGAATAAAAAGTAGATCTCTAACTTTCACCATGTAAAAAAATTAGCTCAAGATGGATTAAAGATTTTATTTTATTTTATTTTATTTTTTTGAGACTGAGTCTCACCCTGACACCCAGGCTGGAGTGCAGTTGCGCCATCTCGGCTCACTGCAACCTCCGCCTCCTGGGTTCAAGCAATTCTTCTGCCTCAGCCTCCTGAGTAGCTGAGATTACAGGCGCCTGCCACCATGTCCAGCTAATTTTTGTATTTTTAGTAGAGACAGGGTTTCACCATGTTGGTCAGGCTGGTCTCGAACTCCTGACCTCAGGTGATCTGCCCATCTTGGCCTCCCAAAGTGCTGGGATTACAGATGTGAGCCACCGCACCTGGCCAGATTAAAGATTTCAAATGTAAGACCTCAAACTATAAGAATCTTAAAAGAAAACCTAGGAAACACCATTCTGAACACTGGCATTGGGAAATAATTTGTGGCTAAGTCCTTAAAAGCAATTACAATAAAACCAAAAATTGACAAGCGGGACCTAATTAAACTAAAGAGTTTTGCACAGGAAAAGAAACTATCGATAGAGTAAAAGACAATGTACAGAATGGGAGAAAATATCTGCAAACTCTGCATCTGATAAAGGTCTAATATCCAAAACCTATAAGGAACCTAAACAATTCAACAAGCAAAAAACAAATAACCCCATTAAAAAGTGGGCAAAAGACATGAACAGATACTTTTTAAAGGAAGACATACAAGTGGCCACCAAACGTATGAAGAAATGCTCAACATCACTAATCATCAGAGGAATGCAAATCAAAACCACAATGAGATACCATCTCACACCAATAAGAATGGCTATTGTTTAAAAGTCAAAAACAACAACAACAGATACTGGTGAAGCTGTGGAGAAAAGGAAACACTTAAACACTGTTGGTGGGGATGTAAATTATTTCAGTCACTGTGGAAAGCAGTTAGGATATTTCTCAAAGAACTTAAACCAGAACTCTTAATACCATTTGACCCAGCAATCCCATTACTGGGTACATATCCAAAAGAAAATAAACCATTCTACCCAAAAGACACATGCCCTTGTATTTTCATTGCAGCACTATTCACAATAGTGAAGACATGGAATCAACTTAAGTTCCCATCAGTGGTGAATTGAATAAAGAAAATGTGGCACATATACCCCACGGAATACTATGCAGCCATATAAAGAATGAAATTATGTCCTTTGCAGCGACATGGATGCAGCTAATTCCTAAGCAAATTAATGCAGGAGCAGAAAACCAAATACCACATGTTCTTACTTATAAGTGGTAGCTAAACATTAGGTACTCAGGGACATAAAGATGGCAACAATAGACCCTGGGGACTAGTAGAGGGGGGTTGGAAGGAGCAGGGAAAGGATTAAAAACTGTTGGGTACTATGCTCACTACCTGGGTGGGTGATAAGGTCAGTTGTACCCCAAGCCTCAGCATCACACAATACACCCATGTAACAAACCTGTACATGTACCCACTGAATCTCAAACAAAAATTGGAATTATTATTATTATTATTATTATTATTGAGATGGAGTTTTGCTCTTGTTGCCCAGGCTGGAATGCCGTGGCGCGATCTCAGCTCACTGCAGCCTCCGCGCCCTGGGTTCAAGCAATTCTCCTGCCTTAGCCTCCCGAGTAGCTGGGATTACAGATGCCCGTCACCACGCCCAGCTAATTTTTGTAAAATATTGGAATTATTTTTTAAAAATAGAAATGTTGGGTCAGAAACTATAATTCTTTTCCTGAGATGTATGAAATTTATCTTTTTGTGCCTTTTAGTGAATTCTCTTACAGATTTCTTGAAGTTTGAGATTATGTCTTGTCTATACATCCCACCAACCAACCAATCAATCAATCAATCAATCAATCAATACTTGTTGAGGCACAGTACTGGGAACTGAAAACACAGTGTGAGAAGAATCAACAAAGTTCCTGCCTTTAAAGGAGGACATAACTGGACGATCACAAGACAATAACAGTGGGTATTAGCTTCAAAGTTACTTTCCCTGAGAAGCTTTTCCAGATAGCATGGTCTAGATCAGATCCCCGTGCTGAATGCTTACTTTCTATTTTTAAAAATCTTTTTATTTTGACCCAATCTAAAACTTGTAGCAAAGTTGCAAGAATAATACAAATAATTCTTGTATATTCTTTATCCAGATTCCCCAGGTATTAGCATTTTTCTTCATTTGATTTCTCTTTCACTAGACACACATAACACACAAACACAAACACACACATTATTTTATTTCTAAAATGTTTGAAAGTTGCAAACATGGTGTCCTTTTACCCCTACATGTTTTAGTATGTATTTTCTAAAAACAAGGATTATTCTTTTACAGAATCACAGTAAAATTATCAATTTATGAACATTAAAATGGACAGAACACTATTATCTAATGTATAGCTCTTATGCATATTCCGATCTGGTATCTATCTCTCTGTCTATCTTTTCACCAATTGTCCAATACTCCCCTTTATAGAAAGAGTAAGTCCTGGATGATGTGTTGTATCCAGTTTCATGTCTCTTTGACCTCTTTTCATCTTGAATAGTTCTAGTTCTTCCTTTGTCATTAATGACATTGACATTTTTGAAAAGTATGAGTCATTTAGCATAATGCCCCTCAGTGTGACTTGAGTTTCTCAGATGATTAGATTCAGGTTATGCATTTTTGGCAGGAATATTATAAAAGTACATTGCGCTCATTTTAGTGAATGATTTCAGGAGGCACACAATGTTCATCTCTCCCATTACTGATGATGTTAACTTTGGTTAAGGTGATGTTATTTTCTTCACTATAAAGTTACTATTTTCCCCTTTATAATTAATTATTATCTTTTGACAGAGGGGCTTTGAGGCTATAGAAATACCTTCTCAATCATTAAATTTTTCACCCACTAGTTTTAACATCTGTATCAATGGATGCTTGAATCAATTATTATTATGATAGTTGCCAAGTGATGGTTTTCTATTTCCATCATTCCTTCTACATTTATTCGTTGGTATTCTAATTTAAGAAATAGAGTTTCCTTCTCCCATATTATCCATGTATCAGTATGGACTCATGGGTTCTGTTTTTTTTTTTTTTTTTTTTGAGATGGAGTCTTCTCTGTCGCAGGGGCTGGAGTACAGTGGTGGTGTGATCTCAGCTCACTGCAGCCTCTGCCTCCCAGGTTCAAGAAATTCTCCTGCCTCAGCCTCCCAAGTAGCTGGGACTACAGGCGCGTGTCACCATGCCTGGCTAATTTTTTTATTTTTAGTAGAGATGAGTTTTCACCATGTTGGCCAGGATGGTCTTGATCTCCTTACCTCGCGATCCGCCCGCCTCAGTGGATTATAGGTGTGAGCCATCGCACCCAGCCAGGTTCTTATTTTACTCTATGGTTTAATAATTCACTACTATTGCTGTTTATTGTGATGCTCAAATTGTCCCAGAACTGGCCTGTAGTAGCCTCTTCAAGCTGTCTTCTATGTTCTTTTGACAAATTTCCATCATTCTTCAAGGACTTCCTTACTTCCTGGCACACCAAGATGTTTTAGGCTGACATCAGCAGCATGATGGGAGCATCAGGACAGCCTTTCTCAAAACTCTTCATGGTCTTTGGTTCTCTCCCCTGTTTCCTCCATCCCTGCTCTGGGGAAGGATGTCCTAGGAATTTGAACAGAGTGCACAAAATGAGGCTTAAGGCTCCTGATGCTTTGGCCAGTGATCTACCAGCCAGCAATCTGTGTCATCCAACAGTCCCTAGATCCGGGGACATATTGCTTCCCCACCTGTCCTCCCCTTGATACCTGGATTTTTAAAGGCCTTGACTTGCTTCCACTTCAGATTTCTCTTCTCTGTGAGCATTCCCGGTTCCCGGGCTGAGTATCGGTTTGATTTGAATTTAAGGAAAGTAATTGCCACATTACTCAATAGTATATCTTTTGTGGCGATGATTGTATTCTGAACAACAGAGTAAAGGCAATGTTTGGACTGTGGAATCCTGGCTCTGCCATTTTCTAGCTCTGTGTTTTTGGGCAAGATGTTTAACCTCCCTAAGTCTTAGTCTTCTCATTTGTAAAATGACGATAGTAAATATCCATTTTGAAAAGACATTGTGAAGAAATATCCAACAATGCTTTGGAAAATAGTACCTGGTACCTGGTGTTATTAAATACTGGCTTCCCCTCTCTCCCAGTATCCCTTTATCAGATCTTGTTGGAGGACTCCGACTGGCCTTGCATGGGTCTTTAAACTAATCTCTGTAGCCTGGAGAATGCTGTATTCTGATTAGATGAGCCTGGATCATTTGCCTATCTCTTTGGGGATAGGGTGGGAATAGGGTGAAGGATGCTTAGTTCCACCTGATCCACATGGAATGTACTCAAACAGGAAAGAAGGGGGAGGGGGGAAAGGTGAACAAACAGATGTCCATGCAGCTCTTAACCCTCACCTGTCCTTGTTGACGACCCCTCTGTTTCTGACTTATTCCTTCCCCCTTTTCCCACCATTTTTAAAACTTCCAAGCTCAGCATTTCATTCAAATGGGTCTGATATCTGAATGTTCAATAAATATGCATTGATTGAATAAATAAGTAATGGCTTTTTTTCTTACTCCATCTGGGGAATTTTTAATACCTGCAGGAAGCCTTCTTATAGGTCTGAAAGGACAAGTGAAGGAATCTAGAACTCTAAGGAAGAGCTGTAGAGAGGGGCACCCAACAGGAGCCAACGCCTTGGGTGGAGGAATGCAATCAACCGTAGGCAACCCTGTAGAGCCATGCTCTAGGGAATAAATACCCAACTTCATTCTTCTTCCACCTGCTAATCTCCTCTTGATGCCTCTCCCTGGCCATACACAACCTGAAGTCAGAGGGCAAAGCAGCCTACTAATGTAGTCCATCTGGGTCAGCTTCCTGGGGGCACAGAGCAGGCGGGAGAAGTAGTCAACAGATCTGGAGGAGGAAACAGAAAGTATCCAGTATACTCTTGTATCTTTAGCACCAAGGCACAGTGTTATCAGTGAACTGATTAATTCATTAATTTGCCTGATAATTCTTGAGCTTATATGTTACCTCTTAAAAGCATTCCCTGATGTCCCCAGCCAGAGCTTTTCTCTCTTTGCTCATTACCCCTTTTTATTTTTATTTTATTTTATTTTATTTTTTGAGACAGAGTCTCACTCTGTCACCCAGGCTGGAGGGCAGTAGTGCGATTTCAGCTCACTGCAACCTCTGTCTCTGGGGTTCAAGCGATTCTCCTGCCTCAGCCTCCTGAGTAGCTGGGACTAGAGGCATGTGCCACCACGCCCAGCTCATTATTATTATTATTATTATTGTATTTTTAGTAGAGACAGGGTTTCACCATGTGGGCCAGGCTGGTCTCAAACTCCTGACCTCAGGTAATCCGCCTACCTCGGTCTCACAAAATGCTGGGATTTTAGGCGTTAGCCACCACACCTGGCCTCATTTCCCCTTTTAAACACTTCCTGAGAGTTACCATAAGCATTGCTCACACATCTGTCTCCTCCCCGAGGCCCCTCTGAGCTCCCTAAAGCAGGGGCTTGTTTGAATTCATCTGAGCACCTCCAAAACTGAGCACAGGAGGCTGACTCAGAGCAGTGTTTAGAATGTGCTCTGAAAGTGAACAGCCATGTGGATGATTCATTGAATTGAACTGATGCAAAAGACCTTGCCTGAGATGGTCCAGTTGTCAGCCCATGGAAGGTGGGTGGTGGAGCATGTTCTTTGCACACTGGCTGTGTAGGTGTTAGGGCCTTATGTGAGACTGCAGGGGGACTTTGGGATTGAGGGATTGTGGCTGACTATGGCAGACAATTGAAGTACGACCCCGTCCTGGAGCCCCTTCCTGAGAGTTAGCAGTCCACTGTCATAGTTCTAGCTGCTACATGTGACAGGCACTCCATCTTGGTAGTTAACAGGATGAATATTGGAGCCAGACCACCTGGTCTCAAATCCTGGCTGTGTGACCTCAAACAAAATCCTCAACCCATCTACAAAATGGAGATGATAAGTTAACCTGGTAAAATTATTATAAGGACTAAGAGAGTTAATTCATATAAGGTTCTAGTGACAGAATTTAGCCCTTATTTGTAGATATATTCATTTACTTACTATAACTTCCAATTTGCAGGTGGGAAAGCTGAGGCACAGAGAGGTTAAATAAATTGTCCGTGTTCACACAGCCACTAAGTGGTAGGGCCAGAATTTAAGCACACACCATTTGGCCCTTAGTGACCTGTCCTGAACCATTGTACCATTTGGCTTTGCTCCATGTGGGCAAGTCCTTAAAGAATATTATTACAGGAGCTGGGAGCTGGAGGAAAGGAGAAGCTCAAAATGGAAAGTTCTGTAATAATGAGTATAAGGATAATGGTGTTTTATTGCTCAGCAAGATCTGATGGCAAGAACAAATTTCAATTCCCATTTTTCTAAGTGTCTTCTCCTTAAACAAGATAATGCAGATAAATCCATAATAATTAGCTCACTTTCCTCAGACTGGGTCCTGGAAATAAATGAACTAATGAAAAGGCCTTCATCTCTGATGTTACAACCTTGGGCAATGGACCGGTGAAGGTCAGGCACTAATTTTGATGTACAGGATGTGGTAGGAGGAGGAACTATCTAAGACTTTGCTACCCAAATGCTGCTCCTTAGACCAGCAGTGAAGACTCACCTGGGAGCTTGTTGGAAATGTAGAATCGCTTTCCTCAACCCAGACCTATTGAATCTGAATCTGTATTCAACGTTGAAACAATTTTTAACAAAGTAATTCATATGCACATTAAAGTTTGAAACACTATTACTGATGCTTGAGTCCTACATATCTCCACCCCACCCTCTCCCCACCGAGTCAGAAATTCTTTTTTTTCTTTTTTTTTTTTGTTTTTTTGAGACGGAGTCTCGCTCTGTCACCCAGGCTGGAGTGCTGTGGCACTTTTTAAATTTTATTATTATTATACTTTAAGTTTTAGGGTACATGTGCACAATGTGCAGGTTTATTACATATGTATGCATGTGCCATGTTGGTGTGCTGCACCCATTAACTCATCATTTAGCATTAGGTATATCTCCTAATGCTATCTCTCCCCCCTCCCCCCACCCCACAACAGTCCCTGGAGTGTGATGTTCCCCTTCCTGTGTCCATGTGTTCTCATTGTTCAATTCCCACCTATGAGTGAGAACATGTGGTGTTTGGTTTTTCGTCCTTGCGATAGTTTGCTAAGAATGATGGTTTCCAGCTTCATCCATGTCCCTACAAAGGACATGAACTCATCATTTTTTATGGCTGCATAGTATTCCATGGTGTATATGTGCCACATTTTCTTAATCCAGTCTATCATTGTTGGACATTTGGCTTGGTTCTAAGTCTTTGCTATTGTGAATAGTGCCACAATAAACATACGTGTGCGTGTGTCTTTATAGCAGCATGATTTATAGTCCTTTGGGTATATACCCTGTAATGGGATGGTTGGGTCAAATGGTATTTCTAGTTCTAGATCCCTGAGGAATCGCCACACTGACTTCCACAATGGTTGAACTAGTTTACAGTCCCACCAACAGTGTAAAAGTTTTCCTATTTCTCCACATCCTCTCCAGCACCTGTTGTTTCCTGACTTTTTAATGATCGCCATTCTAACTGGTGTGAGATGGTATCTCATTGTGGTTTTGATTTGCGTTTCTCTGATGGCCAGTGATGATGAGCATTTTTTCATGTGTTTTTTGGCTGCATAAATGTCTTCTTTTGAGAAGTGTCTGTCCATGTCCTTTGCCCACTTTTTGATGGGGTTGTTTGTTTTTTTCTTGTAAATTTGTTTGAGTTCATTGTAGATTCTGGATATTAGCCCTTTGTCAGATGAGTAGGTTGCAAAAATTTTCTCCCATTCTGTAGCTTGCCTGTTCACTCTGATGGTAGTTTCTTTTGCTGTGCAGAAGCTCTTGAGTTTAATTAGATCCCATTTGTCAATTTTGGCTTTTGTTGCCATTGCTTTTGGTGTTTTAGACATGAAGTCCTAGCCCACGCCTATGTCCTGAATGGTATTGCCTAGGTTTTCTTCTAGGGTTTTTATGGTTTTAGGTCTAACATGTAAGTCTTTAATCCCTCTTGAATTAATTTTTGTATAAGGTGTAAGGAAGGGATCCAGTTTCAGCTTTCTACATATGGCTAGCCAGTTTTCCCAGCACCATTTATTAAATAGGGAATCCTTTCCCCATTGCTTGTTTTTGTCAGGTTTGTCAAAGATCAGATAGTTGTAGATATGCGGCATCATTTCTGAGGCCTCTGTTCTGCTCCATTGATCTATGTCTCTGTTGTGGTACAAGTACCATGCTGTTTTGGTTACTGTAGCCTTGTAGTATAATTTGAAGTCAGGTAGCGTGATGCCTCCAGCTTTGTTCTTTTGGCTTAGGATTGACTTGGCGATGCAGGCTCTTTTTTGGTTCCATATGAACTTGAAAGTAGTTTTTTCCAATTCTGTGAAGAAAGTCATTGGTAGCTTGATGGGGATGGCATTGAATCTATAAATTACCTTGGGCAGTATGACCATTTTCACGATATTGATTCTTCCAACCCATGAGCATGGAATGTTCTTCCATTTGTTTGTATCCTCTTTAAGTAACTGGCCTGGGCATTAAGATTTTTCAAAACTCCCCATCTTCCAACGTGGGGATTCCAACATGCAGCAAAGTTTGAGAACCACCGTTCTAAGGAGATGAGCCCCAGAGAAGGGAGCAGCTATAGCTGGCATACTGTCCTCCTGTTGAGACAGACTTCAGACTCTACCCAAGTGCTCTGATTTTAATTGCAGATGCTCAGGACAGCCTAGTCCTCGTCCAGCAGGAGCCACAAAGTGCCTTCTGCCACTAGCCACAGCCATTTTACAAAATGCCTGGGCCACAAAGCTGCTTTGCCGTGAACCCTGGGCAGAAATTAGGAGTGGAAGGATGAGTATTATCACTTCCTTCTATCACTTCTATTATTCATTATGCCCAGTCAATTGGTCTAATTTTTATTTTTAAAAGCTTCCTTCCTATTGAGGAATTTGGCTGATTCATGGAGATATGTTTGGAAGGATTTAGATAAGTTTTGGGCTGGAATTTAGGAAACCATGAATTCTTCCAGAAAAGGTCAGAGGAAAATCTACTTTCTGTTGTGAAATTAAATAATTCAAACCTAAATCTGGTGGAACTTTAAATTATGTTGAGCTTTGAGAGCAATGCGGCCATGTGACCTGAGTCATATAGCATGCAGCTGCAACTTCTGCTTTTTCCTGTAAATGATTCGGAAGGACTGAATGATGCCAGAGTTAAGACCTTTCCAGGCCATTACCCCTCCTTATGGAATGTTAAAGGAAACTTCCTTGGCATGCAACAAGCTGTAACCAATCAAATCACTGTCCTATGTACTGACCTTGCATGGAAAATGTTGTAACCCTACTACACTTCTCTGTTTCTGCCTTATAAGTGAAACCTTAACTTCTCCACCTTGGAGCACTGACCCCATTCCTTTGGAGTCTGTTTCCCAAGTGGCTATCCTCAAGCTTTGTGCTGAAATAAACTCAATACTTCATCATATTTTCTGAATTTCATTATTTGAGGGTGACACTTTAATAACACTCTAGTGGGGAAAATTTTCTTCCCTTCTTTTTTTGAGGTAGGTTTGATTACGAATTGAACAAGGAAACTGGACCTAAGAGAGAGAGAGAGAGACAGGCCTCACTGAGTGGAGCTAAAGAGCATATAAGACTACAAAGCCGAGACATTCAGGGACCAGCCACATATCTGCCACTGAATACATCTGAAAACAGCCAACCTACGTGCTTACTCTGTGCTAACCTTCATTCTAAGGGCTGGGCAAGGATGACTTAATCCTCATAATAGCCCTATAATGTGGGAATTGTTGTCATATCCACTTTACAGAGATTATCATCAAGGTTTAGAAGAGTTACGTGACTTGCTCGGGGTTGCTCGGCTTGTAACTGCTTGAGCTGGCCTTCCAAATCAGGCCTCCCAACGGACTCCCAAGCCCACTGCCTCGGATATACCACACTTTCCACTGAGAAGTAGCATGCTGGAATTCTAAGAAGGTGTCATTTTAATTCTGAAACAATGGAGGAATAATTTTACAAAGAGGCCAGATGGAAAGAGTTGGATAAAGGAATAATACGAAAGCACTCCTCAGTCTGAGCAACATTTGGAAGAGGTTACACTGCAACTTAATTTAGGTGAGTCTTTTTCTGGGGACAAGGAAATGTCCTTGTGGTCAACTCAGTAGAATTTCATTTTAACAGAGCCAGTGGATTCTCAGGTTTCTGAGAACCAGCACTCCACTGCTTTTTGTCATTAGCATGTAACTGCTGTTCAAGTCAAACTGGTGTTTAGTGACTATGAAGTAGCAAAAGAAATCTGAGATGAAAATGCAAACAAATCTGCTTGCATGCTGCGGTCACCGTCTTTTGCAAGTTTATTCAACCAGTGTTCATTGAGTGGGTGCCTTGTGCCACATCCTGTGCTTCACGGATTACAGTAGCCCACTTATCCTTGAGGAGTGGGCATAGTACCCCGGTCTAGAGATGGGAGCACTGAGGTTCAGTGAAGATCTGATCTAGGTCTCAGGCTGACTCCAGAGCTTGTCCTCTTTACTGTATATCCTCTTGACTTTAGAGTCCAAGGGATCTCCCTTTATAGTCCAAAGGAATCTTTCTTGGCATGTAACAAGCACAATCTTAAACTTCTTAAGCTTCAGATAGACCTGGGGTGTTGATTAACAGGCAGATTCCTGGGCCCTACTTCAAGTGAATCTGATTCTAGAAGTCTGGAGTTGGGGACCCAGAATTTACATGTTCAGTCCTAATCCCCAATTTAGCGGTCTGAAGACTGAACTTAGTGAGTGCTATGTCAGTACTTCTCCCAGCCCCAGTCCCTGCCGTAAGAAATTCACAGCTCAATCAGAGAAGGCAGACACACGATGGATTATTACAACACAACCTTATAATCTCTAAAAAGAGGTTAGGTCCTAGGATGTTCAGGCATCTGTTGTCCAGGTAGAAAGAAGCAGCTGTTGGTGGGAGCAACGCATGGCACGAAGGGAAGCAGAGCTACAGCCCTTTCCCCAGAATCCCTGTGACAGCAGACACTCCCTTTATAAACTCAGGCTTCATGCCCTTGCACCTAGCACCACCCCACCCAAACACCACACACACACACACACACACACACATGTTTACACACACACACACACACTCTGCACCTCTCATTAATGATCAAGTCCTGTTGGCCAGAGCTTCCAAATGCTCTGAAATCTATGCATTCTTCTCGTCCTCACTGGTATTACTGTAGTGCAATCCACCATCTCTCCCCTCTACCATGCAATAGCCTTCTAAAGGCACTCGTCCTTGCTCCCCTCTAACTCATTTTCTACAGTATCCAGGGTGATCTTTTGAAAATGTAAATCAGATTTACACATCACCGCCACCCCCATTTTAAGCTTCTCTATAGACTAAAGCCCAGGTCATTATGTGTCTTGGTCTGCAAGCCTTTTCCCCATCTGGTGCTGCTTTCGAGGCTCACCTCCCTTATCCCTGGCACTCTGTGGTCCTCATGCAAAGCCATGTGCAATTCTTCAAACCTGTTCTTTCTCCCTAGCTTTTTCATAGACCGCTCCCGCTGCCTGGAATGCCCTCCCCACCTCCGTCTGGGTAATGCTCAGAGTGCAGGGCTCTGGTCAGATGCTACTTACTCCAGGAAGCCTTGTGACCCCCTCATACCACGTGAATTGAGTGCCCCTCATCTGTCTCTCACAGTCCTGCGCATTTCTTCTCCGTGCACTCTGCACCCAGCCCCTGTATTTTGACTGCTTATTGCTCTCTCTTCTCCACTGGACTATAAACCCCATTAGGATAAGTGCCCTCTTATCTTGACCTCCCTGTGTGTCTGAGTCATGCACAATGCTGTGCTCAGGATGGGCTTGTGCCATATTTTTTGAGTGAAGGAATGGACAATGGTGGGTGATGAGTGTCATCTGTCCTGGTAATTTGGTCTCAAAGACCCTTCCAGCCTTGTTCCCAAGGGCCCCTTACTATTCACTTTCATCTTGGACCTAGAGGACTTGACTCCATGGTCCAGAAATGTACATTTTTGACAAGGTCTGTCATTTGATGCTAATGTAGGTGATTGCAGAATCTTTTTTTTTTTTTTTTGAGATGGAGTCTCTCTCTGTTGCCCAGCCTGGAGTGCAATGGCATGATATCGGCTCACTGCAACCTCCGCCTCCTGGGTTCAAGCAATTCTCCTTCCTCAGCCTGCTGAGTAGCTGAGACTACAGGCATGCACCACCATGCCCGGCTAATTTTTGTATTTTTAGTAGAGACGGGGTTTCACCATGTTGGCCAGGGGCTGGTCTCGAACTCCTGACCTCAGGTGATCCTCCTGCCTCGGCCTCCCAAAGTGCTGGGATTACAGGTGTGAGCCACTGCCCCCAGTCCCTGAATCTTACTTGGAGAAATTCTGCTGGGTCATTTTCAGGCAGGGCTGAGGGGTGCGGGGACTCTCTGAGGGGTGGGAGGACTCTCTGAGGGGTGGGGCTTGTCTTCTCTCTGGAAGGGGGACAAATGTCTTACCATGGGGGTAGAAGAAAAGAGCATAAAAGAGGGCAGAGCCAGTTCCTGTGGGCCTGTCCTATGTTAACAACAACATAATGACAGCTAATATTATAGGATGCACGCTATGCACTAGGCCTCACGCTAAGTGCTGTTTGTGGATTATCTCATTTAATCTTTCCAACCACCTGCTGAGTTGAGTACTATTATTCCCATTCTACACACATTGAAACTGACGATTAGAAATTGTAAGTAAGCTGCCAGTGACTGGCAGATCTTAAATTCGGTCACTCCATGACTTTTCCTAGAATGGAGGGATGGAAGGTGCAGTGATTTCGGACTAGAAATGAATCTATGGAAAATAAAGGTTCAGATGGAAGTGAAAAGGAGAAAAAAGGTGGGATCAGAAGAAAAGAACTAAGAGGTAGAATTCCAAGCTCATTAACAGCTGGTCCTTCTGATGTTCCCGGCTGTAAGATGCCATTACTACATAATAAGCCCTGGAAATCAAATTAGTGTGTCCCAGCCCAACCAGCCTAAGACCATCAGGGACAACCACGTAGTCTGACAGAATCAGATTTATTGACACGTTGTAATGAGGGAGATCACACACCACAGAATCACGGAGAGTCTCACCAAATAAAGGAAGATGGAGTTATGCTAGGATTTGGGGTAAGTATGGAGGTCAGGGAGAGCTGAAATGAAGCGGAGTTTTTACAAGCACGAAACAAATCAAGGCTGTGTATAAAGCGACCGTCAGTTCTGAACAGCAAAGTGGAGGCAGGCTGCTGTTTCCTTGGAAACTACCAAGTGAAGGTAGACATGAAATGTTGTGTCTAGAAACTCCTTATCTGAAACTCTGTAATGGAGTTGGAAATCCATGCTGCTTTTTTGTGTCAAAGTGACTTGGATCCTCCAGGCCAGAGTGGGCTATCTCATTCTTACTGAAATGATTTCAGATGGTGATGTTTCTAATAGTCTATGATTTTAGAGCACAAAGTCCCTCAGTGAGTAAGAAAGTAACAGTCACAGAGAAGGCTTTGCTATCACATGTTGTGGCTCCTGGGGAGAAATAGTGTCTCCTATCCACACAGCTGTTGACTGTATCTGTGCTGGCATTCTTCTCTGTCTTATCTTTTTCTGTTGTCTTAATTGCCTTATTCTGCCTGATCTGTGTTTAGTCTGATGAATGGCTAGGCAGAATTTTTAAATTTATATTTAATTTTTAACATGTATCTTTTTATTCCCACAAATCTCATTTTAAAATTGACAAAAATTATACGTATTTATGGTGTACAACATGTTTCAAAATACGTACACATTGTGGAATGGCTAAATTGAACTAATTAGCGCATGCATTAACCCCATACCATTTATTTGTGACAAGGACACTTAAAATCTACTTTCTTCACAATTTTCAAGTATGAAACACATTGTTCTTCACTATAGTCACCATATTGTACAATAGATCTCTTAAACTTATTCCTTCCGTGTAACTGAAACTTTTGTATTCTTAGACAAAATCTCTGCAATCCCTGAGGCAGATTTTTACTTTCTCATTCTTGGCTAATTTTTATTTTCTTAGGGCTCACATGTGTATCGGTTTCCTGTGGCTGTCGTAACAAAGTACCACCAACTGGGTGGCTTAAAACAGTAGAAAGACACTGTCTCATGGTTCTAGAGGCCAGAAGACCAACATCAAGGTGTTGGTAGGGTTGGTTCCCTGTGGGAGAGTCTTCTAGCCCTCTCTTTCAGTTTCTAGTGGCAGCTGCCAGTCCTTGATGTTCCTTTTCTTGTAGATGCTTCACTCCAATCTCTGCCTCTATCTTTGCATGGTGTTCTCCCAGTGTCTGTCTTCACATGAGGTCTTCTTTCAAGGACACCAGTGTTATTCAATTAATTAGGGGCCCACACTACTCCAGGATGACCTTATTTCAATTTAGCTAATTACATTGCAAATACTTTATTTCCAAATAAGGTCACATTCTGATTCCTGAAGGTTAGGACTTCAACATAACCTTTTTGGAGGGACACAATTTAACTTTTAACAATGAGGAACAGAACACATTTGTTTCTGGGCCAGGGCCTAATGAGAATTAGTGCCTTGTCGCTACTCAAGTGTGGTCCACAGACAGGCAGCTTCTCCTCACCTGGGAGTGTACTAGAAATGCAGAATCTGGGATCCTGCTCCAGTCCAACGCATCAGAACCTATATTTCAACATTATCCCCATGTGATTTGTCTGCACATTAAATATGCAAAATAGAGTTAGTGCAAAAGCTTATTGCCCAATAGCAGCCCTGGGGACACTGCCAGTTTAAAATCTATTGGTTATTAGGAATTAAGATCCTGAAAGAAACCACCCCAGCCAGATATGGTGGTGCATGCCTGTAGTTCCAGCTATTCAGGAGGAAGAGGTGGGAGAATTGGCTTGAACCCAAGAGTTCAGCCTGAGCCATATAACAAGATCCCATCTCTAAAACAAACCAAAACGAAAACAACCCTTTGAAGAAACCAGCAACTGTAACAGTGGGACACAGCTAAAGAGGAGAGATTGGATTTGGGTTGTAGGTCTGCTGAGGCCTTAGGGAAGGCTGATGGGGAAGGAAGAGGAGGGAGCAGAACTGGGGCTGCCGGAATTACCCCAGCTGTTTCCAAACAGTGCAGACATCACATAAGCACTGTAGGCCTCACTTTCCTCATCTGTAAAGTGGGCTAATATCTCCTATCCCAGTGACTGGTGTGAGAATTAAGTGGGAAAATATACCCGAAGTGTCCAGGATAGGATCTAGCAAGGATAAATGCAAAATGAATAGCAGTTGAAGACACACAGATTGGGTCCAGCCTGAAAGAGGCAGCTGGGAAGGGGAGGCAGCTCATTCTGTCATGTGTTCATTCATTCCACATTTAGTACCTCCTCTGTGCCTGACGCTATAGTAACAGGAGTAAGTCCTCCTGTGACTCATGGTTATATGGAGGAGAAAATGAGCAAGTTTCTGAGCACTAACAATGGAAGCTGACTCAGGAACTTCTCACAGTGTGGCCCACGGGTATCAGATGGGGCACTCTGGGCCCCAGCTTGCAACAGGCAGGCTAATTCCAGGCTTTACCACATGGTTTTATGCTCCTCTGCCTCCTTTCTTCTCATCAGTTTGGTTCCAAAAAAAAAAAAAAAAAAAAAATGGTGGATGTGAGTCTGTAGCTGTCAGATTTAGGTGAGTCTAGCCAGTTAAAAACAACAAGGCCCAGCACTTTGGGAGGCCGAAGCGGCTGGATCACGAGGTCGGGAGATCGAGACCATCCTGGCTAACATGGTGAAACCCCATCTCTACTAAAAATACAAAAAAAAATTAGCCGGGCGTAGTGGCGGGCACCTGTAGTCCCAGCTACTCGGGAGGCTAAGGCAGGAGAATGGTGTGAACCCGGGAGATGGAGCTTGCAGTGAGCCAAGATCATGCCACTGCACTCCAGCCTGGGCGATAGAGCTAGACTCCGTCTCAAAAACAAAACAAAACAAAAAAACAAACAAACAAACAAAAAAACAAACAAACAAAAAACAAACAAAAAAACCACAAGGCAGCTTCCATTCTGGAGAACGTAATGGATAGATTGTCTCATTTAAGTTTCCGGGCAACACTTTGAGGGGTGGTAGGGGTAAACCAAACCGATGTCAGCAAACCTAGCAAACCTAGGTCTGAATGCAGCATAATTTGGATAAGCTGCTTAACTCTGAGTTTCCTAATTTTTTTTTTTTGTTTGTTTTGTTCTTTTTTGAGACAGTCTCAATCTGTCACCCAGGCTGGAGTGCAGTGGCACGATCTCGGCTCACTACAATCTCCGCCTCCCGGGTTCAAGAGATTCTCCTGCCTCAGCCTCCTGAGTAGCTGGGATTACAGGCCCCCACCACCACACCTGGCTAATTTTTGTATTTTTAGTAGAGATGGGGCTTTCACCATGTTGCCCAGGCTGGTCTCGAACTGCTGACCTCAAGTGATCTACCTGTCTCGGCCTCCCAAAGTGCAAGGATTACAGGTAAGGGCCACCGCACCCAGCCTCCTCCTTATTTTTAAGTGGGATAATAATGGTACCTACCACACAGTGCCTGGCACATGTTGATAACGTTAGTCTTTTGTAGAATTGAATCTTTCAAGTGTCAGTGGCAAGTGGACCTCCTGCTGCCTTTCCCCCTGGGAGACACTAGGTGCTATCCTGACTCTGAAAGAGACACCCTCTGCTCCCCACAAGTTCTCAGATGCCAGGTGGGCTTCCCGGAGCACCTACAATGCTTTAGCCTAGGCTTTACTGAATTGTAAAGAAGAGAAAGAAGAAATTTGACATTCTATTTCAGAGTAATGAGCAAATTGCCATTTCTTAACGTTATTTCTAAGCCATTATGAAGAATTCAACAATCAGCGCTAATGAAGAGAAATAAATACCACATGGGAAGAACTCTGGGCACCAGCTTCAAACTCGTTCTGAATTTGGGCTCTGGGAATAATCCAATTTCCTGAAAAATGTTGCCTTTTTTTCTTTCTATCTCTCACCTGCTCTCCAGTGGAGAGGGTAAGAAAGGTTAAATGAGAAAGAAGGACATTCAAGTTGTGATCAAAGCAATTGGAAGACTTTCCATTATCCTGCTTTAGTTTTCATCATAGAACTTCTCAATTTTCAATAATTACAGTTTGTTTTTTCTGCTTTCTCCCTGCACTATAATCAAAGCTGCATGAGACTGGCAATTTTGTTTGATTCACCCTGGCACCCAGCACAGTGTCTGGCACATAAAAGCACATGCCCAGTAAATGTGGGTTGAATGCATAAATGAATGATATACTCAAGAAGTTGCTCTAAACCCTGACAATAATTCAACAATACTGCAGGTTTTTTAAAAAATTCAAGTTTCCAGATTCTTCATCCCAGAAATTGATTCAGAAATTCTGGCATGGGTCCCCAAAAAGAGCATTTTTAAATATCTGTTTATATCTCTGGAGGGATCCATGAGAAATTAATAATATCAGTTGCTTATAGGGAGGGGAATGGGGCAGATGGGGGGCCACAGATAATAGGGAGACTTTTAACTGAATCTCCCTCTGTGTTTTTTAAAAATGTGAGTAATATATCATGGACTGTTAAAAGAAAAAAAAATTAAATTAAAGAATAAGAATGTTTAGTCCAGGTGATACGCAGCCAGGGTTGAAAATTACCCATTACAGCCAAGTTGCTATTTCAAAGAGCAGCTGGGATTGGGCAGCAGTATTGAGAGGTGGGCCGCCTGCTCAGCTTGAGTAACAGGCTGTCACGTAGGCAGGCTGGGAGGAGAATTTACTCTACAGGACATTGCTAGGTCCTGTAATCAATTGGGGAGAATGAGAGGGAACCATTGTCTGTTATTTATTTATTTGTTTATCTTTAGATGGAGTCTCTCTCTGTCGCCCAGGCTAGAGTGCAATGGCGCGATCTCAGCTCACTGCAACATCTGCCTCCAGGGTTCAAGTGATTCTCGTGCCTCAGCCTCCCAGATAGCTGGGATTACAGGTGTGTGCCACCACGCCAGGCTAATTTTTGTATTTTTAGTAGAGACAGGGTTTTGCCACGTTGGCCAGGCTTGTCTCAAATTCCTGACCTCAGGTGATCCTCCCCTCTCAGCCTCCCAAAGTGCTGGAATTACAGACGAGAGCCACCGTGCCCAACCAGTTTTCTGTTATACCAGGTGTTATACCTCAAATCCTGTGTTTGATTTAAAAAGAAAAGAAATTTCCTGTGTGCTGAGATAACTAAGTGCTCAACAAGAAGCCAACATGTCCATCCTTAATTAGTAATCAAAGTCTTACAAAAAAATCAAATCAATTTTTTTATCAGATTGGCAAAGATTACAAGAATAATAGCTAGCCTTGGGGGAGGTATGGAGAAACAGAGTCTTATATACTACTTGTAGGAGAAGAGTGCTACAGCCTTTTGGGAGAGCAATTTTGCAATTCAGGCCAAAATCCTTAAAGGTATTTACATGATACCTTTTGCTGTGCCAAACCTTTATTAACCTCAGTAGGGAAGACACCAGGTTCAAGAGGCCAGAAACCCAGCAAACAAGACACAGGGTTTTATTAGGGGCTTATATACAGGGGAGAGAGTCCAGTGGCACTGGGCTGGACAAGATATCCACCTTATATCCAAGCCAGTGGTGGCAGGCTGGGCAGGAAAAACACAACCGCCTGCAAACAGCGTGTAGTTTATATAGCATTTTCAGTTAACATCTTCCCCTTAAGGACCTCCACCTGGCAACTTTCAGGTACCTCCCCCGGCCCCCCCAAAAAACACAAAAAACTCAGGGCCTCAATCCTTCCTTATGGCCCATGTTCAATGGGACGGGACGGGGGCTCAGATGTTTCTCATAAACGAGGAATGAATCTCTGGGTTGGCCACTCCCGGATTCCCTAGCTTGAAACACACATTCAGGTGCGTCTGCCATACAGGTTTATTCTAATTGTATGCTTACATTATTACTATCAGGGGCATTTACCCTGTGCCTTAGTAATGGCGTAGTAATTCTTGGATTTAGTAATTTGGCATTTAGCCCATCGAAGTTGAATGGTTTGGTTCTGTGTTCCCACCTACATCTCATCTTGAATTGTAATCCCAATTATAATCCCCAGGTGTCCAGGAAGGGACCTGTTGGAAGGTGGTTGAATCACAGGGGCGGTTCCCGCATGCTGTTCTCGTGATAGTGAGTGAATTCTCACGAGATATGATGGTTTTATAAATGGCAGTTTCCCCGGCTCGCTCTTGCCTGCTGCTACGTGAGACATGCTCGCTTCTGCTTCACCTTCCGCTGTGATTGTAAGTTTCCTGAAGCCCCCTACCCTGCTTCCTGTTAAGCCTGTGGAACTGTGAGTCAATTAAACCTCTTTCCTTTATCATTACCCAGTGTTAGGGGGTACTCTTTATAGCAATGTGAAAACGGACTAATACAGAATTATTCAGCCAAGTGAGCAAATTAATATATGTAAAGGTCTTTATATCATAGTATTTATAATAGTGATTATATTGGTTAGAAACTATAAACAATATAAAAGCCAACCAATATAGGATCATTTAAATTATGGTATAGTCATCTGTCCCTTGGTATTCATGGAGGGAATTGGTTCCAGGACCCCCCAACAGAAGCGAAAATCTGAGGATGCTCAGGTCCTTTATATAAAATGGCACAATATTTGCATATAACCTACTACACACAGTCTCCCATACTTTAAATCATCTCTAGATTACTTGTAATACATAATTCAATGTAAATGCTATGTAAATAGTTGTTATACTATATTTTAAAATTTGTATTTTTATTGTTGCATTGTTATTTTTTGTTTTTTTTTTTAATATTTTCCAGTATTGATTCCTTAGATACAGAACCCTCAGATATGGGGGGCAGATTGTACATCCACACAAATAGAATGCCTTGCCACCAGCAGAAATGTGAAAAGAACAACATGACTTAACATTAGACATGACAGGCATACTCAAAGACACAAAACTTAGGGCAGAGTATGATGCTATTTTTGTAAAATATATACCTAGTTAAAAATATAAACTAGTTATTTATCCTATGGAAGTTGATATGGAATAGTAAATATAATCACACATAGAGAATAATTTAATGCTAAATGGAATTCTAAATTAAATATTAATAAAATATTAAGTTTAATAGAATATTAAAAATAATCACATGGAGTATAATCTTTTAAGATTGATTTGCGGCTGGGTATGGTGTCTCACCTCTATATTCCCAGCACTTTGGGAAGCCAAAATGGAAGAGTTGCTTGAGCCCAGGAGTTCTAGATAAGGGGCAACATAGTGAGACCCCTGCCTCTACAAGAATAAAAATAAATTAGCCAGATGTGGTAATTCATGCCTGTAGTCTCAGCTACTCAGGAGGCTAAGGTAGGAGGATTGCTTGAGCCCAAGAGGTGGGAGCTACAGTGAGCCATGATCACAGCACTGTACTCTAGCCTGGGTGACAGAGCAAGACCCTGTTTTAAAAGAAAAAAGATTGATTTGTACAATGCATACATTTTTATTTTTGCTTATGTTTTTATAAACATGCATTCCTTGCTAATTTCCAAATAACTGTTAACACTTTAAAACTTTGTCAAAGAACAGATAATTGTAGATATGCAGCCTTATTTCTGGGCTCTCTATTCTGTTCCATTGGTCTATGTGTCTGTTTTTGTACCAGTACCATCCTGTAGTACAGTTTGAAGTTAGGTAGCATGATGCCTCCAGCTTTGTTCTTTTTTCTTAGGATTGCCTTGGCTATTCAGGTTCTTTTTTGGTTCCATATGAATTTTAAAGTAGTTTTTTCTAGTTCTGTGAAGAATGTCACTGGTAGTTTGATAGGAATAGCATAGATTTGATACATTGCTTTGTGCAGTATGGCCATTGTCATGATATTGATTCTTTCTATCCATGAGCATGGAATGTTTTTCCATTTGTTTGTGTCGTCTCTGATTTCTTTGAGTAGTGTTTTGTAGTTCTCCTCGCAGAGATCTTTCACCTCCCTTGTTAGCTGTATTCCTAGGTATTTTATTATTTTTGTGGCAATGGTGAACGGGATGGCATTCCTGATTTGGCTCTTGGCTTAACTATTGTTGGGGTATAGGAATGTTATTGATTTTTGTATGTTGATTTTGTATCCTGAGACTTTCTGAAGCTGTTTATCAGCTTAATGAGCTTTTGGACTGAGACTATAGGGTTTTCTGGATATAGGATCATGTTGCCTGCAAACAGGGATAGTTTGACTTCCTCTCTTCCTATTTGGATGCCTTTTATTTCTTTCTCTTGCCTGATTGCTCTAACCAGGACTCCCAATACTATGTTGAATAGGAGTGGTGAGAGAGGGCATCTTTGTCTTGTGCCAGTTTTCAGGGGGAATTCTTCCAGCTTTGGCCCATTTACTATGATGTTGGCTGTGGGTTTGTCACAGATGGCTCTTATTATTTTGAAGTATGTTCCTTCATTACCTGGTTTGAGAGTTTTTAACATGAAGGGGTGTTGAATTTTATTGAAAGCCTTTTCTGCATCGATTGAGATAATCATGTGTTTTTTTTGTCTTCAGTTCTGTTCTTTCATTACATTTGGTCAGTTCTAAACAAGCAGCACTGATGGAATTTGTTAGGTTTCATTTTGTACCTGGTTCACAATGACATCATTCCTCACAGATGAGACTTTGCTTACTTTTAAAGATCCTCAGAAAAGAGGATTTTACAATTTCCCTCCATTACTACTTCCTCCACCTATTTAAATGTTAGGTGTCCTCCCCAAATTCATACATTGAAGCCCTAGTTCCCGGTGCCTCAGAATGTGATATTTGGAGATAGGGCCTTAAGGCCCGTAACTAAGTTAAAATGAGGCCTTAATCCAATATGATTGGTGTCCTTATAAGAAAAGAAATGTGGGCACAGACATGCACTGAGGGAAGACACCATGTGAGGACACGGGAGGAAGATGGCCATCTAAAAGCCAAGATCAGAGGCCTCAGAAGAAGCCAGCCCTGGCGACACCTTGCTCTGGACTTTCCTACCTCCAGAGCTGTGAGAAAATAAATCTCTGGTGTTTAAGCCCCACAGTCTGTGGTACATTGTTATGGCAGCCCTAGTGAACTAATATTCAAGGCAACACGGCATAGGAGAGTGTCTCAAAACATGGTCCTCCAGGCTGGGTGCGATGGCTCATGCCTGTAATCCCAGCACTTTGGGAGGCCTAGGCAGGTGGATCACAACGTCAAGAGTTTGAGACCAGCCTGGCCAACATGGTGAAACCCTATCTCTACTAAAAATACAAGCATTAGCTGGGCCTGATGGTGGATGCCTGTAATCCCAGCTACTGGGGAGGCTGAGGCAGGAGAATCGCTTGAACCCAGGAGGCAGAGGTTGCAGTGAGCTGAGATCACACCACTGCACTGTAACCTGGGCGACAGAGCAAGACTCCATCTCAAAAAAAAAAAAAAAAGTCCTCAGCAGCAGCAGCAGGAGCACATGGAGGGTGTTTGTTAGTGATTCCTAGAGCTACTGAGTAAGGGTCCCCCCATGGTCAGGCCCTGTTTAATGGAAATTCCTCTGCAGGGCTGCGGCACACAGAGACCATAAGCATGGGCTGTAGAGTTGGTGCAGCCTGTGTTCACGCTGAAGATGTCCCTGACAACTAGGATGACCTTACAATTTACCACCTAAAAGGCAACCATTTGCAAGATGAAAAGTGGTGCTCTTAATAATGATTATGAGATAACAATATAAACTGGGACTGTCCCACCAGGACCTATGGTCTGATTAAAACCAGAAGCTGCATGACTGAGCAAATCATTGAACATTTCCAAGCTCCGTCATCTGTAAGATGTGACTAATAGCATCAACCCTTCAGGGGTGTGGTGAGAAAAGTAACTTCTGTAAAGCTCTTACATGCTGCAGAGCAATTAATTCCTCCCAAGCCTCTGTAGTAGCACATTAGGCTGAAATTATGACACAATGGGAAATTTCCTCCCATGTCATCATTTTCTGGCCTGTGTGGATATAAACAACCATTTGATAATTGCATTTAAACTTTTAAAAAGTGTATATTAATTGCCTTCAGAAATGAGATGCATTATAGGAAGACCCACAGGGTATTTGCACAGCTGTTTTAGCCTTTCAGTTGAATTAATTTGTATTTTCTGAATAACTTATCCAGCTTAGCTCTTGATTATAGTCTTGGAGGTTCTATCCTTACATCTTTGGAATAATTGTATGGGACTTTATCACTTTTTTTTTTTTTCCAAAGCTATTTTAAGAAAAATCTGATTGGCAGAACTCTATCAGCTCAGGAATTCTCAAATCCATGTGTGCTCACCCAGGGTGTGTGAATGGGCAGATTGTGAAGTAGGTCAATTTATGGCACCTGTACCTTCCTCTAGGCAAGGGTGCTGGAATCTTTTCAGCCTGGTTTCAAATCCTGGTCTTAATCTTTAGAGAGCTGTGTGACTTTGGGTGCATCATGAAAATCTCTCAAAGCCTCAGATTCTTAAGCTGCGAGATGGTGGTTATAGTACTGGTCATCTCACGGGGAGGTAAAGGAGGTCAAATTTGAGAATGCATTTGTGCTTTACTTAAGGCTGGCCCCAGCAGGGTGACACTTCCCAAAAAAATAAATCCATATCAAAACTCAAAAAATGTTAGACTTTCTTTTTTTTTTTTTCTTTTAAGGCAGGGTCTTGCTCTATCATCCAGGTGTGATTCACTGCGGCCTCGAATTCCTGGGCACAAGCGATTCTCCCGCCTCCGCTTCTGGAGTAGCGGGGACTACAGATCACGCTGCCACACCCAGCTAATTATTGTATTTTTTGTAGAGATGGGGTCTTGCTTGTTGCCCCAGCTGGAATGTTGGACACTCTGAAGCTTCTTGAAGAGGAGGCAAGGGTGGTAGTGGTATTACCCCAAGTGGTGTAAGCAAATCTTCTTAAGCCCTCTTAAAATATCCCCCTCTCCAAAGTCCCATGCATCCTGGTATCTCTCCCTGCAGTTTCTCATTTCTGCTGCCCTGCCTCACAGGGCCTCTCTGTGATCCCCTATTTCTTCTTTCTGTAGCTCTTCTTTAACTCTGAGACATCTCTTCTGTTTATTTGTTAACCCTGTTTTCACAAAAAGAGCTCAGGAGCACAGGAGCTCAAACATAAAATCTTCCTTACTAAGTGGGAACATGAGAAAGGCTGGGAATATCTATCTTATATACTTTTTTTTTTTTAACTTGCTGTTTATAAAGTGCCTAATATTGTGCCTGGCACGAAGCCATTACTCAGTAAATCTGAGTTCTCTTCTCCTTTTTTAATAATTCTTTTGCTTCCTGCCTCTCCCTCTGCTTTCCCTAGTGGGGTGCAGTGACCTTAGCTTTTCTCTGTGTCACCCTATCCAAGGCTGTCCATTTGGACTGAGTCCCAGAGTCCCAAGTTCTCTTTCCAGGTGTCCTCAGTTTTTTATCTTCAGTTACTCATCTGGAGGAAAGGAAGCTGTGGGTTTAAAGCTAATCCCTGAGCATGGCAGGGGAAAAGAGTTCTGAGTTTGGGAATCTGAATCTTTTTTTTTTTTTTTTTTTTGAGACGGAGTCTCACTCTGTTGCCCAGGCTGGAGTGCACTGGCATGATCTCGGCTCACTGCAACCTCCATCTCCCAGGTTCAAGCGATTCTCCTGCCTGAGCCTCCCGAGTAGCTGGGATTACAGGTGCCTGCCACCACTTCTGGCTAATTTTTGTATTTTTTTTAATAGAGACGGGGTTTCGCCATGTTAGCCAGGCTGGTCTCGAACTCCTGACCTCGTGATCCGCCTGCCTCAGCCTCCCAAAGTGCTGGGATTACAGGTGTGAGACACCGCGTCTGGCCTCTGGTAATCTGAAATTCTGAGCTCCAGTTAGCATTGGGCAGGCTTTCCTTTGCAAACAACGAAATAAACCCTTGCTATTTCAATCAATAAAGGGATTTATTTAAAGATATTCAGTAGGTCCCAATCTGAGGAAGCTCAGAGAGCTCTGAAGTGATATAGTCAGGATAGGTGCCATGGGAGCTGCTGTGGCACTGCCACCATCACCATTATCACTACCCTGGCACAAGCATCACTGGGACCAGACCCAGAGTATCCACCATTGCAGTGCCCACAAAGGTGGATACCTCTGCTAGTATACTTGCTTTCCCAGCGTGAGGGAGCCTCCTTAGATAATTGATTTCTCATCAGATCTTGTGTGAATCTAACTGGTGTGAACTAAGTCATGTGTGCAATGACTTGTAAAGCAATCTAGGATTGTGAGTTTTGGGAATGGCAGGGCTCATAATGTGAAACATTACCCAAGGGTAGACAAGGGGTTGAGAGGTTTGGGGGCCATGATGCCCAGTCTCTCTGTTGACATTTGCTGGTTGTGCCAGTGTGAGCCAGATTCCTCTGAACTGTAGTGTTTTCATCTATAAAATGATCAAAACCTGGTGGGGGAGGTGGAGCTCTCCCTGGAAAATTCTAGGTTGGAGAATGGGGTGTGGGGCTCCATACCTCTCTTCCAGAAATGAATACACCCAGTCCCAGGGCTGGGCAACTTCAGGTTGTACCAGTCACAGGTGGAAGAGCTAGAGAGTAGCTGGCCTTGTGGATGCGGGAATCAGGAAATGTGAGCTCGTATTGCACCTGGGCACCCGATGTGACCAGGAGGTCATGCTGATTTCCAGAAACCCCTCCAAGTCTTCACTGTGGCAGCTCAGCTGCAGCAACACAGTGGCAGAGCTGGAGGTTGCATTACTGTATGCGCACATCTTCCTGTGCTTGGCACTGTAGATGTGTGAACGGTGAGGGAGAAATAGTTTGAAACAAGGCCAGGAGCAACCAGAAGTTACTCTGGGTAAAATTATTCTAGCCATTAAATGTATAAAATTATAAGTGGTATATTTGGTTTTCATTAATATCTAGTCAAAATGGAAGTATTCTGCTGTCAGGAATAAATTATATAACTAAATGTATACAATTTTAAATGCACCTTTTTCCTTTTAATGATGAGAATTGGACAAAAAATTATGAAATTTTCTGTTTGTAGAACCCAAATCTACAATAGTACTTCAAGGAATGAGTCCATTTTGGTGTGAAGTCTCATGTTTTATGTACTCCAAAATATCAGATTAGCCTTTAGCATACCTGACACAACATGTTCTGAGGAAATCTAATAATTTCAGATGAAATATCCTGAAGCAACAAGTGCATGTTTAAGGGATTGGGTACTGGTTATCCTGAGATGCCCACCATCACCACTAAGGATCCCCTTTATTTTGAGAGTTTAGACAACTCAACGTGATGAAGTATAATTCAATGTATTCCAGTTCAGCCAATATGAAATAAAGCAATAATATAGGGTGGTCAGTAGTTCAGAATTAGGGAATAGGGCACCTGGAGAGTTCCTGACTTCAGGGAACTGGACTGAAATGCTTTGGAAACAAATGCAAGTCACTGTTGTTTCTGTTAGCTTGTTGTGCAGCAAGATAGTCGGTGGTGAAATCTAAGAGGGTGCTGAGAAATGCTGTGAAGAAAGCCCTCTCTCTCCTAACCAGGCTCAACCCCTGTCATCCTGCACTCACTCTGACTGTCATTGCAGCCCAATTGTGACATGAGCTCATTATAATTTGGCGCTAATTGTGGCATGGAACAGAAGACCAGGAATAAATGAGGCCAGGGCTAAGCGCACGTGTGTTTGTGCGCATGCATGCATGTGCTTGTATTCCTGTATCTACATAAGACCAGTAGTTAATGAAACAACAAATAATGCTTTCAATATTCACTTTGATTAAAAACTGTCAATTTCTGATGGGTGACAGATGCTTCTTTAGGAAACAAGCCCAAGAATTCCAGAAAAATTAAATGAGCTCTTGAATGACAGAAGAAACCTGGTGTTAGATGAGAGCTGCTCTTCCAACTCCCCCATCCTCTGCCTCTGATTTCACCTGGTACCCCAGGCCCTGGCCACTGTCTGCCACATTGCAATGATGTATCACATCTACCATGTCTCTCGTCTACATGGGGGGGACTCTTTCAAGCCTCCATTTTTAGCTTTTCCCACTGCCCCTCTTACTGCTTAGGAATTTAATACTAATATAATTAATTGCCCTCAAAATGAGTCTCACAAGTAACAAAATAATGGTAATTTTTGAAAAGTGATATGCCACTATTACCTCGCTGGATTTTTAATAATAATAATATTGAAGGCACAGAGGGCTGCTGGTATAGCATAATTTGCTATAATTTTTCTGGATCTCTGAAGAGCAATTGGTTGCATTTTTTTAGAAGCTTTAAAATGTACATATCCAGCAGCGTTGTGTCCAGAAACTTAGCCTAAGGAAATAATTAAGAATATGACAAATATTTAGCTACTTAGATATTCACTTCAGTGTTATTCATAGTAGAAGAAATCTGTTGGGGGTAGGGAGGACTCTGTACATCTAATCAGATAACTGATTTAGTCAAAGCAATGCATATCAGTGTAATGGAATGATGTACAACCATTAAAATGATAATACGAGCTATATTAATTTGCGTGAAAAGGCATTCCACTGAAAGCAGGTTGTAAAACAAGATGGCAGAGTTTTGCTTCCAGGAAAATGGAGATGTGTTTCTGTTTTTACCATTGAGTATAACCAAATACCCTGGACATAATATATAAAACAAATATTAGAAGACCCTGTAAGGTAGAGAGATGGCAGGCTGGAGAGGAACTCAGGACCCAAAGAATAACACCATGATGAGTCTCTCTTTTTGTTATTTTGTTTGGCTTTGTTTGTTTTGCCTTTGTTTTATCCCAGAGTTGAGCTGATAAAGACAGCAATTTGGAAAGATCATTGGGCAGAGACATTAAAAGCCCCAAGAGAAACCTGCTCTATCCAGACAGCGGCAGCCTAGCAAGACAGAAAACTTAGACAATAACTCCTCTATTTCAGCTGAACAACACAAAATAAACTGCAAATCCAGCCTCATCAGCAAAGTCCAGGTGAGGAGTCTAGAGTTCCACACTAACCAGATTCAATACAGGTGCCCCAACAGCCCCAGCAGGATGGTGTCAGAAAAGGCCAAGTAGGAGGTTTTGTTTGTACTTTATAGTTAAGGATACCAAAACTAAAAAGCACGAAGAAGTTGGATTCTTCACAGCAACTACCAAGTCTCACAGCAGGTACAATTTCTGTGCTGCTAAACCCCCTTTCTCTGTGCGCTGTGGTGAAGCCTGTACTATTTTGCTGGCCTTGGCTGAGTTTATCTCAGGGAGAGAGAGGAGTGAAGTCTTCAGAGGTAGCAGCAGGGTGGGGCTGGAGAAAAAGGCTTTGCACATTTCCACAGCTTTCTCTCCCAGCATGAATGAATCATTCCGTTTATGGTCCTCTGTGCCCACATAGCTCTTCTTCTCACATAGAAGAGAGTGCTTTCAGAAAGATAGCCACTATCAATTGCATATACCTCAGTGTGTATTTGTCACTAAGTTTTCTCATCCATGGGTCTCTGGAAAGGAAACTATGATTATGCTTGTATTAGGGAGGACTGTGCTTTTCATTATAGCTGTCGGGATGTGCAGAAAGAGGAGGAGCAGATTGAGGTGGTACTTCTTGAATTTCTAGAATCACTTGCTCCTAGATTGCCCTGGTTCAAAGGAACTAGCTGCCAAGTGAATTCAGAAAGTTATTATTTAAGGCAGGAAGAGGACTGCTCCAGGGCGTAGCAACTATGCCTCTTTATGGGAGAGATTGATTCTGTTGGTAATTCCTGTTAGGTTTACGGGTGTAACTCCTTGCTAAAGTAAGATGATATTAGCCATCCACTTAAGGACCAAAGATAGATTACTATGAGGGATTTTTTTTTTCAAAGCTTTTCTTTTAATTAAAATAATAAAACTCTTTGTAAAATAAATTATTTCCAGTCTTAGCTCTAACATGGAAGAGCTTGGAAGTCATCACTCTAGTTCTTACAAGAAAAAAGCTAAACAAACTGAAAATCAATACCTTTTATCAGATTTACCAGGAGACTGAGGTCACAAAGCAAATCTGGAGAGATAGTTACATCCAGAGAGTCACAGCAATAATTTGTTTACCTGGAACAGACACATCTGGAATGATAAGCTGAAAGGAACCGTTAAATGATAGTACTGACTAATTTCTGGAGGCTAAGTATGGACTAGCTTAAGAATCATAAATTCCTGGGGGCCACAGTCTTGGGGGGGATACATTTCATGCGTTTAATACTTCCAGGAACCCTACCAGCATCTCATGAGGAAGACCCAGGGATTCTCCCCTGTGGCTTCGGTGGGGCTAAGGGAAAATAACCATTTTGTGAGAAGTTCATGGATTATCCTCCATAATAAAGACCTAGCCAGCAAAAGAAAAGACTTCACCAGACCCTTATTCCACTGGAGGGAAGGGCATTTGCCAGACCCCAGACCCCTTCAGCCTTCCTATTTTACCCAAGGTAGTGGGAGGAGGGGGAGCTAAGATACTTGTGAAGGTCACAGCCAGGGACACAGGCCTACCAAATGACAAGATTTAATAATAAAATTATAGGATGGAACCACTCCACACATTTTTTATGCCCGCTTTTTCTTCACTCAACATTATTAGGGACATTCTTCTATGTAGGTCAGTTTCTGAGTGGGTTCTGATGGAAGGATGTGGGGACACCTAGTCCAGCTAGAAGGTTGCCCTGGAACGGTATTGATGGCTACACATAGCCAGAGAAAAACAATTCAAGAGAAACACAAGCTACCAATGGAGGAGGATGTCTTCCACTCTTCAGAGGTTCAGGATGGGGTGAGGCAGAGGATGAATAGAACTGTGATCAAGACAGGAAGGCTGAGTCTGAAGGCTTTGAGCATGGTGCCTTGGGATAAATTAATTCACCTCTCTGAGGCTTATTGAGCAGGTTTTCATTTCTCAATGCACAAACTCTGTGATGCATTGGTAACATCATGTATATGTAACATTCTTCTTAAGGGAGCACCCGGCCTTTGCCTGATGCCTGCAGTGACAGGCAGTGAGGGGAAGGTGAGGCCTCCGTAGGAATTCAGTAAGCTGTCTCTAGCATTGGTGGTGCATTGGCATTGCTGGACAGAGCAGTGAAAACAACAGAGGCCAAGAAGGCTGATGGCTGTCATGACAAGGAGCAGTGAGTACCAGTGGGGAATGGGAGTGCAGCAAGGGGCTAAGAAACTGAAGTTGAATTAACAAAGGAAGGAGGGTTTTGGAGTCAAGTAGTTTAATTACTCAAGCTCTCAGTGGATATACAAAAGGGTCATGCTGAGATGAGAAGAAAGCGTTTGCTCCTCAGTTTCCTCTGAAGCACCAAAGCTACCTCCAGCTTTGGAAAAGGTGTTTTCTGTGGGAATGGGCAAAATCACAGTGGGTTGGGACCAGTTGCGATTCTATGCCATTGCCAGGAGAAAAACAAAATATTCAGCTCTCAGCAGGGGGACCTCAGCACCCACAAAGTAATGGAGAGGCATGATGCAAACATACCACATGTACATAGTATATAGGTAAATGCAGAGTCTGGGTAATTAGTAGTCTCAGGTTTCCTGGAAGGATCATGCTTTTTGATTCAGTTGGTTGTCTGGGAAATAGTCCAAATCTTTCTTTTCCAAACTCAGGGGTGGTAGAAACAGAATTAGCATGCCATCCATATTTTTCAAAGAAGTGATGGAAATGGATTTTCAGTAAGATTTCTGAACCAATTTTTAAATTCGTATTTTAGACTTTCACGTGGAGCTGTAGAAGAAGTGCATTCAATCTTGAGAGAGTGACACTGTTTTTTAAAGAAACCTCAAACCCAAATTGGAATCTCTTGTTTTAATTCTAATTCTGGCACATCACCAACAACCACTGGATGTGCCAACCCAAGGATGTTTTTTTTTTTTTTTTTTTTGAAAGGAGTTTTTAGTTCTGAAGCATGTGGTTCTACTTGTGGCAGATCTAAAAATGTTGAATAATGAACAAGAATTTAGTTTTGGGAAATCTAAATGTGTTGACTGCAGAACATTTTTAGAAAAGAATCCTGAGGCATTTAAACAGGCACCTGCTGGGATTGGGAAAATCCCCTCTCCTCTGCCAGGTGGAAGAAAAAAATTGTTAATAAGACAATACTGTATCAGTAATTTATGGAATTTGCACCTACTATAAGCCAAGCGCTTGAGGATTATTATTTATAATCTTTATGTGATAGGATGTTAAAAGGAGACTTCTTAAGTGAGTTTCTTTTTTTCTTTTTTCTTTTTGAGATGGAGTCTTGCTCTGTCACCCAGGCTGGAGTGCAGTGGCACGATCTCAGCTCACTGTAACCTCTGCCTCCTGGGTTCAAGCGATTCTCCTGCCTCAGCCTCCTGAGTAGCTGGCAGGACAGGCATGCACCACCATGCCCCGCTAATGTTTGTATTTTTAGTAGAGGAGGGGTTTCGCCACATTTGCCGGGCTAGTCTCGAGCTCCTGACCTCAGGTGATCTGCCTGCCTCAGCCTCCCACAGTGCTGGGATTACAGGCATGAGCCACTGCCTGTTTTTCTACTAAAGCATCAGTATTGTGGTTTTTTGTTTTGTTTTGAGTGATTCTTTTTTCTTTATTATTTTTAGTTCTGGGGTACATGTGCAGGATATGCAGGTTCGTTACATAGGTAAACATGCCATCATGGTTTACTGCACATATCAACCCATTATCTAGGTATTAAGCCCAGTAGGCTGTTTTTTGAGGATGGTGAAGGTGAACAAGACCTCCCCCACGCAGGCTTTACAGCGACAATGAAGAAGAATCTGTTTTGTCTTTTGGCTCCTTCACCTGGTTTAACGTCGTGATAGGTGGAGAGAAGATTGGTGGAGAGTGGGGGTGCTGCCTTCCTGCCTCAAGCCGAGTGAGGAGTGCTTTGGGAGACTCACCTAGACCTTGCCATGTCTTCCCTGTAGCCTTGACCATCAGCCAGGGCCAGAGGGTGTAGTCATCACTAAGCAAGAACTGTCCTATTTCCATACTTTTACCTCTCCTCCCTTGTTCTCCTCCTAGCCAGGCAGATCCTAAATAGCAGCTCCAGTCAGAGGACAATGAACAGTGAGAGTAGGGAGCAGAAAGACGGACCTCCTCTTCCCCCCTGCCCATTCACCAAAGCAGGCCTGAGCTTGGAGGTGGGAAGGCTTAAAGCTAAGTCAAGTTAAGAGTTTGGGTCATTAAAAGGAATTGGACTTTTATTCATTTATTGACTTTTATTATATATTTATATATTTTTAGACCAAGTCTTGCCCAGTCCCCAAGGCTGGAGTACAGTGGCACAGTCATGGCTCACTGCAGCCTCGACCTCCTAGGCTCAAACAGTTTTCCCACATTAGCCTCCCAAGTAGCTGGGACTACAGGTGCGTGCCACCACACTCAGCTAGTTTTTTATTTCTTACTTTTTGTAGAGACAGGGTCTCGCTATGTTGCACAGGCTGGTCTTGAACTCCTGGGCTGAAGTGATCCTACCACTTTGGCCTCCCAAAGTGCTAGGATTACAGGCAGGAGTCACTGGGCCTGGCCAGAAATGAACTTTTAAATTGCTGGATTGTGACTGTGTTTGCAACCTAAAGGCTGTCAACTGCCCAAGTCTGAGCAGAACAGGCTGGTGCATTTGTCATTCACAGACACTGGGAGACTACCCCCTTCCCCATATGGTCTTTCCATCCTCATCTCCACCACAGGAATAAAGTTTCAAGGGACATAAGCGTAAAAACTAAAGCGTGTTTGAGCCCAATGAACCGTCATGCTTGTTCAATAACCAGTTATGTTAACAGCACCACCAACTACATGGGGATTATTTTCCCCATTTTATAGATGGGAAAATAAAGGCTAGAGACATTAAATAGTGGAGCTGGAAATCAGATTCAGGTTTGTCTTTTAGGTCTGCAGTATGCCACCCTACTTTTGCTTATTGCACCAAAAAGAGTGAAGGTTATGCTAAAGATTAGAAATGAGAAAGAAACAGATTTTTAAGAAGGAAAAATAAGTTTTTATAATAATTTATTTTAGATATTGTCGATACTTTTAGACCACTTTGACAGTTTATTTGAAGGGTAGAAGTAACTTTTTTCCCCAAAAGCCAGGAGTATTTTATTTGTATTAAACTACACAAGAGTATAGTTTTCCCTCCGTACCTGCACACCCCAGGACAGCATATAGCACTGGGCCCCTTCCATCCCAAGGATCTATCATTCTACATGAAAATTTAAACTTGTAAGTCAGAGAAATAAAGAGCTGAGCCTGATTTAGGAAATAATTCACTGCAGGCTTTATTTATAAATAACAAGAGTACCAAGTGAATTTTGCATTTCATTTAATTAACACAACTTGGAAGGTAGAAGGACTTTTCAGGATTCCATCAATTTCTAGAACCTCAGGGTTTACCTGTAATCAATTTCACTCAACTTTGTATGGATGACAATCTCCTGGCCAAAAGCATGCCAAAAGTAAATTGGAGGAGCTATACTAAGTTTTCCACCCTCTCCTACTTAACCATGATTTTGCTTTTCTATTTTCTATTGCTTGGGTGAGAATTATCACTCGACACTTGCCCTAATATCTGAAAAAGACATGCCCTGGTTTGCTGCTGTGTTGTCTTCAGTGGGGGCTCTGGAGCTAGCCCAACTTCCCAACCAAGCCTGCTCTCACCCACCCACTGCCCCGCCATGCCACCCTAGCCCTGAAGTTCCTTCCCATCCCCAGCTTTGCCTGATGAAATCCTACTCTTCCAGGCATGAATATCCCTGTCTCCATGAAGCTTTTACTTGCCCCCCATAAAAATAAATAGCATCTTCTACAGAGCTCCCTGTGCACAGCCACTCAGCACCTTCCCACCCACTGCTTGTACTGGAGTTAGCTGTCTGCTCTCAGCCTTCCCTACTGAGAGTGAGCCTCTCAGGAAGAGGCTGTGCCCTATTCTATTTGTCTTTGAGGTTCCATCTCCTCTACTGTGCCAGCACCTGGTATGAATGAAAGTCTGTTGAGTGAGTGAATAAATGGGTAGATGGATAGATGAATAATAAGGGAGTGAGGCTGAACCACACTAACAATAATAACCACCCTTCTTGAGAGTCTACCTGTGCCAGGTGCTTTATGTACACAACTACCTGGAATTCTTACAGGAACCATGGATAGTTCCCATTTCACAGAACAGGAGTCTCCAGAGGCTATCTCCTCACTCTGTCCACTGGATTAGGCTGCCTCTTATGACTCTTCATGGGAGCCAAATGAAAGGTTGGCTGCCCATGAAGGGGTGTTGGAGGGGAGAATGGGGAGATGGGATGGGGATGGGAAGGATGTCATCTGCCTGAGTCTCACGTGACCCAAAGCATACCCTGTCATGCCCCACATCAGCATTAGCAAGCATAGCTCTGTCCTGCAAATGCAAATGCTAAAATAAATTTAGCTTCATTCTCCAAAGGGCATCTTTCCCCCTCCCTGCAGTGAATGCATTTCCATAATTTTATTCTGAGAGGAAATAATCACTCAGCTTTTTAAAAAATGGGCCTCTTTAAGTATGTCTTTTTGCCTTCTTCCATCTTTTGCAAGCTGAATAGCAGTTCTCTATGATCTGCGTTCTTTTTTCATCATTGGTAGACATAACAGATCTCAACAACATGGGGAGGCAGGTAAAGCAGTGTTGGAAAGGTCAGGGGAGCCTGGATGTAAGAGCAAAAGAAAAGCAGGAGCCCCTTTGCTGATGGCCACACCCCTCCTTTCTTAATCCAGTTGGCACCCAAGTTAGACCAACTGACATCAAAGCTGGTTCAAAACAATCTTTTAAAGGAAGGAAACTATGCAGGCAGGAGTCATACAGTGTAAGACACCCTGGGTCTATATGCAGATGGGGCAGGTGCCTTTGCTATTCTTAACTGAACTTTTCCATCTGGAAAGTGGGGATAATAATACAGAACCTGCTCAAGTGACCTCAATGTGCCACTGTTCGGTTTGTCTGATTTTCGGTAAGGAGGTTGGTTGTTTTAGGATCCCATGAGGTTGGGGACATGGTTGAGACAAGAAGATGAGGGTTCCCAATTGACCACGGAAAGGCTCTCTTTTCTTGAGTTTGGAGGCTGGTTGACCTTCCCAGTGTGTTACTAGGTCAACATGTTATCTCTTTTTTTGTACCTTAAACCTCATTGTGACAGGGGCTGGTTTTCTATGTAAACCAGATACTCCACATATGCAGGGACTTTGGATTCTGGTCTTTCTTTGCTAGACTGTGCTTATCCAGTTGCAGGAGTTGTGTGTTTCTCTGGCCAGGCTCCTGAGAGTGCAACAGGTGCTCTTGGGTAATTGTCCCTCCTCTCCAGACGCAGGCTCAGTCCTTACGCATGGGTCCCCGTGCCCTGGTCAATACTATATAAATGCCAAGGCTCCCTTTTCCCATTAGGTAATATAATTTTTCCAAAGGTGTCTACCTGCCCCATGCTGAGACAATTGAATTTCTTTTCTGGAATTTGGACTTTGGAAGAGAGAAGCAGAGACTGGGATTCACACATATAGCTGTGCTGACAACAAAAGCCAGCAAAACATCGTTGAGTTTACTCAACCACTTGACACACGCAAAATATTCGATAAAGGTTTACTTTATTATTGATATTATTCTTTATAATCCTTCCAACAATCCTGCCATGTAACTATTTTCTCATTCTAAGGATCAGATGAAGAGCTCAGAGATTCAAAATTCATCCCAAGGCAGAGTAACAGAGCTAGAACCCAAATCCTGCTCAGTCTGCTTGCAAAGTCCCTGCTCTTGCCATTGCACCTTGAGCCTTGTTTGCTGGTAGCATCATGACCCACCTTTACAGTGCAAGTAAAAATAAGAAGTATGCTCACAGATTAGCTTTGAGCGATAGAATCCAGGCACAAAAGAGCACATACTGTATGTTTTTAAGTTCAAAAACCAGCCAAACTTTACTATGATAATAGAAGTCCAGTTGTTACCTTCGTGAGGGGAAGGGGAGAAGGCACAAAGGGACGTTTCTGAGATACTGGTGATATTCTGTACCTTGATTTGAATGCTGGCTACACAGGAATATTTACTTTGTAAAAATTTGTTGAGCTGTATACTTAAGATTTGTGCACGTTATTGCTCTTGTGTTTGTTATATATCAATAAAAAATAAGAAAGGAAGAAATGAGAAATAAACTGAATTTAGGGAGGAAAACTGCCCCCTTTCTCTCACCGTTTATATTAACCAGACTGTTTTTACTCATTTTACTAAATTCAGTAGAAAACATGATAGCTTTATTCATTTTCCTGTACCTTTTTCAGACTTAATTCTTAAACATCTCTCTCATATATATGGAAATATATATGTATATAAATATAATTGCAGTCATCAGCTAGATGCCAAGTTTTCTATTTCTGTCTTTATTTAGTAGTAATCTTAAGCTTTTTACAGCATAATTATCAACTAAATGGCAATTGAATTTTTTTCCTGATATCCTGTCTTCATATTTTCAATGACCCAATTTGTTTTCTTATCTTGTGAGTAAGGCCAGAAAGCTATAATGACTGTTAATACTCTAGAAATTAACAACCATTATTATTATTTTAGCCCACTTATTTATTATGTTTAATATATTTAATGAAATTTTTAGTAAAGTATAATACACATAAAGCCACACAAATCCTAAGTGAGAACTTGATGAATTATCCCAAAGTGAGAAGTCCTAGCCAGAGCAATCAGGCAAGAGAAAGAAATAAAAGGCATCCAAGTAGGAAAAGAAGTCAAATTCTCTCTCTTCACTGATAATATAATTCTATACCTGGAAAACCCTAACAACTCCACAAAAAGGCTCCTAGAGGTGAGAAATGACCTCAGTAAAGTTTCAGGATACAACAATATATAAAAATCAGTAGCATTTCTATACACCAATAATATTCAAGCTGACAGCAAAATCAGGGATATAACCCAATTTACAATAGCCACACACACACACGTAAAATATTTTGGAATACATCTAACCAAGGAGGTGAAAGATCTGTACAAGGAGAAGTACAAAACACTGCTGAAGGAAATCATGACACAAACAAGTGGAAAAACATCCCACACTCATGGATTAGAAGAATAAATATCATTAAAATGGCCATACTGCCCAAAGCAATTTATAGATTCAGTGCTATTCCTATCAGCTATTTCTATCAGAAAAATGACCACCAACATCATTTTTCACAGAATTAGAAAAAACTATTCTAAAATTCATATGGGATCAAAAAAGAGCCTGACTAGCCAAGCAATTTTAAGCAAGAAGAACAAAGCTGGAAGCATCACACTACCTGACTTCAAACTATACTACAAGACTACAAAAACCAAAATGGCATGGTACTGGTACAAAAGTAGACACATAAACTAATGGAACAGAATAGAGAACGCCAAATTTGCATACCTACAACCATCTGCTCTTCAACAAAGTTGACAATACCAAGCAGTAAGGAAAGGACTCCCCATTCCATAAATGGTTCTGGGATAGCTGGCTAGCAGAAGAATGAAACTGAACCTCTACATTTCACTGTATTTAAAAATTAACAAGATAGATTAAAGACTTAAATGTAACACCTACAACTGTAAAAAACCCTGCAAGATAACCTAGGAAATAACATTCTGCACATATGCCCCAGCAAAGATTTTATAATGAAGATATCAAAAGCAATAGCAACAAAAACAAAAATTGACAAATAGGACCTAATTAGACTACATAGCTTCTGCACAGCAACATATACTATCAACAGAGTAAGCAGACAACCTACAGAATAGGAGAAAATATTCACAAACTATGCATCTGACAAAGGTCTATCCAGAATCTATAAGGAACTTAATTCAACAAGAAAGAAACAGTCCCTTTAAAAAGTGGGCAAAAGACGAACAGATACTTCTCAAAAGAAGACATATTTGGCCAACAAATACATGAAAAAATGCACGACATCATTAATCATTATAGAAATGCAAATCAAAACCACAGTGAGTTTACCATCTCACACCAGTCAGGATGGTTATTATTTTTTAAAAAGACTAGATGTTGGCAAGACGGCAGAGAAAAAGGAACACTTAGAAACTGTGGGTGGGAATGTAAATTAGTTCAGCCAATGTAGAAAGCAGTTTGGAGATTTCTCAAAGATCTTAAAGCAGAAGTGCCATTTAATCCAGCAATCCCATTACTGGGTAGAAACCCAAAGGAAAATAAATCATTCTACCAAAAAGATACATGCACTCATCTTTCATTGCAGCACTATTTACAATAGCAAGGACATGGAATCAACCTACATGCCCATCAACGGTGGACTGGATAAAGAAAACGTGGTATATATACACCATGGAATACTATGCAGCCATAAAAACGAATGAAATTATGTCTCTTGCAGCAATGTGGATGCAGCTAGAGGCTGTTATCCTAAGCAAATTAATGCAGAAAGAAAAAACCAAATACCCCATTTTCTCACTTATAAGTGGGAGCTGAATATTGTGTACTCATGGACATAAAGATGGGAACAGCAGACACTGGGGACTACTAGAGGGAAGAGGGTAGGATGGGAGTGAGGGTTGAAAAACTGCCTACCTGGTATATGCTCACTACTTGGGTGACAGGGTCATTTGCATACCAAACCTCAGTGATGTGCAATTTACTTACCCATGTAACAAACTTATACATGTACCGCATGAACCTAAACAGTTGGGAAAAAAAAATTATACCAAAGTGAGCATACGTGTGTAACCACTACTGAGGTCAAGAAAGGGAATATTTCTAGCTCCCTGGAAGCCCTTTTTGTCCCCCTTCCCAAACACTATCCTTTATTCCTCCCCAAGGCAACCACACCAGAGATTAGTCCAACGTGTTAGAACATTATATTGAGAACTGAAACCTCCTGCAATCACAGTGCACTGTCTGCATTAACATGATTTTATCATTCCAAAAAATTCTTGCTCAGGAAAATAAAGTTATAGGTAATCTTATTGTTTGTTTCAGGTACTTCCCCTAGATTCATTTATCCAGACAATAAGCCACTCTTCCAGACATCATCAAACCCCTTCTCAGGACAAAGAGTAGGTTCATAAAATGAAGAGCCTGTGTAAGATTGCTGCTTTCCCTTCCTTAAATGTTTGGTGCAATTTACCAGTGAAATCATCTGTTCTTTGTGGGAACATTTTTCGTTATGGATTCGATTTCTTAAATAACTAATAGCAGTATTTGAGTCATCCATTTCTTCTCTTGTTGCTTTCAGTCAGTTGTGTTTTCCAAAGAATTTGTCCAGCTGAAGTTACTGGTATAAAGTAGTTTATTACATTGCCTTATTCTTTTTTACTGTCTGTAGAATGGGAACTTACATCCCCTCTTTTATTTCTAACATTAACAATTTTGTTTTCTCTGTATTTTCTTTATTACTTTTGGCCTCGTTCACTTTTCTATTGCTTTCTATTTCAATGATGTCTGATCATCTCTTTATTTCCTTCCTTGTAGGTTGAGTTTTCTTTTCCTAATTTTTTAAGGTAGAAATTTAGATCATTCACTTTAAAAGCTTCCCTTTTTTCTCATATCAGTATTTAAAGCTGGAAATTTCCTTCTAGATACTTTTTAGCTGTATCCCACACATTTTGACATGTTTTTTAAATCAGTCAGTCAAAAACATCTTATAATTTTACTATTAATACATGGCTTGTTTGGAAGTATGTTTCCTATTGCCAAGTACTTGGAGGATTTTCTAGAAGACTGATTGTTATTAATTTCAATTTCAATTTGGCCAAGAGCATAGTCTGTAACATTTTAATCTTTTAATATGTATTGAGACTTATTTTATGGAAAAGCATGTGGTGTATCTTGGTGACTATTCCTCATACCTTAGAAAATAATCTGTATTCTGCTGTTGTCAGTTGGGTATAAATTATGCAAATGTCAATTCATCAAAATTGGTTGATAGTATTGATAGTAGTTGCTCATTCTTCCACTAGCTACCAAAAGAGGAGGTTACAGTTTTCAACTATTATTGTCATTTCTCTATTTTTTCTTTTAGTTTTGATCAGTTTTTGCTTAATGAATGTTTGTGATTTGTGTGCATATTTACTTTGGATTGTTATTTATTTTATTTTATTTTTTTGGTGAATTGACACTTTCAGTATTTAGGAATTAGAAAATTAATTTTTAGGCCAGGTGCAGTGGCTCACACCTGTAATCCAATCACTTGGATCACCTGAGGTCAGGAGTTCAAAACCAGCCTGGCCAACTTGGTGAAACCCCGTCTCTGCTAAAAACATAAAAAATTAGCTGGCGTGGTGGTGCACACCTGTAATCCTAGCTACTCAGGAGGCTGAGACAGGAGAATCGCTTGAACCTGGGAGGTGGATGTTGCAGTGAGCCGAGATTGTGCCACTGCACTCCAGCCTGGGCAATAGGGCAAGACTCTCTCTCGAAGAAAAAAAAAATTAGTTTTTAAAAAGTTTGAAAATAAAGTCCCCCTTTATCTCTAGTAATACTCTTTATCTTGATACCTACTTTGATCATTTTTTCCAATAATTAAGGTTTCACCCTGTCACCCAGGCTAGGGTGCAGTGGCACACTCATAGCTCACTGAAGCTTTGTCCTCTCCGGCACAAGCAAACCTCCCACCTCAGCCTTCCAAGTAGCTGGGACTACAGGCACATGCTCCCACACCCAGCCAATTTGTTAATTTTTTTGTAGAGATGAGATCTCCCTATATTGCCCAGGCTGGCATTGAAATCCTAGGCTCAAGTAATCCACCTGCCTCTGCCTCCCAAAGTGCTGGGATTATAGGAGTGAGCCACCATGCCCAGGCAATTTTATTCTATAGCTATAATTACAGTGCTCGTTTGTCCAAATGAAAACAGAAGACAAATAACAAAACTGTTGATTACCAATCATGTCTTAAAAGCAGTAAGAGGTTCCATAACACCCAATAGACCAGTTCTAATGTTTTCCCTAAGATAAATTTAGCAGCTCCAGCTTCTTCAGTGTTTATCAAAATACAAAAGAACAAAGTAGAAGTTGTCTTTATCAATGGCAGATCAGACTCCAGCAGGCTGAGAGAGAGCAAGCTACATCACACATGGAGATGGGGTGCTCCTGAGGGGCTGTGGGTTTAGATGGGCAGCCTGCCCAGCTCGCATGTGCTACGGCCAGTGAGGCCCCAGACACCTCGCTCGTGTGTCTGAGCAAGCGTGAATGCTGGGGACAAAGGGCCCATTTTGGCCTCATGCTGTCTAAGGGACAGTGGGGCCCTGCATCCCCCAAGCTGGCCACAGCAGGTGAGCAGGTAGGGGTGTCGGCCTGGGGAAGAGTGAGATGGCCATGAGCTCCAAGCCCAGCTCCTAGTAACCTTGGGAGCACAAGGACAAGCACAAGGCTGTGGAACACAGGGTGACCCACGGACAAGTGAGTTGTGGGGATCTCTATTGTGACCATGCCAAACTGACTGTGGGCCACTCCACTGCCTCACATTCCTGAGGGGAACGACTGAGCTGGCAACTCAAACTGCATACCTAGGCTAGGCAGGTCTCTCTCCTTCCCATGTGGTCAAGTTTTCTTGGCTTGGATTTTTAACTGTTTTTTAAAATGCACTGAGTTCTGGTTAAAAACCAACCACCTGGCCAGGTGCGATGGCTCACACCTGTAATCCCAGCACTTTGGAAGGCCGAGGAGGGTGGATCACGAGGTCAAGAGATTGAGACCACCCTGGCCAACATGGCAAAACCCTGTCTCTACTAAAAATGCAAAAATTAGGCAGGCGTGGTGGCTCGTGCCTGTAGTCCCAGCTACTCAGAAGGCTGAGGCAGGAGAATCACTTGAACCCAGGAGGCAGAGGTTGCAGTGAGCTGAGATCGTACCACTATACTCCAGCCTGGCGACAGAGTAAGACTCCATCTCAAAAAAAAAAAAAAAAAAGAAAAAGAAAAAAAAGAAAAAACAAAACAAAAACAACCAACCACTAAAATGGATCTGAACACATCTGAAAAGCCAGGGGTACACCCTGCTCTCCCCACACAGTGACTCCTGGAGGCCAGATGCCCATGGGCCTACGTCCCTCCCCAGCTCTGAACAGTGAGTTGATTTCACTTTTTACAATAAAAGCTGAGTAATATTGCATAGGTAGGAGTACCAGAAACTGCCGTATTGGAAATAAAAACTATTTACATTAAATAAAAAGACTGGCCGAAGTCTGTGTCTTCCACATTTACAGCACAGTGAGATGCACATGGTGACTCAACCACGGAGGCAGCTTCTGGCACTCACACCATGAACTACACATTTGCTACATGAGAGTAAAGTGGAAGGCAAGAGAAGGAGTGAGAGGATGGGGGTTCGTGTTCACTTCTGGTTTGGGAGCTGCTGGGACAGCAGTCCAGTCCTTCACAGAGTCTGTCGCCGCTGATGGTGTGGGTGGCCTGAATGTACCAGTTCCTATGGTGTAGGGAGTGAGCCCCAACGTGTCTGTAATCCCAGCTGCGTTCTTGGTGTTGGGGAGGCCCTGCTTGTTGGTGAACACCTGGAGGACTGCATCCCGAGATTGACCCCAGCTAGCATCCTCATGAGCCCCTCCTGGGCCTCGTCCATGAGCTCTCTGTCATTGCAGTCCCCCACGAGGATCAGGCCTTTTGTGTGCTGGAAGTAGTGGCCTTCCACATCCCACAGGATGAAGCTAATGTTCTTGTACTCCGTGTTCTCCACGCTGAAGTCTAAGGTGGGGACGGTGGTCATAATCTCGCCCAACTTCAGCTTGTACAGGATTGGCGTCTTCCTTGGAGCATCCAGGCCCACCATGATAATGGGCACTTCTTTTTTTTTTTTTTTTTTTTTTTTTTTGAGACGTAGTCTCGCTCTGTCGCCCAGGCTGGAGTGCAGTGCCGCAATCTTCACTCACTGCAAACTCCGCCTCCTGGGTTCACGGCATTCTCCTGCCTCAGCCTCCCAAGTAGCTGGGACCACAGGCGCCCACCACCACGCCCGGCTAATTTTTTGTGTTTTAGTAGAGACGGGGTTTCACCAAATTAGCCAGGATGGTCTCGATCTTCTGACCTCGTGATCCGCCCACCTCAGCCTCCCAAAGTGCTAGGATTACAGGCGTGAGCCACCACGCCCGGCCAATGGGCACTTCTTTTGTGCCAAAAAAGCCCTTTAAGAAGTTGATGAAGATGTTCCCCATGCTTGAAAGTGGGTGGAAGGACGCTGGCCAGGGACACCTCAGTGGCAGCTCCCCCAGCCAGGCATTGGTTCCGCTCCCTACTTTGATCTTAATAGAAACACAATAGTTCTCTTCTGCTTATTTTTTCATAAAATTTTTTCTATCCTTTTGCTTTCAAATTATCTGTGCTCTTGTGTTTAAAGTGCATCTGTTATAGACAGCATATACTTGGATCTTGCCTTTTAAATCTAGCTTGACAATATCTGCCTTTTAATTACAGTGTTGTTTCGTCCATTTTTATTTAATATAATTATTCACATGGCTGAGTTTAATGTTTTGCAGTTTGTTTTCTCTTTGTCACATTTGTTTTTTGTTTGATTGTTGGACCTTCCAAAACTAAGCAAAGAGAGGATCACCTTAATCAAATCAGGGATGAAATTATTAGAAGCCTCAGTCCTTGGGAGGGATGTTCTAGTTCCTAGTTGCTGTTACACCTAAGTATCAGCCCTTCATATTTTCCAACTAACAGTCTTGAATATGTTCCCAAGCTGCTCCTTTTTGGAGGGCTGTGAGCCTTATTTTATTTCTCTCTAGTCCTGTGAGAATCCCCAAAACCCTACTCAGCTTCCCGGAAGCTCAGCTTTTGCTTTTGGAATCAGCAGCCAAATTGAGCAGTAGAGGAGCTGCACTTCCTGGCTTTACTGGATCTTGTCCTGTAAGCTCTTTGCCTCGGTAACTTTCTAATGCTTTCATGGGCATTCTTCGTATTTTGTTTAGGTTTTTTTTTTAATCATCTTCAGCAGGATGGTTGGTCCAAAACAACCTAGTCAGTATTGCTGGAAGCAAAACTCATGATTATCATATGTTATTATTTAGAGAAAAAACAATTCACAGATGTCATGACCTCATCTGGTAACGTAGCCTGTATAACTTAACTGCTGTATAACTTGGATAAGTCATTGCCCTGCCCTGAGTCCTGAGTTCCAACACTGGCCACTCAGAAACATTTGGTCTTTTGTATGTTTTTTGGGATCTTGCAGGGATTAACTCCAAAAATAATTTTGTTTTGGTAGTTGTTTGATAGTTTTTTAATTCTATGGAATTAACCTGCATTATTAGTGATTATGTAATTAAAGTTCTGATGCAGTTAACAATTTTTATTATCGGGAAGGGTCAATTCATTTGATGTAATCACAGCGTGCTATCAAGAGCAAAACTTAATTTTGCTTTGTGCCCATATTTCTCCCTAAATATTATTTATTTGCATTTAACTTATTTTAGCTTAACAGAGATTTACCCAACCCTCTAGTGACATTTTCAGGACATGATTTTAAATGACACCTGTTATCCAGTCCCATCACTTTGTCTTATTTATATCGTTGTTTCCTCAGGATTGGAATAAGTGACATGTCATGATTTATTTATTTATTTATTTGTAAAGTTTGGTTTAGGGAGCATTGCATTGGAAATATACAAGTAAATTTGGTTTCAAGCATCCTAATCTGTTTTTCACTCGATGAACTGAGATTTTGATTCCTTTTTAATAAAAAAGGGGGGAATGTCATGTAAGAAAGCACCCAATGAAAGCAGAACCCAGAAGGAAGGATGAGGTGGGAGAAGCTGGCTGAGAGGGAGAAGATGTAGAAAAACTTTGAGAGATCAAGTTTGTCATGGAAAGGGCAACGGGCTGGGAGCTAGAAGACCTGGGTCCTAGTCTCAGGGCTTCTGGCTGTCAGACTTTGGATAGGTCACTTCTGCCAATGGGAAGCTCAGGAAGGTGAGGGTAGGGAGAGCAGTTCTGAGCAAAGTCCATGTCCAAGGGGGGTGGAGGGTCTCTTTACCCAGTTAATTCTGAAGGTTTCCAAACAGTAGATATCCCAGGCTTTCCTTGCATGTACCCTAGGATCAATCTACCAGTAACTTCCTATCTCTAGCCCTCAGTTTCCACATGTATAAAATAAGGAAATTGAAATCAGTAATGTTTAAGGCCTCTTATAAGCCCTAAAATTTCAAGACTTTGAAAGGAAATTTTAAGATCTTACCCAGCTTTAGAAGTTTGGAGGACCTTTGAAATTGATGCAAAATTTGGTGTGTCATGTGTATATACAGATGTGCATTTTTCTGGGGAGAGGGTTCTTAATGTCATCATTAGGTTCCAGGATGTTCCATGAATGCAAAAATATCAAGAAACAAATGGAAAATTAATGTTAGTAATTTAATTATAATACTCTAACAAGCGTCTTATTGAATAGCTTCTGAGTGTTCATATGGGCACATAGATGAATAAGATGCAGTTCATGCCTTTGAGGAATGGTTAGTCAACAAATCATCAACAGAAGTTGTATTGGTTCTCCTGGGATGTGTTGAATTGGGTCAAGAAATTCTGGGTCCTAGTCCTAGTTCCTGTAATATTTGGCTGTGACGCTGACCCTCAGTTTGCTCAACTAAGAAATAGATTTAATAAAACATATTTTGCTCCCTCCTTAAGGTGGTTCATTCGATCTATAGGTTAGAGCCATGTTAGGTACAAGGGATACAGCTGTGAATGAAACTGAGTCTGCCCCATGGAACATAGATCAGTTGGTAAGCTATGGATTTTATTTTCCTGGGATAAATGTTACACTGTGGGTGAGAAGTGAGAAATAGATACTGTTATCCACCTCAGACAGGAGCCTGAATAAATGGCTTTATTTTCTCTCCTTTTTATATTAGATTGAACTCAGAGAATAAAAAAGCATCTAGACCACCAATTTGCCCACTATGCTTCCTGAATACAGAGAGATAACAGAGATGGGAACTGTGAGGTTTCTCTAAGGGACAGCCATATGTATTTTGCAAAGTGATCTCTGGGCTTTAGGAGATACTTTGGTTGGAGGATGCTGGAGGCAGCTGCTGGGAACTGAAAAGGATTAAGAGTATATAATGATGCTCCCAAAATGATGGGTTGAGCGTGGGATAAATGGCATTATTTCAAAAGCACGTAGAAATAACTATGTTACTAATATTTTACAGACTTCTAAAATAATATAGGGGCATCTCTATAGGCCAGAAACAGAGAAAGAAAACAGTAAACCATCAGCAGTGTGTATATTAGGGACAGACACTTAAATGAATATATTTAATAGTCTATATGAGATAAAAGAATGAATAAAATTCATTGATTTTTGAACAAGGACAGTGATTATGAAGCAAGAACAAGCAGTTAATTTGTTATTTTAACAAGTACAGCATTCTGAAGATTATAGAAGAGTAAATCTGTAAACTCTAAGGTTAATTATTAAAAGATAAAGAGGTAGAAAAGATGAAAGTAAAGATAAGTAGAGGGGACAGAGCAAGAAGATACAACCTACCTTCAATAGGGGTTAAAAAAGATAAAATAAGGTGCTGAAAAGATGACATGGGAAAATTTACTGCCTGAGAAATTCCCAGAACTGAAGAAAGACTTGAGCTCTCAGAACAAAAAAAATCTGTGAAATGGAATTAAAAAAAAATCAAAAACAAAACAAAATGAAACCTGGGCACAATGTAGCGCTGCTTCAGAATAAGCCCCAAAAGGGAAACCTAACAGCTACCATAGAGGAAAAGCAGATGACCTGCAAAGGGGTACAATCAGTGCCATCAACTTCTCAGGAGCCACATCAGATGCCATGAGACAATGAAGAACCAGCCTCAAAGTGCTAAGGATATGTATCTTTGAACATGAAACTCCATATCTAGCCAAGTCTGTGTTTTAACAAGCCTTCTAGGAGATCCTGAGGCAGGCTGAAGTTTGAGAACCCCTAGGCTGCAGCATGCTCTCCACAGACATCTAAGGGAGGACTTTTCCATTCTCAATGACTCATTACTAACTCCTTTGCTCCTGCAAATGCCTGAAACTTGGCTTGCCAAATTCTGCTCACTTTTGCTAACACCTGGAGTGGGTGGTGTAACAGGGATATATCTTAACCTAAACGAGTGAAATCACAAGGGGGTTGAGTTTCAGACATTTGTAAGGTAGGTTGGAGTGGGACAAGGAGGGGCTGAGATAAGAGGCATTATTTGGGGATCCAGATGGCTTTCCAGCAGCCACCCACATTATACGAGATGTTGCTTACTTGGGAATCGGACTTGGTCCGTGGGGGAAGTGAGTCATCCTTATCTTCCCTCAGCCTCAGTACTCTAGAAGTGGAGGCTCCTCTGGCTGAGCGTATGTCTATGTGTTTAATGATTTCTTTGCACCAAGACAGAGCTTGGAAGAAAGTTTGCAATAAATGTATATGAAGGGCATGAGACCTACTTGCTTGGTTTTCGAAAGGTTTATTTTCATTCTTTCTGGGAGATGCCCTGAAGGAACTCTTTAGAGATCTTTCCTGCCAGCTAGTTCAGGTATTTACTGTCTGGCTTTTCTAGCTCTGAGTCCAGTTTTCTGCCTGAAGGACTTTTGTCATTTTTAAAGTGTTTATTTTTCCCTTTAGGTAAAAGTGAAGAAAAAAAGGGACTTTCTATCAGTTAGCAGTGGAGAAGTGGTTTAAAGCTTTGCTTTTCAAACATAGTGGTGATCAGACTTGTCTCCTAGGGACCCAGAGCCCGGAACTAAGAGGAGTGGGTGGAAGTTGGTCTGGAAGCCCACAGCATCACTGTGTACTATGCCTCGGGCTCAGTCCCAGGTTAGATTGTCTTATTCATCTGAGAAGGAAATGCGTTTTGGATGGAGGGATGAATGAATAAGTGTTTGTGTTTTCTGGTTGATTTGGTTTCTGTTTCCTGGCACCTAAGGCAAAATGATCAATCCCTTGATAAATACTTTAAAATCTTTGTATAACATCCTATAGCATACAGAGTGCTTCTATGCTCACTGTTTTTGACTGAGCCTGCCAGGGGCACTCCGAAACTTGGAGAAAATGTGTCACCCAGTTCTGCCTTTGGGACAAAGAAGCTGAGTCTTGGGAACATTTAAAACTATACATTCAGGAAGGTGCTGAATCAGGACCAAGAGTCTGTCTCTTTAGATTTTCTCCTCAGTTAGGCAGGTAATGGAACAAATTCATCTACCTTCCATTCAGGGCAGGGGAAGGAGAGAGTTTACTAGAAAACCACAACCATGAGAGTGATAACATCCTTGCTGCTATGGAGAAAATGAATTATCTGGTCCCTGCTTAGCCCCTGTGCCATTACCAACTGGTAACAACCTGGAGGCAAGGGGAATAAGAATTTGTCATTTTAGTCTCCAACATTAATTCCTTGAAAGGGGTCTGAAAACAATAGAGAAAATTGTATTTTCAGCCATGCTTGCTCAAAAAGTAACGCTATTTAAATCAAAGGCATAACATTAAATCACAATTATAATTCGATGAAAGTACCTGGAGAGGAAGAGGATAATGTAGTGTGGGTTTGGGGAGAATCAAGACTAAATAGTCCCTGTTGATTATGATAAAGAAGGAGAGAGTGGTGAAATAGATACTTCTGGAAAATTGCAATGCTACCACTGTGTATCCAAAGGCTACACAGGGTAAATTTGGAATCCATTTTTCATTTTTCTTACTAGTTGTTCTGTACTGGTTAATAAATATAACTTTGCCTCTCACCCCCATCTGGGGTACAGGAGAAAGTGATCAAAGGATCATATTTTAAAAATGGGTTTTATTATTTAAATGACTGGTCTTCTCTTTTTTATTCCTATTGTTTCAAAACAGTTGAGTTCTTTTTTCTGATTACCATGCTACAGATGTTTATCATAGAAAGTTTGGAAAAAACAGAAAAGCATAAAGAAAGTAAAAATCACCTGTAGTTCCACCACACAGACAGCAGTAATATTAAGGTGGTATTGTATTTACATCTAAAATTTCATCCCCACACCCACACACAATCCACTAATTACCCAAGTTCTCATCAGCCTAGGGTTGCTACTAAAGCCACTTCAGGAAGAAGCCCTTCTTTTCTTCTCTTCATACCCTGTCCTCTCTTTGGAGGGACACATTACCAAGGCTTAAGGAAGGTAGTGACCAGTGCATCCTGATTTGCTAGGGACTTTCTGGTTTTCGCATGAAAAACCTTACATCTTGGGAACACTTCAGTTCTAGGCAAACTGGGATGGCAGGTTTACCTCTATCTCCTCCTCCCACCGCATCAGCAGAAAGCAAGACTGATTCGGTCCTGGAGAGCTGGTGGGAGGCTGGCACTTGGCGGCCATGTTGCTCTGCTGAGCAAGGTTAATGTGCTAAGGTCACTGCTCATTCATCTCAGGGCTCTTGCTTCCTGTTGGGTCTGGGCCCAGGCACAGTGAGCCTCATGAGCACACCATTCCCTCCCTGCCTTAGCAGCACTTAAAGCAAAAAGGCAAAGCAGTGGATTGGTTAATAAGTTAGTCCTGCTATGCTCGTCCATCTACCTTCCATTCAGGGCAGGGGAGGGAGACAGTTTACTAGAAAACCATGACCTTGAGAGTGGTAGGGTCCTTGCTATTATTGAGAAAATAAGTTCTCTGGTCCCCGTTTGGCTCATCGTGCCCATTGCCCACTGATTACAACCTAGAGGCAGGGGGAATGGGTATTTGTAGTCCCATCTCCAACACACAAGCGCCTTGATGTGCAGATCCCTTTAAAGCAATGAGAAAACTAAGGGTTTTTGATGTGGATGCTAGGTTGACTTCTAGTGTAATGTAGCTCATTGTAGTATTACCAGACATGAACTGAGTGCTTTGTATATTGTGAATTGAAACATATGAGAGAAATTTTTCTTTGCTGGGGAGACTGATTAGAAAATCAGTGAATCTGGGTAGTAATGGCTTGTGATTCTTACAACAAGTTGGTGGATTTCCTAAGGGCAGGGTACGACTTGAGTTGGTGGCTCTGGCTCAGTGAAGGCTGAATCAAGGTCAAACAAAGATGAGGCCTCTCACTGGAACCAGCTTTGGCAGTCGTGGAGCAGGCGTGCTAGTGTACTATCTTCCCTCTCCTCACTTTTGCCTCTATAGTTCCACCATCCTCCCTTTTCCCATACTTTATCTAGACACCTGGCACCAGCCCTTAAGGAACTCTTCAAGCCCTAACCATGCTTCCCATCAAAACTGACTGTCCTGAGGTCCCTTCCCTCAGGGGGTGGTACAAACAGCAATGACGAATTGAGCCTGCCCATCTGGGTGAATTTAGTGTCTTGGCAGCTCCTTCTGCCTATGCCCAAGGACCCCACCCTCCTCTAAGAGCCTGGCACTGATATTCTCTGAGTAGGAGTTTTGCTGCATTCTGACTCCCACCTTCACTTTGTCTCTTCTGCCTCTTTCTGATCTTCCACGTTCCATCCTGTCTCCTTCTCTGCTTGGGAACTTCAGAGTCAAGGTCGAGTTGGATGGTCTTCCTGACTGGTTTTGGTCTCTACCCAAATTTCTGAGATCTTTTTTTTTTTTTAAACTACCCCACATCTCTTGATTCCTGCCCAATCTTCAAGCATTCTAAACCACCAAGGCCAACAGCACCTGAGAAACCAGCAGAAGCCCATCTCTGGCAGCCCTACCAGCCGGCCCATTCTCAGAGCAGAGAGCAAGGAATGTGCTTGGTTCCCAAGACAACCATCTCAGATTTAGAGGGGGAAGCTGTTCAGGGACAGAGCAATAGGTTTCTCGACTGATTCCTTTCACTGGGGTTCTTGTGGGTTAAGAGATGGGCCCCAAAGGGAGGGTAGATATGGAGCCAGGATGTTAGATCACACAATGACTGGAATTTGTTCTGTCTCTCTACAACACAGAAAGCAGTTTCATAGCCACAATCTCTATGCTCACACCAAAGTCCTGTGGGAGGGACAGCCATGGGCAGGAGGCTGATGCAGGCAAAAGAGCATCAGCTGTGAAGCCTAGCTGTTCAGGGTTCAAATTCTGACCCAGTGAGTCCCTAGCAGAGTAACCTTGGCCAGGTACTAAACCTCTCATCTAAATTGGGGAAAATGCCTTTCTCACAGGGTTAGGAAGATTAAATTATATAATGTGTTAATACACTCATCAGGGAATGTGGCCTATTAAATAATAGGTGTTACTACTATGTCTTTTTTTAAAGTTTATTGTGGGATCAGAATATTGACAGAGCTGTATCAGTCAAGAGCAGTATTCCCCTTGCTAAAACTAATAGGCAGCCCAAGCCTGGCTCCATCCAACCACCTCTTCCAATGCTCTTTAACTGGTGGTGCTTTATGACACCAAGCAATAGATGATGATTATTGTTTCCACTGAATAGAGTAAGTTCCTTGATTGGTTTAACATATATAGACTGCCTGAGGGAATAAAAATATCACCATACAATAGGTTAATGGTAAATCAAGGTCTTTGTAGTTGTGGCGGGAGAAAAGGGTTAGCTGCTGGAAACAGTATGGTGCCCTGGAGGCTGCTTACATACACACTTAAGAATTCTTGTCACCTTTAGCAGAAAATTAGAATTCAATGGATATGAATGCTTATGCAGAATCTTCTCGTTCCCTGACATAAATTTCGCAGGGACTCTCCCCCATTACTCGATCTTCTAGGGACTGTTCAGGGCACTTGTGTCCCTGTTTGAAAGTGTAACTACTTTTCTTGAAGGTGCTATTAAATGTTTTCATTGGCTGTGGTTGTGCAAAGTCATTTCGGAAAGGAAGTTCCATGGAACTGAGGTTGGCCCTGCTTTGTTTGACGCTGGAGGTCAGCGACCCACAGTGGTGGTCATGGATGCACTGGGAGGTGGTGGAGGAGCGCCGCGTCTTCTGGTAGTTGTTCAATTCTTCTGACAAGTCTGCCAGATCTGCAGAAATGTCTTTGTCCCTTAGCGAAAACAGTTCATAATAAGGAGGATCAAACATTTCTTGGAACCTGGTTTTATGAAAAGCAGTTTTGCAAGCCATGACCTTTTCTTGAGGCTGTTTCACTTGTACTAAAACAAATAATGAGAAGGACCAAGACAATCTCTGAAGTAATGCCAATAATGGTCCCATGAGTTTCAGTGATTTGTTCAAATAGTCCCGCCTTTTCTCTTTTCTTTACAATGATTTTCATCCCAAGGGTATACACAATTTTGGACACCATTACAGACTAAAGGATTGTTGATGCACATGTTGCTATGGCAAAAGACAGTGCCGCCTGTGCAGGCAGCTGATGATTCAGCAATTTTACTTTTAGCTATATACTCCAAAGAATGGAAAGCAGGAACTCAGTTACTTGCACACCAAAGTTCACAGCAGCATTACGCACAATAGCCAGAAGGTGGGAACAGACAAGATGCCTACTGATGGGTGGGTGGATAAACAGTATGTGTTATGCTCAACAAAGGAAGTAAAGAGAATTTGAGCTAAGCCGACTACCTTCATCTGCCCACATTTGTATTACTCCTGTTTCTGTTTTAAGCATTCCATCATTGGCCACAGTGCCGCAAAACTTGGCCTTCAGGTTTTCAATAGAACTGCTTTCGTCATAGACTGCAACAAAGTCTCTATTGGATTCATTTGAGTGCTCCATTGGATAATCTAGGAACTTCAAATCCTAGCTTTTGGAGTGGCTTTCATGGTCCCGATGCAATCAACAGTTTGGCCAGGTTTTGTATTCTCTTCTTGTTGTACCTGACTAGAGCACACTATTCCATCGGCTCCCGAGAGCTCAAACCCACAATCTCCTAGGTAAGTAAAGTCTGGATCTGGAATAAATGAATATTAGTTCATCAGAACTAAACTTAATCCACGTGAATCTCCCTGTTGATCTGATTAATGGAGGGTTTTTCATGCCTCAACAATGATCTATAAGGGGAGAGAAAGCAAATGGCCCATCTGGAACTTCCAAGGGATCAAACTGACACTCAAATGATGGCTCTATATAATAATGTTCATCAAAGCTCGATTCTTTCACATGGAGCAGCTTCCAAAATGTAGATACACTCCTTGCTTGGTGGATATAAGACAGGATAATTTGGTGAAGCAAAATGACCTCATTGCTGGTTTGAACCCAAATATCACACTGGATTGCAGGAATGTGCTTGATTCCAACATTTTGTCCATCTTTGAGGGCCAAGCAGAGCCCCTCCAGGGCCATGTTCCCTAACTGCCGGGCGTTTCGCGAGGGGCTGAGGCTGCGGCAGCGCTGCTCCGTTCCCATCGCTGGCTAGCAGCTGCCTCCCTGCAGGGCAGGCCTCAGGTCCTGCGGCCTGCCATGCCGGAGGGGCGCCACCTCCCGCCCTTACGCACACCCCCCATCCGCCCCGCCGCGATAGGCGCCACCTCCTGCTCTGCGGCACCTGGCACCTGGTCCCACATACGGCCCGGGGCGGGGCAGAGGAGTGCGGATGCGCTGAGTGGGATCACTGAAGTGTTACCACTATATTTCAGATAAAGAAACTGAATCCTTAACACGTGAGTCATTTGTACAAGGTCATATGGCCAATTCGTAGCTAAGCTGTAACTCAAACCCTGCCTACTGATGTCTTACAGCCTTAAAAGAGGAAGGGAGAGAGGAAACAATGTGTCTTAAGCTTCTGAAAATAGCTGTCGGTTTCCAGAAGATTGTCATGCAAGACCCAAGCCACAGGTCTAGGTGTTAATATCCTTTATTGAGCCCTCACTGTATGCCAAGAATTTAACTTTATTATCACATTCTTCATGGTTCACCTACAAGTTTGGGGCTATTACCCCCATCTTTCTATCTCAGAAGGAAGGTTAAATGTTTGAACTTAGATTTAAATCCAGTTCTGTGATGTTAGTGGCTTGTTCTTAATCACTGTGCATGGCCTCTCCTTATGGGCTCACATGCTGTAGTCCTTGCAGGGGTTATGATACAAAGCAGGAAAATAATACTAAACTTGGAAAGAGGCAGAAACCTGGTGTTACAGGTGGAGACAGGAGGCCTAGGGGAAGTCAAAAAAGCAGCTTTGGTAGGATTTGACCCTGGGGAGGACACACTCCTGACCTTCCTTTTTCTTTTTTTTCTTTTTTCTTTTTTTTTTTTAAATAGAGTCAGAGTCTCACTCAGTTGCCCAGGCCACAGTGCAGTGGTGCAATCATAGCTCACTGCAGTCTCAAATTCATAGGCTCAAGCAATCCTCCTGCCTCAGCCTCCTAAATAGCTGCGACTACAAGTGCTCACACCACCACCCTTGGCTATTTATTTTATTTTTTTGTAGAGATGGAGTCTTAAAATGCTGCCCAGACTGCTCTCAAACTTCCTGGCCTCAAGCGATCCTCCTGCCTTAAGCCTCCCAAAGCTCTGGGATTACAGGTGTGAGTCACTGGGTCTGGCCCTTCTTCTTTCCTGTGTGCTTGTTCCTGATACATTCTTTTTTGCAGTCCCCGGTTTAAAAGATCCAGGCCTGAAGCAAGTGCCAAAATATGGCTGCCAATGCTGGGAGTCTGTGAGCCAGAACCCCAATCTGATGAGAGTGATTTGAGCTGAAGTTCAACCACAGTTCCACAGCACTATCTTGTCAGTTAGGCTGCTTGGATGTCACCCTTGCCATTATCCTTCATTTTTTTCCAAAGCAACATTTCCCCATAAGGAATGACACAGACAACACCAGGGAATTGAACAGTCAGTTGCCACTTGTTTTTGCATATCTATTCATAGAAGAAAGAATGTCAAGACAGTGACAAATCTTGGGCTTTGTCATCAGAGAGAACGTGGCTCTCCACCACTTATTAGCTGTGTGACTTTGTAAAATTTACCTAACCTCTCTGACCATCTGTAAAATAGGAATAATTAGGGAAGAGGGGACTGTGCCAAGGAAGACTGCACCAGTGGTACCACCATCATCCACCACATCCCAGGACCTGATTCTTGCCTCAGAAAGCCCAGAGATGCACAATTGTCAGTGCTCAGGTGATGAGACCTTCTAGACTGTCTCAAGCTGAGTAAAGTGCACACCTGAATGAGGCAAACACCAGAATCCTGACTGATTTACTTTACAGTGAAAAGTAGTTCTGTCATATGGAGCAGAATGCTTGCATTAGCGTGACTAGTCTGTTTACTCCTCTCAACTCACTTGAGAGGTCAAACCTTCAATGGACAGTTGCTTTGATACATATAAAGCAGAGAAGGCAGACTTTGGATAATTTTGGGGTAAGATCACTGGGGTAATTTAAAATTCGCTTTGAGGGCCTACTCTATGCCTGTTATAGGCTTGTGTCTCCCCCAAAAAAGTTCGTGCTTTGAAGCCCTAACCCCCATATCTGAGGATGTGACTGTATTTGGAGATGGAGCTTTTAAATAGGAAATTAAGTTAAAGTGGGGTTGTTATGGTGGGCCCTGTCCAGTCTGACTGCTGTCCTTATAAAAAGAGATTTGGCCACAAAGATGCATAGAGGGAAGATGGTGTAAAGACACAGAGAGAAGATGACCATCTACCAGCTAAGGAGAGAGGCCTCAGGAGAAACCAACCCTGACAATACCTTGATCTTGGACTTCAGCCTCCAGAGCTGTGAGGATGTACATCTGTTGTTTAAGCCCCCAAGTCTGTGGTATTTTGCTGTGGCAGTCCTACTAAACTCATACACAAGGCAGCATGGTATAGGAGAATCTCTCAATAATGGTCTTCCAATCAGCAGCAGTAGTTACACCTGGGGGGTGTTTCTAAAAACAAGGAGGGGGCCAGGTGCGATGGCTCATACCTGTAATCCCAGCACTTTGAGAGGCCAAGGTGGGTGATTGCTTGAGGTCAGGAGTTCGAGACCAGCCTGGCCAACATGGTGAAACCCCATCTCTACTACAAATACAAAAAATTAGCTGGGCGTGGTGACAGGCACCTGTAGTCTCAGCTACTCAGGAGGCTGAGGCAAGAGAATCACTTGAACCCAGGAGGTGGAGGTTGCAGTGAGACAAGATCACACCACTGCACTCCAGTCTGGGAGACAGAGAGACTCAGTCTTAGAAAAATAAAAAGAAGGGAGGGCGGGCACCAAAACTTGACCAGTATCAAAGGGTCAGTCCCCAGCAGGGAAGGCTGGGTGTGAGTAAAGCTCTGGCGTCCCCATGGGTTTGTCTCTGTGCCCAACCCCAGTGATTGACTATGCCTGAATCCTCCAGGGAGCGTGGGAATGTCAAAGAGCTGTTCCACTTGAAATCTCTTCCGGATCATGGGATGAAGTAGGCCTCTCCCAGGGCCCTCCTGGAGCACACCATGAGTGTGGAGAGAGGCATTGTCACCCTAGCTGGGCTGCAGCCTGGCTCTGGCACAGAGGAGTGCTGAGCTATTGTAGAAAGTGTGACAGCCTTGCGAAATGGCAACGGTTCCAGCTGAAAACACAGGCTTTAAGTCACTTTGCTGAAAATCAATCTGCTGAAAGCTAATTTACTAAAAGCCCATTCACCAAATGACCTAGTTGTTGAATTATTTAGGAGTTTTTATGAGGCTTTTGTGTCATTCTTGTGCCTGCCTCTGCCCTGCCTCTGCATAAATCAGATTATATATGAGTGGTGCTGATGTGCTGGGAGGGGGGGAAGGTTCTTAAATGCAGGCTACTGCAGTCTCTATTTTTGTAGACTTCTATCCTGCCTCAGCTCCTGAATCTGGCCAGTCTCTGCCTCTTATCTACTATTTTGACTCAAATGAGGATATTTTCCTTTAAAAGCAATTTAATCTCTTCTGTATTTTTGTAGGTGTGTGCTATGGCATTCTGTAGTTAGGATTGCTGTTGGCTGCAAGCCACAAAAAACCAGACTAACAAGTTAGAAGCTTTTTTTTTTCCATGTAACTAGAAGTCTGAATGAAGCAGTGCAGAGCTAAAGCTTTCTCATACTTCTTGATGTGCTGTCATTGACCTTGGCTTTAGTCCTCATGTGGAAAGATGGCTGCTGCACCTCCACACATCACATCTATATTCCAGGCAGGAATCAAGGGACGGGACAAAGGGCAAGCAAGAGCTGGACTACTCCTCATGTCAGAGAAACCAGAGCTTTTCAAAGCCCCAGCCAGCATACTTCTTACTGTCTGTCACTGGCCAACACTTGTCACCCCAGTCTGTGCTTCTGCCCACATACCTATTCCCACTGCTGTATCTGGAGGTGAAATGATGTTGGGTGAACTACCCCAGGCCTGGCTTAAGGTTTTATTTAAAAGCAATGTTTTACTCCCTAAGTAAGAGAATAGGACTTTTTAAGCAGCTGAAATCTATAGAACACATTGGGTCATAAGAGTCTATGAAATGGGGTTGTTACTGTCACTGTAATCTCATTTCTACCCACTAGTTGATGAAGTCTAAGGAAACTCAGTGTACAGAGGTGAATAAGCCATGATAAGCATGAATTCTAGAGCCAGACAAAATGTGTTCTGGATTATAGGAGAGATCAAACAAGGTGTTTTAGGGTTCAGAAGAAAGAAAGGAAGCCCCTCCTGGTGTAGAGGATTAACATGAGCAGAGTGTCATGTACCTCTAATGCTTATTTTTAAAATTTACATCGTTGCAAATTTATTTCTATTTAGTGGTCACCTTTGCTACCTCTACATGCCTGGATTCTAATTCCTAAGCCTCTAGCTGAGCTTCCTGAATGCCAAAGGAAGAAAAAAGCCCCTTGAGTATTTCCTGACAGCCCCAGGTGGGCTCTTAGGAGCAGTAAGTGACTCAGAAAAACCATAAGAAAGATTCACCACAATCTGATTTTTGTTATTTTACTGAAAATCAGTTGGCTTACAGTTAGCAAGCAGTATTGTTAAATCATCATAAACATCACAAAGACTAGCGCAGGCAGAAATTGGATAGTTCTTTAGGGAGAAAATAGTCTATTTCCAGTTATATTACAAGAGCTATTGGGAACAAAGAGAGAAGATGGTTTTATTTTTTTTAATTTTTTTTTTTTGAGACGGAGTCTTGCTCTGTCACCCAGGCTGGAGTGCAGTGGCGCAATCTCGGCTCACTGCAAGCTCCGCCTCCCGGGTTCACGCCATTCTCCTGCCTCAGCCTCTCCGAGTAGCTGGGACTACAGGCGCCTGCCACCACGCCCGGCTAATTTTTTTGTATTTTTAGTAGAGACGGGGTTTCACCGTGGTCTCGATCTCCTGACCTCGTGATCCGCCCGCCTCGGCCTCCCAAAGTGCTGGGATTACAAGCGTGAGCCACCGCGCCCGGCCTGAGAAGATGGTTTTAAAACCAAATAGAACTTTCTTATAATTAGCTGTGGAGCCCTAATTTCTTGATCTGTACATTGGGAATAATTATAGCCACATGTAGAAAGCATTACTGTTATTCACCAACATCTGGTTCTCCTTTGCCCTGAGCACAGGGGTCACTGTAGTTCCCTGCTCACTTGAAGTTGGTCCGTCTAACTTGTTCTGGCCAATAAAATGTAAGTGGAAGTGCCAAGTCTTCCAAGTAGAAGGATTTAATAGTGATGTAGTCTTATCACTCTATTTTCCCTGACCCAGGAATTGTGGAATTAGTGTTGATAGGGAGGGTCCATATGATCATAACAGCCTAGAGTCCCAGCCAACATGTGGAATGTTGCTCAGACTCAGAGCCAAATCTCTGAGTAAGAAATAAAAAACTGCTAAGAAAAGGATAAACCTGTAAGATTCTGTGTGTGGGGGGGGATGTTTATTACTACAGTATGGTTTGTTACTACAGTATATCCTAGCCTATTCTGACTATAGACATCACAGAGATTAAAATTATAGAAGATCTCCCATAGGAAATTAACTACACATTATCTAGTATACCTGCTGCAATAAAGATCTGACAATATTAGTATTATTTATTAATGAAGTACAGAAAAACACTTAGGGTATTAACAAACGGTGCTGGGAAAAAAAATGGATAGTCAAAAGCAAAGGAATGAAGTTGGGCTCTTATCAAACACTCTATACAAAAATTAACTCAAAATCGAAGACCTAAACATAACAGCTAAAACTATAAAACTCTTAGAAGAAAACTTAGGAGAAAAGCTTCATGACATTAGATTTGGTAAAGATTTTTTGGATATGACACTGAAGGCCCAAGCCACAAAAGAAGAAATAGACAAATTGGAGTTCATGAAAATTTTAAATTGGTGTATGAAAGGACAGACTGTCAACAGACTAAACAGGCAACCATGGAATGAGAGAAAATATTTGCAAATCACATGTCTGATAAGGGATTAATATCCAGAATATACAGGAAACTCCTAAACTCAACAGCAGCAACAACAAAAATCTGACTAAAAAATAGACAAAAGACAAACAGGCATTTATCCAAAGAAGATATACAAACGGCCAATAAGCACATGAAAAGACACTCAACGTCACTAACCATTAGGGAAAGCAAATTCAAAACCACAAGATAGCACTTCACACCCACCACCCACTGAAAAAGCTGTATCAAAAAAAAAAAACAACTCAGAAAATAACAAGTATTGGTGAGGATTGGAAAAATTGGAACACTTCTGGATTGGAGCACTGCTGGTTGGAATATAAAGTAGTGTAGCCACTATGGAAAACAGTATGATAGTTTCTCAAAAAGTTAAAAATCGAATTACCATATGGCTCAGCAAATACGCTTCTGGAAACATACCCAAAAGAATTGAAAGCAAGGTTATAATAGATGGGATGTTGTCCCCTCTAAATCTCATGTTGAAATGTAATCCCCAATATTGGAGGTGGGGTCTGGTGGGAGGAGTTTGGGTCATAGGGGCGGATCCGTCATGGCTTAGTGTTTTCTTCAAGATAGTGAGTTCTCCTGAGATCTGGTTGGTTGAAAGTGTGTGACATCGTCCCCATCATTCTCTCTTGCTCCTGTTCTTGCCATGTGAGATGCCTGCACCTGCTTCACCTTCTGCCATGATTGTAAGCAGCTCAAGGCCTCACAGAAGCTAAGAACATGCTAGTGCCATACTTCAGGTATAGCCCACAGAACCATGAGCTAATTAAACCTCTTTACATTTTTTTTTTCTTGTTTCCAGTGGGGTTGGATTTAAAAATTTTTTTTTAGCTTCAGGGGAACATGTGCAGATCTGTTATACAGGTAAATTGTGTGTCACAAGGGTTTGGTGTACAGATTATTTCATCACCCCAGTAATAAGCATAATACCCAGTAGGTAGTTTTTAAAATTCTCTCCCTCCTCCCACCCTCAAGTAGGCCCTAGTGTCTGTTATTCCCTTCTTAGTGTCCATGTGTATTCAATATTTAGCTCCCACTTATAAATGAGAACATGCGGTATTTGGTTTTCTGTTCCTGTGCTAGTTCACTTATGATAATGGATTCCAGCTCCATCCATGTTGCTGCAAATGACATGATCACATTTTTTTAATGGCTGCATAGTATTCCGTGGTGTATGTGTACCACATTTTCTTTATCCAGTCTACAATTGATGGGCATTAATGTTGATTCCATGTTTTTGCTATTGTGAATAGTGCTGCAATGAACATACGCATACATGTGTCTTTATGATAGAATGACTTATATTCCTTTGAGTATATACCCAATTACGGGATTGCTGGGTCATATGGTACTTCTGCTTTAAGTTCTTTGAGAAATCGTCACACTACTTTCCACAATGGCTGAACTAACTTACATTTTCACCAGCAGTGTATAAGCATCCCTTTGCTTTGCAACCATGCCAATGTCTGTCATTTTTTGCCTTTTTCATAATTGCCAGTCTGGCTGGTGTGAGATAGTATCTCATTGTGGTTTTGATTTGCATTTCTGTAATGGTTAATGATGTTGAGCATTATTTTTCATATGCTTGTTGGCCTTGTGTATGTCTTCTTTTGAAGTTTCTGTTCATGTCCTATGTCCACTTTTTAATGGGGTTGTTTTTCTCTTGTAAATTTAAGTTCCTAATAGATTCTGGGTATTAGCCCTTTGTCAGATGCATGGTTTGCAAATATTTTCTCTCATTCTGTATGTTGTCCGTTTACTCTGTTGATAGTTTCCTTTCAACAGAGTAAAAGGAAACTAAGCAGAAACTCCTTAGTTTGATTAGGTCCCATTTGTCAATTGTTGCTTTTGTTGCAATTGCTTTGGCATCTTTGTCATAAAATCTTTGCCAAGGCCTATGTCCAGAATGATATATTCTAGGTTATCTTGCCGGGTTTTTATAGTTGTAGGTTTTACATTTAAGTCTTTGATTCATCTTGAGTTGATTTTTGTATATGTTGTAAGGAAGGAGTCCAACTTCAGTCTGCTGCATATGTCTAGCCAGTTATCCCAGCACCATTCATTGAATAGAGAATCTTTTCCCTGTTGCATATTATTGTCAACTTTGTTAAGGATCAAATGGTTGTAGGTGTGTGGCTTTATTTCTGGACTCTATATTCTGCTTCATTGGTCCATATATCTGTTTTTTGTACCAGTATCATGCTGTTTGGTTACTGTAGGCTTGTAGTATAATTTGAAGTCAGGTAATGTGATGCCTGTAGCTATGTTCTTTTTGCTTAGGATTCCCTTGAATACAAGCTCTTTTTTGGTTCCATATGAATTTCAAGATTATTTTTCTAACTCTGTAAAGAATGTCACTGGTAGTTTGATAGGAATAGCATTGGATCTGTATATTGCTGTGGGCCATATGGCCATTCTTACAATATTGCTTCTTCCTGTCCATGAGCGTGAAATATTTTTCCATTTGTTTGTGTCATCTCTGATTTCTTTGAGCAGTATTTTATAATTCTCATTGCAGATGTCTTTCACCCTCCCTGGTTAGCTGTATTCCAAGGTATTTTATTCTTTTTGTGGCTATTGTGAATGAGATTGCATTCTTGATCTGGCTATCAGCTTGAATGTTGTTGGTATAAAGATATGTTACTAATTTTTGTATGTTGACTTTGTATCCTAAAACCTAGCTGAACTTATTAAATCTAGGAGCTTTTGGGCAGAAACTATGGGGTATTCTAAGTAAGAATCATGTCATCTGCAAACAGAGATAGTTTGACTTCCTCTCTTCCTATTTGGATGACTTTTATTTCTTCCTCTTATCTGATTGCTCTGGCTAGGACTTCCAGTACTACGTTGAATAGGAGTTGTGAGAGTGGAAATCCTTGTCTTATTCTAGTTCTCAAGGGGAATGCTTCCAGCTTTTCCCCAGGATATGATTTTGGCTGTGAATTTTTCATAAATGGCTCTTATTTGAGGTATGTTCCTTCAATGCCTAGTTTGAATGTTTTTAGCATACAGGGATGTTGAATTTTATTTAAGCTTTTCCTGCATCTATTGATATGATCATGTGGTTTTTGTTTTTAGATCTGTTTATGTGATGAATTATATTTATTTTTAGATCTGTTTATGTGATGAATTATATTTATTGATTATAATTATATTTATTGATTTATATGAATTATATTTATAATATTTGCATGTATTGGACCAACCTTGCATTCCAGGGATAAAGGTTATTTTATTGTGGTGGGTTAGCTTTTTGATATGCTGCTGGATTCGGTTTGCTAGTATTTTGCTGAGAATTTTTGCATCTACGTTCATTAGGGGTATGGGACTGAAGTTTTCTTTTTTTGTTGCATCTCCGCCAGGTTTGGGTATCAAGATGATGCTGGCCTCATGAAATGTGTTAGGAAGGAGTCCCTTCCCAATTTTTTGGAATAGTTTTAGTAGAAATGGTACCAGGTCTTGTTTATACATCTGGTAAAATTTGTGAATCCATCTGGTCCTGGACTTTTTCTGGTTGGTAGGCTTTTCATTACTGATTCCATTTTGGAACTCATTGGTCTGTACAATAATTCAATTTCTTCCTGCTTCAGTATTGAGAGATTATATGTTTCTGGGAATTTATCCATTTTTTCCAGGTTTTCTATTTTGTATGCATAGAGGTATTTATAGTAGTCTCAGTTTTTTTGTATTTTTGTGGGGTTGGTTGCAATGTCCCCTTTGTCATTTCTGATTATGTTTATTTAGATCTTGACTTTCTTTATTAGTCTAGCTAGTGGTCTATAAATCTTATTTATTCTTTCAAAAAACAAACTCCTGGATTTGTTGATCTTTTATATGGTTTTTCATGTCTCAGTTTTCTATAGTTCAGCTCTAATTTTGGTTACTTATTGTCTTCTCACAGTTTCAGGGTTGTTTTGCTCTTGTTTTTCTAGTTCCTTTAGGTGAAATGTTGGTTGTTAATTTGAGATCTTTCTAACTTTTTGATGTGGGCATTTAACGTTACAAACATCCCTCTTAACATTGCCTTAGCTATGTCCTAGAGATTCTGGTATGTTTTATCTTTGTTCGCATTAGTTTCAAAGAATTTCCTGATTTCTACCTTAATTTCATTGTTTAACCAAAAGTCATTTGGGAGCAGGTTGTTTACTTTCCATGAAATTGTATGGTTCTATGTGATTTTCTTAGTATTGATTTCTATTTTTATTGTGCTGTGGTCTGAGAGTGTTCAGTATGATTTTGGGTTTTTTTGAATTTTCTGAAATTGTTTTATGGCTGATGTGTGGTCAATTTTAGAGTGTGTTCTATATGCAGATGAGAAGAATGTATATTCTGTTGGTTTTGGGTGAAGAGTTCTGTAGATGTCTGTTAGGCCCATTTGGTCAGATGTTGAGTTCAGGTCCTGAATATCTTTGTTTGATGCCTCAACGATCTGTCAAATACTCTCAGTGACGGGTTGAAGTCTCTCACTATTATTATATGGTTCTTTAGGTTTCTTTGTACATCTCTAAGAATTTGCTCTATGAATATAGGGACTCCTGTGTTGGGTGCATATATACTTAGCATAGTTATGTGGTCTTGTTGAATTGAACCCTTCACCACTATGTAATGTCTTTGTCTTTTTTGATCATTGTTGGTTTAAAATCTGTTTGGTCTGAAATTAGAATAGCAACTCCTGCTTTTTTCTTTTTTCTGTTTTCTGTTTGCTTGGTGCATCTTTCTCCATCCCTTTACCTTGAGCCTATGGGTTGTGTTGCATGTGAGGTGAGTCTCTTGTATATAGCATACAGTTGGGTCTTGCTTCTTTATCCAACTTGCTACTCTATGCCTTTTAATTGGGGCATTTATTAATAGTTTGTTTACAGTCAAGGTTAATATTGATATGTACAGGTTTTATTCTGTCATCATGTTGTTAGCTGGTTATTATATCAACTTGCTTGTGTGGTTGCGTTATAGTGTCAATGGTCTATGTACTTAAGTGTGTTTTCCTGGTAGCCAGTAACAATCATTGCTTTCCATATTTAGAACTCCCTTAAGGACCTCTTGTAAGACAAATCTGGTGGTAACAAATTCTCTTAGTGTTTGCTTGTCTGAGAAGGATCTTATTTCTCCTTTTCTTATGAAGCTTAGTTTGGCCAGATATGAAATTTTTGGTTGGAATTTCCTTTCTTTAACAATGCTGAATATAGGCCTCTAATCTCATCTGGCTTGTAGGATTTCTGCTGAAAGGTCTGCTGTTAGCTCGATGGGATTTCCTCTGTAGGTGACTTGTCCCTTCTCTCTAGCTTCCTTTAATATTTTTTTCTTTCACTTCAACCTTGAATAATCTGATGACCATGTGTCTTGGGGGTGGTCATATTGTATAGTATCTCACAGGGGTTTTCTGCATTTCCTGAATGTTGGCCTCTCTAGCAAGATTAGGGACATTTTCATGGATGCTGTCCTCAAATATGTTTTCCAAGTTGCTTGATTTCTCACCCTCTTTTTCAGGGATACCAATGAATCATAGATTTGGTCTCTTTATGTAATCACATATATCTAGGAGGATTTGTTTATTCTTCTTTATTGGTTTTCCCTTGCTTTTGTCTGACTGAGTTATTTTGGAGAACTGATCTTCGAGCTCTGAGATTCTTTCTTCAGCTTGGTCAAGTCTGCTGTTAATACTTGCAACTGTATGATGAAGTTCTTGAACTGAGTTTTTCAGCTCTAGTAATTCAAGTTGTGCTTTCTTAAAATGGCCATTTTGTCTTTTATCTACGGTATTGTTTTATGGTATTCCTTAGATTCCTTGGACTGGTTTTTTACTTTCTCCTGAATATCGATCTTCCTTCCTATCCATCTTCTTCAATTTCTGACATTTCAGCCATTTCAACCTGGTTAAGAACCATTGCTGGGGAACTACTGCTGTTTGGAGGCAAGAAGACACTATGGCTTTTTGAGTTGCCAAAGTTCTTGCACTGGTTCTTTCTTACCTGCATGGGCTGATGCTTCTGTCTTTGAAGTTGCTGTCCTTTGTATGGGTTTTTTTTTTTTTAATCTTCTTTGATGCCTTTGGGGGTTTGATTGTGGTATAAGGTGGGTTCAGTCAATTGGCTTTGAGTCTAGTCCACTGCTGAGTCTTGGAGCCCCTCCAATTAGTGTCATGTTTCTTTTGTTGGGGGTTCTGGTCCATGCGGTTCCCTCAAGTAGAGGCTACAATTGGCAGACAGGCTGTATGCCTGCTGGGTCAGCCCTAATCTTCTGTCCGAGTGCTTCCCAGGGAAACACAGCATCGCACCCACCTGCAGAGTTCAAACAGAAGTGGGACTGTGGGCTGCAAGCTGTAGTGAGTGTGGCCTGTCTGGGTACGATAGATGGGGATAGCTGGAGTTGCCTGTTCTGTCATCTAGGTATTTCTGGGATGACAGGAGGCTGTTCCCCTCAGGAAATTAAGTCAGAAGTAGGACTCCTGAGCTGGGAGCACTAGCAGGTACGATTCACCTGGCTATGAGAGGTAGAGGTAGGTGGAGTCACTCAACCCACTGTTTGGCTGCCTCCCAGAACAACAGGAGGCTGTATCTGCTGGCTACATTCAGACAGAAGCAAGACCATTTGGTTGGAAGCTCTGGCAGCCCTTGCCCACCTGGCTACCAATGGCAGGGGTGGGTGGGGTTGCCTATCCTGCCATCCAGGTGCTTCCCAGGAAAACAGGAGGCTGCACCTGCCAGCTGAGTTCACACAGAAGTGGGGCCATTGGGCTAGAAGTCCTAACAGCCATTGCCTGCCTGGCCACCAGGGGTAGGTGAGGCCACCCACTCTGCCATCCGGGTGCTTCCTGGAATGAGAAGAGGCTGTGCCCGCAACTGAATTCAAGTGAAAGTGAGACCACTGGGCTGGAATCTGTAGCTGGTGTTGCCCTCCTAGGCTACCAGTGGCAGGAGTGGGTAGGGTCACCCACTGGCTGAGTTCACACAGAAGTAGTCTGCTGGGCTGGAAGCTGGTGCTGAGCCTTGTCTGGTGAGAATGGGCAGAGCAATCCTACTGCTCCCAGGTACTGTGACTGCAGCCTCTATTGGGGCCATGACACCAGTGCTGGTCTGCTGCAGACCTCAAGACTTGTAGAGGTCCCCTTAGACTCAAGAGTTTCTCCTGCAAAACATCCAAGTAGCTCTCTGTCTCAGTTTAGAAGCGTGGTTGGAGAGGTTGTGTTAGGGTGCCAGGGGGGTTTTCCTATTCCCAGTTTTGCATAGATCCCTGTGAAGAGTGTGAATCCCTCAGGAGGCTCTCACTCACTCACCCTTTCCCATGATGGAGAGGTTCTTCCAGCTCTGCACTGAGCCCAGACAGGCTGGTAAGCCCAGCTTCCCTCCTCTCTGCTCTCTGTGTTCCCCTGCTGCTTTGATGGATCCTGATGTGTTTCTCAGATAATCATCCTGCAGAGTCAGCATTCACTAGCCCTTTCGTTTCCTCTCCATGACAGCAGCACACATGAGCTGCTTCTAGTCTGCCATCTTGACCCAACTCCCCTACACTTCTTTTCTTTATAAATTACCCAGTCTCAGGAATTTCTTCATAGTAATGCAAGAACAGACTATCACACAGTGTCTAGAGGAGATACTTGTATACCTATGTTTATAGCCACATGATTTACAATGGCAAAAAGGTGAAAGCAATTCAAGTGCCCATGAATGGATAAACAAAATTTGGTGTTTTTATTTTATTCAGCTTTTAAAAGGAGAGAAATTCTGACACATGCTACAACATAGATGAACCTTGAAGACAGTATACTTAGTGAAATACACCAGTCACAAAAGAACAAATACTGTATTAGTCGAATTCATACAGAAAGTAGAATGGTGGTTTCCAGGGGCTAGGGGGAGGGAGAAATGGGGGGTTATGGGTACAAAGTTTCAGCCTTACAATATGAAAAAAGTTCTAGAGATAGATGGCAATGATGGTTGCATGACAATGTGAATGTACTTAATGTCACAGAACTGTACATGGCCAAGAACAGTGGCTCACACCTGTAATCCCAGCACTTAGGGAAGCAGAGTCAGAAGGATAGCTTGAGCCCAGGAGTTCAAGACCTGCCCAGGCAGCATAGCGAGACTCCATTCTCCATGAAAAAAAAAAGGAAAAAAAAACTGTACTTGTAAAAACAGTTAAATTGGTAAATTGTGTGTTATGTATATTATACCAAAATTAAAAGTAAATTTTAAAAAGTTAAAGGTGAAGTTTAAGAGAAGCTCAGGAAATAAGAGAGAACTTTTACTTGAAGATTCTAACTGCTTGGCTTGGTCCACCAATGCAGAGGTGCCTCCTGACATGAAATTCTCCATGGGCTTTAGCTCTAACTTGAAGAGAAATGTCATCACAAAGGGGCCTAGTGTTACCTGGTCCTTTATTGATCTGAGGTGAAGCAACTCAGACAAGGTACTGGAAGAAAGTGGCTCCATTTCTGTAAGGTCAAGGAAAGCTTCTTTGTGTCAGTTGGGATTTGATTCAGCTGTGTATAACACCAACACCCCCAAATAACTTTGGCTTTAGAAAGATAGAGGTTTATTTGGCTTTTGCATAGAAAAATCCAGAGACACACCAACTAGAAATGGCTTGGTGACTGCCCAATCGATGTGACCCCAGCTGTCACACCACAATTCAGATGAAGGAGGAAGAAGAAATGCATGCAGAGCCTGCCACTGAGTGAACTCCCTTTAATGAGATTTCCTAAAAGCCCTCCCCAGTGAGCTCTGCTTACATAGCCTTGGCTACCCCTAATAGCAAGAGACTGGAAATATGTGCTTTTAGTTCAGCACATTCTCCCCCAGCTACAGCTGGGATTCTACTACCAAGGAGGAGGGAGAAATGGATGTTTATTATGCAGCTAGCAGTGTCTGGGGTGATCGATACCTCCTTCTTTTTCTGTTTCTTCACACAACTAATTTCCAAGTTGTATGCCTGGCTGTGGGGAGCTCAGTTAAGTGTCTGCACTCCGGAGTTTGTTTTCTGCACTGAGAATGGGGAGATTCTCACTAGAAGATGTGTCAAATGTGGAAAACAAAGTATTTATAGGTCTAGGGTAGCATGAATGAGAGATGCCCATTACATTCTCTAACCATCAAATGATGTGGTTCAAGTGAAAAGAGAGGCTCAAAACATGATAGTGTTGTGTAAAACGTATTTGAGATGTTTCAGGGGTGCCAGATCAACCCCTAACTCATGAATGAACCTCAAAAAAATCACTGAGGAATTTTCTGCCTGGAGGCAACCCTACCCACCTTAAATCAACCATCAGGCAGCCTGTTAGGAAGGAAAGAGCAAAGGAGTAGAAAGGAGGCCTGGGCGTGGGTCTTAGATGTGTTCCGAATGAACGGGTGATCTGGAGGTTCCTGTAGCTGGTTCCTCTCTACAAAATGGGATTCTTGGGAGAATTCATGAGGAACTGTATGTATTACTTTGTAATCTATAAGAGCACTGAAGGAATATTAGTTTGTTGCTTAGATAGTAAGCGATTATTAATTTAAATACCTATGATACAGAAGACAATACACTAGACACTTTATAACAATGTTCCTCTACTTCTGTCCCCAGTCATTACCACCACTGCACATGCCCAACCCACACAATCCTGTAAGATGGGTGTTATCTTCATTCTATGCATCAGGAACATGAGATTCAGAGCCATTGAATAACTCCCTCCAGGTCATGCAGCTAGTAAGTGGCTATGCCTAAGTTTCAATGGCATTCTCTCTGTTTCCAAAGCCCATTTTCTTTGTGCTAGTACAATGATACAGAAACCACACAATGCTTCAGAAAAATGTACTTTTCTCAAATTGCCCTTTATAAACTAGGGAGAACAAAGAATGTAAAGAAACTACTGCTGCGTTAAAGAAAAGCTGAACTTAAGAGGTTTATGTGGCTCTCCTGAGGCTGGGATGTGGGAAGAAGTGGCAGGGTCCTGTCACATCTGCTCAGAAAGCACCTCATCCACTGTGCTTTCCAGGACTTAATCAGCCAGGGAAGGACAGGAGGGATCCTTCCCTTTTGTTTCTGAGATAATTGTCGCTTGAGAGGTTGAACAGCAAATGAAAACATCTTGTTCTGAGAGAAAAGTGTCTGTGGAGCCTTCCCTTTCACATACCATAATCATCCCACCAACTTTCAAAGCTCTCCTGAATTGACTTCCAAATTGAACTGAACTACCATGCCTGGGAGATATTCAATGTGGTAGACGAATAGTATCTCCCTCTGCCAAAAAAAAAAAAAAAAAAAGCCCATGTCCTAATCCTAAAATTTGTGAATGTTCCTTTATATGACAAAGTGTCCCCTTTGCAAATGTGATTAAGGACCTTGTAATGGGGGAAATTATCCTGGATCATAGAGTGGGGGGCAATATTATGACACGGGCCTTAAAAGAAATAACAACTTAAGCCAGACATGGTGGCTCATGCCTGTAATCCCAGCACTTTGGGAGGCCAAGACAGGCAGATCACTTGAGGTCAGCAGTTCGAGACCAGCCTGGCCAATACGGTGAAACAACGTCTCTACTAAAAATACAAAAATTAGCTGGGCATGGTGGCTGGTTCCTGTAATTCCAGCTACCCGGGAGGCTGAGACAGAATTGCTTGAGCCTGGGATGTGGAGGTTGCAGTGAGCCAAGATTGCACCACTGCACTCCAGCCTGGGCAACAGAGTGAGACTGTCTCAAAATAAATAAAATAAAATAACAAAATATTAGAAGCATTAAAAAAAAAGCAAGAACTTTTTCAGGTATAGTCAGAGTGAGATGTGACTACAGAAGAAAGGCACAGAGAGATGCTGGAATGTTGCTGGCTTTGAAAATGGAGAAAGGGGGCCCGGAGCCCAGGAGTGCAGGCGGTCTCTAGAAGCTGAAAAAGGCCAGGAAGCAGCCTCTCCCCTAGAGCCGCCAGAGGGAAGGCAGCCCTGCCAGCATCATGAGTTTGGCTCAGTGAGACCCATGGTGGACTTCTGACCCACAGAACTGTAAGACAGTAAATCTGTATTGCTTTAGTCGACTGAGTTTGTTATCCGTTACAGAAAGCAATAGAAAACTAATGCATTCAGGATAATTACTGGTTGAAAAGTTTCTTAGTCTGTGTAACAGAACATTTCTGAAAGGTCTGATCCTTTTTTCTCACTGTCCATTTCCTGTTAAGCCCCATACCCTGTTGATTCTGCCTATGGAAGTGATACCTGTGACCTAAGCTACTACCTTTGAGGACTGGCTTTGTGCCAGGCTCTTGCTATACGCTTTCCATACATTTTCTTCAATCTTTACACCAACATTTGCCAAGCAGGGAATACCTCCTTCTTATCAAATGAGGAAATTGAGACTCTGGGAGGCTAAGTGACCTGCCCAGGTAGAAATTGTGGAGCCAGCATCCAAACTCCCTCGTCCTCTCTGGCAGGTGCCTCTGGGAGCAACGTCAACATCCTGGAATCTGGCTTTCCCTTTCCATCCTCGCAGCCATGGTCCTGGCATAGGTTCTTATATCCTGCTGAAGTGGCGTTGACGTCGTTTGTCTGGGATAATACCCGAGGTTCATTGCCTCATACCAAGGAAATTAAGAATGGAGACACACAAGGAGTGCGTTTAAGAGAAGAAGTTTAATGGGCAAAAGAGAAAAGCTCCCTTGTGCAGAGGGAAGAGGTTTGGAATGGATCTCCCAGTTCCCAGTGTGATGTGGTTGGTTTTATAGATGAGCTTGAGGCAGTGTCTGATTTAGATAGGGCACAGAGGATTGGTTGGACCAGATGTTTCATTTACATAGTGCACAAAGAAGCTGGCTGCTCCACCCTAATCTTTTATTATGCAAATAGGCTCTCTACCTGGCTGGCGCCATGTTGCCTGCTTGTTTACTGCTCACATGATGACAAAGAAAAGGTGGGAACCTCCATGTTGAACATACCTGGCTTCCAGGTAGTCCTTTTCTACTGGCATAGCTGCCGGCATTTACCTGTGTAAGCTTCCAGCTTGCTTATTTATGTTTGCAGCTTAACTTTTTTTTTTTTTTTTTTTTTTGAGACGGAGTCTCGCTCTGTCGCCCAGGCTGGAGTGCAGTGGCGCAATGTCGGCTCACTGCAAGCTCCGCCTCCCGGGTTCACGCCATTCTCCTGTCTCAGCCTCCGTAGCAGCTGGGACTACAGGCGCCTGCCACCGCGCCCAGCTAATTTTTTGTATTTTTGGTAGAGACGGGGTTTCACCGTGGTCTCGATCTCCTGACCTCGTGATCCACCCGCCTCAGCCTCCCAAAGTGCTAGGATTACAGGCGTGAGCCACCGCGCCCGGCTGCAGCTTGACTTTTTAGGCTGCTTTTTGTTAAAAAATTATTTTGGGGGCTGCTTTTTATTAAAGCAACTTCCACTGAGAATTCTCTTACCCTCACTATCTGCCTAAATAATTTCTTTTTGGCTCTTGTATGACTGCCAGGGTTATGTCTCGTGATTCTTAAGATGTCTCCCACCTCAATTGTCCCTGACAATTTGTTATGCACAGAAAGCTGAACAACTTGTCAAATTCATAGACCTGTTCTTGCCACTTCTCTGCTTAAACCCTCCCAGCCACTTTATGTTGCATAAATCCAACCTTTTTAGCATGGCATTCGAAGCCCTTCACAATCCAGCTCTGAGTTCAATCCACCCCTTCAAACTCTCCATGCTACAGACCCATGGACGTGTTAGCCTTGCACCAGGATATGCCATGGACTTTTCCTCACCATATATATATGAACCTCCTCATATGACTAGGAAACTGTGGATCAGAGATAAGGTAGCTGCCTTAGGTCACATAGTTTGTATGAAACAGAGTCGACACTAGATCCAAGTTCCCCACGAGACCACCCTGGAGCCTTAAAGATAGAATCTCTGATCCCTCCACTTCCCTCCTCTACTGCCATTACTGAGTGAACATAGCCACCCTCTTGTGGGGAGGGCTACTAATCTGTTCTCCGTATGGAATGGAAATCTAAGTTTACCTCTCTATTGCTTAAAATTCTTCAATAGCTACCCATTGCCCTTAAAATAAAGACCCAAACCCTTAAGGATATGGCTCCTGCATGACTTTCCAGCTCCATCTCAGGACCCTCTGCCTCTCACTATGATGCCATCTTTCAGACTCCTCTATGTGCCTTGCACCCTCTCACCACGGGGCCTTTGCACATGCCATCTTCTGTCTGGGAGCTCTTCCTTCTCTCCATCTCTTCTTCTGTCATCTCCCTTAAGCCATCCCTTCCCCAGGATGCCTCTGTGATGCCAGACTGGGTGCAGGCCCCCTGTAAGGTGTTCTTTCTCTGCTTCTAGTATTTTGTTTCTGTTTAGTCCATCAGTCTGTAATGATCTATGCGTGTGATTGTTTTATGTCTTCTCTCCATCAAGCTCTGTGTTCCATGAGTTTGAGCAAGGACTTTAACTGTTCACTTTTGTACCCCCAGTGCCGATTACAGTACCTTGAATGGATGGAACTCAATAATTATCTGTTAAATGAATAAGCACCAAATGGCCCCAGCTGTTAAGTAGATCTTGTAATTTCCATGTATGTGTCTTATAAAGGAAAGTGCAAGAGAGGTACCAAATGTTTCAATCTCTGATGACACAGAACTGGATATGCCATCCTGCGGGTTGTTTGTTGTTGTTGTTGTTATTGCTGGTATTAATTTTGTTTTGCTTTGTTTGGGGGAAAAAGATTCAAATTGTTGTAAAATACATAAATAAAACCTTTCTGAAGCAGATTTAAACTGTAAGAAAACTCTAAGCTATCAAATGAATACATTTAAATTAATCTTTTTTAAGAACACAAGTAGGAACTCATGACAACTTCTTGGGAAATGCGTTTAAAAAAAAAAAAAAAACACTAGTATCTTTAGCACCAGGGCTGCACAATTAGGCACAGAACATTATTTTATTTAATTTTTACATGCAGGACAGGCACGTAATATACTATGTATAGAATACCAGACATAGCTGATTCCAAAATTATCATTGCTTTCCACTTCTTCTCACACATTTCTTAAGATGCCATCTGATCCGAAAGTGTTTCAAATACTGCTCCAGGCTTTTAGCATTTGAATGTCTTTTGACATCAAAGGAGAGTTAATGAGCTCTGTTTAACTTAGAAGGATTTTCAACTTTTAGCTTTTTATTATGAATTTGAAAAATGTACATTTTTGTCAAGAGTTTTCCTGTCTACAATCCAGCAGAAAGCGTAATACCTTACTTTCAAATTTATCCTAAAATAATGCTGTTGTCCTTGTCAACATCACCAGAGGTGTATTCATACTTTTTCCTAAACCTCATCCATGAAATACATTCCTTATCTGGTGCCTTTCTTGGATGGCCCATAATTTGAAGATAAAATATCTTGAGCTACTGGAGTGAAAAATCCGTGGAGGTAGGGTGACATGTTTGTCTTATCTCTGCCGTATCCCCATTGCCCAGAACATAGGAGATACTTGATGAATATTTTTAAATGGACACATAAGTTTATTAAACTTTTTACATGAAAAAATACCTTTTTATTTTAGAAGTTTTAGGAGAAACAGAAAGACAAGAAGTAAAAAAGATGATACTACTTAAAGATAATCGTTAACATTTTGGTATATTCTTCCTGACATTTTTTGCTATGTGTATATATATATTTTCTTTTTACAACATGCTATACATACAGTTTTCTAACCTATATGTTTTGTTACTTACAATGTATTCAATGTATATATTCTATGCCATCAAATATTTTTAACTACATCATTAATTATGGCTGTGTAATATTGCACAGTAAGAATGAATGACAGTTTGTGTAACCAATCCCACTAGAAAACATTGCCAATGCAGTAAATGTTCCATTTCAGCATTTGGGGAAAACAGGGCATTATGGTTACTGGTGAGTATCTAGGGCCAGAATTCAGTGAAAAAGACTTAAGTCCAGAGTCACACAGAACATTCTTTTAGTCTTTCTTTGATGGACCAGGAACATTCTAAAAATGACTTTCTATGTAGAAATAAATGTTACCCTTTAGGAGTTACATCTGTGCTAGGCTATCAAACAAAACAGTAGTCCTGGTGTTTCTGGTGCCAAGAGGGGAACTCCAACCTAGCCTCCCAATACCAACACATGGTTCTTGCTGATAGAAAAAAGAAATGGTTGCTATATTGATTTGCATGTGAGGCCGAAAACTGTGCATGGGAATTGAGACTAAATATTCCAATTCTTCTGTTTCCTTATTTTATCTGAGAAAACCTGCCCCTCATTTCAAGTCCCTGCCTTAGGTAGGGTGGCACATTTAGATTGTGTGATGAAGAGCAGAGGTTTACTTTCAAGAAAAACTGACCCCATTTGACAGGTGCGTAGGATATCATTTCTAAGACTGGTTTTGAAATTAGTTTGTGCTTAAGCAGCTGGGTGTGGTGGCTCCTGCCTGTAATCCTAGCACTTTGAGAGGCCGACGTGGACAGATCACTTGAGGCCAGGAGTTCAAGACTAGCCTGGCCAACCTGGTGAAACCCCATCTCTACTAAAAATAAAAAATAAAAAAAAAAAAATTAGCCAGGTGTGGTGGCGAGTGCCTGTAATCCTAGTTACTGAGGAGGCTGAGGCATGAGAATTGCTTGAACTCAGCAGGTGGAGATTGCAGTGAGCCGAGATCGTGCCACTATACTCCAGCCTGGGTGAAGAGTAAGACTTTTTGTCTCAGATAAAATAAAAATTTGTGCTTAAGATCCATGATGAAACCTGGTACATATGGTGGTCAAGCTAAGTGCTGAATAGTGCCAGGGACGGCCATTTGTATCATGGTCTATGGGAACACCATACTTGGTGGAGCTTGTGTATCTGATGAAAGAGAATTCCTACTAGTGGCATGGAGCTGCCCTGACCCATCCACACAATTATATTTCATATATCTTACAACATATTATAAAGTTCCCATCTGGAAATTGCCACAGAGCATAAATCAAAATAGGTTTCTCCAGAACCAGCTACTACTATTGAATATGTTCTGCAAGTGGTGACTTTAATAGAAAATCCACAACATCTCATCTCATCTCTAGATGGAAATTTCAACAATAAGGTATTTTAGATGATTTATGTGACATTGTCTGCAAGCCAGTTTCACAGCCTAAGTGAATGTTCTGTAAACTATAAGGATTATACAAGGTTAAGATATATGGGACAGGTTCAATATCTAGTAATTTGCTATAATATTTTCAGTTTGTTTGCTCTAAAATTTTATTTTTATTTTTATATTTTTCTGATATACAGTCTTGCTCTGTCACCGAGGGTGGGGTGCAGTGGCACGATCTCAGCTCCCTGCAACCTCTGCCTCCCGGGTTCAAGAGAGTCTCATGTCTCAGCCTCCCAAGTGGCTGGGATTACAGGTGCGTGCCACCATGCCCGATAATTTTTGTATTTTTAGTATAGAAGCAGTTTCACTATGTTGGCCAGGCTGGTCTTGAACTCCCGGCCTCAAGTGATCCACCTGCCTCAGCCTCCCAAAGTGCTGGGATTATAGGCGTGAGCCACCACAACTGGCCTAAAAATTTATTTAAAATAAAATACTTCTAGTAAAATCTCCGACCCAGAACTAAACTCAGAATATAACCAATTACATAAAGAAAACATTGATTTAAGTCAGTTTGAGGTCATTGTTGATTACCATGAGGTGAAAGTGCCGTATTTCATGCTGCCCAAGGGATAAAACATGCCTTATAAGTTTGCAACTTGGAAGCAGGGGTTGGAGCAGGGAGAAAATGTTTCTTTTCCATCTCTTCCAAGAAACGTTGATCTGTCCCCTTAGCACTCAGCACAGTACCATGCATAGGACATGTTCTTAGATGCTCCCAGATGAGGAAGAGAGGATTAGTATATGGTGAGGATCTGGGTCCTCCATGATTCTCTATGAGCCCACAACGATCCTTCGGCTGATGGCTCCTGGCAAGGTGTAGATGAAAAGGACCAGGAAGATGATGAGGATGATCAGAATGAAAGCAATGATGATGTACTTTTTGTAATTCTTCCAGATGAGGTAGTACAGGCACTTAAAGGGGCTCATGAACCAGGAAAAGGAGGTGTCTGGGCGGCTGAGGGGGAAGGAAGAGAAAATCAAAAAAGGGGGTCATCCTGTCAACACTCAGAATGCTTAAGACCCCAGGAGGTGTTTCTGACTCCCACTTTCTGAGGACCCATAGGGAGAGCCCTGAAAATGGGAGAAGAGCATGTCGCCTGAAGCAGGAGCAGCCTGACATTTGTATGATGAGGATTCCTTTATCATGGTTACAGGGTGGTGTGGAGCAGAGAGCAAGAGGCCAGTTAGAATCCAGCCCAAGGCCCCGCCACCCTCCATCTGTCCAACCTGCCAGCTCAACTCCCACCTTTTCTAAGAAGTCTTTCCTGACAGCCTCAGGCCCCAATGATTCCCTTCACTTCAAGTTCCTAACTCATTCATCGCTTGACTCACCCCCTTTTGAAACTACAGACTCTTCTACACTCTGACAACTATTTTATGAATGTGTTATGTTCCCCAAATAGATCGAAAGCTCCTGGAAGGCATAGTTTATGTCTTATATTTCTTATATCTAGCTTTTTCTTCGAAAAGCTACACAGGTTGGAAAGCACCAGTTGACTGCCTCCTGGCTTCCCAGTTCTCCCACGGGGCTGCTCTAAAGAAATGCCACTATCAGACACCAGCAAGGACTGCAAAGGCCCCTTCCCATTTCTGATGTTCCCACTCGCAACTCCACTCACTTGGGCTTGGCCAGGGGCTCTGGCTCCTTGCGGGCTTTTCCAACAGGATTTTTCTCAGCTTCTTCTGCTGTAACTAGGTGGAACTCAGCTTCAACCTTGCCCTGCAAAAAGATGGAAAAGCTTTTGTTTCTAGTGACAAAGACCCACTGAGCCAATGGCAACCTTCTAGAAGTGTTACCAAGTTGGAGAATTCCAGGAAGTATTTTGATTATCCCGCTGCTTTATTTTTGATAAATATTGTTGCTTTTTTTTGGTCCTGGGAGAAGCCGTTTTTATGATGAACAGTAAAAGCCTAGGAATGATGTTATTTCAAGATTTGTGGAAGGAAAGGGTCCCATGTGTCCACACAGACACACAAGCTCAGTCACATGTACTATTCTTGTTGTAAACACTTGATATCTGAAAAAATATTACAGTAATTAGAAAGGGGACTAATTACTTGAGTGGCAGACCCTTTTGATTCTGATACAGTCTGTCTTCTCTGTCAGTTCTCAAGAGGAAATTGGTGACAGTGGCCCCACATTTGCTGAATGGCTTTTTTCTGTCATTCTTCATTCTTTTTGTTGTCCCCACGAGTTATTTTAGGGTTATCCTTTTATTATAGCACTCCCTCCCTCTTCCTGTTCCCTCAATAAGAAATGGCCTATTTTATTTGAAAATTGTGAGTAATGTGTTTCTTTAGAGCACTATGCCATCGTTTCTGTCAGGGATGTATGTCTTGATTTATCAAAGGATGAGATAGGACCCCCACAAAAGTTAAGAGACATTTTCTCTTGTTCACTCATTCATTCAGTACTGTTGGGGATCCTTTGTATGCCACGCACTGTTCTAGGCACTAGAGCCTTAATGATTAAGAAAAACAGAATTTCTGATCTCCTGGAGCTCCTATTCTTGGTGACAGAGACCCTCATTTCTCCTGCCTCTTTTGGTTTTGTGCATTGAAATTCAAGATGATAGGAGGGAGGCAGAGCTGGTAGGAGTGAAGCATTTTATTACACACGATTGCTGATAAAGCTTCTTCCTCTGAATCACACATGGACTGGGCATTACTTCACTTCAGAGGCATGACTGATTTCTTACCCCAGTACAAAAGTCTAAGATTCTGCCGAGGCAGTGGTCTTGTGTTAACTCACCCATTCACCCTAAAAAGGTCAGGACTTCTTCACAAGTAGGTTTGGTTGCTGGCAGCCATCATAATATAATCATGGGAGACATAAGAAAGATATAGAATACATGGGGTAAGGTTGAGGGACAGGAGAAGACAGGGAGTGGCAGAGCTGCCTGAATTAATTATTAAAGAAGTGCAGTGGACTTTCATTACAGGTTAAATCATGAGTTAAAATCTAGATGGTCTCATTCATCCTTTGAACTGGAACCCTGGCCCAACTCAGAGTAGCATTAAATGTCCTATGACCTAGAAATGTTTCATGAAAACATGTATATATGTAGTCTGTCATTCCCATTGAGAAATCTTAGCCCCATAGGCAATGACTTGCACATATAGGCACTCAGAAAATATTTGAAAACTGTGGGAAAAAATATAAAGCTTCTATTGATTTTAATTCTTCCTTTACACATCCATCAATAGTGGAGTAATAATGTATCTAACTGTGTATATATATCTTATACATATATATATATCTCAGTAAGATATGTATACAGTAAGATATATGTATCTTACTGATCGCTCACTTTGTCCCAGGTTTGTTTATTCTATCATTTATCTGTCTATCAATCATAGCAATAAGCAAGGTAGGTCTCCCTTATGTAGATGAAGAAATGAAATCACAGATCAAATAACTTTTCCAAGGTCACATAGGCAACAAGCCAACCAACTGGAATTTGAACCCAGGTCTGTATACCAAAGCTCATACTCTTTCGATTATAGCAGGCTGCCTCCCAGCTTATTCATCTAATTGCCAGAAAATTGGACTAGAAGGTTTATAAGAGCCTGCCTAGCTCTAACATGTTTCCATATTTGTCTTCCTAATCACCATCCAATGGTATCTGTCTCCTTGAGTCTCAGTTTTCTCATCTGTCAAATGGCCAGATGCTTTCTAGGGCTATCTGGCTCTAACTTCTAGGATTGATGAAAGGCAAAGTTAAGTCCAAAACTCATGGAAAAATGTTCTCCAATGTACAAAACAGACTTATTTCCAGAGATCATTTACAGGTAACTTAAGCTCCACTGAGCAGTATGTTATACACTAGGAACTTCATCCAATTCCTCTAATTTGAAGTAGAGTCAGCTTAAGAGGAGCTAACCGATTGCTAGGATCCAGAATGCTTGGAAGAGAGAATAGAAATCAACAGAGAATAAGTTAGGGCCACAGGAAGAGGATCGCAGCTGCCCCTTTGTTCTCTACTCTTAATAACAATAAACTCAGCTCTGGCACTTTATAACTTGCATGGTACTTCATGCATGCCCTTTTTGGCTATCTGACAAAATAGACGGCATTTTTATTATTATTTTACAGCCAAGGAAACCAAGGCTTGGTGATATTTGCTAACTGATATTACAAAACCGGGATTTGCACCAAGGTCCTTTGATGCCAAACTCCATTCCTCTGCTACTTTACGTGTCTAAGTGGCACCTTGTTCTGGAAGAAAAAAAGTAGACTATTTATTTAACAATGAATAAATGTGCTGTTTCTGAAATATTCAAGAGGAACCCCATAATTGCTGTCATTGCTCTGGCATTAGTATATGCTTTTGATCTCTGTGGGCTGGCTTTGGATAGCTTAATATTATAGCATAGCATAGCATGGCATGGCATAGCATAGCACAACACATACAGCAAATAGTCAAGTGAATAGGACTTGTGAATAGACAGATCTGCATTTGAAACCAGGCTCTACAATTTACTATCTGTGTGATCTTGGGTAAGTCACCTGCCCTCTTTAAGTCTCACTGTACTGAGGCTATTAACAGCATGTACCCTATAAGGTTGCTTTGAAAAATAAATGAAATAACACATATGCAGTGCTTAGCCTAGGGCCTGTTAAAGGAAAGCCTTTAACTATGGTAGTTGTTAACTTCAACACTATTTCATCAACAGAAACATGCAGTTTAACAGAAAACATCTTCTGCCCGTAGAGAAAATACCAGAAAAGTCCCACAGGCCCAGATTCCTATAGGAAAAGAAATGCAAAGAAAAGGGAGGCAGAGAATATTAAATTACTTCTGTCCTAGAGATAGGCGTCATTTGTTATCATCATGAAGAGCCTTGCACCAGCTCCACCACCCTGCTAGAACGGTCACAATGCATCTATCGGGCATTGGGAAGGCTGCAGGGGAAAGGTGTTTACTGACGGCTTCGATAAATGCCGCTGCTCTGGGTATCGTTCCACACAGAGGTTTCCTGTCCTGTTTCAACCATCAGCATTCAGCTCAGCACCAAGGAGAGGTCATAAGCTAATAATATCCTCTAAATGTAATTTTAAATCAGAGCTAATAAAAATAGACAGTTCAAGAGACTACTAGCCTAATGATATCCGTGGATGGGAGACAATAAGAAAAGATCCTTGAGAAGACTGGATTTGTCATACCACATATATAATGTGCCAAACTGCACCATACCTACAGAAGGGATGCCTTCAGAGGCTGAGAAGTGATTGCATTTGGAATGGACATGCCTTCAGCAATGATTATTGCTTATTAAAAGACACCCCTGACTGGAATTACATGAGGCATTCTCATATGCTAATAGAGGAAAGTATGCTGACAAAATCTTTTAGGAAAAGGAATATCTATATATATATATGTATATACACACACACACATTGCATATATTATATATGTATACATGTATTTAAGTGTATATATAGTTACATCACATACATGCATGTATATACATAGATATATGACCACAAAAATACACATGTAGTTGTATACAAATATATACACGTATACAACTACGTGTGTATTGTATGTCATATATAATCTTATATGCTGAATGTAGGAATTCCATTTCTGGGTAGCTAAGGAAGTAATTCAAAACTCAGAAAAAGTCTTGTGTACAAAGCACAGTCATTATTCTTTTGGATGTTCAAATTGTCCTATTTGCCCCACCGAGATGTCCCAGACTCATTTTGGATTTTATCTGCCCCAGACCTGGAGTCAGCCATTTCCCCAAAGATCCCTGTTTTTTGTTCTTTGGTTGGTTGGTTTTTAGTAGGAGCTGATACATAGAAACAGGATCTAGGTGCTAGGAGGCTTCTTTGCTACTGGGTGATTTTACTTCTAGATTCTTCAGTGGATAGAGCTTACAACATATTTGTTAAAAATCCATGAATCCATAGTGATAACAATAACAACAAAAAAAGTAAGGGAAAAATCATTAGAGATGACTCTTACACCAACTCTGAATTCTAAAATTTGTTTATTAAGTGATATAATTATGTATTTATCCTGTCTTTTTGGGGGGTAGGGGAGGAGGGTGACTGATTTATTTCCAATTGATGAGAGAAAGCTCTTTTTAACAGATAAATGCCAACCAATAAATGGAGAAAAATGATAGTAGGTAGGTAAATAGATCGATCAATAGCTTAGACAGACAGATGTAAGGAAGGGTTAGAAAAATTTTTATAAAACCAATGAAATAATTAAGATTGCCAGTAGTTATTAAAGCCTTTGGGTAGAGCAGAACAGGAATTCCCCACAGCACCACGTTACCCACCAGTTGCCTGCTAACTGCAAAGGGGAAAATGTGCCTTTACAGTGAAGAGATCTTGTATTTACCAACATAGTCAAGTGAGCAAACACAGCATCACTAATAGTGAGACCATCTGATAGCATGTGCCTCCTGGCATGATCCGCTATGGAGTAAACAGTATCACATATGAAACAACTTGATAAATGCTGTCATATCTAACTTACACTTCACAGGAAATACAGAGGATAGAGAATAAGATAAGCAATATGATGAGAAAACAACCAGATAAGGCAAGCCTAGTCTCATCAAATAGTCAACATGAAGGGAAAATGTCAGAAGATTGTTTTAACCTGGACCAAAGAGATATAATAATGCAAAGCAGTACATAAACCATGATTGAGTCTTGTTTTGAAAAGGAAACAGCTATACAAGACATTTTGGGGACAATAGGGTATTCTTTTTCTAGATGGAGACATGAATATGGTGTGGAGATCAGATTATATTAGGGAATCATTGCTTACTTATATGTGGTGACAGCATTGTGGTTATGTAGGAGAGTGTCTATATTCCTGAGAGATGCATGCTGAGGTATTTAGGGGTAGAGTGTCAGACTGTCTACAGCTTAAATTGTTCAGTCAAAAAATAGGCATATATACATACGAATACTCAAATATACTTCATATATCAATGGAGTATACCCAAATATATTGACAAAATAAATGTGGCAAAATATTAGCAAGTGTTGAATCTTGGTGGTGGATCAATGGCTGATCATTGTTCCATTTCAACTTTTCTGTATGCTCAAATTTTTTAAATGAATAAATGTTGAGGACAAACACAATGATTAAACTGGCATTTTTATTTTGAGAATATAAAGTGTTAATAATATTGCTAGTATAATGTAGGGGAATGCTCATTAGAAAACTGAGTGGAACAAAATGAAGAAGTCACTGTTTTAAGTATGGAATGATTGATTATTATGTAAAGGGAAGTAAAATTTATGCATAGAGAAAATATTAGGAATAACCAAACCGTTAGCAAGAGTTTTCTTTAGATGGTATACATATGTGTGCTATTTTTTCTACCTTTTTGTGCTTTTCGAATTTCCTATACATGTACATTATATACCCTACCTTAAGAATAATCTTTATATAAAAATATCTCCTTCCTCTGCTCCTATCTGATCTTGCTAAATATTATTTAAATGATCTATCTACCACCCTCCCCAGCTAAGCTGTGAACTTCAGGATGCTAGGAATTTATCTTATATGTTACGTTCTAAAGATTCAACAGTGAATAAGTATGTAGCCATAATGGATGCTAACAGCTGTTTTTCACACCAAACTGGAAGCATAGAAACCTCCCTTTGAGTTTTAGTTGTTGATGTACAGGAGATGGAATTTACCTTGGCTGCCTGTTGATTTGTGGGATTAACTTGTAAAATAAATTTTTTTGTCTTTATCTCTTAAAAGAATGATTTCTTTAAAGGTTGCTCTGAGTAGGATGACTTGGGATAAGGCATATAAAATGCATAGTGCAATGTGCTTCATGAAGAACATGGTCGCAGATATTCCCTTTCTTTCTCCTAAGGGTCCCCACTCCTCAGCAATCCCGTGGAGCTGTTTTTCATTTACTATGAGGACAGCCACATTCCACACTAGAAGCTGTGTGATCTAAATGATACTGCTGGGGGCCACTGATAAGCAGCTTTAAAAGTAAATCTGGCAGGTGGCAGTGGCCATAAACAAACCCTATCTTGCCTGCCAGCAACTAAAACCAGACAGTATGTTCAAATGCAGGCTTCAAAGAATGGGAGGAGAGTGCACACGGAGTTGGGATTAGAGAATGTTTAGGCTGGATATGCGTATTGGAGGCACCCAGTCTAACCTAGTGATTTTACACACATGGAAACAGAAGTGCCCCCAGGAGTGGCAGGAGTTTTCCATTACACCATTTACTCTGGACCACCTAACTTGCTACCCCATTAGGAGAAAGTTATTTTCTTAATAAGGTTATTGGTTACTTAAGGGGGAAAGAGTGTCAGAGGCATCTGAACCGGAGCAACTCCATCTTGAATAGGAGCTGGGTACAATGGAGCTGAGACCTACTGGGCTGCATTCCGGACGGTTAAGGCATTCTAAGTCACAGGATGAGATAGGAGGTCAGCACAAGATACAGGTCATAAAGACCTTGCTGATAAAACAGGTTGCAGTGAAGAAGCCAGCCAAAACCCAGCAAAACCAACGACCAGAGGAAGAGAGTGACCTCTGGTCATCCTCACTGCTACACTCCCACCAGCGAAAACCGTGATAGTTTACAAATGCCACAGTAATGTCAGGAAGTTACCCTATATGGTCTAAAAAGCGAAGGCATGAATCCACCCCTTGTTTAGCATATCATCAAGAAATAACCACAAAAATGGGCAACTAGCAGCCCTCCTCGGGGCTGCTCAGTCTCTGGAGTAGCCATTCTTTTATTCCTTCACTTTCTTAATAAACTTGCTTTCTCTTTACAGACTCACCCTGAATTCCTTCTTGCCCAAGATCCAAGAGCCCTCTCTTGGGGTCTGGACTGGGACCCCTTTCCTGTAACAAGAGAACAAGAGGACAAGGGTAGCTGGAATACATCCCTTCTGCAGGCCAAAGCAGGGCTTTCAGGACCAGGTTCCATGCTGCTTAGCCAAGGCTCTGACCATGGGCCACTAGTATGCATGAAAATGAAGTCAATTCTTATTTTCCCTTTAGGAGGTGTAAGGGCAAATAAAAATTAAAAATGAGAGGCTTAGTTCTCCCTGTTGAAAATGGGGAGAGATTTCCTTCCCACTTTTCTTTTCTCTTAGCGCATTTACTTTAGAAAAGTAGTAAAAGTACTTTCTCTTCTCTTTGTAATGTATATAAATTGTTTTGAAAGCTGACAGGCCTTTTGTCTTTAACACCCAAGAATGTCTTTTTCAAGGATCTGAGAACCATCTCCTTCAAGTGTAAACATCAAGAGAATAGCACCCTATACCCTAGTTTCTGTGGGAGGGTAGGAGGCTAACTTTGGTGAGCACTTTGCTCCAAGTTGCACAACTACCTCCTGTCATAAAGATTTGAGAAGGCTGATTAAATGACACGCTGGGGTGGGGGGGCACTGATAACAGCTTTAAAAATAAATATGTTTAAAAAATCTCTGGCAGGTGGCATAAAGATTTGAGAAGTTTGCTTTTCCTTTGGGTAAAACTAATCAAGTAATATAAATGGTCACTTCAATGACCATGTGAATCTAGAACAATGTGTGACAAATGGTGCTGTGAATTCCTCTTATTTGAGAACTAGTCATATTTTCTCCTGAAAATATGTATGTAATGGGTGATTGCTGCTCAGCTATATAAAAGGATGAAATTTCTGTCTTTGCAGTCTCTTAACAGGTTGTTTTTAGTGACTACTCAATGATAAAACTTTACCAGCTTTTTAGTTGGGAGACTTTGTTTTAAATTGTATTTCCCCCAAAAATATCACCTCAGACTTCACCTCTGTGGTGAAGATTGCTGGTAACCCCAGGACAGTTTGGATGTCCCTTCTGTTTCTATGGCTCTTTGACAGAAAAGGAAGTATGGCGCAGTGGTTAGGACTCAAGAGTGTAGAAGTGAACTGCTTGTGTTTGAATCTCATCCTTCCTGACTAGCTGTGCGATATGAGGCAAGCTACTTAAGCTCTCTGTGCCTCATCTTCCTTATCTATAAAATTGGGACTGATTGATTATATATATTTTTAGGGGGTTTTAGCAGATAAATGAATTAGTATACATTCAGTGTTTAGTGCTGTGGAAATCAACAAAGATCACCAAGATAAGAACAAACAGAGGCTATTTATTTAGAGCTACCATCACTTAGGTAGAGAGGAAGATACAAGAAAAGGGAAGTCATCAGATGTGTTCTGACTGAAAGGTGCTCGTGTGGGGAAACTGGAAGCAGGCTAAGTAGGGGGCTGTCATATGTGATTAGTTAGGGGAACATATTTGGAAGGAGGGGCGCCAATTAGGGAAGCTTGCAGTCATTGCCCAAGCTCTGACGGTTTGGGGCTGGTTGCTGCAGAGGTTGTAGCTTTATTGTCACATGTGGTCTGACCACTGCTGTTTGTATGTTCAGTCTTTCAGAACTGGTTCTGGTAGTCAGTTCATATTAGCAACACTTGTTACTACCACAGTCAGAGCTGTTCTGACTGTTCTGATGGTTGCTTCTCTTGTCTGTCTTCCCCTCAAGACAGCAGCTTCTTGGGGGCAAGAGCTGCATCCTATTCATGTCTGTATTCAGGATATCCTACCAAAGCCCTGCCCAAGGGAAGCTCTCTGTAACTGTTGAAAAATGAACTGCTGAAGGAGCAACATGATCATCTAGACTCAGGAGAAAACTACGTTGATAGAAATGAAGAGCATTTAATTAGAAGCCCCTATCCTTGCTACAGAAAGTGATATAGGTGTTAAGAAGAAATCACTTAGGCAGGTAGTAAGGGTATGGGAGTCTTCGGTAAGGCCTCCTTTTTTTTTTTTTTTTGAGACGGAGTCTTGCTCTGTCGCCCAGGCTGGAGTTCAGTGGTGCGATCTCGGCTCACTGCCAAGCTCTGACTCCCAGGTTCACGCCATTCTCCTGCCTCAGCCTCCCGAGTAGCTGGGACTACAGGCGGCCACCACCACGCCTGGCGAATTGTTTGTATTTTTAGTAAAGACAGGGTTTCACCACGTTAGCCAGGATGGTCTTGATCTCCTGACCTCGTGATCTGCCTGCCTTGGCCTCTCAAAATGCTGGGATTACAGGCGTGAGCCACCGCACCCAGTCAGGCCTTTCTCTTTAACGAAAAGCACCCCCAAATCATTTGCTAACAAAGAGCAGCCTGTAAAGTTGAACTGAAGACATAGACAAGCAAGCTGGGAGCTTTCATGGGTGCATGCTGGCAGGGACTAGGGACTAGGCATGTTCAAGATGGAGGCTCCATCTTCCCTTCTGTCAGCCACATGTAAAGAACAGGTAAGATGGTATCGATCAACTGGAAAGCCTATTTGCACAATACGATTAGGGTGGGGCAACCAGCCTTTCCTGGGCCCTATGTAAACGTCATACCTGATTGAACCAATCTGTGAACCCTATGTAAATCAGACACTGCCTTCTCCAGCCTGCCTATAAAATCTGCTGCAGTCCACCACCTCACCACTTTTTTGGACATGTATCTCTCTCTCTCTCAAGGAGCTCCTCTCCTTTCTTCTATTAAACTTTCCACTCCTTAACCCATCCACAGGTGTCCATATCCTGAATTTTTTCTCAGCATGAGACAACGTAGCCATTTCAAATCTTTAAAACAATCTCCTGTGAAAATTCATCATGGCCAATTCATCAGGAGAATCATTTATAAAGTAGTTAAGAGTACGTTGCTAGAGGTTCTATTCTTCCCCCTTCCCCCTTTCTTTTTCTTTTCTTTCTTTTTTTCTATGGAGACAGGAACCCCCTATGTTGCCCAGGCTGGAATGCAAAGGTGTGATCATAGCTCACTGCAACCTTGAACTCCTGGGTTCAAGGGATCCTATTTCCTCAGCCTCCTGAGTAGCTGGGACTAGAGGTTAGATACCACCATGCCTGGCAAATTTTAAAATTTTTTGTAGAGACGGGGTCTCACTGTGTTGCCCAGTCTGGTCTCAAACTCTCGGGCTCAAGAACGTCCTCCTACTCCAAAGTGCTGGGATTACAGGTATGAGCCACCACACCCAGCCCCTTCTTTTTTTTCTTATATTTACCAAAAGTGTAACCCCTAAGGATTAGATGTTAATATTGACTAAGATATTTAGGTATTTTGAGTTTGAGGCTTTTCCCTCATCTTGGGGCCCAGAAGGAGGTGAGAGCAGGGAATGGTCAAAACAGTTTATTGCTGAGTAATGGCTCAAGCGAAAATCTGACATTTATGAACACTTAGTATGTTCTAGGCACACAGATTCTATCTCATTTCAGGGTAATGACAGCTCATGAGGTGCATACTTTAATTTTCTCAATCTTTACAGCTAAGAAAGCTGAGGCTCATGGTAAAGTTAAGATAGCTGGTAAATAATGGATCCAGGCTTTGAACCCAAGATGGTTTTTCTTATTTCTTCAAGATGGTTTTTCTTATTTCTTCAAGGATGGAATCCAGGAGTCAGTATTTGTTATTATTACAAACAAGGTCTATGTTGCCCAGGGTAGACTTGAGCTCCTGGGCTCCAGGGATCCTCTTACCTCAACATCCCAAGTAGCTGAGACTACAGGTGGGTGACACTGTGCTTGGCCTCAGTTAGCCTTGAATGCATTGCTTATCTGCTGCCCTGGGGCCATTCTAGGGTGGAATCCACCCCTCTCATTATTACTGATCACAATCCCTAGGACAAGCTGGAAAGCTTTTGAAACTTTTAACACAGACATGCATTTTTTAATGCACAGAAGTCCTCTGTGGGATCTTAAATTATAAAATGTACATGTCCTCATAAAAGAGGCTTCTCTTTCATGATAGGACTATAAGAGGTGATCTGACCTTAGTGGCTCTGTTAGGTTTTCCCTCATGAGATCAAAGACAAAGAGGGATCTTCAAATGGACCGTCCAAAGCGCAAAGGCAGAAAAACTCTGCATTGAGTCAATCAAACCAGACAGTAAATTTCCCACATAAATGTCTCACTTAAGGCCCAGTCATTACAAAACTATTCAACAAATTAATTTAAATCACTATAATAACCTGACATACCTAGGCTCTGGCAAGGCAAGGACAGCATGGAAAGAAGGTGAAAAATCATGGAAATTGCCACTACTCTGGTACCTAGCAGGTGGGGCTCAGATCATACGCTCAAATGCTTCTACGGATCTTAATACAGTCTAGGAAGACAGACTGCCACAGCCCAAATGTTTATCCATTTGCCACTGTGTAATCTATCTAAATCTTTTGATCCCCTTGCCATTAAAATCTACCTGTCTTCTATCATTTCTTTATTCCTCTCTGGCTTGTAAGCTGACACTTAGATAATCATATAAATCAATGTGTACTAATGTGTCCATTTTCAAAGAACATTTACTGAGCACTTCCTATGTGCTCAGTACACTGAGTAAACAGAAGAAAACCTTATAATCTCTTATAGTAGGGTCAATTAATTATTCTTGAATTAATTGATTCATTCAATAAATATTTGCGTATTATGTGCTATGTACCACATTAGACACTGAAAATTAAGGGAACAGAAAGCAAAAACATACTTTTTGGACTCAAATTGCTGACAGTAGAAGAACCATGAAGTCCACGGACAAGTTCAAATCAGTGTGTCAAGAGATACATGTAGGGAAGTAGAAGGCAAGCCCACCCAGGCTGAGGATACCCAAGAAGGCTTCTCAGAGGGGCAACTGCTAAAAAGAATCTCCAAATATTTAAGGACTAGGAGTTTTCTCAGAGAAAGAGGCTAAGGCAATCTAGGCAGAAGGACCAGTCCACAGACCAGACAAGCAAGAGTCCGGGAAGGGTTCAGGATGGTTGAGAGGGGAGCAGTGAGAGATGAAACTGTGGAGGTTTCTAGAGAGTCTACACTAACCTGCTTCTCATTCACTGGACCATCCACATTCATCTACTTCTGTCTTCACCATTCCACTAACATTGCTTTTAAAAAATTGAGATATAATTCACATATCATAACGTTCACTCTTTTTTTTTTTTTTTTTTTTTTTTTTGAGACAGAGTCTCACTCTGTCGCCCAGGCTGGAGTACAGTGTAGCTGGGACTACAGGCACCTGCCACCACACCCAGCTAATTTTTTGTATTTTTAGTAGAGATGGGGTTTCACCAAGTTCACTCTTTTAAATTATACAACAATTACACAGATTTTAATATGTTCAAAAATTGTTCTGAAATCAAATAGTGGTGATGGCAGTACTTTTTTTTAATCACCCCAAAAAGAAACTCCATACCAGTTGCTCCCCATTCCCCTTCCACCCTACCCCAGCCCCTGGCAACTACTCATCTATTTTCTATGGATTTGCCTATTCTGAGCATTTCACATAAATGAAATCAGACCAGTATGTGGTCTTTCATGACAGGCTTCTTTCACTTAGCATAACCTTTGCAAGGTTCATCCATGTTGGTGCACGTATCAGTATTTCATTCCTTTTCATGACTGAATAATATTCCATTGTATGGATATACTGCATTTTAAAAATTGACTCATCAGCTGATGGACATTTGAGTGTTTCTGCTTTGGGGCTATTATGAATAATGCTGCTATGGACATTCACAATGCTACTTTTTAAAAGGTCACCAGGAACCTCCATGCCATTAAGTCCAATGGACACATCTTTGTGGCTTCTTAAACTCTCAGGAGCATTTGACACAGTTAACCAAGTGCCCTTCTCCAAAGAGCCTCCTCTCTGAGTTCCTATTTTAGCACAGTTTTACTCTTTTTTCTTACATCTCTGCCTAGTCCTCTCTCTCCAGTTTTGACCCTCTTCTGACCATTGTCCACACAGCATTAAGGGGATGTGTTTCCTAGGTGAGGCAGATCCCCTCCCTGCTGGAGACCATGCAATGGCTTTCTTTTGAGAATGAAGTCCAAGCTTTTCACCAGTCTCGAGGCTTGTGTGATCAGGCTCTTGTGTCCTCTCCACTTCACCAGCACTGCCCTCATGCATCACACACCAGTTATGGGAGGTTTTTGTTCATTGGGATTTTAGTTTGTCCAAAGCACTGAACTCATTCCCACCTCAGGCCATTCGTCTGTGGAATTTGCTCTGTGGGAAATGCTTTTCCTCCCGTGGCTCACTACATTTCATTCATCAAGTTTCAACTTAGTTTCACAGGCACAGAAAGGCCTTCCCCTTCCATCATAGTGAATGGAAATCCCTGCATTGGATAAGCTTTGATTCAGTGTTTTGTCTTCTGCCCAGCTTTTGTTCTAAGTCATTGCTTTCTTGGAGTATGCGTGAGTAGCTAGCTGTGGTTTTGCATGTATATGTCTGCATGTCTGAACTTGACTTTAGACTGTAAGCTCTGTGATGACAGAGACCTTGTTTGTATTACTCATGCCTTATTCCCAGGGCCTATCATTTAATAGAAGCTCAGTAACTATTTGTTGGATGAAATGAAGAAATAAGTAAATGACATGGAAAATGAAGAGTAATTAGGATTAAATAACAAGAGTCTGTACATATATCTCAAAATCTAAAGGGATATAAAATATAATAGATGACTGCTATTATATGATCATGCATCTAAATTTACTGCTTATGAATATACAGAAATTAGAATGATGTCAAAGGATAAGAGTTTGGACTTCTGGGCCTGGCAATCCCCATTTGTCAACCTTGTACTGTGCTCAGGAATTTTGATCAGAGGGTTGTTAGCCTTCTACCAGGAGCCACTTTATGCCTTCATACTGTATTCATCATGGTTCTTTCACTTGGAGTAGATATCTGCTCTTTTTCATCTATAAAATGCCTTTTCATTGTCCTTTGTCCTGTTTGAACCCTCAACTCCATCAGGACAATTGCATCCCTCCCACCTCTCCATTCCTTCCCTGCATTTCACACCTTGGTTATTCCACAAATGATTGGATGTTGAACTATTTGTCCCTCTCACTGGACTCTGAGCTGGCTGAGAGCAGAGGCCATGACTAATTCATTTCTGGTTTCATTCATGCATCCAACAAATATTGATTGCCCAGAACCAAGCCCAGAGGCTGGCATGTAGTAAACCCTCATTAAGTACTTGAGGGGGAATGAAACAGGCTGGAGCCTCTCCAGCAACCTCACCAATCAAGGGGATCCAATTAAGAATGGATAGAACAGACGAACTCTCAGAAAATACAATAAAACTAGACACTGTGAAGTCAGACCAGCAGCTCCCATTTACCCAGTGAGGTACAAGGGGAATCCCTGCCTCACACCCACTGGATCCTCAGAGCAGAGACAGAAAGAGAAATGGGTCTCTATCCAGACCTGCTACCAGAAAAATCCTGTCCTAGGTGTGCTTTTGCCACAAGGCACTAGAAACAGAGGGCAGAATGCACTCATCCCAAGGGGAGGCTAGCAGCAGAAAAAAGACCCTGCTATTAGTCTCAGTACCATTTTCCAACCTCACAAGTCATCCCTGCTGCCTTACAGAGGATCAGTGAGGGAGTTGAAAGAACAGGAAGAAGAAACTGTCTTCCCAATATTTGTGAAAGGTCAAAAATTCCTCCAAACACATGCCAAACAGTCTGACATGCATTGGCAGGAAGTGGACAATTCGGGAAAAGGGATAAATGGCTTCTCCTGCCATCACCTTCTTTTGAAAGGATGGATCACTTTTTAAATCATGTCTTACATTTGAGGATGAAGGCATAAAGTAATTGCATTGAAATTTTACATTACTCAGGACTTTATGCATAATCTTAAGAAATGTTGAAAAAAATTAATGCCGGGGCATAAGTTCAGGCCAAAAGGATAGAAAATCACCTCAACATAGACAGCTAAGTCTTCTTGCATTTATAAAGCTTTAAAAATTCTTGCATCTTAGTAGAACCTCTACATGAAGGGCTCATGTCATTTCAAGGCATTTTACTTGAAGTTCACAAAATGACTCATTGGAAGAGCATGATGCCCCCAACTTCCCCCATCTCCTCCACCTCCTGTAGCTGTCACTTACTGTGAGTTCTTTGCTTTTAGAAAAAGGCCACCAGCCACGCACACGTTTTTGCTGGAATATAGAGATCTTGGTCTCCTCACTTGCATTTTCAAACTTGGCAAGATCACAGCCTTTGGCAGACTTAGCTGCTCGAGGGAAACTGTTGAGGTTCATTTCCAGGGTACCTGTGGAGAGATGACCCTAACAGTTAGGGAAGCATTTTCTAAAAGTAACAGAAGAGCTTCTCAATCACCATCCTCATTCATTTGTTCACCCTTCACTTCCTACTCATTCAATCAGTACCACATTTGATCACAACTATGTGGTAGGTATTGGGAGTACAAATAGGACTGAGCCACGTTTGGTGCCATCAAAAGATTAATCACATGGTAGCAGGTAAAAGACAAAGGAAGAGCTTGTTTTAACTCTTAAGTTAACAATACTTAACTTGCAAGCCTCAGCTGCAGGTAGCTTCACTGCTGAGCACCTCCTCTGCTCCCTGAGCCTGGATTATTGGCTTTAGTCTTCCCCTGCTTTAGCATGACAACCCCATGAGAGCCTCCTCACCCCACTTCACCTCCTTCTTGGCATCCACTAAACCCCTTGAGGTCAGAGACTAGTCTTATTGTCTTTGTATCTACTCTCCAGGACAGGAAGTGAATTTAGTGGGTTCCCAACACTGTTTTTCCAATGAGGGAACACAAAGCAGAGTAAGAGATTGCCATGAGTTCTATATCTCTTTAACCATTTTTTCCTATTATAAATTAACATTTGTTAAATATGGAAAATTCAGAGCATATATACGTGGGCAAAAACATGAGAATGGAAACATTTTTCATAATTTCATCCCTAAAAAGTTGACCACTGCTCTGTGTATTGGTGCTTAGCCCTCTCTCTGTCTATGACTATCCCTTTCTCCTATACATATAAATGTGGTTTATAGAAATGAGATTTTTCTCTTTTCACTTAATGCATCCTGTACAACTTTCCAATTCATTAGATAGTCCTGCTAACATTAAAAATATGGGAATATCACTTGAATGTGTAAGCCAAAAATAAAATTTTAAGCCCCACGACCATCTGAATGGACTCCTCCTCTCCGCCAAAAGCGTTCTAAAATTAACCTGAAAAGCGAGTTCAGGCCATTGATGGGAAGGGGGAGTCAGACATGCCTCATTACTGTTAACATCAACAAAGACGTTAAGACTCATAGAACAGACTCTTCAAGTCTGATAATCTATCTTCTCTAAAGGCTGTTACCTTGAGGCTTCATATGCATGAAAAAACCTTGGTCTTCACAACCCCTTATCATAACCTAGACATTCCTTTCTATTGATTCCAGGTTTTTAGACAGTAACCAATTTCCAATTGGAAAATCTTTGAATCTGCCTATGAACTGGAAGCCCCCACTTCCAGTTGTCCCGCCTTTCCAGACCAAACCAACATACATCTTACATGTATTGATTGATGTCTTATATCTCCCTAAAATGTATAAAACCAAGTTGAGGCCTGACCACTTTGGACACATGTCATCAAGACCTCTTGAGGTTATATCACAGGCATGTCCTTATTCTTGGCAAAATAAACTTCTAAATTGAGACTTGTCTCAGATACATTTTGGCTTACTAGTGCTTACTACGTATGAGGTACTACGGAGTGTTCTTTGTGTTACAACATTTACAGCTCTGCCCCTCTCTCTGAAGTATGTAATATTACTACCCTCATTTTACAACTGACGCACAGAGCAGACCAGTAGTTAGCTCAAAGTTTAATGACTTTTTAGTGATAGCACAAAGATCAACTTAAGTCTTTTGGAATATGTAGTGGTCCATCATATGGATGTACCATCACTCATTTAACCAATCCCTATTAATGGCTATTTGGGATGTTTCCAAGTTTTTGCTATCATAGATAGTGCTGAAATTATTAGTCTTGTAACTAAATCAGACCAAGCTCTCCAAAAGCTGGGACGAAACCTTTAACATTAATATGTGCTTGATGAAGCCACTGGCTTACCCAGGAAGTCATCTGAGGACAGTCTTTCAAAATCCCAAACCTGCAGCACCAACACAGCGGGAGTCTTACACTCCATCTTCTCTAAAGAGAAGATGTTCTCCCTCTTGGTAATGACCATTTGCTTCTCAGCTGGGAGATACTGAAACGGAAACAGGAAGCGCCAGTTGAAGTTGCCCTCTCCAGTCAGGGAGTTGTAGTGCACGTCTGTCTCCTGCTTGTCATCCTCCAAACCCTTCAGCCACCTGAAAAAAGATTCAAAAGAATTTAAACACTCAGAGTACATTCTCCAGGCATCAGTATAATCATAAGTGATTTAGTGCATTTCAATGTGTCACAGATCATAGTTTAAAAATTATTATAATTAGATTCAGTTGGAAGTTTCCATTTTAACTTGAAAGAATAAAATAGGGGTCAGAGGGTCTGCCATAACAGAAAAATGGCTCATTCCAAGGCAGGGTTGGGGAATGGTCTTCAATTGCTTGTGTAAATCTGAAGCCCCATGCAATCAAGATAGAAAATTCAGGAAATATGAAGTGAAAGTGTAATCTGAATCTCTGTCACCCTGGGAACCCTCTTTGTAAGGGATGCCACCTCTATACTTGAGTGTTAGAACAAGATTACCCACTATACTGAGGACTCTGAAATTGGGCTGGTATAGACTTGTGTTATCAGACCTGTGCCATCAGACTATAATTGGTCCCCTCCTCCCTGGTTCTAGGCCTAGAAAGCCCAGCAGGCCTGGATTGGTGTGGCATGGAGGGTGGGAGGGCTGCCTGCACCCATCCATCTGGATTCCACCTCTGACTGTACCACTTACTGTGCAGCCATAGGTAAGTTATCTAACCTCCCTGTGCCTTTGTTTCATCTGTACACTGGAAGCAATTATAGCACCTAGTTTATAGGGTTGTTCTGAAAAATCACATGAGATGATGCCTAAATGTACCTTGGACATTCCAAATTATCTATCATGTTCTTTCGTCTTAGTATTATCTGGTCTTCCTCCTCCATCCCCAGCATAATGTAAGTTACAATTAGTACACTTACCCCTACTACTTGGTCGATGGTGAATTAATTGAGAAAATAAGTACTTTTTATTCAAACTAGTCGATAATTTCAAACCGTGTGCTTTCTGAAAGCAGACATCCTTCCTTCCCAGGGCAGGGAGGAGGAGAGTGAAGGCCTTTCTCTTCACAGAGGAGTGTCACCACTCAGGGTATGGGCCCAATTATTTAGCTAAAGATGGTGTTCACTCAACCAACACATTTGTGGGTCTGTTCTGAGGCAATGAGAGAGCTTGACGCCAGGGGAGTGTTAGGGAGCAAACAGAGATGGTCCTTGCTTCATGGAGTTATAGTCGTAGGGGAAAGGGGAGAGAGGGATATAAGTGAGTGGCAGAAGTCACTAGACAGAGGTGTGCAAAGGCCCCGTGGAAGAAGAAATAAGGATGCAGCCTTAGAAGGTCTTTCTTCTTAGTTCTTTCTTGCAGAGAGCAAGGGGGCATGTGCTATGAAATGAGGCTGGAGAGAGACAGGCAGGGGCTAGTTATTTGGGATATTTTAGGATGTATTAAGGATTTGAATCTCTGTCCAGAGAAAATGAGATGTCATTGAAGGGTTTTAAGACAGGACTGACATGATCAGATTGTGTTTTGAAAAGATAGCTCATGTTTAAACATAGAGAACAAACTACTGGAGGGCAAGAATGAACATGGAGAGGCCAGTTTGGATGGCATTGGTATTGCTGTGGTCCCACCCAGCAAGAGATGATGGAGGAAAAGACAATGGTGGGATGCGGCAAAGATGGAGAGGATGAACAGTGCTGATGGCCACTTGGGAGGTGAAATGGACAAGCTCTGACAGCACATTAGAAATGGGGAAGTCAGTGAGCAAAGGGTATGTAGATTTGGGGTTCGCAGCCCAATGGGTGATGGTGCCAGTCACTGAGATAAGAAACCGTAGAGAAGAAACGGTGTTGTAGGATTGTTTTTGTTTTAGACTTGTTCAGTTTGAGGTGCTGCCTTTGAGGAATCTGCACATTGGGAACAGGAGTTGTCAAGAATGGAAATTAAAAGGTGACAACTGAAGCCATTGGTTATTTGAACTACTTGATTCAAGTGAAGTGTTAGTTGAAAACGACAGAGAGACAAAATAGTGGGAGATGAGAAGTTGGCCCAGGACAATGCTACGAGCTATTTAACTGTTAGACGGCAGAAAATGAGCTTTCGAAGGACATGGACAAGAAGTGATCAAGAGGATAAGAGAAAAAACAGATACATGTGTTGCTACAGAAGTTAAAGCAAGAAGGTGTTTCAAAAAGAAGAGATGCTTAGATGTGACAAATGCTCCTCAGACAAATGCAATAAGATAAGGATTTATTTTTAAAAACATAAGACCATTAGATTTAGCAAAATGGAGAGCACTGTCACTTTGGTGAGACCTGCTTTGGTGGCATATTGGGGAGAAAGCCAGACTGGAGGTGGCTGAGAAGCAAGTGGGAGGGAAGGAGACAGAGAGTGAACAAACATCGCCTTCATCACATTTTCCAGAAGGTCAGCTTCTGGAAGTCTCAACCCGAACTCCCCCAGAATCCTTCCGTATTTCAAGCCATGGTAAAATACCTATTTACAGGATACATTAATCTTTCCTAAACTGGTGATGAGACAGCAATTTCAGAGGCTCTTAAGTCTGCTTGTTAAAAGCTTATTCATTTTGTGTCATGCTCCTTCTGCTACTCCTGCTTTGTAAAACTTTAACTCACTTCTGTATTTTTATTGTGAAAAAAATGAGAATTTTGAACCACCGGATATGGTATGTCTGCAAATCATTGATAACGTACATTCTGAAGACAGAATGCTTCCTGTTTTGGTAAGGCAAAGAGATATTAGCATAAGGCGGAGATAGATTTTAGTTAAGGTGCAGATTTAAATCACCTTTTTTCTGATGCCGTACCACCTCATCCCCTTCCCTGACTAGTGGCCAAAAGGAAGCAGAGCCAAGATGTAAAAGAGATATAGAGATATAAAATGCTTCCCTGGGTCTTAAGTTGTATCTTTTTTTAATCAATACCACTAGCAAACAGGAAGTTCTAAATTTTAGCTTTCACATTAGCTTTACAATCTGCTCAACATATTAATCTTTCATTAACAGCACCACATCACTCTGCTTCCTTCTGTTTAAAGGTAGATGTATGACAAATGTCACTGAATAAGTTTAGGTATCCAACGTTTAACTGAAAGATGTATATGTAATAAGATTTCCTCATAAAAATATTTTTATAAGCTAATAATTTTTAGCAAAATGACCAAATAAGAAATATTAGACAAAGAAAGTGGCCTTATCTAACAAAGTAAGATGGCTCCTTTTGTGGGCTGTGGGTTTAATATCCTCCATGAGGCATAGATTTGGTTAGGGTTTGAAAAGGTGAGGAGGGAAGGAAAAGGGAGGTTGGAGTTTGTTGATAACCTTACCCTTTCACATAAATATCACTTGATTTTTGGCCTGTGAAGATATTCTCATCCTCTAAAATGACATCTTCAGTGTTCCAGATGGTCACTCTTAATTCATATCTGGGATGGGAGAAGGAAGCATTAGGTCGACGACCTTGAAAGCTGAGTCAGTTGGTGTCTGTGTGGTTCTAGCATTGCCTTTGGTCTATAAGTTTCCTAAAGTTTGCCAAGTTCAGGAATATCAACACTTAGGGGCTTGGTTCTGTCAGAACCAAGTATCCCAGCTGGAGACCTTAGAACCATCAAGGACATGAATTCCTCTAAGCAGGTCTTCCTTCTATTAACCAGCATTTTTCAGATGAAGAACTGGAAATTCAGAAGCCCCTCCCCTAAGACAGGGGCCACCACCAGCTCCTGCAAAACTGCCAGGTGGATAGTGAGGTATGATGATCAGGTAACCCGTCAGACACCAGATAAAATGTCATGATTCTTTCATTCGCTACCCTGGTCTCTTCCCCTAAAGCTGGGGCTACAGCTGACATACCCTTTGGGTCGCCTTGGAGAGATGTCAACAGGAGGTCCAGGTTGAGGCATATCCTTGGGAAACATGTCCACCCACATCTGCAGGCGGCCCTTGTTAAGAAAAAAATATCTTCTTTAGCTTTGGGAGGGGGCTGTGGGACATGGGTAATTGATAATTCATGGTTTTATAAGATCCCTTTAGTAGAAATAGGTGTTAAGTATAGCTTGGTAGTTTTATAGATGTCTATTTAGCATATCTGTTGACAAAAAAGTATATATATATATATATATACATACATATATATGTGTGTATATATGTATATATATTTAGGAATTAGAGCATAAATTAAGAGTAGGTGAAGGGTGAGCAAACCTTTATTGAGCATCAACTAAGGGGTAGACATAATACTATCTATACACTTCACACACATTATCTTATGAACTCTTGCAACACCCCCACCAGGTAGATGTTATTATTCCTGTTTGACAGAGGAAAAACATTTTGCCCATGCTTAATAGATAATATGTAGCAGAGTCTGGATTCAACCCTTGTATGTTGACCCCAGAGACCTTGCTCTTTCTGCAAACTCCTAAGGATTAAAAAGATGATAATCCCATCTGTCACAAATATCATGCTTCAATGTACCTTCACATTATCTCTGTTAATGTTCACCCCAGCCAGGATTCTGCTCTATACATAAAGAAACTAAGCTCAGAGAAGTCAACAAAGTTTATCTGAAGTTCTGTGGCTAAGTGGCAGAACAGAGCCTCCCATCCATTGCCTTGAACTCCATACATCAGATTTTACCCTGGTATAAGAGATATAAGAGATTTAAGAGCCCATGTGAGGAGAAGCCCTGTGGATTCCATGCTCAGCTCTGTTGTATACACTCTAAGAATGCTGTCAGTTCAGGCAAGAAGGGAGGAAGGGATGATGGGGCAGGAGTGGATTTTATAAGAATGAGGTGGGGCTCCACCAGAGCATGAAGAAGATGCAGGATTTGGATGAGGAAGGGGCTTTGGCTAGAAAACAATGGCTCTTCAGAGGAAGAGAAAATGTAAGTAAAGGTTTAGCATTTGGGAAGAAAACAAATTGAACAGAGAAAAGTGGAATGATTTATTTTCTAAAGACACATTAATATTCACCCTTAATCAAAAAGCCACATCTGGCCAGCCAGATGAAGGATCCTAGTAACCAGATGATTTCAAACACCTGGCAGTGAATTTCAGGATACAATCATAAGCTTCTACATCTGATAATGGTTTACCCTCTCAACACGCTCCTCCACACATGCAATCACTAGGTCTATATCCCAGTAACTCTGGGATAGCAGGGTGAGTGTCCCTGACCCGTTAAAATCAAACTCACATGATTTGCTCGTCACACAGTGAGTCCAGAGCTGGGACAGAAGCTGGCTTGGGGTGTGAACCTGGCATGGGCCAGGGATGCACATTGCCTGGGCTAAACCCCATCTCTACTACTACTCACCTCTATTACTCCCCAACTGAGTAATTCAGAGCAAATTAATTGAGCTCTCTGAACCTCAATTTCCTCATTGTAAAAGTGAGGATCATAATAAGCCCATCAAGAGGCTGCATTAAGGAATAAGAGGAAGGTATCACTCACTCCCCTGTTTAGGAAAATCCTGGCGTGTGTTCCTTGTACCAGCTTGATTATTAACAGTGCCCTCGTTCACTCCCAAATGGCCCCAGTTTGGATAAACAATTCTAAGGTCATCCTAAATAGTTGAGATAATTTACGTAAAGGTCCTAGTACACGGAAGGCTCTTCACGAAGTTTCTCTTGTCTTCTCTTCTGACACCTAGCCCAGCTCTCTAAGTATTTTTTCCACACAGCGTCTTCTTGCCAGTTCTTTAAGGTAACCTACCACCTATTGCTTCTCTGGGAAAATTGTGTGTTTGTGTGTGTTATTACTAGGCCATGTGGTTACAGATAGATTTTGGGCAAAGTCCTGGGAATACCCAGTGGGTTAAGTTTTTCAAATGTCCAATATTCTTCCAAAAGAGTTTGGTAACTCAAATCATAAAAAGCAGTACTAAGTTGAACACTGACTCCAGGGCAAGTTGACATTTTAGGCTGGATAATTCCCTGTTGGAGGGAAGCTGTCCTGTGTTTTCTAGGATGTTTAATTTAGCAGCATCCTTGGCCTCTACCCACTATATGCCAGTAGCAACCCCACCTACTTGTGACAACACAAAATGATTCCAGACATTGCTAAATGTACCTGAGGGAAGGTCAAAATTGTTCCCGGATGAAAACCATTACTCTACAGTACACAAGATTAACTTTTAGGGCCAGAAAAGTCTTGCCCACTACCTGCTCCATTCCTGGCTTATCCTTGTGGTACAGTGGCCGAGTTTCTATGTGTTCGGGAACCAGCCTACACCCGACTTCCGGGATATCCTCCCAAGAGTGTAAAACCTTGAGGGCCAGGTGTTCATAAGACTCCACTGTCTCATCTGCAGGAAAGAAAGACAAAGAAACTTGTCAGATGTGTGTTCCTGCAAGGAGGAGACAGTGATGGGCTGCCACATGCATTTTTAAACACTTACAGGCTTTTTAAAATGTACCAAGGGGCTGGGTGCAGTGGTTCATACCTGTAATCTCAGCACTTTGGGAGGCCAAGGTGGGTGGATCACTTGAGGTCAGGAGTTCAAGACCAGCCTGGCCAAAATGGCGAAACCCTGTCTCTACTAAAAATACAAAAAATTCGCCAGGCGTGGTGGCGGGTGCCTGTAATCCCAGCTACTCAGGAGGCTGAGGCAGGAGAATCGCTTGAACCTGGGAGGCAGAGGTTGCAGTGAGCTGAGATCGTGCCACTGCACTCCAGCCTGGGTGACAGAGCAGGGACTCTGTCTCAAAATAAATAAATAAATAAATGTACTAAGGAATAGGGAAAGAAAAACAGACAGAAAAAGAAAAAAGTAAGGATGGAAAGAGGTGGAGATAGAAGGGAAGGGGAAAGAGATGGAAAGTTTAGAGAGAGGGAAATGAGACTAATTCACAAGAGGACCCAGAGAGCAGTCTTAGTCCTGGAGTAGGGGCTCCACCCACCTCCTAAAGATCTACAGATCATAAACATGGCTTCAAGGTACTGGAGAGGGTGCATTTTTGGAGGTGCAAAAACTGTTTGCTAACATACTGTGACAGGACGTGGAAAATCAGGGTGGCCCTAAGCGAGGTGGTGAAATGGGCACAACGTGCATCTGTAGAAATGTCTTTTGTTTTCTCACGATTGCTTTAGATTTCTCTCCTACCAACACCCACCCACAGGAAATGTCCTCTCATCTGCCATTCTATCAAAGAAGGTTATTCATGATAAAAACTACAGGTGGAAGTGATACGCACAAAACAAGACAAAAATTGTTGAATAAAATATTGACAAAGTTTAGAATGGCCTAATATGATATAGGAAAATTGAACTTGTCTTTAAAAAAATGGGGCCACAATGCCCCATTTTGCATGGTATGATTGTGATTATACATTGCATGCCTGTATGAAAATGTTTTATCCCATAAATACCTATTATGTACCCACAAAAATTAATAAAGGGGCCACAAAAAATTTCCCAATAATTACAATCAGTAAAAGTTGATAGAGACAAACAAGAAATCAATGAATAAATCTTTGTTAATCTTATGAACATAATTTCAGACTTCTAGTGGGCAAAAAAGTGGTAATTGTTTACTCATGTAGAATATTGACCAAAGAACTAAGTTGGCTTAATAGAGTATATTGTGAATAAATATTTTTCTCAATATATCATTAATGTCCTATCTAAATATCAATAATCTGCATGTAAGAACCTTCAATGGGTTTCTGGGCTTGAAATAACAAGGTAAAGGAAATCTTGGTATCAAAGTGGTAGGGGTCAACATAGTGTCAAACCATCCTATGTATGGCTCAGTACTTTTGATGCAGTGATCTCATGCCCTTAACTGGGCTCATTGCATCAAAAGTACTGAACCATACATAGGACACTTTAAAGCATCAAAGGCATGAGCGCGTGATATGGTTTTGGTCTGTGTCCCTGCCTAAATCTTATATCAAACTGTAATCCCCAGTGTTGGAGATAGGGGCTGGTGGGAAGGTGACTGGATAATGGGGGCGGTTTCTCACAGATGGTTTAGCACAATCCCGCTAGTGCTGGTCTTGTGATAGACTTCTCACAAGATCTGACTGTTTAAAAATGTGTAGCACTGCCAGGCGTGGTGGCTCACACCTGTAATCCCAGCACTTTGGAAGGCCAAGGTGGGCAGATCACCTGAGGTCAGGAGTTCAAGACCAGCCTGGCCAACATGGTGAAACCCCAACTCTACTAAAAATACAAAAATTAGTCAGATGTGGTGGCACATGCCTGTAATCCCAGCTACCCGGGAGGTGGAGGTTGCAGTGAGCCTAGATCATGCCACCACACTCCAGCCTGGGCGACAGAATGAGACTCCATCTCAAAAAAAAAAAAAGTGTAGCACTTCCCTACTTTCTCTCTTCATCCTGCTCTGGCCATCTGAGTGCCGTGCTGGCTCCCTGTTTGCCTTCCACCAAGACTGCAAGTTTCCTGAGGCCTCCCCAGAAGCCAAGCAGATGCTACCATGCTTCCTATAGAGCCTGCAGAACCGTGAGCCAATTAAACCCCTTTTCTTTATAAATTACACAGTCTCAGGCATTTCTTCATAGCAATGCAAGAACAGACTAACACAGTGTGACAGTACGAGAATTCTTCTGTATCATTAAATTAAATGTGATTTTTTTCCCTCACCCTAAATGTATGGAAGCCTCTCTGGGATCTTTGTGTTACGTCCCATGATGTTCATGTGGAAAATCTACGACTTGGTGTTAAAATAGGATAGTTATTGGCATAACATTTATAGGGGTAATTTGGGTTGTGTTCAGTTATTTATGCTATATAATATTCACTTTAAGACTATTGGCCCACCCTCTGCCACAACAATTTTACTTCTGTGACCTATACTATAGAAATATCAGAAACACACAAAAATATGTGTAAGGAAGTTCATTATAGCATTGTCACTACGAAAAAAAAAGAATACAATGTAAGTAAAAGGCATATCATCACTGATCATTTCAAAGAACAAAGGAGAATCATTATAATCTATTGGAAATTTTAAGAGCTGGGCACAAAACTATATGTATATTTATAATTCTGTAAAAATGTGATATATTCTCAAGTCACAGACAAGTGCAAGAAAATATGCCAGCAAGCAGCATGGTTGTATCTGAACTTGGGGATTATGAGTGATATTCATTATTCTCCTTACTTTTCCACACTTTCTACTATAAGCATGCATTACTTTTTTTTTTTTTTTTAGACTGAGTCCCGCTGTGTTGTCCAGGCTGGAATGCAGTGGCACAATCTCTGGTCACTGCAACCTCCACCTCCTGAACTCAAGTGATTCTCGTGCCTCAGCCTCCCCAGTAGCTGGGATTACAGGTACCCAACATCACGCATGGCTAAGTTTTGTATTTTTAATAGAGATGGGGGTTTCACCATGTTGGCCAGGCTGGTCTTGAACTCCTCACCTCAAGTGATCCGCTCACCTCGGCCTCCCATAGTGCTGGGATTACAGACATGAGCCACCGTGCCCGGCCACATTACTTTTATAATTAGATGTCCCATAGCCACAAATATCACTAGAATCAGGATTTTCAAAAGAAGAGCAACACCAGCAGGATATTTTGTAGGGAGTTACCAGTGTCCTCTTCAGTGAAGACAGTTTTTCCGGAAAAGACTTGGTTTCCTATCTGTATTTTCCCAGGGCGAAAGTAGGGTCCATCCAGCTTGTTGTCTTTGCAGAGCTTGGTGAGGATTTCGGTGGGTTTGGACGTGTCTCTCCAGGCATTGTATCCTTCTCTGAAAAGTGGAGGGAGAACACACTTTGAGGTCCCCACTGAAAGAACCACCCAGTATGATCCATGCAGTTTCTTTCAGATTTCACTTGCTATTCTATGTACCCGGGGCTAGGGGTTTTGTTTTCTCTCTTTTCTGGCCAAACACAGCTTGCCTGAAAGGTGAGACTTCTGAGTAGCTTAACAGAAAAATCCTTTGAAGGTAGCTTTTTTTGTTTTTGTTTTTTTAAGTAATGTACTTTTCATTTTTTTTTAAATTGAAGTGAAATTCACATAACAAAATTAACCATTTAAAAGTTGATCAATTTAGTAGCATTTAGGATATTCACAATGAGGTACAACCACCACCTCTGTCTAGTTCCAAAAAGTTTCATCATCCCAAAAGAAAACCCTGTACCCAGAAAGCAGTAACTCCTCTTTCCCACCCCCCAGAGGCTTTGGCAATCACCAATCTCCTTTCTGTCTCTATGCATTTCTTTGCAGGTTATATTTGTTTAGTTTTATTAAGTCCCTAGCAGAACAGCCACTCGGCTGCTGCTAATTCCAAGAGAAAAGCCTAACTCATCCTTTCAAGGTCTCAGCTTCGTCCCTCCCTTCTCCCTACCCCACCACCCCACCAAAATCATAGTATATATCCATGTCACAGATAGAGTCTTGATGTGTTGTTTCTCCAATCAGTGATAAGTTTTTAAATCTCCCCAACCTATTCTTTCCTTAAAAACTAGCTGTTTGGTTAAAATTATTAACTTGCAGTGCATCACTCCCTACAAGCCAGGACCAAGATAAGCTTGATGTCTCTGCTCATTGGGACACCAGGTTCATCAGAATTTAAACAAATCAACATGGCTTATAAAATGGAGCTATCAAGTAGTTTTCCCACATTATGCCAGAGAATCCTGAAAAGGTCATCCAAGCCAGTTCCAGAGCCACACACAGGCCTTCCCAGAAATAGGCATGCTTGTCTTGTTTTAAAAACTTTTCAGTAAATAAAGGTTGCAAGTCCCCAAACAACTATACTGCTCCCTGGCAGGTCAGCCAGGAAATTCTTCCGAACAAAAGATGTACCATTTGCCTGTGGTTTCCTTCCCCAATTTCAGAGTGAGAACAGCTAATCACTGTCTGAATGGAATTCTCTCAGGCACTTGGAAAGCTATGTAAATCCCCCAAGAGGCATATGGTTCCACTAGAGCCTGAAAACTAAACGGGCTCTCTACAGAAAGAGAGACTGTATGAAATCATTCCAAGAAGGATATAGGCACTCAGAGCCTGTTACAGTGTAAATTGGCACAACCCTCTGGAGGGCCATTGGGGCATATGTATTAAAAGTCCCAAAATGTGCATTCTTGTTAATGGAGCAGTCCACCTTGATGCATAAATATTAAGTGAATTATCAGAGAGGTGTGCAATGGCTTCAGGAAGGCAAATTGGTTTTACCATCTTATAATGCCTATGATTGAATACTATAGATATATTGAAATAAAGATTATAAAGAATATCTAATGACATAAAATGCTTGGGATATAAGGGTAAGTACAACAAGCAGGTTACAAAACTGCATGGATAGTAGAGTCCAGTTAGGGAGAAAATAGCATGGAACATATTGAAAATGAAATACTACACAATAATTTTTACATGAGTGGAATAATTTGAGAGTTATTTTGTACTTTCTGTGTTTTCTAATTTCAATGAGTGTGTCTTTTAATAAAAATATTTTTTAAATTATGCCATACTCTTTTAAAGCTATCAGATACAATATGCTTTTTAAAAAAATAAAGCGGTAGTCTATATTTTAAAATTAACCAGCATTCAAAATATTTGTAAAAAGTGAGAGTTTGGGGGAGGGAGACAGAGGAACACCAAATTGCAACTATACACACAAGATCAGGTGGGCAATCACAGTACCTGGTTTTAACATGATATTAAGCAAAGAGGCACTAAAGAGGATAAGAAAGACAGTCTTGAATTGCCTATCCACTCCTCCCCCATCCCCTGGCAGTGGCCCTGTGGCACGGAGAGAGGATCTGTGCACTTAGGGAAGGAAGAGCACAATAATTGTGGGACTTTGGATTGGAACTCAGTGCTACCCTGTCACAGCAGAAAGAAACACCAGACACAACTCAGAACTCAGCTGGTGCCCATGGAAGAAGCATTTAGACCAGCCCTAGCTACAGGCAAATTGTCCATCCCAGCTGTTGGAATCTGAGTTGAGTTTCAGCAAGCTCCGCCACCATGGGCTAAAGCACGCTGGGGTCCTAAATAAACATGAAAGACAGTCCTGGCCACAGGGACTGAAATTCCTGTGCAAATCCTACTGCTATGCTGAGCTCGGAGCCAGTGGACTTGGGGTGCACATGACGTAGTGAGATACCAGCTGGGGCGGCCATGGGAGTGCTCGCACCACCTCTCCCCTAATCCCAGGCAGCACAGCTCACAGGCCCAGGAGAGACTCCTTCCTTCTGCTTGAGGAGAGGAAGACCAAAGAGGATTTTGTCTTGCACCTTGAATACCAGCTCAGCTACAGTAAATACAGCACAAGGCGGAGTCTTGAGGCCTCCATTCCAAGCCCCAGCTCCTAGACATTTCTAGACATAAACTGGGCCAGAAGGGAACCTGATGCCTTGAGGGGAAGGACCCAGAACTAGCAGGATTTATTTCCTGCTGACTAAAGAGCCCTTGAGTTTTGAATAATCAGCAGTGAGAGCCAGGTAGTACTTGCCGTGGGCCTTGGGTAAAACTCAGAGCAGTGCTGGCTTCAGGTGTGACCCAGCACATTTTCAGCTATGGTAGTGATAGAAAGAGATTGCTTCTGCTTGACAAAAGGACAGGGAAGAGCAACGGGGACTTTGTCTTGCAGCTTGGGCACCAGCCCAGACATCGTGGGGTAGAGAACCAAGTGGGTTCCTGGGGACCCTGATTCTAGGCCTTGGCCCCAGATGGCATTTTTGGACCTGCCCTAAGCCAGAGGGCAGCCCACTGCCCTGAAAGGAGAGACACAAGCCAGGCAGCATTCACCACAAGTGAACGTTGGCAGTAGCCAGGCAGTACTCACCATGGGCCTGGGGCAGTGGTGGCCATGGGGAGAGACCCCTCTGCTTGAGGAAAGGGGAAGGACTTTATCTTGTGGTTTGGGTACCAGTTCAGCCACAGTAGAATAGAGCAGCAGGTAGATTCCTAAGGTTCCTAACTCCGGACCTTGGCTCCCAGATGGCATCTCCAGACCCATCTGGGGCTAGGGGCCTGGGGGGTAGGACAGAAGCCTGGCTGGGTTTGCCACCCATTGACTGAAGAGCCCCTGGGCTTTGAGTGAACATAGGTGGTAGCCAGGCAGCGGTCACTTCAGGCCTTGGGCAAGACCTAGTGCTGCGTTCATGGCCACATGGGTGTGTGTGTCACCCCTCCCCCAGCTCCAGGCAGCTGAGCACAGAAAGATAAACCCCATTTGTTTGGGGAAAAAAGGAGAACAAGAGTCTCTCCCTGTAATCCTGGGAATTCTCCTGGATCTTACCCAAGACCATCCAGGCAATACCTCTACAAGTCTGCAGGAGCCACAGTATTACTGTGCTTAGAGTGTCCCCTAATGCAGATATGGCTGCAATGACCAAATATTTAGATTATAATACCCAAGTCCCTTCAAAGATTTGGAAAGCCTTCCCAAAAAGGATGGGTACAAACAAGCCCAGACTGCAAAGACTACAATAAATACCTAACTCTTCAATGCCCAGACACTGATGAATATCCACAAGCATCAGGGCCATCCAGGAAAACATGATCTCACCAAAAGAACTAAATAAGGCACCAGTGACCAATCCAGGAGAGTCAGAGATATGTTTGCTTTCAGACACAGAATTCAAAATAGTTGAATTAAGGAAGCTCAACAAAATTCAAGATAACACAAAGAAGGAATTCAGAATCCTATCAGATAAATTTAACAGAGATTAAAGTGATTAAAAGGAATCAAACAAATTCTAGAACTGAAAAATGCAACAGACATACTGAAGAATGCACCAGTCTCTTAACAGCAGAATTAATCAAGCAGAAGAATTTGTGAGCTTGAAGATAGAACTATTTGAAAATACACAGTCAGAGAGAACAAACAAAAAAAGAATGGAAAAGAATGAAGCATGCCTACAAGATCTAGAAAATAGCCTTCAAGAGGCAAATCTAAGAGTTACTGGCCTTAAAGAGGAGGGAGAGAGAGAGAGAGATCAGAGTAGAAAGTTTATTCAAAGGGATAATAACAAACCAAGGGAAAGATATCAATATTCAAGTACAAGAAGGTTATAGAACACCAAGCAGATTTAATCCAAATAAGACTACCTCAAGACATTTAATAATCAAACTCCCAAAGGTCGAGGATAAATTAGGGATCCCAAAAGCAGCAAGAGAAAAGAAACAAACAACATACAAAGGAGTTCCAATATGTCTGGCAGCAGACTTCTCAGTGGAAACCTTATAGGCCAGGAGAGAGTAGCATGACACATTTAAAGTACTGAGGGAAAAAAAAGTTTTAGCTTCGAATAGTATATCTAGGAAAAGTATTCTTTAAATATGAAGGAGAAATAAAGACTTTCCCAGACAAACTCTGAAGGATTTCATCAACACCAGACCTGTCCTATAAGAAATGCTAAAAGAAGGTTTTTAATCTGAGAGAAAAAGGATGTTAATGATCAATAAGAAATTATATGAAGGTGGGAAGCTCACTGGTAACAGTAAAACACAGAATGTTATAACACTAAGTGTGGTATATTAGTTATTCATATCTTAAGTGGAAAGATGAACATATGAACCAACCAAAAATAACTACAACAACTTTTCAAGACATAGTATAATAAGATATAAGTAGAAACAACAAAAAGTTAAAAAGCAGGGAGATGAAGTTAAAATACAGAGTTTTCATCAGTTTTATTTTTGCTTGTTATTTTTGTTTATGCAGTTAGTATTATCAGCTTAAAACCATGCACTATATTTTTTCAAGCCTCATGGTAACTTCAAATAAGAAAACATACAACAGATACGCAAGAAATTAAAACATACCACCAGAGAAAATCACCTTCACTAAAAGGAAGACAAGAAGGAAGAGTAGACAGCAAAAACAATCAAAAGAAATTTTAAAATGAAAGAAGTCCTTACTTAACAATAACATTGAATATAAATGGACTAACCTCTCCAATCAAAAGGCACGGAGTGGCTGCATGGATAAAAACACAAGACCCAATAATCCATTGCCTACAAAAAACATACTTTACCTATAAAAATACACATAGACTAAAAATAAAGGATTAAAGACATAACATGCAAATGGAATATAAAAAAACAGGAGTAGGTATACTGATTATAAGACAACATAGATTTCAAGACAAGAACTATAAAAAGAGGTGAAGAAGGTTATTATATAATGATAAAGGGGTCAATTCAGCAACAGGATGTAACAGTTGCATACACACACACCCAACCGTGGAGCACCCAGATATATAAAGCAAAGAGCTAAAGAGAGAGATACACCCCAATACAATAATAGCTGGAGATTTCAACACCCAACTTTCAGCACTGGGCAGGTCATCCAGACAGGACACCAACCAAGAAACATTGGACCTAATCGGCCCTGTAGACCAAATGGACCTGATAGATGTTTACAGAACATTTCATGCAACAGCTGCAGAATACACATTCTTCTCCTCAGCACATGGAACATTCTCAAGGATAGACCACACGTTAGGCCACAAAACAAGTCTTTAAAATTTTTTTAAATTGAAATTATATCAAGTATCTTCTCTGACCACAATGGAATAAAACTCAAAATCAATAACAACAGAATTTTGGAAACTATACAAACACATGGAAATTAAACAATATGCTCCTGAATGGCCAGTGAGACAATGAAGAAATCAAGAAAGAAATGTAAAAATTTCTTGAAACAAATGAAAATGGAAACATAATGTACCAACACTTATGGGACACAATGAAAGTAGTACTAAGAAGAAAGTTTATAGCAATAAGCACCCACATCAAAAAAGTAGAAAAACTTCAAATAAATAATGTAACAATATATCTTAATTAATTAGAAAATCAAGAGCAAACCAAACCCAAAATTAGTAGAAAAAGAGATAATAAAGATTAGAGCAGAAATAAATGAAATTGAAATGATAAAAATGAAAAGATTAACAAAATGAAAAGTTGGTTTTTCAAAAAGATAAAATTGGCAACTCTTTAACTAGGCTAAGAAAAATGGGAGAACTCCTAAATAAATAAAATTACAGATGAAAAAGGAGACATTACAACCAATACTGCAGAAATTCAAATGATTATTAGAGGCTACTAATGATATGTTAGAAATAAATTAGAAAATTTGGAAATTAGCAAATTGGAAAACCTAGAAACAATGAATGAATTCCTAGAAATATACAACCTATCAAGATTGAACCATGAAGAAGCTCAAAACCTGAATAGATCAATATCAAGTAATGAAATTGAAGCTGTAATAAAAAGTCTCCTAGCAAAGAAAAGCCCGGGATCCAAGGCTTCACTGCTGACTTTTACCAAACATTTGAAGAACTAATACCAATCTGAAAAACAGAGAAAAAGGATATACTTCTGAAGTCATTTTACAATGCCAGTATTACCCCAAAACCAAAACCAGTCAAAGACACATCACAAAATGAAAACTATAGGCCAAGATCCCTGATGAACACTGATGCAAAAATGTTCAAGAAAAATTTTCAACAAAATACTAACAAACCAAATTCAACATCATGTTAAAATGATCATTCATCATGATCAAGTGGAATTTATTCCAGGGATGTAATGATCATTTGACATGCACAGTCAGTGTGATACATCATTATCAACAGAATGAAGGACACAAACCATATGATCATTTCCATTGACAGTTAAAAAGCATTTGATGAAATTCAACATTCCTTCATAATTTAAGAAACCCTCAAAAAAGTGAGTATAGAAGGGACATAGCTCAACACAATAAAAAACATACACAACAGACCCACAGCTAGGATCATACTGATCGGGAAAACTGAAAGGCTTTCCTCTAAGATCTGAAACAAAACAAGGATGCCTACTTTCACCACTGTTATTCAACATAGAACTGGAAGTCCTAGCTAGAGCAATCAGATAAGACAAAGAAATAAAGGGCATCCAAATTGGAAAGGAAGAAGTTATCCTTGTGGGTAGATAATGTGATCTTATATTTGAAAAAAAACAGAAACTAAAGATTTCACAAGAAAACCATTAGAACGGATAAATTCAGTAAAGTTGCAGGATACAAAATCAAGGTACAAAAATCGGTAGCATTTCTGTATGCCAACAGTGAACAATGTGAAAAAGAAATCAAGAAAGTCATCCCATTTACAACAGCTACAAATAAAATACCCAGGAATAAACTTCAAGACAGAAAAAATCTCTACAATGAAAACTGTAAAACATTGGTGCAAGAAATTGAAGAGCATACAAAAAACCAGAGACATATTCCATGTTCATGGATTGGAAGAATCAGTATTGTTAAAATGTCCATACTACCCAAAGCAATCTACAGATTCAGTGAAATCTCTATCAAAGTACCAATGACGTTCGTCATAGAAATAGAAAAAAAAATCCTAAAATTTACATGGAACCACAAAAGACACAGAATAGCCAAAGCTATTCTAAGCAAAAAGAACAAAAGTGGAGGAATCATATTACCTGATTTCAAATTATGCTACAGAGCTATAGTAACCAGAAGAGCATGCATGGTACTGGCATAACAACAAACACATAAATCAACGGATCAGAATAGAGAACCCAGAAATAAATCTATTCATCTACAGTGAACTCATTTTCAACAAAGATGCCAAAAAGATATATCGGAGAAAGGAGAGTCTCTTCAATAAATGGTGCTGGGAAAACTGGATATCCATATGCAGAAGAATGAAAGTAGAGCCCTATGTCTCACCATATGCAAAAATAAAATGAATTAAAGACATTAGGTTAAAAGTAAAATAAACCAGGCACAGAAAGACAAACTTTGCATGTTCTCACTTAAACACTTGAACTCATGCAGATAGAGAGTGGATGATGGTTAATGCATACAAAAATATATTTAGATAGAATAAGACATAGTATCTGATAGCACAACAGGGCAACTATAGTCAATAATTTATTGTCTATTTTAAAATAACTAAGAGTATAATTGGATGTTTATAATATAAAGAAAGAATAAATATTTGAGGTGATGGATATCTCATTTACCCTGATATGATTATTATGCATTATACTCCTGTATCAAAATATGTCATATACCCCATGTATATGTATACATGCATACATATGTCATATACTCCATATGTGTATATATATTATATATAGATATATATACACACATGTACACATCTATGTACCCACAAAAATTAAAAATACATTTGAAAAAAGAGTGAAAGTTGGGTCAGTTCTTCATTTGTAAAATGTGGATAACACCTCAAAGGGTGGTTCAGAAAACTCAATGAGATACTCCATATAAAGTGCTTTGTTATCAAAAGTACATGAGTGTTATAATTAGCTTGGACACTGGCATTTATATTATATTAATATTCTTCTTCTAGCATTATTCTCCACCAGGGGAACCCTATTTCAAGGCACATCTCTGACTGAGTGAACACATACATTTAGCTCTTGACTCTTGAAGAACCTGCCCTTGGTTCTCAGTCAGAGCTGCCTCCCCAGTCACGATGATTCTCAAATGCACTGAACAGAGTCTCCCCAGGCCAGCTCTGCTGATGTGGAGCCCATTTGAGACATTAAAGCTGAGCCTGGTCTGGCCTTCCTAGAGATGGACAACTGGGATGCAGAATCTGAAGCCCTGAAGCCTACAACAGCTTCAGAATACCAAGTGTCTCCCGGGGAAAAAGAACTTACATCTCATACTGGCTCTGCAAGCCACAGATGGCTCGGTGTTTGCTGTAGAAGCGGTTCTCCAGGTCGATCTTGGTCTCACCAATAAGGTCATCTGTGCCAATCATGTCATGGTCATAGATCAGGATGGAGAGCAGGGACTCTTTCGGGAATGTGGCTTGGATCTCAAATGACCTGCAGTCCAAGCAGAGACTTCAAGAGTCAGTAACATTTGGTGACACAGGGAACCATTCCCAGCTTCATTTTTAGCTAGCCCGCTATTCATGTGAACTTATTAAACACTCAGCAACTCAGTTAATACTTAGCAGATATTTGTTTGGTTTAATTTTTCATTGCAGTACAAACAATTTTCAATTTTGTTATCAATTTCAAATAGCCAATAATCTCCCCTTTTCATGGGCCACATCTTGTAGTCTTCAACTAGGGTGACAGCATGATGGAGAGGAAAAACTGGATTTTGGTTTCAAACGGGACTGATTTTTAATTTTGGTTTTGAATCTGCAACTTCCTGATTGTAAAACTTTGGGAAAGTTATTTAATTCCTCTTAGCCTCCATATTATAAACGAGTATATATGTCTTCTTTACAATTTAGCATGGGGTTTAAATGCAGTATTGTTTCTATAAAACACATATTTTACTTTCAAGCATTCAACTGGTGCCAAATATATTGCCATTCCGCTTCCCCTCCATTGTTGCTTCATCAACAAGTACTAGCTACATGTATTTTAAATGAAAACTTTATCAAGGATGAAAAATTATAAAAACATAGAATTGCAAGACCAAAGTGTTGTCTCTACAAGACTATGAGCCCCTTGAGAATAGGGACCTGCCCTTTTTTTTTTTTTTTTTGGTCTCTGCATTGCTGGAGCCTACACTTGACCTGCAGAAAGTGCACACAAAATAAATGTTTCCGTGAACTGTAAGAGATCTCAGAAATCACCATATCCAATCCCTTCATTTTACAGATAAGGAAATTGAAATCTAGAGAACACTAGCAACTTGCCCAAGATCATCAATCAGGCCAATCTAAGTGCCAGGTTCCTAATTCCTAACTCGGTGCTCCTTCCATGAAACCACACCAACGCAAGGTGTCTCAAGGAACATTAATGCTGTCCAATTTTCTGTGATGATAAATTACCCAATGCTACTGCATCGGGACTGGTACTTGAAAATTAAATGTTAAGCAAAACTCTTGAGTTATAGGGAAATGCCTTCCTGAAAACAAAATCAAGGACACAGCAGTATTCTCCAGCTTTGTAGACTGTCTGCTCTGGTACAGGATGAGCTGGGCTGGGAGCGATGGACAAAGAGGAGGGGGAGGAAGGAGAATACGAGCCCATTATTTCCCTGCATGTCCACAGGGCTGTCTGGGCTGCTGCCCTCATGGTCAGATCCACTTAGCCCTGACACTTACTCCCCAGTGAAGCAGGCACAGCAACTGCAGCATGCCCAAGCCAATTAACCCTACTCAGAGAGAAAAAAGCAGAGATGCTGGACAGCTCCAGTGACTGTAATTGACAGAAGTGGCTGTAGCAGGCCAGGGATATGGTTGTGTGGGAAAGAAATCCATATGTCTTCCATCTGAAGGCATAGTATTTCCTGCCTGAGCTCCAAGATTTACATTCTAAACTGTAATTGATACTCTGCAGGTGCATCACAAGGAAGCCTCCAGCCACGTGCCCCTGAGCCGTCACCATTACTGTCACTGGAAGGACTTATTAAGGACTTAACTGCTGCTGGCAACCATGACAGAAGACTTAATCACCCTGGCCCATCTTCCCAAGCTGTGGGTCCATATATTAATCTCACCTAAATTTTAAACGGAGCTGTCAATAAAAGTTACCAAAAACAGGGCCGGGAGCAGTGGCTCACACCTATAATCCCAGCACTTTGGGAGGCCGAGGCAGGTGGATCGCTCGAGGCCAGGAGTTCGAGACAAGCCTGGCCAACATGGTGAAACCCTGTCTCTACTAAAAATACAAAAATTAGCCCGGCATGATGGCAGGCACCTGTAGTCCCAGCTACTTGGGAGGCTGAGGCAGGAGAACAGCTTGAACCCGGCAGGTGGAGGTTTCAGTGAGCCAAGATCACCCCACTGCACTCCAGCCTGGGCGACAAGAGCAAAACTCCGTCTTGAAAAAAAAGTTACCAAAAACAGCCCATTATGGTTGAACTTCCAGTCACCCAGGGAAAAATTAGCCTTATACCAACTTGTGTCAATGAGGTACTATCCCTAGATGCAAGGGTGGTTTGGGAAAACAGAATGTGTCATGAAATGGGCCAAAACTGAGACGGTGAAAGCATGAAGAGCCTCTGAGCTTCAGAGGAACAATGTTCCATTGTTCATTTGGTCATTCATTCATTCTTTAATTCAGCATTTATTGTGTGTCTACTATGAGCCAGGCACTGCGATTTTTAAGAGATAAGTAAAACAATTTCTTTCCAGTGGGGAAGGCAAATAAGAATATGGCTAAATCAGGTGGCAGGAGCTCCAACAGAGTTATGGGCAGGGTGTTACTAGTATACCTGTCTGGGGAGGGGTGACAACAGAAGGTTTCACAGAGATGACTCTGGCTGAGCCTTGAGTGCAGATGGGAGTTCTCCCTGCTCCAGATCTGCAGAACTTCTAATCTTAGCCATTTTCCCAACCAGGTCAAGCTCTCCGATTATACAGACTCAAAGGCCCCTGTACCTCTCCCTTATAGCATTCATCATACAGGCAATTTTATATCTGCCTGATTTTTCTTTTTTTGTATTCCCTGCCTGCTCCATAAGGGTGTAGGTTCCATGGAAACAGGGTCATGCACCCTTTATACCTCTCCAGTAGGTGGCACATAGTCTGTCACCAAAATGATGACCTGATTGGAAAGAAAAAACATTTGCAATCTACTCACAGGGTGACGGTCAGTTTCATGTGTCTACTTGACTATAGTCTCCAGTTATTCAATCAAACACTAATCCAGGTGTTGCTATGGTGGCATTTTGTAGATGTAATTAACATCCACAATTAGTTGAGTTTAATTGAAGAAGATTCTCCTTGATAACTAAGTAGGCTTTAACCAGTTGAAAATGCTTAAGAGCAAAAACAATAATCTCATAATAAAGAGCAAAAGCGATATATATTGCTACGGGTTGAATTGTGTCTCCACCAAAAGATAAGTTGAAGCTCCAGATCCAGCACCTCAAAATCTGACCATATTTGGAAGTGAGGTCTTAATAGAGGTAATCAAGCTATAATGAGGTCATTAGGATGGGCTCTAATGCAGTATGACTGGTGTCCTTGTAAAGAGGAAACCTTGGCACAGAGACAGATGTGCACAGAGGGAAGATGATGTGGAGAGATGCAGGGAGCAGGCCATGTGGAGATGAAGGCTGATGATATTGGAGCAATGCATCTACCAGCCAGGGAGCACCAGGGATTGCCAGCAGATCACCAGAAGCTGGGAGGGAGGCAGGGAATAGAGGCTCCCTTGCAGCCCACAGAAGGAAGCAGCCCAGAACATCACACTTTCAGTATCCCAAACTGTGAGAATGAATTTCTGTTGTTTCAGCCACCCAGTTTATGGTACTTTGTTAAGGAAGCCCTGGGAAATTCTCTCTCTCTCTCCTCTGCTAGGTCCCTTCCTATGGTGAAACCCTGATTGATACCCATAGTTCCTGCCATATCACATCCTCCCTACACTCTGGACTTTGCAGGGCAAAGAACAACCCTCCCTTCCTACCCCCTCAACACTCCCAAGAGGGTCTTATGCCTTCCTAGGGTCTTCATAGGACTTGCAGCAGCCTATTGTAATCACGCATTTATTTGATGTTCTTTCAATATTCATGGGCACCTTGAAGGTACAGACTGTGGCTTGGTCCTCACTGTGTCCCAGCACTTAGCAGTGTGCCTGACACATGGTGGATTCCCAGTAATTGTGAGGAATAAATGAAGTTCTGCAGGTGGACAAGAAAAGGAAAAGCATGTCATGGTGAGGGCACAGCAAGGACAAAGTCCTACAGATGTGAATCAGTAAGGGGAGGTATAGCTGGTTTATTAACCCATTAGGATCTCATCATTTTGCTTTATGGTTAATTATCAAGGTGGTGGAGACAATGGGAAACATTCTAGGAAACCATAAGAGCCATGAGGAAGAAACTTTCAAAGCCTACAGACATGCACCATATCAAGATGATGCAGAGATAGGGCCTCATTAAATCCCACTGACAACTGACTGGCATTTTGTCCATCTAGCCACCCACCCACTCATCCATCCATCCATCTGTTCATCCACAAATACATATTGAGCACCTGCTGTGTGCCAGGCCCTGTCCTAGGTGCTGGGGGTGTGGCATTAACCAGACTAGACTAAGTCCCTGTTCAAATACTTCTTACATTCTAGTGGGGAGATGGGAGATGGCCAATAAACCCATAAACATCTAATCCATGTCAGGGGCTACGAAGAAAAGCAACGCAAGATACCAGAGCACCAGGGGTTGGAGGCTGTGACACCCTCACACCGATACTGAAGTTATGAGGAAGGATTCCGCAGACCCTGGGTCAGGCACAACAGCCCTCTACTCTTCCTGCTGGAACACTGTGGGATTGTGCTGGAAACTTTTGTTCCGAAGTAAAAATTAAACACATATCCAACAAAACATCTACATCTGGAGAGCTTTTGGATGAGGTGCTGCAATGTCAGAGGCAGGAGGGAACATTGACTTCGTCATCCTCTTCTCTTGTTTGCCATGGCCATATAGCACGGGTAGTAAAACAAGTCTAGTTCATGGTACTGTGGTGAAAGTAGCTCATAAAAAGTGCCTGCCAAGCGGTTGTCACACTGAAGCACTAGTTACATAAGTGGCAGGTGATGATAAAGGTCATCTCTGGATGAGGGAAGCAAGGGTAAGTTTCCCCAGTACTGTCATTCTCATTAATCTGGAAAGGCAAGATCATTTATTGCCCTCATTTCCTCAGGAGCAATAAAATGTAAGAGGCTAGTGCTGATTAAATGGCAGAGGCTCCAAAGTGATCACAGATGTGTAAATGAATTTAAATGGGGCCAATGGAGATTTTTTATCCCATATTCCTGCTTACTCAAGAAAAAAGAAATTAAACACACTAAAGATGTATCCATTGCTACAATAATTACCAAGGTGGAGAGCAAGGGAACTAATGTGTTCTGAGTGTCAATCGTGTGCTGGCATAGGCAATGTGATGTGCTAGGTGCTTTACATATTTAATCTTCTAAAGGAATCTGAGAGTCAGGTGTACTGTTGCTGCTTTGCAGGTCAGGAAAACTAGGTACAGAGAGGTTAAGCCATCTGCATAAGGTTGTAGAGCTTGTATGTAGCAGAGTGAAACCCAGGCCACATTGATTCCAGAGTGAATGACAGACAGGTGCACAAACTCAAACAGGGAACCATCAATGCTTAGCACATCATATTGGAGGATCAGTGAGCATGCAGGGTTGCTGTGAGCTGGCGAATGCCTAGTCCCCTTACACAAATGCAATAGCTTTTAACACTTTACAGGAAAACAAAGCACAACTTGAGGACAAAGTTCCAACTTTTTGACCTCAGGGGTCACCTCAAATGAACCACAAAATAATATGATGGAAAAATCCCTTTAGTAGGAGACAGAAGACTAAACTTCTGGCCCATTATCCTTCAATTGTGTCATCTGAACATGAATATGTTTCTTAACCTCCCTAGACCTTGGCTGCCTTGTTTATAAAAAGGAAATCTCTGCTCTGTTCAAAAGCATGAGGCTGAATCCAACAACTATTAAATCTGAAATCCAGAAAATTGTAATTAGAAAGCTGTGGGTATATATTTCTCTACTTAAGTTCACAAAAAAAGAAAAAGAAAAAAATATATAGTAAAGAAAGCTATGGGTAAGAAGATCACCAAGTACCACCAAATTCCTCAGGGGACCATGAAAGAATTCAACCCTGCTCTGTGGACGTAGGTTAGGTTGGTTATTACCAAGAGCAGAAGCCAGTATTTAACCTCCTGGCACCATTTCACCCAGGAACACAAACATACACCATCCCCACAGAAACACAGCAGGAGCAAATGCAGAAAGGACAATAAAACACAGCCCAGATGGCCACTGACCTTCCAAATACTGGGTTCAGTTGTTTGGGGATGTATTTATCCCGGTCTTTGATTTCTGTCTTGCCAAGCTTGATCACAATGTAGGGATCTGATTTGCCATCTGGATCAGCTGGACTAAGATTAAATGCCTGGAAAGGAAAAAGAAAATGTCTTTGGTTCAATAGCTCTCAACATTGGTTGTACACTGGGATTACCTTGGTGCTTTCAAAAATGCTAATGCCTGACTTGTCTCTAGATAGTCTGATTTAATGGGCCAGGGCTTTGGGCTTTTGAAAAACTCCCCAGATAATTGTAGCGTGCAGCCAAGGTTAAGAGCCACTACTTTACCATCTACATTTTGCTGTTAAAAAGAAAAATTATTGGCTTTGCCCAAGTTCAACTTTCTCTGGAGTCATCTCCTCAGTGGAAAGAAGCTCTTGGTACAGAAAAATGAGAAAAATGCTGGACCAGGAGGCAGAAGGCATGAGTTTGAGTTCTTGTTCTACAGTCACGCACCGCTTAATGATGTCTTGGTCAAGGACTGACCATATGTACGATGGCAGTCCTATAAAATTATAATGGAGCTGAAAAATTCCTATGATCTAGCGACAGATCTGTTGCAGCGTTGTAGTGCAACACATTACTCGCATGTCTGTGGTGATGCTATAAACAAACCTACTGTGCTAACAGTCATATAAAAGTATATAATCATGTACAGTACATAATACTTGACAATGACAATAAATAATGATGTTACTGGTTTATGTATTTACCATTTAATCTTTAGAGTGTGCTTTTTCTATTTATTAAAAAAAGTTAACTGTAAAACATCCTCAAGCAGGTCCATCAGAAGGCATCCAGAAAAAGGTGTTACTATAAACGATGACAGCTCCATGCGTGTTATTGCCCTGGAAGACCTTCCAATGGGACAAGATGTGGTGGTAGAAGACAGGGATATTGACGATCCTGACCCTGTGTAGGCCTAGGCTAATGTGTGTGTGTTTGTTTGTCTTAGTTTTTAACAACAAAGTTTAAAAAATAAAAATAAAAAACAATTTTAAAATAGAAAAAAGCTTATCGACTAAGGATCTCAAGAACATATTTGCATACAGCTGAACAATGTGTTCATGTTTTAAGCTAAATGTTGTCTTGACCAGAATCAAAAGTTAAAAAAACTTAAAAGTTTATAAAGTAAAAAAGTTATAGTAAGCTAATTTATTATTGAATAAGGAAAAATATGTGTTATAAATTTAGTGTAGCCTAAGTGTACAGTGTTTCTAAACTCTACAGTAGCAGACAGTAACATCCTAGGCCTTCACATTCACTCACCACTCAGTGAGTCACCCAGAGAATCTTCCCGTCTGGCAAGCTCCATTCATGGTAAGTGCCCTAGACAGGTGTACCATTTTTTTTTTTTTTTTTTTTTTTTTTTTTTTTTTTTTTAGGGAGTACTTTTTTTTTTTATTAATTTTTTTTGCATACAAAAACAATAAACATTTTCTAAAAATACATACAAACAAAAAGATGCGTATCAAACATATTAGGAAGGTTGCACATGGGAAGTCGGGGAATAGAAATGGGGGTGGGAGTTAAAATAAATGAGAGAGGGACTTTATATGGATCAGTGATAATAACTCAATCCTCTATTTGACAAAGAAGAGGGAGAAGGAAGAGGAAGAAAAAGAAAGTGGGATAAAGGATCAGAAAGGGAGGAAAATAGAAAAAATTAGAGTATGACTCCAGGGTAGACCTGTTTTGTTGTCACTGAGTTGGTTGGTTGGTTTGTCTGTTGTATTTTTCATGTTTCGCCAAGTTGGCCAGACTGGTCTCGAACTCCTAGCCTGAAGTGATCAACCCACCTCGCCCCCCAGAGTGCCGGGACCACAGGCGTGAGCCACCACGTCCAGCCCCCACATTGCTTCTGGCCGCCGTGGTAGACCTCCCAGACGGAGCGGCCAGGCAGAGGAGCTCCTCACTTCTACCCAGACACGGGGCGGCCGGGCAGAGGGGCTCCTCACTTCCCAGACGGGGCGGCCAGGCAGAGACGCTCCTCACTTCTTCCCAGACGATAGGTGGCCGGGCAGAGGCGCTCCTCACTTCCCAGACGATGGGTGGTCGGGCAGAGGCGCTCCCCACTTCCCAGACGATGGGTGGCCGGGCAGAGGCGCTCCTCACTTCCCAGACGATGGGCGGCCGGGCAGAGGCGCTCCTCACCTCCCAGACGATGGGTGGCCGGGCAGAGGCACTCCTCACTTCCCAGATGGGGCGGCCGGGCAGAGGCGCTCCTCACTTCTTCCCGGATGGGGCGCCCGGGCAGAGGCGCTCCTCATTTCTTCCCGGACGGGGCGGCCGGGCAGAGGCGCTCCTCACTTCTTCCCGGACGGGGCGGCCGGGCAGAGGCGCTCCTCACTTCTTCCCGGACGGGGCGGCCGGGCAGAGGCGCTCCTCACTTCTTCCCGGACGGGGCGGCCGGGCAGAGGCGCTCCTCACTTCCTCCTGGACAGGGCGGCCGGGCAGAGGCGCTCCTCACCTCCCAGACGATGGGAGGCCGGGCAGAGGCGCTCCTCATTTCCCAGATGATGGGTGGCCGGGCAGAGGCGCTCCTCACTTCCCAGACGGGGCGGCCAGGCAGAGGCGCTCCTCACTTCCCAGACAGGGTGGCCGGGCAGAGGCGCTCCTCACTTCCCAGACGATGGGTGGCCGGGCAGAGGTGCTCCTCACTTCCCAGACGGGGCGGCCGGGCAGAGGCGCTCCTCACTTCCCAGACGGTGGGTGGCCGGGCAGAGGCGCTCCTCACTTCCCAGACGGTGGGTGGCCGGGCAGAGGCGCTCCTCACTTCCCAGACGGTGGGTGGCCGGGCAGAGGCGCTCCTCACTTCCCAGACGGTGGGTGGCCGGGCAGAGGCGCTCCTCACTTCCCAGACGGTGGGTGGCCGGGCAGAGGCACTCCTCACTTCCCAGACGGGGCGGCCGGGCAGAGGCGCTCCTCACTTCCCAGACGATGGGTGGCCGGGAAGAAGTGCTCCTCACTTCTTCCCGGATGGGGCGCCCGGGCAGAGGCGCTCCTCATTTCTTCCCGGACGGGGCGGCCGGGCAGAGGCGCTCCTCACTTCCCAGATGGGGCGGCCGGGCAGAGGCGCTCCTCACTTCCCAGACGATGGGTGGCCGGGCAGAGGTGCTCCTCACTTCTTCCCGGATGGGGCGGCCGGGCAGATGCACTCCTCACTTCTTCCCGGATGGGGCGCCCGGGCAGAGGCGCTCCTCATTTCTTCTCGGACGGGGCGGCCGGGCAGAGGCGCTCCTCACTTCTTCCCGGATGGGGAGCCCGGGCAGAGGCGCTCCTCAGTTCTTCCCGGACGGGGCGGCCGGGCAGAGGCGCTCCTCACTTCTTCCCGGACGGGGCGGCCGGGCAGAGGCGCTGCTCACTTCCCAGACGGGGCGGCCGGGCAGAGGCACTCCTCACTTCCCAGACGGGGCGGCCGGGCAGAGGCGCTCCTCACTTCCCAGACGGTGGGTGGCCGGGCAGAGGCGCTCCTCACTTCCCAGACGATGGGTGGCTGGGCAGAGGCGCTCCTCACTTCTTCCCGGATGGGGCGGCCGGGCAGAGGCGCTCCTCACTTCTTCCCGGACGGGGCGCCCGGGCAGAGGCGCTCCTCATTTCTTCCCGGACGGGGCGGCCGGGCAGAGGCGCTCCTCACTTCCCAGATGGGGCGGCCGGGCAGAGGTGCTCCTCACTTCTTCCCAGACGGGGCGGCCGGGCAGAGGCGCTCCTCACTTCTTCCCGGACGGGGCGGCCGGGCAGAGGCGCTCCTCACTTCTTCCCGGACGGGGCGGCCGGGCAGAGGCGCTCCTCACTTCCTCCCGGACGGGGCGGCCGGGCAGAGGTGCTCCTCACCTCCCAGACGATGGGAGGCCGGGCAGAGGCGCTCCTCACTTCCCAGACGATGGGTGGCCGGGCAGAGGCGCTCCTCACCTCCCAGACAGGGCGGCCGGGCAGAGGCGCTCCTCACTTCCCAGACAGGGTGGCCGGGCAGAGGCGCTCCTCACTTCCCAGATGATGGGTGGCCGGGCAGAGGCGCTCCTCACTTCCCAGACGATGGGTGGCCGGGCAGAGGCGCTCCTCACTTCCCAGACGGGGCGGCCGGGCAGAGGCGCTCCTCACTTCCCAGACGGTGGGTGGCCGGGCAGAGGCGCTCCTCACCTCCCAGATGGTGGGTGGCCGGGCAGAGGCGCTCCTCACCTCCCAGACGGTGGGTGGCCGGGCAGAGGCGCTCCTCACCTCCCAGACGGTGGGTGGCCGGGCAGAGGCGCTCCTCACCTCCCAGACGGTGGGTGGCCGGGCAGAGGCGCTCCTCACCTCCCAGACGGTGGGTGGCTGGGCAGAGGCGCTCACCACCTCCCAGACGGTGGGTGGCCGGGCAGAGGCGCTCCTCACTTCCCAGACGGTGGGTGGCCGGGCAGAGGCGCTCCTCACTTCCCAGATGGGGTGGTCAGGCAGAGGCGCTCCTCACTTCCCAGACGGTGGGTGGCCGGGCAGAGGCGCTCCTCACTTCCCAGACGGTGGGTGGCCGGGCAGAGGCGCTCCTCACTTCCCAGACGGGGCGGCCAGGCAGAGGTGCTCCTCACCTCCCAGACGGGGCGGCCGGGCAGAGGCGCTCCCCACCTTCCAAATGGGGCGGCGGCCGGGCAGGGGCTGCAATCCCAGCACCCTGGCAGGCCAAGGCAGGCGGCCGGCCGGGGGGAAGAGGCTGCCGCGAGGTCAGACCACGCCACCGCACTCCAGCCCGGGCAACACCGAGCACTGGGTGAGCGAGACTCCGTCTGTAGTCCCAGTACCTTGGGAGGCTGAGGCGGGCAGAGCACTGGGCGTCAGGAGCTGGCGACCAGCGTGGCCAAGATGGCGAACGCGTGCCTGCATCCAAAGGAGAAAAGGCAGGCAGTGGTGGCGTGCGCCGGCACGACGGGCAGCAGCAAGCCGAGTAGATTGCAGCGTGGGCCAGAGAGGGAAAGAAAGAAAGAGAAAGAAAGAAAGAAAGAAAGAAAGAAAGAAAGAAAGAAAGAAAGAAAGAAAGAAAGAAAGAAAGAAAGAAAGAAAGAAAGAGAGAGAGAGAGAGAGAGAGAGAGAGAAAGAAAGAGAAAGAAAGAAAGAAAGAAAGAAAGAAAGAAAGAAAGAAAGAAAGAAAGAAAGAAAGAGAAGGAAGGGAAGAAAGGGAAGGAAGGGAAGGAAGGAAGAAAGGAAGGAAGCAGGTGTACCATTTTTTCAAATCTTTTATACTGTATTTTTACTGTACCTTTTCTACGTTTAGATACACAAATACCATTGTGTTACAATTGCCTACAGTAGTCTATATAGTAATGTGCTATACAGGTTTATAGCATAGGAGTGCAATAGGCTATACGATCGTGTAGGAGGTCATACCATCTAGGTTTGTGTAAATACAGTCTGACACTTGCACAGCACTGAAACAGCCTAACAACACATTTCTCAGAACATATTCCCATAGTTAAAAGACATATGACTATATTTCTTTTTTTAGACAGTATCTTGCTCTGTCACCTACGCTGGAATACGGTGGCGCAGTCTTGGCTCACTGCAACTTATGCCTCCCAGGCTCAAGTGATCCTCCCACCTCAGCCTCCCAAGTAGCTGGAACTACAGGCATGAGCCACCACGTCCCACTAATTTTTGTATCAGAGATGGGGTTTCACCATGTTGCCCAGGCTGGTCTCAAACTCCTGAGCTCAAGCAATCTGCCCACCTTGGCCTCCCAAACTGCTGGGATTACAGGCATGAGCCACCGCACCTGGCCTGACTACATTTCTAAGTAGTGTGTGATATTGGGCAAGTCATGTTGTCTGAGATCTATCTGTAAAATCATGGGGTGGACCTGAAGGCTCTTCCCAGAGCTAATGGTCTCTGAATCCATGACCCTATGACTCTTGCATTTAGCACTGACCAGCTGAATCATCTGTTTCTGAGAGTAAAGTCTGATTCTAGACAACCTAAGCCTTAAACTGTCAAAAGCAAATACTTTCTAAGGAAAGGCCAGAGTAGGAGGATGGTAAGAAATGGTATCCAAAAAGATGGAGAAACTCTGCAGCAATGAAAGCTGAGAAACAATTCCACATTTAGGACTCTATGCTGTAGATAAAATAGTGTGAGCCTATAAAGCTGTATGTTCAAGGATATTCACTAGAACACTGTTTAATAGCCAAAAATTGTAAGCAACCTATTTGTTGATTACTTGGGAAGAAACACAATGCAAAACAGTCCTTCCCATTTCTTCTTGTCACATCAGCCAATTTTAATTATTTACAAAGCAGTTATCTGACACAACTCCTGTTATCTGTTACCTTTGTTTATTTTTATATCTTCCTAATTCCCACATCACTCTCAACTAGTATGTAATCTCTGTGAGAGCAAGGGCACTGTTTATCTTGTTCATTACTTTACCTCTAGGACATAGAACAGGGTCTTAATATTTGTTGAATAAATGAATACGTTTATTCAAGAAAATGCTAAAAGGAATGAAGACCTGTACATACTAATCTAGAAAAAAAATGGCCAATCTATCTTGTTAAGTGAGGAAAAAAGGAGGTGGGGAAATTTGATTTCTTTCTTTATGCGAGTTTTGAGTTTTTTTTTTTACTTGTTAGTGTTCTTTTAATTAAAAGGTTTGAGAATTCATTTAATTAATTATTAGTATGAGAGCAAACTACACATAATCAGACTGCTAGAAATATCAATGAAAAGTATTGACTGTCCATAACTGTAGTGAATTTACCTAGGACTGCCATCTTCTGACTCCCTGTTTGTTCAAGTCCCTCCTGTTGTCAAGTTCCAGCCGAAGGCCTACCTCCCTCATGCTACCTCCTGGACAGAAACCTGATCTGTTTATCTGGCCTTTGCCTAGAAGATACTAAACACATAAAAGGTGTGCAGTAGATATTTTCTGAATGAATACATGAATAAGGAGACAGATCTTTCTCCAATCTCTGTAGTTCACAGAAATTCTTCCCTCTCCTTCCTACTGTTCATACTATTTCTGGATTCCCCAAACTGTATCTTAGAGAACTTTAGCTCTGTAAGATTTTCTGTAGGAGGGAAAAAGGTATGAGGCAAAAGTTTAGAAAATGCTGTTCAAGATTACTAAATAGGTTTATTTGCTTCTGAAATTCTCAGAGCCTTGAATGTGCTAATGAGCTTTGTGAATCTCAAAGGCTGGAGAAGGAAATATGCGCTATTTCTCAAATTTATTTGAACATAGTTCTGTTTCCTAAGGAATGCCTATTTCTCCCAAAACAAGTGACATCCTGAACAAAATTTTGAAAAGGTTAGTCTAAAGCATCCTGAGGGTGGTGTTTCATGTTGACTACCCAACATTGTCAGTGACTAAGTTCTTCTCATCTTTCCAGTTACACTGTGACTTCCCTGAAGACAGAGACTGTGTTCTTTTCATCACGACATCCCTGGCACGTCGTGGTTGTGGTGATGATACAGAGGATGATGAAGGAAACCTGAGAACTGCATGTGGAAGAACATTTATTTCTCCCTTAGCATTAAAGGATAATTCATTTTTATTTTATGTTACATTTATGTTTCTTTGAAAGAATGTAGGCAATGGAAGCAAATGGTTGATATAAAATAAGAGCATTATAATAAAATACAATTACAAAAACCACATCCAAGGTCAGGAGATTAAAGCAAATCCATGAACCATTGGGGTTCATACAGTTGCTTTGATCGAGCATTAAATTTGGCCCTGAGCTTCTGCTAATGAGGCCGAAAAGTTTCATAATCAAAGTTTTGTGCTGTCATTATCAGAAAGAGGGAAGCTTAGAGGAGTTAACATCTTTCTTGGAAATACATTCAAAGTGAAATTTCCTACTGCAGTAGTGCAGAGGCATGGCTGTGGGAGGAGAATTTCACAGTAATTGCTGCCCTGTTTTGCCTTGGTCCTTCCCCCAAACTGTCTTTCCTGTAGTTTCCTGCTTCCCTCCTATTTGGTTCCCTCTCCTGCCATAGGCAACCACAGGGAGCAGATAAAACTACACAGACAGAACAGTCCTGTATGCTCAGAAAAGCCATAGCATGTCTGTTTTGCCAGCCTAACTTCATACCCCCATATGTTGAACCCCTAACTCCTAAGGTGACTGTAGTTGGAGACACAGCTTTAGGGAGGTAATTAAGATTAAATGAGGTCATAGTGGTGCTGCTCTAATATGACAGGGCTATTGTCTTTACAGGAAGAGGAGGAGATATCAGAGCTCGCTCTCTCCCTATATACACGTGAAAAGAGGAAAGGCCGTGTGAGGACACAGCAAGAAGGCAGCCATCCACAAGCCAGCAAGAGAGGCCTCACAAGACACCAACCCTGGTAGCAACTTGATTATAGACTTATGGCATTCAGAACTGTGGGAGAGTAAATTTCTGTTGTTTAAGCCTCCCAGTCTGCCATATATTTTGTTATGGCAGCCTGAGCAGATAAATACACCCTCTCAGAGCAAAAAAGGATGGCTCACCGCGACAATGTATACTCTGATCAGCACTGTGACAGGGTGATTGGGCGGAATCCCTTGCTGGATTCTCAGCTGCCCGCTGTCCTCAGAGCTAGATTCCTGGGGGCTTTTGTAGATGCAGAAGGAGCCCTGGAACCACAAAACACAACCCATTGAAATGAGATGGTCATATGTCCCACCAAAACCCACAGAGAGCACAGTGCTGGGAAAATGAGCACAGCCTGGGAATCTGCAGGACCTGGGTTGGGCTAAACTTGCCAGTTGGGTGTCCTGGGGCAATTTACGTAGCCTGCTTGCATCTGAGCTTCTTCATGGTACATCAGTGAATTGGCATTGTACATTAACACCCCCCTCACAGGACTGTTACATGAGGAACAGAACAGATGGGACACGAAGTGCCTTTTACCTGTGGGGTGCTATGCTAGTGCTTCCCCCATTATCTCATTCATTCAATCCTAATTGCAGTATTCCTATTTCCAGACATAGCGACTGAGGCTTAGGCAGGTGAAGCACTTTGTTCCAGATCACACAGCTGGTTAATACTATAACTAGGATTTGAATCCAGATGGGCAAACTGTAATGCCTGTGCTATTTCCAACACAGCATGCTGCATAGAAAGGGCCCAGCTTGTAGTATGTTTATAGTGAATGCTGGCTACTACTTTGTGATGTTCACACTGTAAGTCTGCCAGATGAAGGGCTTGTGTTGCTTGATTAGTTTAACCATCCAACTGCTAGGCTTGCATAAATTATGTATTTGGTAGGCCAGGGGTGGAGAGAACAAAGTAAAGTTCAGTGTTCCTTTCAGGTAATGACTCTGTCTCCTTATTTTTCACCAGACTGAGCTCCAATCCACCGGTCACAAACCAAAAATATCTTAAAAGACTGGAGCTAGGTTTTGTGAAGTTCTAGAGAGGGCCTTGAGTAAAAATTAAGGATTTTCACTACACACATCCCACACCACAATTCCATTAACAGAATTGAGTCATACCTGACGTTTATGGACAGGGAGAGCCAAATGAAAGGATTAACAGTGGAACCTGCCTTAAATTTTCCTATGACTCGGTCTCCATCAAGACCATGGTCATCTTCCGTAGACTTGCCTCTGAAGAGCTCAAAAGTTTTCACCCAGTCTTCAAAATTGTTGAATTCACTCTCGAGATCACCATCATATATCTTTAGGGAAAAGGGAGAAGATTGTGCTAAGAGGAAGGAAAGCTCAGGATTGATTTAATGAGAAATGCCAAGATTCTCCAAAACCAGCCTTGATATATGCTCCTTGGGAAAATCTGAGACCATTGGTAATTTATCTGCAGCAAGATAAGGAACAGGGATTGGCTCAGCACTCCTGAAAATACATATGAATTTTATGAAATGATTTGATGAACTTTAAATTCCAAAAAGTATAGGTAAATTTAAAAAATTGTAATGTGTAAGTATAGATACAACAAAACTTTTAGAGCTAGTTGGTGCCATTGGTTGTTGGATATAGACTATAATACTTTGAGGAGATTCAAATCAATAATGTTCATTAAATATCTAATTCTTAACACATATAAGGTGATGGAAGATTTGTTTTTATTGTAATGCATATAGACATGAAGTTTATATATAAGCTTTGAAAATGCAAAATTGAGTTTTATGTTTGGTAGTATAATTTACTTATTCAACTTTCCTATATAAATTGCTTATCCAAATTGGTTATCTATATATATAATTTTCACCCTTCAAATTTTCATAGCCATCAATATACCTCTAGCTAATACCCTCTAACTAATGTTAAAATTGGCCTAATGGAGCTGACTTTAGTTGGAGTTAAATCTCTTACTACCTTGAGTGTGTACACATTTGCATGATGATGACAAGCACCTAGAGATGAGCCAAGGGGAGCTTAAATGCTGTATATTACTTTGTAAGGTCCACATTAAACAATTTAAGTTATGCCCCTTCTCAATATGAGGGTATGGAAAATGGAAAATGAATAAGCTTCCTGTCTTAGCTTAAATGCACATCAAAGTTTACTTCTCTACATTGGTGATAATGAAGACAAGATAGTCAAACAAAGGCATGAGTAGGGTTGACCAAAGCACTAACAGAACCTCATTGCTGAGCATCCCTTCCCATCCATGGCAGAGATGCCTGTGTCCCCACGTACCTGCAAGATGGCCAGGTTGGGGATTCCATCATCTTTGGGTTTCTTCTTGAGCATTTTGTCTTTCTTCTTCTTTGGGCCATCTTCTATATCTACCACTACCTCATCTGGCTTTGCCTCTGTGGATATTCAGCAGAAATTGGATTTCTCATGGTGGTCGAGATGAGAAGGAACAAAGCCAAGCTCCTTCTTTCCTTTTGCTCTGACATGCCCTAGTTGTGACCCTTCAGAAATAGTGACTTGTGGCCAGGCACGGTGGCTCACGCTCATAATCCCAGCACTTTGGGAGGCCAAGGCGGGCGGATCACGAGGTCAGGAGATCAAGACCATCCTGGCTAACACGGTGAAACCCCGTCTCTACTAAAGATACAAAAAATTAGCCAGGCATGGTAGCGGGTGCCTGTAGTCCCAGCTACTTGGGAGGCTGAGGCAGGAGAATGGCATGAACCCGGGAGGCGGAGCTTGCAGTGAGCTGAGATGGCACCACTGCACTCCAGCCTGGGCGACAGAGCGAGACTCCAAGACTCCGTCTCAAAAAAAAAAAAAAAAAAAAAAAGAAATAGTAACTTGTGACCCTTCTTTTTAAAAAGAAATAGTAACTTTTTGCCATAGGATTGTTACATACAGTCTGTACAGTGTTTGACTGCAGGGCACCCCATGCACATATAAATCCAATGTCAGTGGATCCCCTAGGGCTGGGCAATAGGAATAGGGCAATGGCCATATTCTAAGGGCCAATGTGTTACAGTCCATGTAAGAACTCATTAAACTAGGCACAGAGAGAATAAATAATTTGCCCATTCACGCAACTAGCCAAGAACAGACTCAGAACTTGGACTGACTCCAAAGCTTTTTGGCATCACACTCTCTCAGATCCGTTAAGGGACTTGAGATACATCTAGTTCAATATGAGGCTCAAATATCCTAAGGGTCTTGTGCAAAATTGTTAGTGGGATTACTCAGTAATTTTTTTAGCAGCAGGCTCTGCAGGGGAGAAACCACCTGATACGGACTCTAGCTCTGTTATTTTCTAGCTGTGTAATGTTGAACAACTTACTTGACCTCTTTGTACCTCTGTTTCATCATTTGCAAGGTGAAGACACTATTTCCTATGACATAGGGTTGGTCTTAGAATTACATGTGTTAATTAGGGGTGGTCTGAGAAACTGAGCCTGGCTCTGGTTTTTCCACTTCTATCACCACCAAATGAAACAACATTGGCTGCTTAGTGTTACAGTTGTATTTAGGCTGAGAACTACTGTTGGCTTGAATTGAGTTTGTGGTCATTTGAAATCTGAGGCCTAACAAGATCTGCCAAACAAGATCTATCCAATCCTGTAGACTGAGTTTTGGAACCCAAATCCAGGTCTTTACACTCACCTCTAATAAAGTTTATCATGTTGATTTTTGCCAGTCATCCAGATTGCTTCTATTTTTATTCTATGGTTTCTACATTAAGACTGTCAACATAGGAACTTGAGCCAAAGGGTCCATTCCAGCACCGAAATGAATTCAGAACTGAGATCTGGTTCCAGCCCAGCACCAAGAGCTACATGACCACATTTTAAAGTGCTGTCATCTTCCTGAGATTGTTTCTAAACTCAGGAAAGGAGGGAGTTGAGCTCTAATACACCTCCTGTGGCTTCCATTTCACAATTTTCTCGTAACAATGGCCCTATTCCATGGATAAATGTCCCCAGAATAGCTGCTTACCTGTATTGCCTTTTTTTTCCTTGGGATTTCTCTCCTTTGCCTTTGAAAGAGGAGGAGACAATATTATTGACACCGCAATACTTGATTTATTAATTCCAACTGCTAACAATTATCTCAGCCCTCTGCATTCCCAGAGACACTATTTTAAAAGAATATTCAAACAGTCTCTAAGCAGTCCCCGAAAATGAAGCCTCACTGTAAAGATCTGAGGGTTAAGCCCAATAGGATGCCCTATCCTAGAAAAGAGGTATCTGCACATCCAAGAAAAGTGTGATCAAGCTATAGACATCTTTGTCCCTTATATGCAGTACCTTCTCAGCCACAAGGCAAGCAAATTATCTCCCCAATATTTTTCCACCTCCCTGGAGCATCTCCCTCATCTGCACCATGAGTTGTGTCTGTTGGCGTGTCTGGTCTTTGGGATGGTACCATAGGTTGGGGAGGTTAGCAGAGAAAGGGGAAAGGGCTGAGTTCTCACAGTAAGTGATAGTGTCCATTGCAGCAAAAGGAGGGAGGTTGGAGGCAGGGACTAACATTTGCTTTTTCGGTATATATCAATATTTGAGAAATAGTCCTAGATGCAACCATAGCCTTTCCAAACTAAAGGATCAGAAGCACATTCAATTAAATATAACATCGGAGTAATTTTTCTTCCCTTTCGTACTTAGGGGTGAGAAATCTTACCACATCCAGTTGCCGAGCTTTTGCCGAACTCTCCCGGCCTACTCCCCACTGGCTTTCCAGCTTTATAACTAGATCTGTCTCATTCCATGGACACGAGGCCCTGCTCTTGCCATGTAAACCCACTTATAATACCATCCGCTAAGGCCAAGACCTCTGCCTTTGATAATTTCCCATGTGAACTTAGAATCCTGCTGGAGACTTGGGGCCCTCAGACTGGGGTATCTCCTGAGGCCCCAATCATTGATGCCCACCTGTCCAGAGACCCTATTTCTCCCTGCTGGACCCCCGTGAGTCTGGCTGGGGGGCAGATCCTCCAGATGCCATGCTAGACTGAACATCCTTCCAGTGTTTACAGCAGTGCTTGTGTCCTAGGGCCAGCTCCAGCCAAAAAGTGGGAATTTTGTAATTCAGGATCTCTGGTTCTTCCAGGCTTTTTCCCCTTCTGCAGTTAACAGAACCCCACCTGAATAGGGTCTATGTATAGTGGCATTTAAAAGGAGGTTATGTAGGATTCAGGGTGGGAGATGGTGCTGTGTTTTCTCAATGAGTCTCTTGACTCCCATAGGTAGGGGAGACTCTACCTTCTGGGCTTTCTTCAGGGAGGCATAATACTTAGACCACCAGTCAATCACGTTTTCAGCAGATTCATCCGCTATGGTCCTCTTTCTCCTCTTAGTGGACCTCCGGGAAGGCTTCCTGGGATCCTGGCAAGGGATGAGGGAATGGATTATTAGTTCAACCTCATTTGGCTGCACCTGGTGGTCAACTGGCTTGTGAGGAAGAAAACATTTAGGTGTCCACTGGAAAACACACAGAGGTATCCACTGGTTTTGTGGTACCAGCTCTCTGTATCACTTCCACAAATGAAAGTTCAAGAATCTATTCATTCATTCATTCATTTTTTATTTAGCATTTATTGAGCATATGTGAGATACTGTTTTTGACATTAAGGATGTGTGGAGAATTAGACACAATCCTACACTGGATACAGTACAGGAGCTAGGCATGCAACAAATGAGAACTAGACTATATGATGCAATGCAGTATAGCAGAAAAGGCATTAGCTTCATAGAGACCTGGGTTATAAATCATTAAGCAATTAATATAAATGTTTTAATTCTGTTTCCTCAACTAGGGACAATAATACCCACCACTGTTCTGAGGATTAAGTACATAATTTAGGCAATTCTTTGGTGTCATTTCTGATTTGAATGGGTACAAGTAAATGACTTCTATCACATAATTGATGGGGTGGCAGGAGAGGGAGTGATAGATGTGTGGCAGAAAGGTGGCATTCGTGGGAGAAGACAGGTGTCCTGCTGGAGCCTATGGATGCAGCACTCATCATGCATTCATTTATTCACTCGCCAAGTCATCTCTTGAGTCGTAGTATGACCCAGGCACTCTATCGAGTGCAGGGGATATAGAGATGTTGAAAAATTATCTCTTCTCTGCTGAGGCTTACAATTTTATGATGAATCTGAGATGAACACTGAATGATGAACACTGAATCCGAGAAGTCAACAGAAAGTCACAGGTGCAATGCTAGGGGAATGCAGCAAACCTGGTAAGGCATCACAGAGGGTCGCTGACCATGGATGAAATTAGAGCAGCCTGTGCAAATGTCCATGCATCTATCTCACCTTTCCACTCTTCTTTTTACTTCAGCCTTTACCATTTGCTGGGCAGGCTGTTTCTTAAGAGTTGTTGTTTTTTTTTTTTTTTTTTTTTCTCGATCTGTTGCCCAGGCTGGAATGCAATGCCATGATCTCAGCTCACTGCAGCCACCACCTCCCAGGCTCAAGTGATTCTCCTGCCTCAGCCTTTGGAGTAGCTGGGATTACAGGTGAGTGCCACCACACCTGGCTAATTTTTTGTAATTTTTTTTTTTTTTTTTTTTTTTTAGTAGAGATAGAGTTTCAGCATGTTGGCCAGGCTGGTCTTGAACTCCTGGCCCCGAGTGATCAGCTCACCTCGGCCTTCCAAAGTGCTAGGATTACAGGTGTGAGCCACCATGCCCGCCCCCTTAAGACATTCTTAAAATGGCCTTCTCTTTTAATTCAATTGATACACCAAGATTTTTCACTCAAATATGTAATTTAGAAAGATTAACTATATCCTTGTTTCATGGTTCTTTGTGTACTTGTCAATCTCTCCTTCCAGAACTGTCACTATTTTACTCCTCTTTAGAATCCAAAAGATGCATCTTCTTGGTCCCATATGATCTTGTACAAAGTAGGACCTAAATATTTGTGGAACACACTTGGAGGAAGAAACCCATGGCCTTTCCAAGCTAATGAATTAAGAAGAGTTTTCGTTCAATTAAATATTACTGTCACATTTGACCAGCACTTTAATTTCATGCACATTAACTTTCTGATTCTATAACAAAGCTGTGAAGTGAGTATCAGTATCCTCATTTTACAAAGGATGAACTGATACTCAGAAACGTGAAGCTGCTTGCCCGTGGTCACACTGCAAGCAACTTCATATTGTCTGAGGCCTCCAATACAAACTCCAATGAGCCTTGGAAATATGGAGAGGGATTTTAGTCTGACCTTAGGTTTTCCATCTTTTGGTGGCTCCTGGGCTACAGGTGTGTGTTCAGGCTCCAGCATCGGGGATGAGTCAGGGACATCAACCAGGATGGCCGGCTGGGCCTGGGCAGAGTCGGGCACCACTGTGGGAGGTGGCTCAACATCCACATAAATGTGATCTGCTGGGGGATCCTGGGAGGAGCTGTGGGCTCCAGAGGACTCGGTGGCTGTTAGTGAGTCTGAAATCTCTGAAATGAAAGCACATCAGGTCAGGGAACTGGGCTGCATCACAGGGTGGTCGTTTCAGGGACCTAATACTAGGAATCAGACAGATCCAGATTCAAATATGTCAGGTTGCTAATATTTCTGAGCCTCATTTTCTTATGTATAAAACGACAGTAAAAATACTCATCTCACTGGGAGGATGAAATGAGACCATGACGTAAGGCATCTGGCACATAATAGGTCATCAATAAGTGGTTGTATTTGTTATTGATCCCTCAAAGTAATTTTAATCAATCGTGGTCATTGGGATTATGAAAATCAAGGTTTAGGGTGCAGATTCTGTGTCTACGGGGATTGTCCCCCTGCTGTGTGTTAATCTGGGGAGGCTTTGGAGCTCCAGAGAGCCATGAAGCCCCCAACTGTAGGCAGAACTCTGGGCACATAAGTACATGTGCTTGGCAGGGAGCAGGGGTATGTCCAGAGTTCATGAGATTCTTAACTGGGCTGCTGATGCCACAGAAAGGTTATAACGCTGTCCTTCACTGCCAATGGTCCTCTCTCCATTTTATGCTGTAGGAGTCAGTACTCAGGAATATTTCCCAGTTTGGTACCCCCATGGCTGCCACAAACTCCAGAGTTTCTCTCTCCCCATTTGCTGACTTTCCAACAGCAAATCCAACCCGACAAACTCTTATGGGTATCTACTCCATACTGGGCATAGAGACAAAGAAACCAGTGAGACAGACTAGAAATCTCAGAAATGGACAGGGGATGTATGACAACTTGGTTATGAGAAAGATGGCAGTACAAATCATTGGGAAAATGAGTGATAGGTTAGCAGACCCTTTGGGGGAAAAATGGTGCTCTATATGGAGAAAAATGCAGCTGAATCTCCACTTAAAATCATATATAAATGCAGATGATTAAAGATCTAAATGAGAACGCTAAAATTATAAAGCTAACAGAAGAAAATATAAGATAATATCTTTGTGACCAAGGGGTGAGAAAAAGTTTCTTAAATATGACTAAAAATATAAACTATAAAGTTTAAAACATGGAGGGGTCTGAGTATATCTCAATTAAGGATTTCTGCTCATAGATAGGAATTATAGACAAGGTTAGTAGTTATCATACTAGGAAAAGATATGAACAATATCTGCAATCTACAGGATTTTAACATCTAGAAAATACAAAGAATTTGTGAATCAAAAAGAAAATTAAAGCACATAAAGTATGGGCAAAGGACATGAACTGGCATCACAGAAGGAAGATTAATATGGCAGCAAGGGTATGAAGGGTGTGCAAACAGTAGCAAGCAGAGAAATTCAAGTTAAAATAAAAATTAGATACTAATTTATGTCCACAGAGTAGCAAAAAACTAAAACCAAACCAAAGCAAAACAAAAATCTAGAAAGTTGGATAATAGCAGGTGCTGCTGAAGAGGAGAAAAATGGGGTTCCAAATGCAGAACTGGCAGTATAGACTGATGTAGACTGGTGTAGATCAGTGTAGCTCTCTGGAGTGCCCCCTGGCGCTAATTAATGAAAATACATGTGCGTATTTCCTGGGACCTAGTGATCTCACTCCAGAGAAATTCCCACATAGCATCTTCCCTCAGGGAACACACACAGGGATATTCATTGCAGCACTGATCATGGAAAGGGGAGTTGAGGTAGCCAATGGGTCTAATATGAGAGGAAGGGAAAAGTAAAGTGTAGATGCAGCGAATAATAGTAACAGGCTAATGTACACACAGCAATATGGATAGAGCTTAAAACAGAGAATTGAGTTAAAAGAATAGGAAAACAAATGAAGATTATAGCATCATATTATTTAGGTAGATTAAATCGACTTAAATTTGACAAGGATGATGGCGTAGTGCCTGCAGTGCGGAGGGCACTGGGATTAGAGATAAGGAATAAGGAGGATAGTGGATAGAATGAGAGAATCTTTGAATAGACCAGTGATGATTGTAGAGCATGGAACTGAGACGTGCAATGAACTCAACTTTGTGCACCTGAGATCCGAAATGGAACAAACTAAAACAACATCAAGCACAGAGCCAAGTAAAATGTCAGCATGGAGGCAGGAAGGAGCGTAAGTCATATTCAAGGAAGGCATGTTAGAGTTACTGACCCAATGTGAGTCAAAGCAAGAGTGTGGCAGCCAAAGAAGGCAGAGGCCCCTGCAGGAGCAAGCTCATCAGAAAGATCCACCCAGTCACTTAGCTGTGGAGCATCTTCTTTGAGCCAATCCCACAGCAGGCACCCTGCAGGCACCATGACTTCATAGTTACAGCTACAAAATCTAGGAGCAGCTTCTCACCATGCTCAAGCTGTGTTCCATCCACCTGTGTGATGGGGGCAAGGGGCTCTCTGAGTTTACACAAAAACTGCTTCAAGTAGTTGATGGTGTAGGTGCCCACAAGGGTACTCCTCCCAAAAGCTCTCCAGTCCACCACGCAGATGCTCAGTGGTGGGTGCAGAAGCTCGTTCTCAGGCAGTTCCTGCAGAGAGAGGCTGAGATGAAGAAGGGGCTAGGCCTGGCTGCTTGAGCCCTGGTGACCCTTCCATGGGCAGACCCAAACCCAGCTGGGCATCCAGCCTCCCTTGTCTCTGCCTTGCTATTCTGTCCCTCCTGGCCAGTCCTGCAGATTGCCAAAACTCTGGAGCAGTGTCTTCCCAAGCCAGGGAGTAATTCACCCAAATAGGAAGTCCGCCTTAGTAACAATTTGTCCCAGGTTTAAATTACAAAAATCTCTCACCTCTGCACTCTCTCTGACAGTCATTTTCAGACCTCTTTATTTTGTCATTATCTGCCAGCAGAACCCTCATCTCCAATGACAGCTTATCCAGGCCCATTATATAAAAGAGATGAAAGTCGAGCCATTTAATACAGAGCTGAGAGTGAAGGGACAGTGCCCCAGCCACCTGTTTTCCCTGGTGGCCCCCGAGACTCAATGCAGCCTGATACAAAAGATTTGCAAACACCATGCACATTCTTCCATCGCAGGCTTTGCTAACTGGGGATATATGTCCAGTGGAGCAGGCTGGGTTGCGCAAAGCAATTTTTTCTTTGCAATTAGTTTCAAATCAAAGCACAAAAAAGTACGCTGAAATATTGAAATAAATAAAAGCACAGATATCAAAAGAAATCACTTCAGAAGCATAAATTCACATGTAAACTCCTGACATTCCAAGTACTTTTTAAAAAATGTAGCCATTAAAATAAATTTTATTACGGTATTTTCTAGGCCAGTGGTTCTCAAATTTTATCATATATCAGAATCACCTGGAAACCTTGTTAAACCAGAGACATCTGGCCCTCCCTGCAATAGTTTCTAACTCAGAACAGCCGGCCCTGAGAATGAGCATTTCTAACAACTTCTCAGGTGATGCTGATGCTGATGAATTGGGGACCACACTTTGGGAACCAATGCTCTAGGAAAAAGTTTGTCAACCTGCTTTGATTGCCGTATGATCCACACTGGAAAAGTTTCAAAACAACAACAACAACAAAAGTCTATTTTATCTCATTCTGAAATTCTGGCTTTTCACTAAATTAATTCTTTCTCGCAGGTAGTGGACATCTGAAACCCTAAAATATCTCATCTGTGCAAAAAAGAGGAATGAGCCAGGTCGGGAGAGTGAGAAGCTCGCACCACTTCAAAAGCGTCTGCCTGGATGCTGAAGTTCGGGTTGTTCTTGTAGCTCTGGATCACACAGGACTTCACACCTTGTCCTCCACACTCAATGAGAGCCTGGGGCCGATCCACAGAGAGGAGCTGCACCTTCTTCATTTCCCGAACTCCCCAGAAGAGAACCTGAGGGGAAGACCAGCAGAGCCGTCACCACAGATCCACGGAGGAGCCCCACGCCTGCCCTGGCTCTGTGTGGAAAAGTCAGACCTGCTCCCTAAGAACCACGCTGTGTTCCTCCAGGAAACACCTGCACAGCTTTTTGAGGGCTCATTCTTTTTCTCTAGGTCCCCCGCCCGTTCCATACCACTTCTACAATTCAGGCGGGGCCAATGCCCTTGAGTCCCAAAGAACAACTCAGCTCCTCCCCTGACCCGTACCTCCACTCGGTATTTGCTCAGCACCGGCCGAATGTTGGCAGGAACCGGGTAGATCTGGGTGATGTCTGGTGGCTCAACGGGTGGGAGGCCTTGCAGCCCAGAAGAAGGGACCTACCACACAAGGCAAGTATGAGTTAGACGCTGGAGAGACACAGGGAAGGCAACATTGCCACACAACCACCTCATCAGTACGATGTTCACTGTTTTGCCAACAAAAGTAATGTTTCCAGCTTAAAATGCAAGGACCATGCATTTTACCAAATTTAATTATTTATTAATTGATAAATGCAGTCATTTACAAGGGTAACCAACATTTAGCGAGCACTTAAGATGTACCACAAGGCTAATAAGACAGAGCTCACAGTATAGAGGGGAGAGAGAAAAACAAATACGGAAGATGGTCTTTACAACTTAATAAAATTACAAAAGAACTACAGCAGGGTAGTGGAGAAGGAGCTTCTATCATTTTCCAAATGTTTGAGTCTTAATGATCCCCACTCCCTTCGGACTTGTCAAGATCTCCAGAAAAGCCATTATGCACTACTACTACTACAAATACTAATACTACTACCACAAAAAAAGGATGTACATTTAATCCAACAGAGACTACATCCTAACGAGTGAAGCAGAAAATGAAATGTTTTGAAGGCAGATGAAAACTTGTCACTTCTTGTGCACTTGGGGTTAATGAAACTTCAGGACAATTTCAGCTTTGCTGAAATTTCACACAAAGGACTTACAGAGTTCTACTGAGAAAAGGGTCTTTTTCACTGTGTAGGCCAGCCCACACTGCCCTCAAAACCTGGTTCGACACATACATCTTTCAAGAAGGTTTCCCCAAAGAAAACAAAAAATAAAAGAAGCTTTTTCTGACCCAATCCCAACTGCTTCTACCATTCAATGCCTTTTGAATGCAGTATGTCCTCTATGCAGATTTCGTGCAGAAATTAGAGGACTGAGTCCAGAAATAAGGCTCTGCTGTGTGACCCTGCACAAGTAAATTTCACTCTCTGAGCCTCAGATATTGGGCCAGATGACCCATCAAGCTCCTTGGGAATCAGATGTTTATTAAACATTGCTTTGGAGCAGGTGCTTCTCCTTACTGGGGCTGTTTGTCTGCCTGAACAATTTACACGGACTTGGCCAATAGGAAGTCTTTATTTACTTCATTCTCCAAGCCCCTCCATGTACAGTGAGTTCTTGATAAATGTTTACTGGTTGACTGACATATTAGTCCACATGCTCCGTATGCTAGAAAAAGCCTAATTGTGCATCAAAATCTGCAAAATGCAAATATATCACCATTCCGTTTTCACAGACATATTCTAGTTGGCAACTGCAGATGCGGTTAAGCTAATTACAAGAAAGCTCAGAAAAAGGAGAGAAGACACTGCAAATGTGAAATAGGCTTAAGGTAATGAAGCTGCAGGATACACCTGCAGCCCAAATCAAGAAGCTGGTAAATAATGAGGATAGCAATGCCCAATACTGCCTGGCAGTGAAGAGGTGAGCAATTTAGCCTGCGAGCATCACCTCACTGGGAAAGTTAATAGCCCCCCAGGCTTTAAAGGGAAAGCCACGAAACAGCTGTGATGGTGGCATAGGAGGGGCTGCCTCTAGATGTGCTTTTTAAAAAGCATTATATGTTTTATCCTGGGGCTGCTGAAGTATCTTGGGAAATAGCCAAAGAAGTTGTGCTTTGTAAGTGCCTGAAAAATGCTGTTAAGAGCTCAACACAGCCCTTAAAGAATCCTATAGCATTAGGAGATATACCTAATGCTAAATGACGAGTTAATGGGTGCAGCACACCAATATGGCACATGTATACATATGTAACAAATCTGCACATTGTGCACATGTACCCTAAAAATTAAAGTATAATAATAATAATAAAAGAATCCTATAACATTGTGGCAATTAAATGACTTTGCTACCAGCCAAGATTAAGCTTTTCCCAGTGTCATGGGTTGCTTGCTGGCCTATAAAACCATATGATATGCAGTTACTCAGCACCTAGGCCAGGGAAAAACAAGTGATTGTTATAAAGACAAAATAGTAAGAAATGGTGGTGAGCAGGATGGGTAGTTGGTCCGAAAGCCAGACTGCTCTAATATCCCCACAGAAGTAAAATATCAGGACCTCCAAGTAGGTCCAGCTTCAGGTCCAGGACAAGCGTGAACCAGTGTGGCACAAAGGGTACAAAAGTTAAGGAGGCACTCACTCTTAGGGTCATGCTTGACCCTAGTCCCAGCCCTGCCCATCTGAAAAATCACTGATGCTCAGAAGCCTTTCTCCTTTCTGTCTCCTTCAGCCCATAATTTATATTTCTATTATTTCTTATCTTTAGTACAGTGGTTACTTGGGCTCCAACACTTCCTAGCTCACTACATATTTTTATGTAGAAATGTCTAGCATGCAATAAAATATGGCATGCACAGAGATAAGACAATGAGATTAACAAGAGAAACAAAGCGAAGAAAGACTCAGAGGCTTCAGATAATGTGGTAATCAGACATGAACTTTAAAATAACAATGCTTAATCTGTTCAATAAGAAACCAGATAAAAAATTTCAATAGATACATGAAATCCATAATAAAAAAAGAAATGGAAATTCTATGGCTGAAAATTTAGTCACTGGAAAGAACTTAGTGAATAGGTTTTGAAAAAGAGGCAGTAGAAATGAGCTGGAAGATAGGCCATATTATGGATAAAATAAAGCTCAGAGACACAAAATGATAGACAATGCATAAAAGAAGAGGCCCAGAGTATCTAATTAAAATGTCTAACATACATGTAATTGGAGTCAGAGACGACAGGCAAAAAAGAGGTGAGGCAAGGAGAGGAGGAAAGGGAGAGAAGAGAGGAATAGAACAGGACAGAAGCAATCTTTGAATAGATAAAGGCTGACAATTTTCCAAAACTAATTTAAAACATCAAGCCAGGGTTTTAAAAGCTCTATAAAATCCAACAAGATAAAAACAAAACTGTGCTTTATTACAACATAGTAAAACTGCTAAAAACCAAAAATAAAGAAAAATACCTTAAAAACAATCAGATGAGGGAAAAAAAATAAAGATCACTTTTTAAGGAGCAACAATAAGAACGACAACCAACCTCTCAAAAGAGAAAGCACAGCCCAAACAATGGAATAATATCTTCAGCTTGCTGAAAGAAAATTGTTTGCAACCCAGGCAAACAAAACAAAACAAAAAAACCTAAGAGGAAATTTAATGGGCCCAACATCAAATAGTGAGATTACGGCAAAGCCAGAACCACCAGGAGAGGTAAGTGTGAGCTCCGGGATAAAGTTGGTGACTTGAGGAGATCCTCTTGAGGGCTTGAGCAGGGTCTCTACTGAAAGGTTTTTTTTTGTTTGTTTCTTTGTTTTTGAGACAGTCTCACTCTGTCACCCAGGCTGGAGTGCAGTGGTGTGATCCCTGCTCACTGCAACCTCCACCTCCTGGGTTCAAGCAATTCTCCTGCCTCAGCCTCCTGAGTAGCTGGGATTACAATTGTGTGCCACTGCACCCAGCTAATTTTGTATTTTTAGTAGAGACAGGATATCACCATGTTAGCCAGGCTGGTCTCGAACTCCCGACCTCAGGTGATCCACCCGCCTCTGCCTCTCAACGGTGCTGATTACAGGTGTGAGCCACTGTGCCTGGCCCAGAAGTTCTTAATAATATGTAAGGATCAGCCTGCTTTCCCTCCCTGACCCCTCACTAAGCCTATTTTAGGGTGGATGCCTTCTGCAAAGTCTTCATTAGCAGGTCAATAATCAGTTAATGACACTTTACCTTTAAAACAGGGAGAAAGATCACACGGAGATGCTGTCTGAAGCTAATTAAATCATCTAACTCAGACCTTTAATGAGAAGACTTAATGAGTGCCAAGCATCAGAGAAGAATATCTCATTTTTTAAGCCAGTAGAACTTAGGTTAAATCTGTACCACATAGACAAAGAAGATTAAAAACAAAAGAAAAAATTAGAGAACATTCACATGATGGTAAGAGAAAGAGTCCTAGAAAGCTGAATGAAAAGGGAGAATGGATTCTAAGCAGGCAGAGTTAACACATCAATCCACGGAGGCTGCACACTGCACAACTGTACGGGGTGCCAGCAACATAGACCAAATAGCAGTGGCCCCTTCTGGGGGTGTGTAGTGCACTAAGCCTGTAGGAAGGCTGAGATATTTCTAGGAATTGGGAAGTGTGTTGGGCAGAATAATGACTCCCAAAGTTGTTCATATCCTAATCCTCAGAACCTATAAATATGTTACCTTAAATGGCAAAAAGGGATGTGGCAGATGTGATTAAATTAAGGATCTTGGAATAAGGAGTTTATCCTAGATTATCTGGGTGGGCCCCATGTATTCTTGAGGGTCCTTATGAGACAGCAGCAGGAGAGTCAGAGTAGGAAGAGATGTGATAATGGAAGTAGACGGGAGGTTGGGGGGAGAAAGAGACAATGAGAGAGAGAGACTTGAAGAAGCTATCTGGCTGGCTTGAAGGTAAAGGAAGGGCCACCAGCCAAGGGATGCAGGCCATCCCCAGAAACCAGAATAGACAAGGAAACAGATTTCCCCCTAGATCCTCCAGAAGGAACACAGACATGCTGATGCCCCGATGAGGGACCCTTTCAAACATCTGACCTGCAGAACTGTAAGATAACAAATTGGGTTGTCTTAAGCCACCATGTCTGTGGTCATTTGTTAGAGCAGCAATAGCAGACCAACACAAGAAGCAAAACATACTAAGAAAGGGAGGTGGACTTTCCAGAAGGAGAATATTCAAGCAGCAAAGGAGAGGAAAACTGTAATAGGAGAGAGAGGGTTCTGAAAACAAGAGAAACATTATAAAAGTAGGGGAAACAAGTATTCTAAGTACGGAGAATGGAAAAGAAGGCCAAAGTGTGAATAACAACAGACAGTTCTGAGATTGCAGAAGGGGACATTGCTGTGAGGGGCCCGGGGAATGGCCCGACAGTTGAAATCTGGCTCACACACAGAATTCCATGAATGTTTGTTCATTCAATGAGTAAATAGATGCATTTTTTTTTTTTTTTTTTTTCGAGACAGGGTCTTGCTCTGTCACCCAGGCTGGAGTGCAGTAGCATGATCATAGTTCACTGAAGCCTCCACCACCACGCCCAGCTAATTTTTTATTTTTTGTAGAGATGGGTTCTCACCATATTGCCCAGGCTGGTCTTAAACTCCTGGGCTCAAACGATCCTCCTGCCTCAGCTTCCTGAAGTGCTAGGATTACAGGCGTGAACCACCAGGCTCAGACAAAATATTTTACTGTGAGTCTATGATGTGTAAAATATTGTGGGCTTTTCTGTGTGATGTGGAGAGATAAACCTCACATGTCAAATCTCATCAGCCAATCCAAAAGACTCTACCTTTAAGATACATGCAGAGCCTACCTCTTTTACTTTCCATGGCTACATTGATTCAAGGTGCCTTTATCTCCAATCTGAGTAACTTCAAGAGTCTCCCAATGGGCCTTTCTGCTTCTCTCCTTGCCCCTTCGGAATACACTGGATCCAGCATCTTCACGTTGCAACATAAGTCATTGTGCCGAGAGTCCTCTCTTGGCTTCCCATCTCTCCCAGAATAAAAGCCAAAGTCCTTACCAGGCCCCATGTGATCTTTTCCCACTGGCCTCATCTTCCTGCTTCCTGTCATTTGTCCATTCCAGCCACATTGACCTCCCTGAGCATGCCAGGCATAGTGAGGCTTCAGGGTCTGGAATTTGCTCTTCCCTCCGCATCTAAAGGCTCTTTGCCCAGTTAGTTGCATGGTTGCCCAGTTAGTTGCATGGTTGCCCAGTTAACATGCAGCTAAAATGTGAGGCTACAAAAGTAGTCTGAGGACAAATTTCAGGACAGCTTAACAGCCAGGCTTCAGAAATGTGACAGTCTCCTATGGGGCAGATTTCCTCTTCAGGGAATATTAACACTTATCATGGAAAAAGGTTTTGTGGTCAAATACATTTGGGAAATATCAAGTTTTGAAAAAGAAGTTAAAAAAAGTTCTTTGTTGCGGGACTTCTCAGTTTCTTTACCATGGTAACTGGCATTTCAGATCCCCAATTACCATGGCATTTCAGATCCCCAAGAGAGATGTGATATAAAGCATTTCTCAAGCTTTCTTGTCACTGTATTTGGAGGGAGTGATGTTCCAAAATAAACCAGACTTTGAGAAATGTTCCTGGTGGTAAGAAGTGAGAGCCACTGAAGATTTCTGGAGAGAAGGGTGGTAACACCAACTAGTGTTCTGGAAGGAATGTGGAGGATGGAGTGAACAGGAAAAGTAAAGGAGGCCAGTAGCCCAGCAAGGAGGCCAATGTAACATTCAGATGAGCACTAAAAGAACCCATGGGAACAGGGGATGGGAACAATTCAACAATACACAGGGCAGGCCTGGCTATGGATAAAGACATGGTGTAAAGAATTAAGGCTTACTGAATTTTCAAGCTGGAGTGTCTGGGAGAACAACGGGGCTATGAGTCAGGATTGGGAGGACAGGGAGCAGCGAACTTGGATAGAGGAGGGAAATGAAAATAATGAATTCAGTCTGGTGCATAGGAGAACAAAGGTATTACATCCCTCACGTGTTTCTGAGATGGGGTCTCTTGCTCTCCTGCCCAGGCTGGAGTGCAGTGGTGTGATCATGATCTCACTGCAGCCTCGACCTCCCAGGCTCAAGTAATCCTCCCGCCTCCACCTCCCGAGTAGCTGGCACCACGAGCAAGTGCCATCACACCCAGCTGAATTTTTATGTTTTGTAGAGACGGGGATCCCACTATGTTGCCGAGGCTAGTCTCGAATTCCTGAGCTCAAGTGATCCTCCCCGCCTCTAAATCCTTCTGAGCAAGGGCAGTTTCAGTAATGGAGATAGAGAAACTGATGCCAGACATCCACAAATGAAAACTGAGAACAGCTGGTAACAAATGAAGGCATTTTCCAGCCCCTGTCTTCTCAGCGTGTATGAGATCCACATGCTAAGACAGTCATGCTGGTGATCAAATTACTTTTTGAACAAGTGATCAAATGAGAAGAAGTCCTAATGAAATCCTAATGAATTGTATCTCAGGCTACTTACCTCTGACAGTGCTTACTTTATTAAGTCGGCTGTCAGGAAGCAGCAGGGTCTCTCACCAGTGTGCCCAGCTCAGGGCTCAGCCCACTCCAAATACAGTGACAAGAAAGCTTGAGAAATGCTCTCAGCCTCAGGAGGAAGGATGAGAGGTGGGGCTACAGAACCCAGACAGCTGAGCCCACAGAGAGCATTTGGGGATCCACCAGTCCAGCCTTCATTGGCAGATGCAGGGTCTCAGACCCAGAGCACTTATTAGGACAGCATTGTGTAGTGAAAAGAGAGTTGACTGAATCCAATTCAGTTAGCATTGAGCCTCAGCTTTCTCACATGCAAAATGGGAGTGCTGGACTAGATCTCATTTTCCCAAGTCAGCCATTCCATGACCACCTTTACCACTTGTACATCCCACAACGTCTTCTTTTATTAGACACTTTTATTTTAAAAAAAGGAAACTTCATCTTGCAAGGTAAAACAAGTACTACTTGACAGAAATGGAAAGTCACTTTAAGAAGAAAACCAATGAAACAAAATAGTGTTCTTGGAATATGCAATGTGATGCTTTTTTTTTTGAGACAGAGTCTTGCTCTGTCGCCCAGGCTGGAGCGCAATGACATGATCTTGGCTCACGGCAACTTCTGCCTCCTGGGTTCTAGCGATTCAGGTGCCTCAGCCTCCGGAGTAGCTGGGATTACAGACGTGTGCCACCACGCCTGGCTACTTTTTGTATTTTTAGTAGAGATGGGGTTTCTCCATGTTGGTCAGGCTCTCTCCAACTCCTCACTTCAGGTGATCCGTGCTCCTTGGCCTCCCAAAGTGCTGGGATTACAGGTGTGAGCCATCACGCCTGGCCAATGTGAAGCATTTCTTAAACTTTCTCTTTACTGTATTTGGAGGGACTGGTGTTCCAAGAGGCAGACTTTGGAAAATGTTCCCATAGGTGTCACTGATCTTCTTGGGAAGGGACTGTGCCTGAAACCTGAGCTATCTCTTATTAAAAAGGGAGGTTTCAAGTTGAGAGATATTCGAGACACATGAACATCAAAAGTGGCTTTCTTCTAGAAGTAATTAGAAGGACAAAACATGGCAAAACTCCCTTCATATCAATCCAACACTATTCAATGCTGGTTTTGACCTAAAATCCCTCATTGACAGTCTAAAATCACCAGGATTTTCACTTAAGACTGGACCAACAGTTTTGAAGTTTACATTCAGTTCTGATAGTCCATTTTGCTGTGCAACACAAATCTATTTGACTAGATCTGGTTCTGTTAGAATCCCATTTGGTTTTAAGATTTGTAAGACAAAGATTTTTCTAGTCCTACCCTCCTAGCCTGCAGTCATGGTGGAACTAGAGCCAATGCTTGAATTCCTGCTAATCCATTCCTCCAAGAACTCTCACCCAGCCTCAGCTCCCCTAACAGAGAGCTCACTCCTTCTCCAAGGCAGCCATTCCATCCTCAAAATGTTCTCCCTTACATGGAGCAAAAACTAGACCATACTCAAAGTCTTTGATGAGCTTAAGAACTCATCACTGTAGCCGTGTGCAACCCCCATGGCTGTAGACCTGGGCGGGGTCTGGGTTTGAATACAAGTGTGTCTAACCCCAAAGCTGCTCCCTTCCTCATTATGCTCCCCAGAATCCCTAGCTCTGGTGGAACTCTCTGGATTCTAGGCTCTCACCTGCCATATTGAGCAAGTAATTACCTTTCTATCCAGCTCGGTTCCTTTACCTGAAATACATGGTAGAATTAGACATCTTGCTTTAATATTCTAAGGCATCATTATCAGCTTAAATAGCTATTTGTGGAGTGTTTATTCCATGCCAGGCACTTTAGATAGATTGACTATAATCCCCATTTTGCAGGTGAAACCCAGATTAAGTAGCTTACGCAAGGCCACACACTAATAAATGCTGAAACTGAGATTCCTACTATGAGGTTGAGGGGCCTGTATCAGAGATTTCTCCCCTTGGCCTCCTACTCACTGAGGCACCAGGAGGCGCCTGGTGGTACTTCACCTTTTAGTCAGATCAACACCCCTGTCTTAGGTTGCTTAGGCTGCTATTATATAATAGAATTCTATAGACTGGGTAGTTTAAACAATAAATATTTATTTATCACAGTTCTGGAGGCTGGGAAGTCCGAGATCAAGGTATCAGCAGACCTGGCATGACTGGTGTCTTCATGCGACCAAGAGAGAGAGAAGTTATCTCTCTTTTGTCTCTTCTTATCCGGGCATTAATCCCATTGAAAGTCTAAAATCCCAGTGAGGATGCTAGCTCTAGCACCTTCATTCTTAACTCATTCTCTTTGTGTTAGGAATGCTTGCCTTCTGGTTTCTATACTAATTGAGTTTTGGCTTTATTTGATGTTTTTTGTTTTGTTTTTAAATTGGGATTGCTGAAAACTAGGCTTACCTATGTAGACATTGTTATGAACTGAATATGGCTCTCCAAAATTCATATGTTAAAATACCAACCCCAATGTGATGGTATTTGGAAGTGGGGCCTTTGGGAAGTAATGAGGTCATGAGGGCAAAATGCTCATGAGTGGGATTCATGCCCTGATAAGAAGAGACATAAGAGAGAGAACTTCTCTCTCTCTTGGTCGCATGAAGACACCAGTCATGCCAGGTCTGCTGACACCTTGATCTTGGACTTCTCAGCCTCCAGAACTGTGATAAATAAACACTTATTGTTTAAACTACTCAGTCTATAGAATTCTATTATATAATAGCAGCCTAAGCAGCCTAAGACAGAGGTGTTGATCTGACTAAAAGGCGAAGTACCACCAGGCGCCTCCTGGTGCCTCAGTGAGTAGGAGGCCAAGGGGAGAAATCTCTGATACAGGCCCCTCCACCTGCTCACTTCTTTTCCAGGTTCTCTCCACATCCTATGTGTTCCTCTCCTAGACTGCTGGACTTCAGGGACTCAGCTTCTCTTCCCAATACCTGCTTCTACTTTCTGAAAAAGTCTCCCCAGACACACGTTCATAAATCCCCCTTGGTCTTAGTGTGAAGGACTAAGAGCTCTTTGTCTTTGCAAAACCGTATAGTGTAAGGAGCAAAAGGCCTTAAAGGTCTAAGGTCAACTCAGTTCACCCAGCTGTGTGATAAGTCAGTCAATCACTTTAATCCTAAATTTACTATCTGTAAAATGGGAATCATAATACCTACCTCAGCAGGACAGAGGGAGCTTTAGTGTGATGAAAGGTATACGAGACAACAGTCACCACACCGGACACATGGTAAATGCCCACATATGTTTGCTTCCTCTCTGTTTTGTATCCTTTTATGGCCTGCATGGAGCTCAGGAACTTGCATACAAGGCTGCTCAAGCATCGTTGGCCAAACCCACAGGAATCCTTCATCCTGAGATTCTGACTTATAAGCTCAGGGGATATGGGAATAGTCCAAGTCACCTCAGTTCTTAAGTGCACCTCTCGGGTCCCCAAGAGACACATTCAGATGTGGGATTGCAGCGAGGGATCAGGCACAGCTTCACTGAAGTGGCACTTGTGGTGAGGCCACTTCTCTAGCCAGGTAGACCTGATAGATCTGGTGCCACATCTGGTTCACTCACCTGGAGCAGTTCAAATACAGCAAGGAGATCCCCTCCAGAGAGATTCCCACAAAAGATGGGGTGATAGCATAACCTGGGGGGCTCATAGTCCTGGTCAGCCAGCTTCACAACAGGAGCAGCCACTGTGGCACCCAAATATTCTGGCTTCCCCTAAAGAAGAAAAGAAATGAGTTTGTATTTCCTGATCATTTATTACCTGGTTCTGATCCACATCAATGCAGTTTTACAAATAACCTCCACAAAACCATCAGCATCCGTGTCTCACTCTCTTCTCCTGCCAAGCTCCCCTTGCCCATTTCCACAGGTCTGGGGAGCAGTGGGTTCCACTCATGCTCCTAAAAGGGTCATCCTGGCTGGGCGCGGTAGCTCAGGCCTGTAATCCCAGCACTTTAGAAGGCCGAGGCAGGTGTATCATGAGGTCAAGAGATCAAGCCCATCCTGGCCAACATGGTGAAACCCCGTCTCTACTAAAAATACAAAAATTAGTTGGGCATGGTGGTGCACACCTGTAGTCCCAGCTACTCAGGAGGCTGAGGCAGGAGAATCGCTTAAACCCGGGATGTGGAGGTTGCACTAAGCCGAGATTGCACCACTGCACTCCAGCCTGGTGACAGAGAGACGTCTCAAAAAAGAAAAAAGATGGCGGGGGTGGTCATCCTAGGGGCTTTCTGGCCCAGAGCTATCTTGGGGGCTATCTCTCTCCTCATATATTGAGCTCAGTAGGATATAGTTAAAATAATTATCCAGGGAAGACTGGAAGGGGAAAAGGAAAAATCAGGTGGCAGCAAACATTCCAAAGGATCTGCAGGGCAGGGCATCACTGTGGTCGGGAGCACGAGCTTTGGAGCCAGGCAGACTTCAGTTTGAGCTCTCACATCTGTCACTGTCTAGTTCTATGCCCTTGGGCCAGCTGCTCAACCTCTGAACGCCTCACACCTAAAAAGCATTTAAAAGTAATACCTTTCCACAGGATCATGAGGACTAAAGGAATGTTGTATAGGCTTTGCATAGGGACTGGTATATAAGTGCCCAATACATAGTAATGATGAATATGATCGATATGTCTAAGTGATGGGGCAGTCCTGCCCTATTTTTCTTGGCAGTAAAAAAGGATATTAAAATATTTTTGTATGTATGTATGTAGGCCATATGTTTCTGTAAGAACTATGCGATGCGATGGCTCTGCTTCCTGCCTCTTTTGCAAGACTGTGTGCACATTCCCCCAGAGGCAGCATGGGGCTGCACAGTCATTCTGCTGTGCTATTTGTCTCAAGAACCGCTAGAATATAAGCTCCTTGTGGGCAGAGTTGCCTGCACTATTCACTGCTGTGTCCTCTGGCACAGGGCAGATACTCAATGCATGCTGGTTGAGTGAAAGCTGTTGGATAAATGACCTCTGCCATCCAAGGCCAGTGCCCTTGCTCTTTTTGGCTGAGGCTGGGTTTTAGCAGTCACGCTGCTTCATTGTCTCTGGACTTTTGAAGCAACATGTGCAACCCGAGCTGTAGAAGGAAACTTGGTTGAGGTGGAAACTGGGCTTTTGTTCAACCACACTTGAAAACAAAACTGCCTGCTGGTGTCCACTAGTGGAGACAGACCTGTTTTGGGGATGGGTGGAGTTAGGGCAGCTGGCTAGGAAATCAGTGATCTGCCTAACAATTTTTTCATTAACCCAGCTGGGAATGGTTAATTCAAATTAGCCCTGGAAACAAAAGAGTAAACATAGCCCAAGCAACCAATTTTCCAAATATAAATTCATTTATTCCAGAACCAGCAGATACTTATGAGGCCACTGGAAAATGAGGTAAGGTTCTAGACTGGAAGCATGGGTCCAGCAGATTCTGATTCCATTAATCTGAGCATCACCATATTTTGGGCCCTGTTTAGCTGCAGCACACAAGGGTGAACAAAAGTTTTTCCATGTCTACATGTATTTCTCTGGGAGCAAAGTACATATTTTCATATTCTTTCTCTCCCACATTTCTTTTTCCCTTTAGAGTCAATAATGTCAGCTGAATTTCTCCGTAAAGGGCTTGGCTTAGGGTTGGGCCAGGAAAAGCCATTGCTGAATGGAGATCTGGAAGGGAAATGGAAAGCAATGGGGCAGCAAAGGGAAACACAGCCAGCCCAGCAGGTTAGTGTAACAGGACTATGGCCTATATACATACATACAAAAATATTTTAATATCCTTTTTTACTACCAAGAAAAATAGGGCAGGACTAGTCCCCCATCACTTAAACATATCAATCATCTTCATCATTACTATGTATTGGGCACTTATATACCAGTCCCTATGCAAAGCCTATACAACATTCCTTTAGTCCTCATGATCCTATGGAAAGGTATTATTTTTAACTCTTTTTTTAGGTGTGAGACATCCAGAGGTTGAGCAGCTGGCCCAAGGGCATAGAGCTAGACAGTAGCAGATATGAGAGCTCAAACTGAAGTCTGCCTGGCTCCGAAGTTCGTGCTCCCAACCACGATGGTGCTCTGCCCTGCAGATCCTTTGGAATGTTTGCTGTCACCTGATTTTTCCTAGTAGAGTGTTCAAAGACACTCTACTGCTATTACTGTTTTCTGCATAGAAAGTAAACACTAACAATTGAAAGCATGTTCTTGAGAACAAAATTGAAAAAGTAGTTATTTTGTGGTCTTCCCTACAGAACGTCTGTACTACATGCTAAATAGTAGAAATCCTCTTCCATAAATATACACATCTATCGCCAATTTATAGATAGGGGAATGGGGCCCAGAGGGAGGGAGTGGCTTGGAGGGCTAGAATGTGGATGTATAGGGGAGAGACTGCTACACTAGCCTCCACCACCTGTACAGGCAAAAGTGGGCACAGGGGACCTGGTTCAGCCTCCAACCAACTGACTTTAAAGAAGGTATTTGAGCTTTCTGTGTCTGTTTCTTCCTCTAGAAAGCAAGATGGGAACTTCATGATCTCCATGGTCTCCAAGGTCTCTGCTCCCCTTCTGTGATGCTCACTTCTTGATTCCCTCCTGGCTTTGGCCCAAAGACACGGGTTGTCAGGAGTACTGCGAGGAGGTGGGGAAGCTTTAGGCAGGCTTCCTGGAACTACTGTTTTACTTAATATATTTGTGCTTCTGCAACCTCATGCGGAGGTAGAGACATTAAATAAAGAAACAAACCCTTTCATTTTAGACGACCTAATTTAAGAAAAGAATATTTGTGTAAGTTAAAAAAATCCTCTAGTAAGCTTTTGGCTCTATCCAAGGGTTCAGCACACAAACATCTTTGGAGAACAAGAGGTTTGGTTCACATCATAAAAGAAAAGGGATAGAGATGAATGTGTTGTGTAGGGCGCAGAAGCAACAAGCAAGAGAGAAAGAAACACAGAAAGTCTGAGAAAATACCCATCCATTTCTTTTCAGCCAGGTGGATCAGTAAAAACCTCCTGTTTCCAAAAGGCATGGACATTTTTATTAAACAACAATAGGACCTGGAATTAGCTGGAGGCTGGGTACAGTTGCAGGTTGATTTATACAAGTATCACATTCCCGAAGAAGTGTGTAGACTGACGTTCTGTAAACCAGATCCGATTTTAATTGCCAGTTCAATGGAAATCAGTGAAAAACTATTTTCGTAAAGCAAATGATCATCACTAATCTTTTTGGTTCTGTGAACTGTTTTCAGAGGTCAAGTTTGCCTCTAGGTACATCTAGTGTTCTCACCACTCACAGCGTCAGGACTTTATTTACTTTAAAATAAAGCGAGTGAGTTCAACGTGGCATTTTTTATGAGGTGTGGTCAGTGCTGGCCCAGGGGGACACTCACCACGGCGTCACTGTCATACAGCTCCACCACCACTAAGGGCGGGGACTCTGCCAGCTCCTTCACATCTCCATGCAGCACCACATCATTGAACAGCAGCATCTGGTTCCAGGTCGGAGAGAGGGTCTGGGAGATTATCTGGAAGGAGGGACCAAAGAAAAGCAAAAGACCATTCAACTGAGTTGTAGGGGCTCTAAGGTTCATTCATCAAATACTTACACAGGGGAAAGAGAACACATCATCATTGTGATTGCTCATCCATTCAATATTCAAGTGACTATGTAAACTGAGCAGCTACTATGTACTAAACAATGCTAGGAAACACAAAGACTCCTGACCGCAGAGGAGCGTACATTCTTAAGTTTCATGAGCAGAGCCCCTACAATGTTTAACACCCTCTTTGCATACATACTTTCAGCTCAGTCCTCGCAGTAGTGCCAATGATAACACTAGCCACTTTTTTGAGCATTTATGGTGTGCTGGGCACTGAATTTCACATGCACTGTCTCATTCAACCCTCACAATAATTCTGGGAGGTGGGTTCAGTTATTTACACACATTTTCCAGATCAGGGAACTGAGGCTCACTTGTCCAGAGCCAGCAAGTGGCAGAACTGAGATTCCACCTGGACCATCTGGCAGCAAAGCCCAGGCAGGCTGCTAACCTCATCCACTCTCACCACGTAGATGCTAATATTATCTCCATTTTATGAATGAGAACACTGAGGATTGGGAAGATTACATGATTCTTGACCTAGGAGCAAATAAAATTTTGTCATCAAATATCCCGAAGTTGGGTATTTGACCTAATATTCCTTATGTGGAATTCTACTGTTTTGTGGTTATTGACTGAATTAAATAGATCAAGGTTTTCAAAACCACCCTCACCATTTTGCATGACATCTTTCTTATACTGATAGTAGACTGTACCCATTATACAGATGGAGAAGTCAAAGGATACAGAGGAAAATAATCTGCATAATTGCCCTCAGACCATGAGCATCTTGCCTAGAAGTGGCTCACAGCCCCCTCGTAGGCCATTTAAGTGGTGCCCTCAGAAGGGAGGGCATATTTGGTCTTGCATTTCCTTCTCTAGTTAATTGGATGTTTGGAAACCTGTCAATTTCACACAGCTGAATACTGGAGTTGTTTGCAGGGCAAGTGGACTCCGCACCTGGGCAGAAGCTGTTCCATTAATGCAGGAGCCTAGTCCTGGAAAGAGTTCAAAACCACATTTCTTTCTCTTCCAGGCAAATGAGTGATTTCATAGGTGAATGTATCACAGCAGCCGCTGGGTCCAGGGAAAGTTTCTGAACTGTGCCTTTGTCTGTCACTGTTCAATCTAGGAGGGAAGTCTGGAGAGACACCTGGCCTGGACTCCAAAACTCATATCAACTGTCACCTCAGCATTTTACATCGAGTCATTTCTAGTCACAGCATTAAGTCATTTGCCCTGTGGTCACAAAGGAATATTTTTATTGCTTTTCTTTATGTGGGTCATAAAAATATTGTGCATTTTCACAATTTCCATCTCTTCTTGCTTTTTCACTTTTAGGGTACTTTATGTCTGACACACAAGATTTTAAATGTTTCAGAGAAAATCTAACTTTTCCAATAGGAAATGAATGGCTTCAATCAACTAATAACAGAAGTTAAAAAGCCGCAATGCAAAGTTACCCTGTGTCAGTGACATCACAAAGAACCGTGTTTTTATGATGCTTTTCAAAATAGAAATGTGATCTGTCTTGTAGCATGCACTTGACAGCGTAATACCAAAGCAATTTATGATCTTCACAGCATCTTTCCTATAGAAATATTTTGGTATCTTCTTTGGTACTGGGCTGTAAATACCACTTGATAAGATTCCAGAGGCCAGCATTTGTTCATTCACTCATTCATCATATAAATGTAGGATTCAGGACCTACAATGTGCTAGGCACAGTATTAGACACTAACACAGCACTCTGTGCATAACAGATGCTCAATAGCTATTTGCACGACTAAGTGTGTATTGACCTGTCCTTGGAGTTGCTCCCTTGAGTAAAAGGACTGCATGGCCACCTTCAGGAGGTACTAAAAGATTCACCCAAACAAAAACATATTCTCCTACCTACCTCAGAAGGAAGGTAACTTCGTCCTCATTCAGTGACTGAGCATAAAAATGAGAAGACAACAGACTACTTTCTCTTTCCTGTGTTTTGAGAGTTAGTATGGAGCGTGATATGAAGTGTATAGACTCTGGAGCTGCACGGCCTGGGTCGAAATCCACGTTCTCCCGTTCTTTCATTTATCAGCTGTGTGACTTTAAACAAACCTCTCTTTGTGCCTCAATTTCTTTGTCTGTGAAATAGGGATGAGAACCTTGTACATTCCTTCCAGAGGATAAAATACTCTGCAAAGGTGCCTATGATTCGCCTCATTTCTTAAGGGCTTTCTTAAAGAGTTATGCATTATAACTGAGTTAAATGACATTATTTGGAAGTTATGGTAGCACTTAGCTAACATTTTGATGAGGGAGCCAGCTATCATGGACAGAGTATAGCTTTAGAATCAGATAACTCTGGAGTGAAATTCTAGTTTCATTACCTACCCTATGTTGGACTTGGGCATGTTGAAGATAAACCCTCCAAACCTTACTTTTCCTCATTTAAATGGGGTTAGCACCTACCCTGCGGAGTTCTGACAATTGTCCAAGAATATTAAGTGCTTGGCACACATCAGATGCTCAATAATTGCTTGTTACCCATCCTACCCGATCCCAGCCCATAGTCTTTTATAAATGAGTAAACATTTACTGAACGCCTGCCACATGGCAGCCTTGGTGCACTGGGGTAAGAGACCGTCCATGTCCTCAAGACTAAGCCCCAATCTGTTTGTTGGAAATAGCAGGTTCCATGCTCCACCCTCTAAGATTTCCTCCCCTTCTCCTCTAATGCTCCCTCTTAGCCACTTAGTCCGTTTCCCTCTTTCATCCCAGAAGCCTTTCTCTGTGGGAGCTTTCTCTCTTTCCCTTTGTATTTCAGTCGCAAGATTTCTATGTCCCATATCCTCAGTGATGTTGGGAATGACTGGATTCTCCTCTTTGAAATATTTCATTCCATTATGTCACTTTGTAAAGCGCTGGTTTTCAGGACCAGCCTTCGGAGGCTTTTTCTCCCTGAGCCCCCTGTGGTCAGGTGAGTGCTACCAGCTGAACGGTGGCACTCGGCTATGACTGCAGGGGCCCAGGTTCAGCTTTCCTCGTCGTTAAAAATACATAAAGGGGGCATGTCACCTCTGTGTTAGCGCAGAAGTGAAACAGGAGAGGGAAATTGGTACCCTTTCTTATGAAAATGGAAGTGGAGTGGTTAAGCAAAGTGACTCTGGAATTGGACAAACCTGGGTTTCCATCTTGGCTCCACCATCTTCTAGCTATGTCATTTCCAAGCCTTACCTTCCTCATCTGCAGAATGAAGACACTGATAACATCCAGCTTTGGGCTGCAGTGAGATGTAGCAAATGATGCATATAAAATGCTTAGCTTTGTGCCCAGCACGTGGGGGGCTTTTAGTAAATAGCAGCTATTATTATTAATGAAAATGAGGTACTTGGCTTAAAATTATGGAGACAAAGTCCAGAACTCAACAGAACCTATTTTCCCTTTCAAATAATTATTTCATAAACAAAAGCCATCTGTTCCTTTGAGATATGGATGTAAATCAAATGAAGATGCTGTATGGAGATACAAAATACAAGGATAATTACACAGCAGACCAAGGATTTCATCCAAATCCTGTACTTCACTCAGGCCCTGGAATTCCACAGTGTTGTGGCAGGTGGAGGAGGGCTCCAGGGATCCATCCTATGAGAACTCCCTTGCTGTAGGAAGGAAGCCTCAATTACAACAACAACAAGCAGTCACATAGGCCTTAGTTTTCAGCAAGGTACCGTCCTGGGTATTTTATCCTCTGGAAGGAATGTACAAGGTTATCATCCCTATTTCACAGACAAAGAAATTGAGGCACAAAGAGAGGTTTGTTTCGAGTCACACAGCTGATAAACGGAAGAGCATGGATTTTGACCCAGGAAGTGCAGCTCCAGAGTCTGTACTCAACATCACCACGCTCCATACTAACTCTCAAAACACAGGAAAGAGAAAGTAGTCTGTTGTCTTCTCATTTTTATGCTCAGTCACTGAAAGAGGATGAAGTCACCTTCCTTCTGAGGTGTCTCCTGACCTCTCTCCCAGGTAGAACTAACCCTTTCTCTACCTGGCTCTTGTAGGACTCTGTATTTCAGTCACAAGTCATACACATGCAGGGTGTATGACAAGCCTGCACCCTGAGGCTTGTCATAGTGTAGTGACTCGTGTGTCATGAGGCCTGCATCCATGCCTGGATTGCATATTACACTGGAGCAGAGTCTGGTTCCTCTCATCCTCCAAAGCCCAGCATGTGGCCTGGCAAAAAGCCAGCACCCGACAGGCATTGGTTCAATGAATGTGAGGCTGGTTCACGTCACGCTGTCAGTGTGCGAGTCATAAATCAAAATACAGTCTACTCTAACATCCAGGTCATGGGCTTTGCCCTGGAGAACAATGTTAGCCCTCTCAACATCAGCCAATGTCATGGCCAGCATTTATCAATCATTTTATAAACTTAACTATCTGCTTCTTCATGACAGTCCCATTTTAAAATGACAAACCTGAGGTTTAGTGAGTTGTGTTACTTGCCCAAAGACATGCAGCCAGAGAGGAGATGAGCTAGAAAGTAACCTTAGGGCACTCTGTGTGCTAACTAACCCATGATGCTTAACTTCCTGAGACGGGCAATTCTTTACTGAGTTTTCTTCTTTTCAAACTACAAATCAGAGAACAGAATAAATCTTTAGAGAATAGAATCTAATGAGAAAAGCATCCCACTGGATTTTTGCTGATTAGGAATCCTTTCACCTTTTATTTACACACATTTCCTATGCACACACTCGTACAGGAAAGGGAGAAAGACAAAGGAAACAGGCACAGACCCATACTATGCTTTGCATATTTGTCTTTTCCAAAACTCATGTTGAAATTTAATCCCTAATGTCACAGTATTGAGAGGTGGGGCCTTTAAGAGGTGTTTGGGTCATGAGGGACCTGCCTTCACAAATGGATTCATCTATGGATTAACAGTTTGTCATGGGAGGGGAACTGGTGGCTTCAGAAGAAGAGGAAGAGAGGCCTGAGCGAGCATATTAGCATGCTCCACCCCCTTGCCACGTGATGCCCTGTGCTGCCTCAAAACCTGCAGGGTCTCACCAGCAAGAAGGCCCTCACCAGATACAGCTCCTCAACCTTGGACCTCCAGCCTCCATAACTGTAAAAAATAAATTCTTTTTCTTTAGAAATTACCCAGTTTCAGGTATTCTGTTATAAGCAATGCTAAATGGATTAAGACAACCCATCTCCCTTAATACTCACAACATCCATTATGAAGTAGTATTTTCCAGAGGAGGGGGACTGTGAAGCACAGAGATGTTAAAAGCATGCAAAGCTCCCCAGCTGGTGAGTGCAAAGTCTAGAGCATCTTGACCACAAAACTGGCAAATGTTTCTCCCCTCTGAGACCCCTTCATAACGACTGGATCATAAACCTCATGCAGGTTGATCTGTGCTGTTTCCTCATTTGCTCCTTCCCCACTGCACTTGGCCTTGTGCCTGGCACTTTAGCCTTCTCCTCCTCACTCCTCTTTTTCTCCCAGCCTTCCTTTGCCTCAGGGACTTGCACCTTTGCCCTAGGACAATGAATCACACTGAAACAATAGACCTTCCCCACACCAGTCCTTTTGGGCACATATTCGCTTTTCAGTCTGAAACATCTACACACCCAAAGATGCAGGTATTTGCAACATGCCCCCGTTGTTTCTTTCCTGGGGTCTTCTGTGGGTCAGTTGCAGACTGCAGGAAAGAAGCAGGCTGTCTTGGTTACCCTGGTTACCTTTGTTGTCTGGCAGTGAGAAAGGAACGTGACTTTGGCAAAAGGGTCTGAAAGTCCATTGCTGTCAGCCGCGATGAGGCCCCGGGCTTGGTACATGTGAGCTCTCAGCTGAAAAACATGCTGTTCTGTGGACGAATCATGCAAGGGGGCAGGTGTTAGTGGGCTTTTCAAGAACAGTGTGTGCACATGTGTGTCTGCGTGTGATGTCCATCTATGTATCCACAGACAGACAAAAAGAGACCACCAACCACATCCACCCTCCTCTGAGACAGGAATGGAAGCCCTGAAGAAAGGGAAGAGGTGATATTTATGGGGTACTTTGAACCCAGCCATCTTCCTTGGTGCTTTCACCAGGTTATGTGTCTTATTCTTCACTAAAACCATGCGAAATAGCATGCCCTCCACTTTATAGATGAGGAAAAATGGCCCACAACCAGGTTAAAAGACTTTCAAAAGTTTGCACAATTAACCCATGCCAGAGCGTCGATTTTATTTCTGATTCTAAAATCCTCTTCTCTTTCTAAAATACCACATTTTACTCCCCAGTAATTCTCCTGTTTATACAGGCATGAGTGTGTGCACGTGGGCATGTGTGGGTGTGTGCGTGTGTGTGCATGTGGGCATGTGTGGGTGTGTGCGTGTGTGTGCATGTGGGCATGTGTGGGTGTGTGCGTGTGTGTGCATGTGGGCATGTGTGGGTGTGTGCGTGCATGTGGGCATGTGTGTGCATGTGGGCATGTGTGGGTGTGTGCATGGGTGTGCATGTGGGCATGTGTGGGTGTGTGCGTGTGTGTGCATGTGGGCATGTGTGGGTGTGTGCGTGTGTGTGTGCGAAAGGGGCTGTTCCACATAGTTTTCACTTCAATAAACACAATATATTTCTCAAGTCATCCATTCACTCATTTTCCATTCAGCCAGCCAGGGTCATTCTGAGCACCTACTGTGTACAGTCTTGATCTCTGAGGATTCTGTGGTAACTAAGACAGTCCCTGCCCTTGGAGAGGGGATGGAAATGAGGGGGTGGGAGGGATATGGCAGCCCTGGATGCTACAGGCCTTGACCCCTGATTGGCAGGGTGAGGAGGGACAGGAAAGGCAGGAGGTGCCAAAGACATCTCCTTGATTGTCTTGAGGCTCACACACGTTTCTGTCCCTCTACCCTCCACCCCATGCCACTGTCTAGCTGCATGCGGACCAATATGGAGCCTGAGAACACAGCAACCATATCAGACCCACTCTAATCCTGCAAAGAATTTGGAAACTTGAGCTCTGCACACTTCCCAGTTAAGTCCAGGTATTTGCAGTGAAAGTTCGCCACACTCTGTCAAGGCAGGGAGAACCAGAGAAGTGATTCCTTTGGACTCAATTCTAAGTCTGTCCCCACTGTCCCTCTGTCCCCACTGCCACATACACCAATAAACCCTCACATGACAGACTGGGCCCTGCTGGCAAGGGAGCCCCTTAAAATGGCAACAGTAAATGATGGAATGTTCAGCAGATGGCACAGGGATTTCCCGACAGGAGTGTTTCTAGAGATGGCCCATGTGTTCCTTAGCATGCTACATAGTTTGGCAAATTTCTCAGCTGACAGTGAACTTGGAAATGGTTCATCCGATGAAAATGTTCATCAGCTGCCCTTGAAATGGTTAACCCTGTAATTTTAGCAGACCTCCCAATGGCAGCCACACAAGCTGTGCACTGCACAACACCAGGGAGCACCATTTACTCAGTGTAAGTTTTCATTTTTCTGAAACCTTGAGTCTTACTAGCCATGTTCCCGGGACTAATCTAGTCACCCTCCTCACACTTTACTGTGTACACCTCTTGTGCTATGGCTTGCGTTTTACCTGTGGTTTTGAGAGATTTGTCTGTTATCCCCACTTGAGGGCCAGAATCACCTCTCACTCATCTCTATGTCGCCCACTAGTTTTTCCACCATGCCTTACGTATATAGGTGCAAACTAATTATTTGCTGAACAGGTATTTTCTGGAGCACAAAATTTTCCAGTAAGTGTGGATGGCAGCCAAAGCCATCAATGCCAGTGCACAGCAGGAAAAGTTATTAGGTCACTCTATGAAAACACACTGCAGAGGATCAGAAAGCATTGGGAAAAGTCTTTCCTCTTCTCTGAATTGTTAGTAGCTGGGATAGCAATCACATCCAAGTCCTTGGGTCTCTAGAGATAGTCTATAAAAATAGGAAGCCAAGTGAGCTTCCTATTTTTTCCTATCAAGTTAATGTGGATGTTTTTTACCCAAAGATGAAAACTCTCTCAAGGTATGGTGGAAGACAGTAGAAAGAAAGCAGGGTTTGGAGACATTTTTTCACCATCATTTACTAGCTGTGTGATCTTGGGCAATTTCTAATCATCTTTGCTACATAACTTTCTTCATCTGTAAGATGAAGAGTCTTCCCAGGGTTGATTTGAGAAATCAATGAGATCTTATGCATAAAGTGTAAGGCACAATGCTTGGAATGTGGTATTATGCATTTTCCAAAGACAATGCTCTTACGCATTTATATCGGGCACAGAAACCATGAGCTGAACCATTGGATATGTATTTCCAGAACCTTGTATTCTCTGACTATTGAGCAACTTCGATTCCACTGGCAGTCTAGGTTCAACCAACATCAGAGGAGCCTTGGGCCACAGAGGAGACCTGACTCTACAGACAATTCTCCAGTGTTTCCAACACTGGCTCAACCCAAAACTCAACTTCAGCAGAAATGACGGTAAAACTGCAGGCTGCTTTATCTGAACTCAGCAGCAAGAGATAACATAAATGGAAGTAATTTGGAAGCAGAAAGCAAAATGCAATTGTAATGAATATTTATAATAAAATTCAAAAATGTATCAAAACATAAACATGTTGGCACTTATAGAAAATAACTATATAGAAAAAGGATTCTATAAAGCATGCTGAATTTTAAAAGCAGCCAAGCCAAGAACCAAGCTGGAGAAATATGAGTGAACCTACTGATACCAGTCTCCACTGGGTTACTACTAGGAAATGTGAATATCTGCTGTTAATATGTCGAAACTCCAATGCCACATAAAATTAAAATCTGCCTTAATTCCACAGATCATGTAAGCACAATAACTTATTGACATTCTGACATTTTTTGCTTAAAATGCCAACTCAACCTACATAATCTGCCTACAAAGAAACTCAAACTACTTCCTCTCTATTAACAGAGAAACGTAAGTGTTTATTCCACATGTGTTTAATGATTTTACTCTTTTTAGATGGGGCATTGGAAGGTAAGGTAGAACACTTAGAAACTGTACTTAAGAAGGCCAATAAGTTGGCCCTAAAATAATGTGCAAAAAACTCATGCATGATGCCCTCCTTATTATCTTTTCAGAAGCCCATCTGAGACCTCAAATGACCCTCTTTGCCCAGTGGGGACCCTACCTTGGTAGAGCAGGTTAGATGGGGGGTGACTGGTGCCAGCCCCTTTGGAGGGCATTTCTGCTTCATAGCCTACTGGCAAGTTGTCCAAAATGGCACTGGCATGCTTGATGGAGCCCAGCCACAGGTACACGTCGATTTTTGCTTGCACAGACCAACCAGCCGGTCGTTTCCCGGGAGGCTGGAGAAAGGTTACAAAAAAGACTGACTTGTTAGTAGGAGATAATTATAGGCCTCCCTTTTTGAGAAAAGAGGTCCTTCCTGGAGACACACCTGGAAGTATGTTCAGAGAGCAGTTCTCAAGAGCTCCTCTTAAATCAAAATAAAGGCAATGGCCCCAATTGCCTTGATGCACAACTCCATATCTCCAGAGGAAGATCCAGGTTTAGTGGGACCTAAAGCTTAAACCTGCACTGTGATAAGCTCTTCCAAGTCGTGGGTCACTTAAACTTAACAGGTAGTAGGTGTGTTTATTGCCATCATTTGATAAATGGGGAAACACAGGCTCAGAGAGATAAAGTAAGTTGCCTGTGATGGCTCAGTTTTTAAGTGACAGAGACGAAAGTCAAAAATAAAAGAGATGATTCCAAATTTAGACTCTAGACTCTGAACCCCGTAGCCTGACTATCACTCTGAGCTGAAATCTTCTTCCTGGAACTTCCAACTGTCTGGAGTTCCAACCTGACTTTTTACCTCTTTGCTTCATTTAGAAGAATCCTAGTTCTTCTTCCATAAGTCAGGATTCTATGGCTTAGAAGAATCTACCTGGCCTACCATGCGCTTTCTTCCTGGCTAAACACCTTCACCCCTTCCTCATGCAGTGTGGTCTCAGATTCCCTTACTGCTCTGTTCTCTCTCTTTTGAATGTGCTCAGATTTGTATTTTTATTTATGTTTGCTTTAATTTCTATGTTTATGTCTGTATGAGTGTGGGTAGTATGAGTATGCACAGGGAGTGTGTGCATGTCCACATGTATGTGTGTACATATGCCTGTGTGTGCATGTACTTATGTATATGTGTGTATATGCCTGCATAGGGGTACACGTATTCTCAGAATCTAAAGACAAAATATAGGCAGTGTGGCTTCTTTATTTCTCAGTCACCAGGATAAGGGTACTCCCTTACCCCTCTAAGGAGTCCCAGGCCCCAGTCTTGGCTGTTGCCAGCAAGGCCATCATTCTGAGAGTAACCTACGGCACTTAACTGCTACCTTTCAAAATGTCAACTCTTCTTCTAAGTTCCTCTTCCTGGTGTTTCTTAGAATTTCCTGTCAGTAATTTTCTTCTTCTTTTTTTTTTTTAACATCACTTTCTTTCCATGGAGAGTCACAAAATCCTATTATGAAAGGCCAAAACTTGCTCTGACAATTTCCAAGGACACCATGGAGAGTCTCTGAATCCGAAATTGAGCACAGCTGTTTGCCTTTCTATTGTGCTCTGCGGGTTCCACAAATGGATTTTGAGCAACTCAGCTTAGCAACTACTGCCAGTGCCGCTAGGCCCTTGCTGAGGGAGTGGGGCCAGAAGACTCAGTCCTGGCCCTCCCTCCAGGGCTCACAAAGAGGCCACTCCACTTGGCCACTTACCTTCACCTACTCAAATGCAAAGAGAGAAAGTGCTGAGGAAGCAGAGAAGTAGCAGCAGTGATTTCCATCCTTCCTTTAAGATTCAGATATTTAGCTGGCTTTAATGGCACGTTGGAGTTGGATCCCAGAAAGAGAGGAAAGTGTGTGAACAAAGATTTGGGTAATATGAGCTAATATTTAGCAAGTGCTTACTCTGTGCCAGGAATGATGCTAAGAGCTTTCAGGAAAGAAGAAGTCACAACCAGTTAGCATGAGACCTAGACAGAGAATGACACAAATGAAACTGAAGAATCCTGCTCAGTATGTGGAGGAGCTGGGACTGTATTCTTTAAGCAGTAGGATGCCAGTATTTGTTGAGCTCAAAAAAAAAAAAAAAAAATCAAGTAAGTTTATTTTGTTGTTGGTAAAGGCAACCACTCTACAACCTGTAATTTACAAAATTATAATAAGACAAATAATCCTCAACTTATCACTTCTCTAATAGCCAAAATGTATTGAGGAATACATTTGTAAAATAAAATTAATATGTATTGAAAGCCTAAGATTATTTTCCTATAATAAAAGCAATCCCTCTGCCATTTGTAGATATCACTAAGACATCAATTCATAAAGAAAGGAACTTTTGTCTGTTGCTTCACTGCCATGTCCCCAGTGCCTAAAAGAGTTCTTGGCACCCAGGAAGCATGTGGTAAATATATGTTGAGTGAATATCCTTTATTTTTCTAACAATAATAATATTTAACACATGTTGAGCACTTATATCATTCTAGGCCCTGGTCTAATGTTTCTCTCCTCACACAGAATATTCTATTGCCTGCAAGCTATCACCAAATCATAGGTTATCAGGGTTAGAGCCCAGACTCTTAGCCAATGCTCCTCATACACTGCTATGAGCACATGGATTGCCAGGGTATTTGGTTAAAATGCACACTCAAATTCAGCTGGTCTCTGGGACAATTTGAGAATCTGATTTCTCCTGATGGATGCTAATCCTGCTGGTCTACAGATCTCAGTTTTAAGTATTTGTGCAGCAATGCTCTTAACTTAGTGTCCTACATTGCCCTAAGCAAAGCAAATCTGAGATTCTGCAGGGTTTTCTTTTCTTTTTATCCCCCTCCCACCCTGCCCCCATAGAGTCGCGCTGTGTCACCCAAGCTGGAGTGATGTGCTGCAATCTCGGCTCACCACAAACTCTGCCTCCTAGGCTCAAGCCATCCTCCCACCTCAGCCTCTCAAGTAGCTTGGACCATGAGCAGGCACCACCACACCTGCATAGTTTTTGTATTTATTGATTTTTTGGGGGGTAAAGATGGGGTTTCACCATGTTGCCTAGGGTCATCTCAAACTCCTGAACTAAAGCAATCTGCCTCCTTCGGCCTCCCACAGTGCTAGGATTACAGGCAAGAGCCACTGAGCCTGGGCCTGTGTTTCTTTTCTTTTTTTTTTTTGAGACAGTCTTGCTGTCACCCAGGCTAGAGTGCAGTGGTGCAATCTCAGCTCACTGCAGCCTCTGCCTCCTGGGTTCAAGTAATTCTCATGCCTCAGCCTCCCAAGTACCTGGGACTGCAGACATATGCCACCACACCCGGCTAATTTTTGGATTTTTAGTAGAGATGGGGTTTCACCATGTTGGCCAGGCTGGTCTTGAGCTCCTGACCTCAGGTGATCCACCCGCCTCGGCCTCCCAAAGTGCTGGAATTACAGGCGTGAGCCACCATGCCAGGTTGGCCTTGTGTTTCTTAAAGTAAAACAAAACAATGACAAAAAACGTCATTCATTTCTACTGCTACTAAACAATACGTGGGTGTTTAAACTCATGGTTAAAACCAAAGACTCAGCTAACGTCTTGTGAAAGTGTTCCACAAAGACCATTGCTGCACTCCTAAAGTTAGCAGCTTGTACATTTTTAAAAAAATATAAGCAAATTGGAATTGCTGGCAAGATAATGCAGAGTGTCTCACTTAAGTATCTAAGTTGGATTCATTCAACATTATTGGGCACCTTCCCAGGTGCTTTCAGGAACAGAATCCCATTTTTAATTTCATGTGTACTTTCAGCCTGGTTGCATGTCTGCCCCTGCCTTCCCTCAACTGGGGCTCAGAAAACAATACCCCCAAATGAAGTCCTCAGAAGCAAAAGTGTTTCTCTGACCTTCTCCTGCCCTCTTATCTCTCAGTCCCATTCACCCCCAGGTTAGCTATAGAAACTAGAATTTCTCTTCCCTAGTGCAGGTCGCGGAAACCAGAACCCCCTTTCCCCAAAGCCAGCTATAAAACCTAAAAATATGACTCTAACTTTCCCTCTGCCTTTCTATGTAAAAATTGGCCATAAAGAAATTATCTGACCTACCTTGTCTAACTGTAGCCCATTCCAGAGAGGGTTCTACTCCACATCCAGAAGGAAAGAATGCTACAGAGAGGCCAAGAAACAGCCAGGCAGACAGGCCTTGCTGTTTCCCCACTCAGTCCACTAGCATTAGATTATACCCTTTTTATTGAATTGCATTTCTACATGTCCGTCCATATTTTGTTGAACCTAAGCATAAAAATAGACGATTTCTCCCTATTTGGGGATCTTCCTTCTAAAGGCTCCCTTATATTAATGTGTATATTTAATATATATCATAAATTTGTATGCCTTTTCTCCTATTAATCTACCTTTTGTGAATTGATTTTTCAGCGAAGCTTCAGAAGGCCAAGGGAAAGCTCTCCCTTGGCTCCTACACCTGCTTCCCCACTCTCCTTCCTCTCTCATGTGCCCCTGAAGCCTCACCAACCACAGCAAGGTATTTCCCTCTGAGAATAGCATGGAAAGGTAGGAAAAAAGAAAACACAACAGAGAAAAACAATTAAGAATGAAAAAATGCATCAAAAAGCTGTGATCATCCATATATAAATATCGCATGAGACAGAATGCTAAAGGCTCAGTCTCCCCTGTGCCTCCCCCACCTCCCACGCTGTCCTGGTGCAAGACAGCTGGCTCGAAAGGAAGAGGAAGTCTCGGCAAGTGAGAGAAGGAGAGAGAGAGGTACTAACTCACATGAACTGTGTTGGAGTTGGTCAGTATCAGTGAGAGTGAGGTTTGTTTATGTGGTAGAGGTTTTACTCTGTGGCAGAACAGAGAAAGGTGCTATTTAGCCATCACTTCCTGCTGCATCCTTGGAAAAGCTAGATGGAAAGCTGGAACCTGGAGAACAGGAGATGGACTCCCTGTTGTGGAGAGAAGGTAGGATAGGGATTGTGATGGGAGTGAGGAGTGGACTCAGCACAGAGCTAACTCCAGGAGAAGAGGAAAGTTGAGCGCCACCCTCTGGGCTCTGAGAGCATCTAGCTCCTTCCTTAGGAAGGGTTTCCTTTTGGTGATGAATTTCCATTTCCACATTTCCAGCCATCAGGAGCACAGTGGGGATAAGACTAAAAGGAGAGGGTCGTGAACTTTTGAGTGGTGAGTTGGGCTGAGTTCTGCAAATTCTGTTCCATCATTTTTAGTAGCATCGTGAATATGTTTAAATTAGAGAAAAAGAAAGATCATGCAATCTGGGACCGCAAAACCTTCATTGCTGTTACTGATCAATCATTACTTAGCCGTGTGACTACAGATGAGGCACTTTGTTTCCTCTGTATTAATAGTTCCCAGGAAGAGAAGTTTCCTAAAACTTACAAATAGCTATTCTGGATGCATAAGCTTGACAAATGTGGGCCTAAAAAGTTAAAGATGTTTCACATGGTACTGGTACCAAAAGAGACATATAGACCAATGGAACAGAATAGAGACCTCAGAAATAACGCCACACATCTACAACCATCTGATCTTTGACAAACCTGACAAAAATAAGCAATGGGGAAAGAATTCCCTATTTAATAAATGGTGCTGGGAAAACTGGCTAGCCATATGCCAAAAACTGAAACTGGACTCCTTCCTTAAACCTTATACAAAAATTAACTCAGGATGGATTAAAGACTTAAATGTAAAACCCAAAACCACAAAAATCCTAGAAGAAAACCTAGGCAATACTATTCAGGTCATAGGCATGAGCAAATATTTTATGATGAAATTGCCAAAAGCTACTGCAACAAAAGCAGAAATTGACAAATGAGATCTAATTAAACTAATGAGCTTCTGCAAAGCAAAAGAAACTATCATCAGAGCAAATGGGCAATCTACAGAATGGGATAAAATTTTTGCATTCTACCCATCTGACAAAGGTCTAATATCCAGAATTTACAAAGAACTTAAACAAATTTACAAAGAAAAAAACCCCATTAAAAAGTGGACAAATGACATAAACAGACAATTCTCAAAAGACGACATTTATACAGCAAACAAACATGAAAAAAGCTCAACATCACTGATCTTCAGAGAAATGCAAATCAAAAACCACAGTGAGATACCATCTCGCACCAGTCAGAAAGGCAATTGTAAGAAAGTCAAGAAACAACAGATGCTGGCAAGGCCGTGGAGAAATAGGAACACTGTTGGTGGAAGTGTAAATTAGCTCAACCATTGTGGAAGACAGTGTGGCGATTCCTCAAGGATCTAGAACCAGAAATACCATCTGACCCAGCAATCCCACTACTGGCTATATACCCGAAGGATTATAAATCATTCTACTATAAAGACACATGCACATGTATGTTTACTGTGGCACTGTTCACAATAGCAAAGACACAGAACCAACCCAAATGCCCATCAGTGATAGACTGGATAAAGAAAATGTGGCACATATACACCATGGAATACTATGTAGCCATAAAAAAGAATGAGATCATGTCCTTTGCAGGGCATGGATGAAGCTGGAAGCCATCATTCTCAGCAAACTAACACAGGAACAGAAAACCAAACACTGCATGTTCTCATTCATAAGTGGGAGTCGAACAATGAGAACACATGGACAGGAACATCACACACCAGGGCCTGTCGGGGGGTGGGGGACAAGAGGAGGGAAACCATTAGGACAAATACCTAATGCATGCAGGGTTTAAAACCTAGATGACAGGTTGATAGATGCAGCAAAGCACCATGGCACACGTTAACCTATGTAACAAACCTGCACATTGTGTACATGTATCCTGGAACTTAAAAGTAAAATAATCAAATATAAAAAAGTTAAAGATGTTTCCCAACTGCAGGACTTCTTGGAACCTTCCACTGGTGAGTGGGCACTGTGACACTGCAAGAGTTTCCAAGGTTACAACTGCAACTTCTTAAAAGCATTTGAACATGGAACATTTACAGAGTCACTCAAAGAACAGCAGCTCCACAGAATAAAGTTTGAGGAAACTTTAGCTTAGAGAGTTTAGAGATTTACGTTCCATGTTCCCCTCCCCGCCCCCACCCACCTTCACTTCCTATTTCCCAGCTAAAAAACTGGAGTGAGTGGCAGATGAGGGAATACTCAGTGTCCCTGGTGCAGCCTTTGCTTTTTCTGGTCTTGCCCATTCAGTGAAGAGAAAGGGGCATAAAGAGAGATGGGGGGTGAGAGGGGACTTAAAGTCAGGAGTGAAAATCAAAACAGAAATGAAAATGGTCTCGCTGAATCATCTTATCAAGATATTTTATCAAGTTTATATAACTGGATTCAACAAGATCCAGAAAGCTACTGCCCAGAGCAATTCCAATGGCAAAAGGAAAATACAAATAAAGAAATAAGCTAAGGCTTACAGATGAAGATAATATTCAGATGATGAATGCTCCAGGGCAAAAGTTCTGCATTCTCAACTCTTCTAACCTCTGACTTTATTTGACAGCTGTTCTTTGTTCTAATTTTAAATAGTGCCAGGATACTCAAAATATTTAGAAGTCAGTAACTTTATACCACCTTTCTAGTATTTTTAGCACAGGGCCTTCTGAAGTGATTTGCTATTTTTAAGATAAATATTTCTTGCCTCCTTAGCATTCTTTGAATGGAGAAAGTTAAAGAAAATTCTTGATAATTGTGGTGAATGACTTGGGTGAAAGACTTTGTTTTTCAGTTATAGTTTTACTGGAGTGGGCTTAAAAGCCATTTTAGGCCAGGCACAATGGCTCTCGTCTGTAATCTCAGTGCTTTGGGAGGCCAAGGAAGGCAGAGGAATCACTTGAGGCCAGGAGTTTGAGATAACCCTGGGTTACATAGTAAGATCCCATCTCTATGAGAAATAAAAATTAGCCAGATGTGGTGGCACATGCCTGCAGACCTAGCTATTCAGGAGGCTAAGGTGGGAGGATTGCTTGAGCCTAGGAGTTCAAGGCTGCAGTGGGCTGTGATTTTACCACTGCACTCCAGACTTTGCAATAGAGTAAGGTGCTGTCTCTAAAACAAAATCATTTTACATACATGACAGAAAATAACACGGAGAGCCTCAAACAACTCACTGGATATGAGGGGGACAAAATTACAGCAATGTCCTCTGGGAATGTGGATGTCTAGTTGTTTGAATGCCAGCATTTATTGAGTGATTACTCTGTGAGGCACAACTACGTGTTCTTTACTTGCATTTATTCACTTGTTCCACACCATAATCTCCATTTAATGAATGAAAAATAGGATGAACATTCTTTATCCATTTGAAGGTTGAAGAATGTTAAATTGCCCAAGGTCATACAACTAGTATATATTGGCCCTGGAATTCTGTTATGGGTTGAATTGTGGTCCCACAAAATTTTTATGTTGAAGTTCTAATCCCCAACACCCAAAATATGACCTTATTTGGAAATAGGGTCAATGCAGATATAATTAGTTAAGTTAAAATGACATTGTACTGGAGTAGGGTACGTCCCTAATCCCATATGACTGGAGTCATAAAAATAATGTCATATGAAGGGACAGACACAGAGGAACAATGTCATATGGAGATTGGCACCATTCTAGTAAAAGCCATGGAACCAACCAGAAGCCAGAAGAGAGACCTGGAACATGTTCTTCCCTAACACCTTCAAGGCATCATGGCCCTGCCAACACCTTGACCTAGGACTTCTAATCTTCAGAACCATGAGATAACACATCTCTGTTGTTTAAGACAGTCAGTTTATGCTACTTTGTAAGTAGCCCTAGTGATCTAAAACAAATTCCAGCCCAAATTCACCTTATTTCAAAGTCTATGCTTTAAACCATTATCCCACACTGCGTCTCATGCTTAATAATAGGGGCCTTCTGTCTGCAACATTTAACAATCACATCTATAGTAAACTCTTGAGGTTGGTCAGCACTTAGAGGCTATTTAATTTAGCTGCCTGCTGCCATGTTTATGTCAAATAGTTGCCTAGGGTGTGCTAACACCTCTAAGGATGAGGAATGCATTATGGACTTCCATTTAGGAAACTATTTCCCTGTAATGTCTTTGTAGGGCCTGATTTTACCTGCTGGATCTCTCTCTCTCTCTCTCCTACACTTCCCCTCCATCTATATACTAGCCCCACAAACACTGAAACTACTGTCTCATGCTGTCAAATCTCCTGAGCTAAGAACTACTATCTCTTTACCTGTTCCTCTATCTCTATGGCATGATTTTGAGCCTTTTCACCCTCCCTGAGCTAGTAAAGGAATAATTATGTTATAGCAAGAAACCAGAACTGATATTAGGAGGACAGTCAGCCATGAGTTAGGAAAAGTTAATCAGTCAACTTGTACTCTTGTCAGTTGCTGGTGGGGGTAAAGGCTTTGGACACATTTTCCTCTTATTCATTCATTTCTACTTACTGGGATAAAAATATATTTGTAGTGGAGGTAAAATACCCAGGGCCTCCAAGCAAAGCTCAAATCTTGAGTTAGAGACAGTAGAATCCGTCCAGAGATCCATGTCTATAAGGGCCCACCCAGAAGGCATCTGGGGACTCTGTCTTGATGAAGGGTGTGGGACCCTCAAGTTGAAAATTTTATATTTTTACAATTTAAGGTCACAAGGAATCCTGAACTAGCTGTTCTGTCCTTCTTCCAATTTTCTTTGAAGCTATTTTAAAATATAGATTAACTCATGTGAGAAGATGCCATAAACAAATTACACAAGTGAAAAGGTAGTGAGGAAACTGATAGAAAAATATTCACTCTAAGAAAACATAGATGACACAAACAAATGCAAATACCTCGCATGCTCATGGATTGGAAGAATCAATATCGTGAAAATAAGCATACTGCCCCAAACAATCAACAGATTCAATGCCCTTCCTATCAAAATACCAACGTCATTTTTTACAGAATTAGAAAAAAACTATCCTAAAATTCATATGGAGCTAAAAAAGAGCCCAAATTGCCAAAGCAATCCTAAGGAAAAAGAACAAATCTGGAGGCATCACATTACCTGACTTCAAATTATACAAGGCTATAGTTACCAAAACAACATGGTACTGGTATAAAAGTAGATATATAGGCCAGTGGAATAGAATAGAGAACCTAGAAATGAAGTCAAATATTTATAACCAACTGATCTTCAGCAAAGCATACAAAAACACAAATTGGAGAAAGGATGCCTTATCAATAAATGGTACTGGGAAAACGAGATAGCCACATGTAGAAGAATGAACCTGGATCTCTATTTCTCACCATATACAAAAAATTAACTCAAGATGGATTAAAGACTTAAATCTGAGACCTGAAACCATAAAAACTCTAGAAGAAAACCTAGAAAAAAGTCTTCTGGTAAAGAATTTATGACTAAGACACCAAAAACAAATGCAACAAAAACAAAAATAAATGGTACCTAATTAAACTAAAAAGCTTCAGCACAGCCAAAGAATCATCAGAGTAAACAGAAACCTACAGAATGGGAGAAAAGATTTGCAAATTATGCATTCCATAAAGGACTAATATCCAGAATCTACAAGGAACTCAAACAAATCAACATGAAAAAAATAAATAATTCCATTAAAAAGTGGATAAAAGACATGAATAGACATCTCCCCAAAGAAGATATACAAATGGCCAACAAACATATGAAAATAATGCTCAACATCACTAATCATCAGGGAAATGCAGATTAAAACAATGACTAAGATACCACCTTACCCCAGCCAGAATGGCCATTATTAAAAAGGCAAAAAACAATAGATGTTGGCATGGATGTAGCTAAAAAGGAATGCTTTTATACAGCTGATGGGACTGTAAATTAGCACAACTGCTATGGAAAACAGCATGGAGATTTCTCAAAGAACTAAAAGTAGACCTACCATTCAACCCAGCAATCCCACTACCCACTACTGGGTATCTACCCAAAGAAAAAGATCAAAAAGACACCAGCATGTATATGTTTATTGTAGCACAATTCAAAATTGCAAAGTTATGGAATCAACAACCTAAGTGTCCATCACCTGATGACTGGATTAAGAAAATGTGATATATATACACCATGAAATACAACTCAGCCATAAGAAAGAATGAAATAACGTCTTTTGCAGCAACTCGAATGGAGCTGGAGGCCATTACTTAGTGAAGTAACTCAAGAATGGAAAACCAAATACTGTATGTTCTCACTTATAAGCAGGAATTAAGCTATGGGCATGAAAAGTCATACAGAGTGGTATAATGGACACTGAAAACTCAGAAAGGGGGAGGGTGGGATGGGGATGAGGGACAAAAAACTACCTATTCATACATTGTACACTACTCAGGTGACAGTTACACTGAAATTCTGGATTTCACCACTATTCAACTTATCCAGGTAATCACAAACCACTTGTAACCCTAAAGCTACTGAAATAAAAAAAATAAAAAAAAAAATTGGCCAGGTACGGTGGCTCACGCTTGTAATCCCAGCACTTTGGGAGGCCGGGGCAGGCAGATCACAAGGTCAGGAGTTTGAGACCAGCCTGGCCAACATAGTGAAACCCCGTCTCTACTAAAAATACAAAAAATTAGCTAGGCATGGTGGTGGGCATCTGTAATCCCAGCTACTTGGGAGGCTGAGGCAGGAGAATCACTTGAATCCGGGAGGCGGAGGTTGCAGTGAGCCGAGGTTGCGCCACTGCACTCCAGCCCAGGCAACAGTGCAAGACACTGTCTCGAAAAAAAAAAAAAAAAAAAAACCTTAAGGTTCATTGTTATTAATACTAGTAATCAAAGAGGTAAAAATTAAAGTAACCCATTAGATTAAAAAAGAAACTTATGTGTATCTGGTGATGTAACAGTTAAAAAAATTGAAAAAATTCCACCTAAAGGTGGTCTACTGAATTGCAATTTGAACCAAGAGGCACCAAGGTGTTCTAGTTGTCCTCCTACCTTTGAAAGCACTGGGGAACGGTCAGAGCCATGGACACACACTAGAAAGTCTGAGCCACCCTAGGGAAACAGAAATCTCCCTTCTTTTAGTTAAAATACTGCACACTTACTTTGAGGAAGTGAGTTTTTATCTTGCCGCAGTGTTTGCCCATCTGCCCCGCGACAGGGGAATAGAGGAGGTCTTTGGAGGCGATGCGGGCATAGGCCACTCTCCTGTTGTTGCTGAGCATCCAGATGAAAACGTCAGGGATAGTGTGCTGGGGCTGTGGGAACAGAGGGAGTTGGGATTGAATAGGACTGGGATTTGAAAGGTTGGTATTGAACAAAGGCACTTGGAGAGTTCTGCTATCCTGAAATATTCCCTCTTCGACAAAACAAACGCTGTGACTGACACCATCTAGGCACTGAAACATCTATGCCATCAAGCAAATTAAGTGCAGTTTCCTAGAGAAGAGAAAGCCTTACTTAGGTCATGAACTAAAAGTGCATACAGCCAGGCGCAGCGGCTCATGCCTGTAATCCTAGCACTTTGGGAGGCCAAGGCGCGTGGATCATGAGGTCAGGAGTTCGAGATCATCCTGGCCAATATGGTGAAACCACGTCTCTACTAAAAATACAAATATGAGCCGGGTGTAGTGGCACTCGCCTATAGTTTCAGCTACTTAGGAGGCTGAAGCAGAAGAATCGCTTGAACCCAGGAGGCGGAGGAGGTTGCAGTGAGCCGAGATCATGCCACTGCACTCCAGCCTGGGAGACACAGCAAGACTCCGTCTCAAAAACATAAGTAAATAAATAAAGTGCCTACAAACCCATGTGCCAAATTGCTCATATGAGAACATGCAAGTTGGATCTGTGATTTGGCATCTTTGGTAGCCTACTTTTCTCATCTGCAGGACAAACACTTTTGCACAACTTCCCATGGATTTCTTTTCCAATCTTGTTACAATGATTTAGTTTTAAGCACTCCTCAGAGTCAGATAACATTTCCAGAATATTCAAATGAAACAACAAAAACAAAAATCTATGAATATCTTTGAATGACCTTCCTTACACTTGCTCTTAGCAAGTATTTCTACAAGGAACTATATACCTATAATATGACTGCAAAATATTTTAGTTCCATTTTAAGTGGTTATTCAGCAGGAACTCAGCTAAATTGCACAGGAAATTAGACTTTAAAGTTGAATTAATCAAGATAAGAACAGTGGAGTTCCATGCCAAGTGGCCCATTATGTTATGGATGTTCGAAATGCACATTTCTTCACAAACAAAACTCTCAAAACAAAAAGGAAGTATATTGTTATAAACAAGGGTTTGACATTCCTGGACTGGAAGCAGATGCTCTGTCTTTCCAATCCCTAGTGATCAGTTATAACTAATCCCAGAAGAGGACATCCCTTCTCTCTTCTGAGTGCTTATTCAAATTCCTGCGTCTACTGACTGCCTGTTTCACCGAGTAATATGCCTCCAGGGAATGACTGATTTGCAAGAAGAACTACAACTGTCAAGAAAAACAGAAGCAGTAAATCTCTCTCCCTGAAATCTTCCCACGTAAAACCCTGTTTTAGAAGTTTCTACACATTTGCAGGCTTCAAGAACGAGTGTCAGTATCTGACAGATGCAAGTATGAGGGCTGTTTTTAAACAGGTCATTCTAGAAGTCACCAGAAGACACTGTTTACAACTAACTTTAAAATCAGAAGCTGCTGTGCCCTTTACTGGGCACGAATTTAAATCCTTTTATAGTTGAAAACCTATCAAAGTTCCTGTGCTTATGTTGACTTCACTTGAGCCCATTAGCGAATGTGCCTTTTATTTTGATGAATGTTCAGGCTTTGTGAAAAAAAAAATCAATAAAGCTGTACTTGTTTGGTTTAATTTAAAAATCTCTTCTCTAAACTAGGAGTGCCTGCGTAGCCCCCTAGGGCTGGGGAGAAAAACATTGATTCATATTTCACCCGTACCAACCATTCAAACCTCCCTGGAAGACATTCAGTCTAACCTTCCAAATGAGGTTTGCCTTTAGAGTCAGTTACCTCATCAACAAGAAAGCGGATTTTTTCCACAAAGTTTTGGGCTTCATGAATCATTTCATCAACAGATAACTTTTTCTTCTGCTGCTGAATGATCCCCTTGGCTTCCTTGCACATTGCTTCCTAAAACAAGACAAAAGTCAGTGTGGGTCTTTCAAGAGATCTGGACAACAAGCAGCGTCCTGTTGCTGAAGAGACCTGAAGGTCCTGGTGAGCTCCACACTGAGTCACTCACGTGGACTGTTCCAGGGTCTGCCACCGTGCACACTGCCTCCTTGGTGGAAATTTCACAGGATTATGGAGGCAGTAATATCATCTCACCTCTGCTTGACAGATGAGAAGCTGAAGCCCAGAAAGGCCACAGGCTTATCAAGGTCACATGGCTTATTAACCAGCACCTGAATCCAAGCTGATATGGTTTGGCTGTGTCCCACCCAAATATCATCTTGAATTGTAATTCCCATAATCCCCACGTATCATGGGAGGGACCCAGTGGGAGGTAATTTAATCATGGAGGCGTTTACCCTCATGCTGTTCTCGTGATAGTGAGTAAGGTTCTCATGAGATCTGATGGTTTTATAAGAAGCTTTTCCCCCTTTTGCTTGGCACTTCTCTTGCCTGCCACCATGTAAGATGTGACTTGCCCCTCCTTGCCTTCCACCATGACTGGAGGCCACCATGGCCTCCTAGCCATGTGGAACTGTGCATCAATTAAACCTCTTTCCTTTATAATTACCCAGTCTTGGGTGTGTCTTTATTAGCAGTGTGAGAACAGACTAATACACAGGCTTTCTGATATTTAACAACAACTACTATGATAATAGCAGCTTAAGGTGTACTGAGCTGTTCCTCTGTGCCAGGCAACATTCTAACCACTGTATTAATCCTTTGTTACTCCTCATAACAGCCTTATGAGGTAGGTTCTATTTTTCCCATTTTACAGATGAGGAAGCAGTAATGCAGCTACTGAATGGCAGACCCAGAGCTGACCCCCAGCTGCATCCAGAGTCTACATGCATAACCACCGCTCTCACCACCTCTTCCCAGAGGTGTGGTGGCTGCTTTCAGACCAAGAAGACATCGTATGAGAAATGCTGCCAGAAAGCTCAGTATAAGTGGTTGGAAAACCCAAAAGTGTTTATTTTGATTCATTTGTTCAGCTCACATTTATGTGCTTAGGAAAAAAAAAAATTTTCAGTGACTTCTAAGGCCCTGTGTGAGTTGGCCCTGCCACTGTCTGCTTCATCTTGTAATATTCCTTCCTCAGTCACTGTGCCTCAGGCACACTGGTCCTCAGAATCCCTAGAACATGACAAACTTTGTCCATCCTAAAGCTGGTGTATTAGTCTGTTCTCATGCTGCTAATAAAGACATATCCAAGACTGGGTAATTTATAAAGGAAAGAGGTTTAATGGAGAACTCACAGTTCTACATGGCTGGGGAGGACTCATGGGGAGAATCATGGGGAAGGCAAGGAGGAGCAAGTCATGTCTTACATGGATGGCAGCAGGCAAATAAAGAGAGATTGTGCAGGGAAACTACCCTTTATAAACCATCAGATCTCATGAGACTTACTCACTATCATGAAAATAGCATGAGAAGATCTGCCCCTACGATGCAATTACCTCCCAGCAGATCCCTCCCACAACACGTGAGAGTTCAAGATGAGATTTGGGTGGGGACGCAGCCAAACCATATTAGCTGGTATGCTTGGTGTTTCCTCTTGCTCAAATGCTCTTCCTAGACTCTACATGGCTGGTTTCTTCTCATCTTTCAGGCCTCAACTTAAATGTCACCACTGTATTACATTTCCCCATGTTTTCCTGATCCCTGTGGCTTCTTAGAATTTCCTTTTGAATCACAATCTGTAATAATTTTTATGTATTTTCTGTTTACCTGTCTATCTTCTGTCTTAATCATTGATGTGTAAACTTCAGTAGGACAAGGGCCTCCTCTGTCTTGTCCTTACTGTATGCTCAGTGTCTAACAGAGCTCCTGGCACATAGGTGTTAAATAAATATTTATGGAATGAATGAACTACTCAATCTAGAAATTCCTCAAGGACAAGCACCAAGTTCTTCTACCTTTGTTCCCAGCATCTAGAGGAGTGTGTGGCACATAGGAAGCCTCTGCTAATGTTATACACCAGGCACTATGCTTGGAGCCCAGGTCTGGGACAGGGAGAAGAAATAATGCTTTATTTCCCTGAGACATTGACAGTTTGGTGAGGTGAAAATAATACATGCACATAATTAAACTGTATGAAGCACTGTGGTATTAGACAGGGGCAAAGCTGGTTACCTGGAGAATATGACATTTGAGCTGAATTTTAAAATGTGAATAGAATTCGTCAGAGAGTAAGAAGACAGAGGGAACAGTTACATGTGAATATACATAATCATCGAGGATTCAAAATTGTCAGAGCATAGATACATGGGAATGAACTAAAGACGGATAAGGTTGGGATGCTAGGTTGGGACCAGATAGTAAATACCCCAATGTATCATGCAAAAGAGATTTAGATTTTATCCTATGAATGATTGAGATAACCCAGTGATTTTTTAAAACAATAATGATCTAATCAGGCTTGTATTTTAGAAAGAACATGCTGGTTGTAATACAGAAGATGGATTAGAGGAAGACTTTTGCCATACTCTAGAACAGAGATGCTAAGAAACTCAGTTTAGACAGTGACTCTGAAGATGAAGAAGTGGAGTTCGTTCCAGAGTCATTAAGAGGCAGAATCTACAGCACCTAGTATTCAAATGGCTACTTAAGGTGAGAGATAAAGAGCCAATGTTGAAGCTTAGCCTTGTTTGAGCAGTAAGTCTAGCTGGCGGTGCCAATGCAGGATGTGGAACAAGTTGAGATAAGGTGATGGGCTCAGTAGGATACACAGAGTTTGGAGTGATATGAGATAAGCATGGAGATGCCCACTAGGAGGCTGGAAAGGCAGGTCTAGAGATGGAGAGGGAGACCTAGGCCACTAAAAAAAGATATTGAAATGATCAGGCCAAGGGCTGTCAGACAATGTGAGGACAGAACTCTGCAGAAAACATGAAGTAGAGGGAAGCTGCAGAGATAGCACTTCAGCCAGAGGTGCTGAGAAAAGCCAGCATAGGAAGAAGATCTTATTGATGGTGGGAATCTAGCCTCCCTCAAATGTTCCAGAGGACAGAAAAGAAGCATTCTGGGAAAAGGATGGATGAGGAGTTAGGAGACCTGGGTTTTAGTTTTTGGATTACAGGTAACTAGCTGTGATCTTTAGAAAAAATCATTTAATCTCTCTGAGCCCCCCTCATACTTTAAAATGTCCCTGAGAAGTCAAGCACTGAGTAATTTTTCTTTGCAGAATTATCCTGGCCTCACATGAAATGTCCCTTGGTGCCCTTGCTGGAACTGACATTTCCAGTGGAGATAATCCAGGGCCTGACTTGGTCTGGCAATTCTAGTCACCAGTCACTGAAGAAGAACTGGGCAACATTAGGCACCTAGCACATGCAGGTTCCCAGGACACAGAGGGGTAACAACTACTGACCTGCTCTCAAGAAGCGCTTATAAATTTTAACACAATTCTCAATAGGAGGAACCTGAAGTCAAGGAGCATAGTTATTTCTTTTGATCTCTTGACTTGTGAGTCAGAGGGTCAAACGAGTCTACCGCCTTTAACAAAATATGAAGGTCAAGAAAATGAGCAAGAGGTCACCTATTCTCCATCAGAGTAGGAAGTAGGACCAGTGGGCTTCTAGCTCATCCTTATAAACCTTCAATAAATGTTCATTTCTTTCCAACTTAATATTCCCTTTTCACTCTTGTCTCTGCATCCCAAAAATGTATGACCTTTAAACCTTATCCTCATTTGGTCTGTGACCCATGCCTCATCCGTGAGGTTTATTTTTAACTCTGTCCACAAAGTATAAACAGATTTTCACATACCAGCTCCTGCCAACAGAGCGTAAGTCGCTTCTTATCTAAAGTGGTTTGGTTCAACATCTTGGGCTTTTTTTCTGCTTCAGAGATAAAGGCACTATAAGAAAAGAATAACAATTTTGAAACCTACTTAGTGAAAATCCATTTATATAATTCCAGAGGTTTGCGAAAATTGTTTCTGCAATACACTGGAAAGCTTTTGAAGCCATAATACCAGTATTTTTAATTTAGGATTAAGCAACTATGTATTAACTTTTCCAAGAGACAAAATGAGAACTGGAAATGATGCCCGGACCCAACATTAGTTTTGGGGAACAGATATTTTTTTCCACTTTCTTTCAGTACAATCCATTGTGATTGCTATAAAAATTCATAACAAAACCCACAAAATACTGTTTTCCTTCATCTTACAAATTTGACACACACCGAAAGTTTGCTGAAAAGTTGTATGTAAAACAAATATTTTAGATTCAATACTTAGATGTGTCCCCACCGTTTAAAAATAATAGGAAAGACTGAGTAGTAACATTTTTTGGAGATGAAGTTAAAAATGTGTTAAATAGGAAAATAGTAAAGATTGTGACTGCAATTCAAGAAGAAAAATGTAAATGGGCTAAACGCTTGGGGAAAAAAGATATTGCCTTCACTAGTGATAACTTAAATGCTAATTAAAATTAATAACATTTTACCTATAAAAATGAAATTCAAGGTTGGCGAAGATGTTGGGAGATAGTCACTCTTCTACTCTATTGAAGGTGGGTGTAAATTCTTACAGTGTTTTAGAGGCTATTTGATAGCACCTATCAAAATTTAAATTTGATTCAAAATTAAACTAAATTACACTAGAATTCTTACCCTTCAAAAATAATTGAACAATTTGACAAGATTATGTTTACACAATCATATGTATTGTAGCACTGTTCATAGTAGCAAAATAAGTGGGAACAACTTAAATATCATTAGGGACTAGTTAAATATATCATGGCACATACATGCAATTGAATATTCAAGATATCTATTATGTGCACCTGTAAAAGGATGCCTGTGATATTTTGCTGAATGAAAAGGCAACCGGCTGAGCAAATGTGTGATATCATTTGTGAAGAAATATGGTATTTTGCCGGGCGCGGTGGCTCACGCTTGTAATCCCAGCACTTTGGGAGGCCGAGGCGGGCGGATCACGAGGTCAGGAGATCGAGACCACGGTGAAACCCCGTCTCTACTAAAAATACAAAAAAATTAGCCGGGTGTGGTGGCGGGCGCCTGTAGTCCCAGCTACTCGGAGAGGCTGAGGCAGGAGAATGGCGTGAACCCAGGAGGCGGAGCTTGCAGTGAGCCAAGATTGCACCACTGCACTCCAGCCTGGGTGACAGAGCAAGACTCCGTCTCAAAAAAAAAAAAAAAAAAAAAAGAAAGATGGTACTTTATGAGTGTGTACATGAGGGTGTATGTTTCCAAACGCACAGAAAAAAGTCCAGGAGGACAAGTCAAACTCTTCTCACTGGAGAGCAGGATTGGAGAGAGAATTGAGAAGAGCTTTCCTACTTGGTATATGTATTTTTTAAAATGATGAGCATGATCATTTCAGTGATGTGCACTTCTGATGAAAAAAATCAATTATAAAGGAAACAAAAAGGAAAGTCTAAGATGCCACACCACCCAGCCCAAGGTCCCACACCAAGCTCTACCCACTGGCAGTTGGAAGCCTCACCAGAAATCCTCCTTGGACACACTAGTAACATTACATTTTCTTTGAATTTTTTAAAAAGAATAAAAAGGATTATATTTTGAGGAGGGAATCTTCTTGCCCCAATTCCTGCCTTTTCTTGTGGCAGAAGGAATTCCATTTCACTCTCCAGAATGGATCAGTGCAGGTAGACATAATCACTTCTGATCCCTTTCCTTTCCCCACAGGGAGAAATAATTTGTTTCCTCGTTAACATTGGGGTAAATGACCACGGCACATGTTTCTGTTCATTCTTCATCTTTCAGACCCAGCCTGTCTGCTGGCTATGGACACCCTCCCTTACCTTCACGTGTCACATGGCAAGTGCCCTCTCCCTGTGAGGGGCAAGGGTGAGATGGAGGGAGAAGCCCTGGTGAGCTGCTTAGCCATGAACAGTTCAGGGGAACAGGAAGCTTGCCTTGACCTCGGGTCCAAGGTGCTTTCTCAAACCTAACTTTTCCAAATGTAAAACTAACATTTTTATCTCTGTCTTATCCTAATATTTTTTTCGGTTGGTTGTAAACTTGAAAAAGGGGGAATGATTAACTATCGTCCCAAGTAAACCCCTAACATAGAGAAGTTATTGAGCTATTAATTTGCTCATAAACAGTTTCTAAAAGTATGGATTGTGAAGCTTTTTAAAATGCTTAAAGGGAATTGCAGGTGGCACTAAACAGCTCACAGCAGAAGTAGCATATATATATATATATATATATATATATATATATACAGCTTTTATAATGAAAAACAAGAAACAAAAACTATTTCTTTTCTTTCCTTTTTTTATGAAGTAAAAATTGTTGAGTAGTTGAGAGACTGGGGAGGCAGAACTTAAAAAGCTGAACACCAGAATTTAGCTACTCCCTGCCTTTCATTAGATGAATTTCCACTCCTTTTCCATTAGTTCCATTATGACAAGTTTTCATATTTGCTCAAATCTTAACCTACTTAATTTCAAGGGTTAGTCCAAGTTGTTTCCTTAAAGGGTCAGCAGCCTCTAAGGTGGCTCCAGTGAGTCCTACCTCCTGCACTTCATGCCACTGTGTAATCCCCTCCCTTTGATGGTGGGCTGGGCCTAGTGACTTGCTTCTAACAGAACAGTCAAGAGTGATGGGCTGTCACTTCCAAGACTAGGCATGGGAGACTCTGACTTCTGTCTTGCTGGGATGTTCTGACTCTTTGTGCTTGCTGGCTCTAATGAAGCCAGCTGCTCTGTCATGAGAGGCAGTTTAGAGAGGCTCACATGGCAAAGCATTGAGGGTAGCCTCCAACCAACAGCTAGTGAGAAATCGAAGTCCTCAGCCCAATGGCCTATGAAAAACTGAATTCTGCAAATAACCACGTGAGTGATCTTGGAAGTGAATCCATCCCATTGGAACCTTGATATGACTGCAGCCAGGGAGAGACTCTGACCCAAAGGACCCAGCTGAGCCACACCTGGACCCCTGACCCACAGAAACAGTGAGATAATAACTATGGTGTTAAGCCACTGAGTTTTGGGGAAATTTGTTTCTTTGTAAAAGATAACTAACTATGCACCCTATTTTTTATCTTTTATTATATTGTCTGCCGTCTAGAATAAGGGTTACTAATTGATACTCAATATGTTGTATAAAAATTTCATTACATAGTGTTGGGACACAGAAGACAGTTCCCCAAAATATGGTGCTTCATCAGGCTGAGTGCTTTGAAAATTGCAAGGCCTCAGAAATAAGCCTCAGAACCAGGGTTTCTCTCTGACCTTTTCCATGTCTCCCTGTCTCTCTGACTCTCTTTTCCAAAGCACCAACAGAGACTCTTTAAATTTTCCTATCAGACTAAGAAAGCTTAAATGTGATTGTCTTAAGACTCCCTCCCTAGAGATCTCATCAAATAACCAGGAAAGATCAACCAACAGAGAAGAGACTGGAATGATCATCTGCCCAGAAAGACTTTTCATCTATTCTAAGGACAGCTCCAAGAGATTACCTGGGGGACTTCGTATAAAAAATAAGACAACCTGTGTTCCTGTGCAGCTTCATCCCTCACCTTCCCCTAAGGTCGGCGTCCCATCTCCCTGGTCCATTCATTCTTCCTAGTGATTTACTGTCCCTCAAAAGAACTGTCTACATTCTCCATCTCCCCCGTCCCCTCTGAAGAAGGATATATATAAGCTTCTGTACTGCACTGGGTAATTGAGTAATCACTCTGTGATTCTCCCCTGTGCACGTTAATACATTTGCATGCCTTTTCTCCTATTAATCTTCTTTTTGTCAGTTGATTTTCAGTGAGCCTTCAGAGAGGGGAGGGAAGGTTTTCCCTTGGCCCAACAATAGTATATTGAAATATACTATTCAGGCTCACCGAATAGTATATTTCACTGAAAATAGTTGATTTTCAGTGAGCCTTCAGAGAAGAGATGTTTTCCCTCAGCCCTACGATAGTATTTTATATATTAATAGCTTATTCTTCTGACCATGTAAGTGTCAAATAGTTGCCGAGTGTCTGCCACATGCACAGCACCATGTTGGTGCACTAACACGACTAGCATTTTTCTTGTTTCCTACAGTCTCTGCAGTAAGTCTTTTCCTTTGCTTTTTCCCACCTTTGATTTATGCTTGAGTTGTTTAAGTGTCAAGAAGCAGTAGTTAGTCCACAAGCACCAGTGAAATTACTGAACAAAATTAAGATGGATACAGCACTCTAAAACACCCATTTGAATGCATTTGACTACTTTTCTCAAGGTAATTAAAAGCTGAGTCCACGGAAGCTCAGCTCCGCCTATGCCGGCTGTCTCTCCCGGTACCTGCTCTGACTGATGAAGTCACTGAGCGCTGTTTTCATTTTCTCTTCAGGTGCCTCCTGTGAAATCTTGATCAATTCTCTCACTTCTTCTATACTTTCTTCCTGAAAACCACAGAGGTGGAGAGATGAGGCTGTGGGAATGAGATTGGTAGTAGAGATACTAATTGTAATGTACTAGAAATAACAGCTATTTGTTTTGTTTTGGAAACGAAGGAAGATTTATCTAGTTTTCTTGTACTTGAATTGGAAAATGCTACTGCATTCTAACTTGGAACTTTTCTTTAGTAAGTGGAATTGGTCCACATACAAGTCTTCTCCCATACTGTTCAAACTCATTGTTTCTGTTATAGATCCATTCCCTAATGGTACCATTTATTTAGAATATACCCTCTGGGGAAACCTAATAACGTGGGAAATAGCTAACCATGTAGAGTAATTAGATACAATTACCCAAAACTTCAAAAGTAATGTTCAAATCAACTTTTTACATAGGGATATAATCATATTGAATAATCCCTGAAATTAAAGGGTTCCCCAGTCTTCTGATTACATGAGTTTTGGGCCACATAATGGGACAGATTGTATATGGCAATGGCCCTATGCTTGTATACTTAATAATCACACTTTTCCTTTGGGCCTAAATTCTAGAATCCTATTTAGTGGCCTGGAGGAAAATGGCACCTAAGGAGAAGTATATGTGTTACTAGTCATTTGCTAGAATTTACGAAACTATATTCTCTACCATATCCCAAAGTCTGGTGCCTGGGGACATATGTTCCCCTCTTTATGCCTTCACTATAAGAATAGGAAGCATTGTGGCATAGTTTAGGATTTGGGCTCCGGAGTCAGATTGCCTTGGTTCAAATCCAGGCTTTATCACTTACAAGTGAATTAATCCATTTATGCCCAATTTCCTTATCTGTGGAATGGAATAATAACAGAACCCACCTACAACACTATAGGGGGTCTGAATATCTTCAAACAGTACTTGGTGGTTAGTAAACATTCAGTCATGTCTCTCATGGTGGTTAGCCATGATATGCCAAGCATGGCAGGGATACCAACACTGAGAAAGGAATTAGAAATGAATGTCACTATCGCCTCTAGGAAAAAATTCTGCTTTGCTTTGTCAAGACTCTTGGAGATAAACGATCTGTTCTGTCTGAAGAGAAGTAAGACCAGCTCAACCAAGACAGTCTGTGACCTCCATGTGCTGTGATCCCAGACTAGGCCTCCTGACCACTTTCAGAGTTTATCTCTGTGTTGCCTGGAATCCCCATGGTCAGAGACAATACTTTGTTTTACACATTGAGAGACAAGGATTATAAAGCAAATGGGACAGAGAAATTTGTTCTTGACTTAGCATAGGTTTTAATGGAACAGGAGGGTCAAGACAAGGATGATCTGGTAAGGCATGTGGGACGGAGTAGTGGGCGCATGGGAGTAGGAGAGAAGAATTTATAAAGGGGAGGTGCAAGATGTCAGAGAAACAGAGGTCCCAGCTTTCTCTCCCTCCTCGGGCTTAGGTGGGAAAACCTAGCATACTGGATACTGATTGGCACTGTTTACAGTATAAAATACTTTCAGACATTCAATTCCCTGAGTAATTATTTAGTCCCTGTCAGGTGCCAGGTATTATGCTAAATGCTGTAGAAACAGTGGCAAATAGTTATTGAACAAATAAACACACAAATATATTGTAAAGTAAGATAAGAGGTCCAAAGGAAAAGAACAGGGTGTTGGCCAGGTACAATGGCTCATGCCTATCACCCCAGCAATTTGGGAGCTGAGGCAGGAGGATTGCTTAAGCCCAGGAATTCCAGACCAGCCTGGGTAACATAGTGAGATCTTGTCTCTACAAAAAAAAAAAAAAAAAAAAAAAAGTCAGGCATGGTGGCATGCGTGCACCTGTAGTTCCAACTACTTGGGATGCTGAGGTGGGAGGATTGCCTAGGAGTTCCAGGCCAGCCTGGGCAACACAGTGAGATTCCATCTCTACAAAATATTTTAAAAATTAGCCAGGGGTGATAGTACATGCCTGTGGTCCCAGCTACATGGGAGGCTGAGGCAGGAGGATTACTTGAGCCCAGAAGTTCAAGGCTGCAGTGAGCTTTGATTGTGCCACTGCATTCCAGCCTGAGTGACAAAGCAAGACCCCTTCTCAAAAACAAAACAAAACAAAACAAAACAAAACAGGGTGTTATGTAAGAAGATAAGCAGGTAGAAGGTGTCAGACTCTTCCCTGAGGAAGTTTGAAACTGAGCCCTGGAATTTGGCTGGGTTATAAGAAGACTGGAGAGGGGAAAAGTAACAGAGGAAAAGGCATGGTGGTGGCTGCGAGGCTTAAAGGAACTTGGTTTTTTCAACATATTCAAAGGAGACCGGTGTAGTTGGAACAAAGTAAGGGAGGAAGAACTTAGGAAAGATAGGGCTATAGAGTTAGGCAGGGCCTGATCTTGTAGGCAGTTGTCCACCATGCCAGGGACTTAGGATTTTTTATTAGTTGAAGCCAGGATCTATCAATTTTGTGAGAAAGTTGTCAACTCCTGCCCTTTGGAGATTAGAAAAACAGCCCATATCTAGATCCTATAACAGCCAGAAGCAGAGCAGGGATTTGAATTCAGGTAGTTTGATTCAAGTCCAGGGATTTTGCAAAATGTGGTCTCATTCCCCTAGATTTGCATGGTAGGATCCACGCGCCCTCCAAATGCAGCATCCTCAATTTATTTGTATTTAAACTGAGGTCAACATCCTCTACTAGGTGGATTTTAAAAATCCCTTCCCCCACCACTTTCCCAATTCTCTAATCCATCACCTGTCAGAGTCACCTACCAGGAAGTCTGCCAGTTTCTCCAGCATGTTGGACCAGTGCAGCCTGAAGGTCTGGTCTCCCCAAGAGCTGATGAAATAGACACAGGGCTTCTTAGCCTCAAATGGCAAATAGTTGTAATTCCTGTGAAAACAATTAGGTCTGGAAGTTAGCTGGTAATCAGTGTTTTCCAGGCAACCCAAGTCACATGTTAATGTTTTGTATGTTCTGGGCAGGACTTGGGAGGCATGGTGACAAAACTATCAAACTTTTAACACCATCATTAGTCTATAATTGGGGAACTGTGAGCAATGAACAATGAACAGTTAGATGGCTACAATGGAGAGGTATTAACAGCTACCATCAGAACCGGAATAAAGCTTAAAAATGATCACTACAGGGCGGGATTTTTTTAGGCAGGCCTTTTTCAAGAAGGATGGCTTTATTTTTATTTAATTAATTTAATTAAGTAATTTATTTTTAAAAGGCAAGGTCTTGCTCCATCACCCAGGCTGGAGTGCAGAGGGAGGATGGTTTTAAATGACAGAGGGAAAACAGGAAGAAAAGTAACTTTTCCTTTTTAGTCTCTATGTGCCAAGCATGTGTGAAAGTCAAGATAATAAATGTATTCCATAGTGGTTGTCCCAGTCTACATTCACAACAGCAGTGTAGAAGTGTTCCCTTTCCACTGCATTCATGCCAACATCTATTATTTTTTGATTTTTTGATAATGGCCATTCTTGCAGGAGTAAGGTGGCTTTGTGCATTTTGAGCATTGTGCTTTTGATTTGCATTTGTGCATTTTGATCATTTGTGCATTTTGAGCATTGTGGCTTTGATTTGCATTTCCCTGATCATTAGTGATGTTGAGCATTTTTTCATGTCTGTTGGTCATGTGTATATCTTCTTTTGAGAATTGTCTATTCATGTCCTTAGCCCACTTTTTGATGAGATTTTTTTTCTTGCTAATTTGAGTTCCCTGTAAATTATAGATATTAGTCCTTCATCAGATGTATAGATTGTGAAGATTTTCTCCCACTCTGTGGGTTGTCTATTTACTCTGCTGTTACTTTTGCTGTGCAAAAGCTGTTTAGTTTAATTAAAGCCTACCTATTTATCTCTGTTTTTGTTGCATTTGCTTGTGGGTCCTTGGTCATACAATCTTTGCCTAAGCCAGTGTCTAGAAGGGTTTTTCCAATGTTATCTTCTAGAATTTTTATAGTTTCAGGTCTTAAAGAACTAAAAGTAGAACTACCATTTGATCCAGCAATTCCACTACTGGGTATCTACCCAGAGGAAAAGAAGTCATTATACAAAAAAGATATGCACACGCATGTTTAGAGCAACACAATTTACAATTGGAAAAATGTGGAACCAGCCCAACTGCCCATCAGTCAATGAGTGGATAAAGAAACTGTGGTGTGTGTGCGTATATATGATGGAATAGTACTCAGCCATAAAAAGGAATGAATTAATGGCATTTGCAGCAACCTGGATGTGACTGGAGACTATGATTCTAAGTGACACAACTCAGGAATGGAAAACCAAACATCATATGCTCTCATTCATAAATGGGAGCTAAGCTATGAGGATGCAAAGGCATAAGAAGGATACATGGACTTTGGGGACTTGGAGGGGAAAGGGTGGGAAGGGAGGGAGGGATAAAAGACCACAAATTGGGTTCAGCGTATACTGCTCAGATGATGAGTGCACCAAAATCTCACAAATCACTACTAAAGAATTTACTCATGTAACCAAATACCATGTGTTCCCCCAAAACCTATGGAAAAAAGCAATTTTAGAAAAGATAACAGATGTAAGTGCATTATATAAGCTGAAATTGCTAGAGAAATGTAAAAAAATAATCATACTATCAATGAGGGTAAAGGCATGTGGCCCATACTAAACTTTGGCATTTCATGGCTTGCCCATCTAACCACCTTTCCCTCCATCCACTTTTCTTCCATCCATCCATCCATCTGATATTTTTTGTTGCCAGGAATTAATGCTAGTAGATTACCTGCATGGCTAAAAAGGACAAGAGGGATAGCAAAGTAGCTAAAAGCGGAAGCTGTGGAGCCAGAAGGAATATTTAAAGATGGCAGTTGGAAATGTGAGCATGCTGATAAGAAGCAGTTAACAGTATGAGAGAGATGACAGAAAAGCAGCAGTTAATTTATAGATTTTAATTCCGAGAAGGAAGGGGATGGGTGTGGAGGTAGCTAAGCGGGGAGAAATATAACAAAAAGTTGAAGAAGTTCCCTGCCTAATGACAGCTATTTTTCTGACCAGGTTTTCCCCCAAACCCCATGTAATTTTTTCCCAAACACCTGGGACTGTGTGAAGAGAACTGTAGAAGGCTAAAGTCCATGGAATGGTTGTGACAGGATGGCATATGGAGGAAGAAGCCTCTAGAAAATAGGGGGGAGAGAGACAGAGACCAACCGACCTTTGTTTTCATTCCAAAGAGCTAAAGAGAACTTCAGCCTGAAAGAATCGATGGTTATTCTTTTTAGCTCTTCCACACAAATTTCCTCTGAAGGAGACAATAAAATTAGTGAAGGTGCCTCATAGTCTGTTCTGCAGAAAACAGACGAGCAGGTGTTTACTCAGAAGAGAAGCCACGTAAGTTTTTGGCAGAAGCTGAGGTTGTTATTACAGCAGGAGAACAAAAACAAGTTTAGAAACCAAACTGCTCTATTTTATCTCTTTAAAAATTATTGCACTAAGAATCCTGCAGATAGATAAATTCCAACCCCAAATTTTGCTTTGTCTCAAGGTTTCTTTGGTTTGGGTAATTTTGTGCTAATGATGTTCAACACCTTTGTCTCTTTGGTTCTTAGGGACCTCCTAGTCTTAGCATGTCTACGTGGACAAGGATGCTGTGGCTTCTTAGGCAAACTGCAGTGCAGCTGGAGGGCAGCAGATGGCAAGGTGCTGTGCTGTTTGTGGAAAGAGGAGACTACCAGTCTAAATGGCTGACCAGCCTTGTGACTTTGGGTCATCACATGATGACCTGTCATTGGATATCTTATTCTCCAGTCCCATTCCGGAGCTCCAGCCTAGTAAATAAGCTGCATGTGAATGCATGTGCTTTGCAAAACTGGAAAGCCCAGAACAAATCCAAGGTGACATTTTAATGGGGGCAATAAATAAATTGTGTGTGTTCATATATATGTGTACATGCATGCATATATGTGCACACATGTATAGGGGTTGTTTATAGACATAGAATTTTCCAAATCAGCTGCTGCCTCCCTGGCTTGCCACTATATAGACAGAGCCTCAATATGGTGACTAAAGAATGTATAGAAAGCCCAAAGGTACCAAAAAAATACCAGCATGACTTATTTTGATCTCCTTGAGCCAGCAGGATAGCACTGATATGAGGTGCATCCAAGGATGCTTTGAGACCTCTCTTCTCCTCCTAAACCCTTCCCCTTACCATCTTCCCCTGAAACCCCCACCAATAGTCAACAATGGCTAATCCATCAAGGTAGAGAATGTCTTCACTGCCTAGCCCCAGTGCAAAGACGCAGAGTACCTCTGAGTAGTCTCAGAACAGTCCCCCAGAACTGCAGATCCCGCTGTTCACTCACTGATGGCCTCAGTTTTGAGAATAAAGTTAAAAGAGGAATTTGTTGTTCTCTCTGGTGTTGTGAAGAACGACAGATAAACAAGTATGGCTTTCAGCGAACCAAAAAAATACCCCAAAGAAGGTGATTCTTGGAAGGCCCATGGAAGGACAGGGTTTAGAAAATTCAGGGAATGCTCAAAAACAAGAGGACAAACAGCTAAGACTATTTCAATGGACTCCTTTCTGCTTTGTCCTAAATGCTTTCCCTCAATCCCTTAAGCACATTCTCTTCCTTTAGGATGTTACTCTTTCTGTGACTTTTCCCAACTCCTTACCTCCTCCCCACTGGGATTACTCACCTGACTCTGTTCCCATAGTACTCTGTACCCAATCCAGTTATAGTAATTCCTTAACTTATTCAAAAACACTTATGAGCACCTACTGCCGTTCACTGGTCACAGAGATGAACAGATATGCGTGTGAATAAGGCATAGTCCCTGGCCTCAACATGCTCCCAGTTTAACAGAGGAGAGAGACAGGTAAAAAAGTCTTCAATCAGTGCTTGGGGGAGGTGAGGACAAAGTCCAAATCAGACTGGGGATTCAGGGAAGGGAATTGGGCTTTGTCTCAAACCTAGCAGTTCTGAGGAGGGAGATTATTGCCAGGCATAAGGAACAGTGTGTTCAAAGGTCCAGAAACAGCACACAGCAGGACATATTGGGATACTGCCATGGGGCACTGTAGTTTGGAATAGAAGAAAGAGTTTGTGGAGTGGCCAGAAACAAACGTGGAGAAGTAGACTGGGATCAAATCCATAAGCTATGACCTCTGGAATTAATCCTGAAAGCCACAGGGAGTCAATGAGTGATGTGAATCAGGAGAGTAACTGGTTCTCATAGTTTAGCGAAGGTCTTGAATAAGATCCAAGCCAGGTAGGAGGTGTTGTTGCTGTTGCTGTTTTCTAGTAATTCAGGCTGAAGGTGCCAATGGCTAGAATTTTTAAATGGCAATAGATATGAGAAATACTTAAGAACTGTATTGACTGGCTTCATCACTGAGCAGATGCAGGTAGGAAGGAAAAGAGAACAGTTGACATTTTTTTTTTTTTTTTTTTTTTTTTTTTTTTTTGAGACGGCGTCTTCCACTGTCGCCCAGGCTGGAGCACAGTGGTGCAATCTCCGCTCACTGCAACCTCCACCTCCCCGGTTCAAGCAATTCTCCTGCCTCAGCCTCCTGAGTAGCTGGGATTACAGGCATCTACCACCACGCCCTGCTAATTTTTTCTATTTTTAGTAGAGACAGAGTTTCATTATGTTGGCCAGGCTGGTCTTGAACTCCTGACCTTGCGATCCGCCTGTATTGGCCTCCCAAAGTGCTGGGATTACAGGCATGAGTTGACAATTTTCTTGTCTGTGGCTTGGAGGACTCAGAATGGTGGGCTCAGTCTATGAGATAGGAAAAATAGGGAAAGAAGAAAAGTTGTCTGTGAAGACAATGAGCCTGGTGAGTAATCTGTGGGACATCCAAGCGGAAGTGCTTAGATCTGCTGCTCAGGAAAGAGGGCTGTCTAGGAAAATAGATTTTGGAGTCCCTGTTATCCTGAGAGTGGTCATGGTTTTGTCCCCAGAGAGTGTCTAGATTGAAAAGAGCAGAGGGACTGAGGAGCGTAGAGATGTAGCCTTGTCAGGGCCTTGCAACATCTTCTCTCCTCATGCAAAATGTGGGAAGAAACATCCTATTATGAGAATCCAATAAGATCATACATATTTCAAGATCTGGCAATAAAAGACTCTCACTACACTATCCCTTCTCGTTTGATCGGTGCTTGACACCACTTTCTTTTAAAAAATTCTATAATTTTACTTCTATTTGCAGGTTGAAAATTTGCACGGATTAAAGGAGATCAGTGACAGTACATGTAAGTGCCCCCAGCTGTTTTCTGAAATTATCTTTTCTGGTGCCTGACAATTGTTTTTTTTGAGTCTTTCAGTTTTGCAAATGACTGTGTCAAAAATAAGAAATGATGTATTCAATAATTCCATCAAATTGAATTTACATAATAGCACAGAACTCAGATGAATGTAATAAGAGGGTTTGGATTGAAATTGTAAGTTCTGACCTTCCTACCTTATTTTGCTTCAGTTACAGAATAAAGGGTGCTTCAGATATGATGATCATCATCATCATTGCCCAGCCCTTAAATGAATTACCTAGATGTGTTATCTGGAGGATTGTCATGTTGCTAAAGATTCAGTTGAGTGGCACTTACCATCTTGCTCCTATTTGCACCTTGTTCTCATAGCTTAGATTAAAAAATTATGTTTCTGGACAGGCATGGTGGCTCGTGCCTGTAATCCCAGCACTTTGGGAGGCTGAGGCAGGAGGATCATGAGATCAGGAGATCGAGACCATCCTGGCCAACATGGTGAAACCCCAGCTCTACTAAAAATACAAAAATTAGCTGGGCATGGTGGTGTGCGCCTGTAGTCCCAGATACTTGGGAGGCTGAGACAGGAGAATCACTTGAACCCGGGAGGTAGAGGTTGCAGTGAGCTGAGATCACGCCACTGCACTCCAGTCTGGCGACCGAGCAAGACTCCCTCTCAAAAAAAAAAAAAAAAAATACATTTCTGATTTTAGTGAAGAACTGAAGAAAACAGTCCTAGAAATTGGACAAAATCCCACCACCAAAATCCTTGGCTGTTCTCCCAGGCTATGTCTCCTACCTGTTCCCTTCCGTCACCAGTGGCTTCTCCGGGTGAGTGGTAGAGGCCATAGGAATGGGAACATCATGGGCCACATCCCCTTGTCCTTCGTGAAGCAGTGGAAGGAGGTCTTCTTCAGCTGATTCAGCTGACTTCTTACTCCCATGATGGGACCCTCCATCAATCAGGTTTCCAAAATTACCTGCAGAGGCAGTAGCAAGGGGAAAGGGGTCAGCTGACAGTAACCAGAATCAGTCTGCTTGGCATAAAGGATCCAAGCTCATGTTCTCCCACGGCAATAAGGTAAGCTCTCATTATGAAGGTTGATAGAGCAGTGATCAGACCAACAAGACTGACAATGACGATGAGCTATCATCTCTAGCCATCTTATTTTCTCTTTTGTAATAATTACACAAATGACAAATTAGAAAATACAATCAACTAAAAAAGGAGTCATTAGAAATCACAAAACTGTTATAACCATTTTAAACATTATAGTGTATAACCTTGCACTGTCCCTGAGAACCTTGCACTATAGAGATGTTGGTAAAGAATCATATGTATGTCATTTTGTAACCTGCCTTTTTCACTAAATAAAATATCATGAACACCTTTCCAAACCTGCTTCTTCTCTAAGAGAAGACTTCTTGTCTAAATCCCCAAAGACAAAATCATGTTTAAGAGGGAGGGAGGGAGGGAGGGAGAGAGAGAGAGGACAAGCAGAGTAGGGGGAGAAGGAAGGAAAACATCATTTTTTCCTCTACAAATAGGGCAGCTTTTGTGCTACAAATACCTTTGTATAGGAATAGATATTCACTGCAGCCATATTGGTGTCACTGATCTTTCCATTTTATAATCTAATTTCAAATGCTTTAAAAGATTTAGATGAACATTCCTCTCTTTTGGAAGGAGCTCCAAAGCTAGCCATATTACAGAGTTGGTTGACTGTTCAAATCAAGAAACGTTCAGGATCAAAAGCGCATAATCACAAGGACCCCTTAACTTGGGAAGCCTTCCTAACTTCTCCTTCCCTGACCCCTGCCTCCTTTCCAGGCGGGCCAGTTGTCACTACTCTGTCTCCCTGCAGTAGTCATTGGTGGTGCCCCACCCAGATCCTCTTTACCAGGAAGGAGCCCCCAAACGCCAGATACTGAGATTGCTGCTAATAGCTTACAACAGCCACCTTCCGTGGAAAATCGCCTTCTACTAGTGGAGTCTGCCTCTCCACAGAAGATTGTAAGGCCCACTTCTTGTGCCTGAAGCCACTCACAGCTTGGTGTGGGGAAATAAAAGCCCAGCCCACTTGCCTCAAACTGGGGCCAAGTCTGTGATGCCACTCGCTTGAGAGTGCCTCACAGGATCAGGCTGTGGCTGGTCTCCCTGTCCTCAGAGACCTGCCCTATGCTCCGTCACCCGCTTCTCCCAAGAGCATGCCACCCAAACCTCACATGTATGAGAATCTTCCCAAGTTTCATTTCTGGGAACCTAACCTAAATAGGTCCCTAATGTCACATCATATTCCCATCATTCCTCTACCATCTCGTTTTCAAATAATTTACTTAGATGTCTGCAAATGTCTTGAGAATGAAAATAGTATCTTGCTAATTTTTGTGTCTCTACTGGTCATAGAACAAATGCAGGGAGGGTCTTGATTCATATTTAGTGAATCAGTGACCTTAATGTGTTTCTGTGTCCATAAGAGTCTTTCTCCCAGTTCATTCCAATTCATTCTTTTCTTCCCTTCTCCATTATTCTTACCTTAGGAATAATATTAAAATACCTGAGAGGGGCATAATAACATCCTAGAAAAAGAAGGAGACTTAGAGTTAGCAGGCCTTGTTTGAGTCCTCTTTTTAAAATTCACCAGCTATATAAGCTGAGGTGGTTATTTGGCCTCTCTGGACATCCATTATGGCTGAAACCATTGAATTTGTGGTAAATCAATCATAAACGCAGAGCATGAGAGCAGAGAAGCAGGATAATTAGATGGGGTTTTTAATAGCACAACAGGGAAGAGAATTGAGACAACTGGAAAGAGTGTGGCTAAAGGGATGAACCTTGTAGTCTGAGACGGACAGAGATGAAAGCGAAACAGAAGAAAGGATTGGGTATCTTCATGAGTCAAAAGGAAGATATTATAGTAAGAGTCAATGAGAAGAATGAAGGGCAGGGCCAGAGAATAGGCTATTGGAGAGAAGGTCAGAGGTGGGGACACTCCCATATGCAGCTCACTACCTCACTGTGGATCCCAGTCCACTAAGGGAATTTATTGCCTATGGGCAAGTTCTTCCTTGGATAGACGCCAAATCATCCCATTTTTTCATGTATGTCCATGTGTTCTTAGACCCATCCTAGAGCCCCACATCATAAGTCTCCTTCCTCTTCTCTGGTCCTTTGATGCTTGAAGCCAGCTGCCAGGTCTCTCTCAGTCCCCACCCAAACCTCTCTTCTCAGAGTGAACTCTCCTGGGTCCCTCTGCCCTCTCTATAAAGATACATGTTCCCAAAATATATCTCCATTTTCTGATCATGCAGACAGGAGATTCTTTGTTAGGCTTCCAGCTGTATGGCTTAAAAGGGCTGTATTTCATCTCTATTTTTTTCTGCTCTGTTGAAAGAGAGCTTTCTGAATATAAATCATGACCTTCTGTGATGGAATGCTCTTTCTGGGAATGGCTTTCCCAGTTGCACAATAGCCCAAGAAGATTTGGAGAGTTACATAATAACATCTACTGTAGGCATGGAACTTTGTATGCCTTAACTCCTTAAACTTTTGCAACAACTCTATGAGGAATTCATTTCACAGATGAAGAAACTGAGACTCAGAGACATTAAGTGAACTCTGGGTAATGGAACCAGGATTAGGAATCCAAGTATGTCCGAATCTAAACCTACAGTCTTAATCACTTTTGTGAAGTATGAAAATAAATCTAGAGAGGAGGTGGAGCAAGATGGCCAAATAGAACCCTGAAGTGATCACCCCCCACAGAAAGACCAAATTAAACAACGATTCATACAAAATAAGCACCTCCATAAGAACCAAAAATCAGGTGAGTGATCACAGTACCTGGTTTTAACATCATATTATGGAAAGAAGCACTGAAGAAGGTAGAAAAAACAGTCTTGAATTGCCTATAGGTGATTCATTCTTCCCCATCCCCTAGCAGTGGCCAAATGGTGTGGAAAGAAAATCTGAGCACTTGCGGATGAAAAAAATGCAGTGATTGTGGGATTTTGCATTGGAACTCAGTGCTGCCTTGTCACAGTGGAAAGCAACACCAAGCAGAACTCAGCCATTGCCCAAGGAGGGAGCATCTAGACCAGACTTAGTCAGAAGCAAATAGTCCATCCTAAGTTCCAGCAAGCTTTGCCACTGCAGGCTGAGGTGCTCTGGGGTCCTAAATAAACTTGAAAGGTAGTCTAGGCCACAAGGACTGCAATTTCTGGAAAAGTCCTGGTGCTATGCTGGGCTCAGAGACAGTGGACTTGCGGTGCACATGCCCTAGTGAGACATAAGCTGAGGCAGCCAAGGAATTTTCACTCTTCCCCTAACACTTCACAGCTCTAGGAGGGACTCCTTCCCTCTGCTTGAGGAGGGGAGAGAGGAGATTAAAGACAACCTTGTCTTTCAACTTGGATACCAGCTCAGAATTAGCACCATGCAGAGTTGTAAGATCCACATTTCAGGCCCTAGCCCACAGATGACATTTTTTTTTTTTTTTTTTTTGAGATGGAGTCTCGCTCTGTGGCCCAGGCTAGAGTGTAGTGGCTTGATCTCAGCTGACTGAAACCTCTGCCTCCTGGGTTCAGGCAATTCTCCTGCCTCAGCCTCCCGAACAGCTGGCATTGCAGCCACACGCCACCACAGCTGGCTAATTTCTGACACCTGGCTAATTTTGTATTTTTAGTAGAGACAGGGTTTCACCATGTTGGCCAGGCTGGTCTCAAACTCCTGACCTCAAGTGATCCACCTGCCTCGGCCTCCCAAAGTGCTGGGATTACAGGTGTGAGCCACCATGCATGGCCCCCAGATGACATTTCTAAACACACCTTGGAAAAGAAGGGAACCCTCTGCCTTGAAAAGAAGAAAAGAGACCAAGGAGTCATTTCAGCAGGAGGATATAACAATTGAAAATACACAGGCACCCAATGCTGAAGCACCCAGATTTATAAAGGAATTATTATTAGAGCTAAAGAGAAAGATAGACTGCAACACAATAATAGCTGGAGACTTTAACACCCTACTTTCAGCATTGGAAAAATCATCCAGACAGAAAATCAACAGAAAAACATTGGACTTAATCTGCACCATGGAACAAATGGACGTAATAGATATTTGTAGGACATTTCTTCTAATGGCTATAGAATACACATTCTTCTCAGCACATGGATCATTCTCAAGGACAGACCATACGTTAGGCCACAAAACAAGTCTTTAAAAATTCAAAACAATTAAAATTATATCAAGTATATTCTCTGATTACAATGGAATAAGACTAGAAATCAATAACGTGAGAAATTTTGGAAATTATATGAGCACATATAAACAATATATTCCTGAATGGCCAGTGGATCAATAAAGAAATTAAGAAGGAAATTTAAAAATTTCTTGAAACAAATAATGGAAACACAACATACCAAAACCCATAAGATACAGCAAAAGCAGTACTAAGAGGAATGTTTATAGCAATAAGCACCTACATCAAAAAACTAGAAAAACATCAAATAAACAACCTAACGATGCATCTTAAAGAATTGAAAAAGCAAGAGCAAACAAACTCAAAATTAGTATAAGGAAAGAAATACAGAGCAGAGCAGAACTAAATGAAATTGAAACAACAACATAAAAATACAAAAGATCAACAAAATGAAAAATTGGTTTTTTGAAAAGATAAAATTGAAAATCCTGTAGCCAGACTAAAAAAAAAGAGAAGACCCAAATAAATAAAATCAGAGATAAAAAAGGAGACATTACAACACACACCACAAAAATTCAAAGGCTCATTAGAGACTGCTATGAACAACTATGTGCCAATACATTGGAAAACCTAGAAGAAATGAATAAATTCTCAGACATAAACAACCTACCAAGATTGAATCATAAAGAAATGCAAAACCTGAACTGCCAGTAATAAGCAATGTGATCAAAATCATAATAAAAAGTCTCCTCACAAAGAAAAGTCCAGGACCCCATGGCTTCAGTGCTGAAATTCACCAAACATTTCAAGAAGAACTAACACAAGTTTTTTCAAGATGGTGGACTGAAGGCATGGTTACCATGACTTTCCCACTTGGAAAAACAAAATAGTGTGTAGAGGTTCATGCTGTGAGCTTTTTTTTAAGAAACAATGCAGAAACTTAACAGGAAAACTGAAAGAAACTACAGACCCTCTGAAAGAAGCAGTGGACTGCAGCCTAAACTGTGAGCCAGGCAGAATATTTTAAGTCCCCAGACTGTGAGAAAGGGATAAATTGCCTCTGGGATATACACTCCCACCAGAGAATCTCAATCCAGGCCATGGAGGAAGACCTTAACCCTATCAAGTGCTAACTTATTTAGGGAGCAAAGAGAAATATAAAAGTAGAAGCAGCCACAGGAATAGTTATGCATACATTCCCAATCTCCAGTACAGATGGAGGGAAGCCATTCCTGATCCTACCTCACAGGGGACCTTGTAGAAGCCTGCCAGCTAACTCAGGTGATGGTTGCAGGTTTACAGAAGCCCCCAACTGAGAGGTACAAAATAATCTCAAGTGGGGACACACTCCCTTGGCCAGAACTGGGGGACAAGTGGGAAACGTGTTGCAGCCACAAGTGCTAGAGCTGGGAGCCTGGGTTTTGTGGGTGAACTGGGAGGTGTGTGGCCTGCAAGCTGCAGTTGCTGTCTCTCCCAGGGAAGGCTTATGACCTGGGGCAGTTGTAAGTTCTGAGCACAGACTGCCTGGAACTTAGCTAGCTGCTGCTGGTGGAATACCTTGGGTGAAAGATCTGTCTTGCCAATGTGTGGGAGCTGGGTGGGGCCTACTGCTGCACCCTACCCCCTACTCCTTCTCTGGACTCTTCTGTACAGAAAAGGCAGCTGTGCTCTTCCCTGAAACATTGCCCCAGTGGTCTGAGAACTGTTTCCCTAACTCCCCATTGGAGCTGCTGCTTGCCCTGCATGTGAAGAGCCAAAGCGTGGACTTGACAGACCCAGACCCAGACCCCACCTGTCTTTGAGCCTCCACCCACAATGGTAATGTAACACAAAGGACAAAATTTGGAAGCTCTGTGGTCCCACCCATTGCCTGAGACACCAGAGTACCTCCTCTGGGCAACATAAGGCGAGCACAAATCCCACCACCACTACTGCAGCTGATACCTTTTTGCAAGCACCACCTCCTGGCTGGAGGCCAACCGACACAGTCTATTACAGCACCTTCAGGTAGAATAACAGCATCCAGGAAGGAGAAAACTTGTGCATGGCCTTAACTAACAGCATTGCTGAGCACCCTGGATAAACAGGAGGTCCTAAGTCTGCCTACATGATCAGTTCATTACTACTACAACTGGCATTTGAGAAAGCCAACACACTAGGGCTATTTATAACCAGAGAATCTCACAAAGTCTACATCACTCCCCTGACCACCTTCATTAGAACTGGTACTGGTAGCCACTGCTGGGAGACTTGAGGACAGACCACATCACTGGATCATTTGCAGAACCTTCTTTTGTCATATCGCCAGAATTATTTTTCTGGTTCCTTCTCATTTGGGTAGACTATTTCCTCTAATTATTCTTGGATTTAATTTTGATTTGACTGTGTTTCTTTAAATTGTTTTTTACCCCCTAAGAATTACACTTTAATAATAATTGTTTCTTGTAGCCTAAGTCAGCTCTGGTGGCTTTAATGGTGAAGACTCTGTATGAGTTCCTTGGTTATAGACAGTCTTTGTACTATGGTTTTCTCAGATGCTGGTTGTAGTAGCCATGTGCTCGGTGTGTAAGCAAGTTCACTGTTTCCTACGGGGCTGAAATGGCAGAGGTCTGTTGAAGGCTATCTCATTCCTCTGTGGTGTGCGTTTTTAAATTAACTTTTTTTCCCAGTATTTTATGTACTGGGTTGAAGAGTTCAGGTTCAGGCCAGTAGAAGACGTGTCCGTGAATAGTAACCGGTTGTGGCTAAAGCAGCTGGGTGAATGCAATACCCCCAAAAGATCGTACTAGCTTTCCAGCAATGGATCCAAACCAAGATGAAACTTGGAAATACTAGATAAAGAATTCAAAAGATTCATCAAGCTAATCAAGGAAATATAAAAGAAAGGTGAAAAACAACATAAAGAAAATTTAAAACAATTTAGAATATGAATGAAAATTGTTCTAAGGAGATAGATAAAGAAAAACCAATCCACTTCTGGAAATGAAGGACACATTAAGGGAATTACAAAATACAGTGGAAAGTTTCAACAGTAGACTAGACCAAGCAGAAGAAAGTATTTCAGAGCTCAAAGACAAGGCTTTCAAATTAACCCAATCAGACAAAAACAAAAAAGAATTGAAGGAAATGAACAAAGTCTCCAAGAAATATAGGATTATGGTGAAACCTAAAAATAATTTGTGTTCCTGAGGGAGAAGAGAAAGCAAAAAGTTTGAAAAACTTATTTGAAAAATAATTGACGAAAATTTCACTGGCCTTGTTAGAGATTTAGATATCCAAATACAAGAAGCTCAAAGAACTCCTGGGAGATTCATTGCAAAAAGGACATCATCAAGGGATATAATCATCAAGCAAAATATACATTCTTCTTATCATCACAGGGAACATTCTCCAAGATAGACAATATGATAGGACACAAAACAAATCTCAAACTTTTTAAAAATTGAAATCATATCAAGTATCTTCTCAGATCACAGAATAAAACTAGATATCAATTCCAAAAGGAATCCTCACAACTAAAAATACATGGAAATTTGTCTGCTCCTGAATGATTTTTTGTTTAACAATGAAATCAAATGGAAATTTAAAAATTCTTTGAAATAAATGATAATAGTGACACAACTCATCAAAACTTCTGGGATACATCAGAAGCAGTGCTAAGAGAAAGCACTAAATGCCTACATCAAAAAGTCTGATAGATCAGAAATTGACAAACCCAATGTTGCACCTCAAGGAACTAGAAAAATAGGAAAAAAACAAAACTCAAAGAGCTAGCAGAAGAAAAGAAATAACAAAGATCAAAGCAAAACTAAATGAAATTGAAACCAAAAATATACAAGATCAATGAAACAAAAAATTGGTTCTTTAAAAAAAATAAGCAAAATCAATAGACCATTATCTATATTAACCAAGAAAAAAGAAGATGGAAGATGCAAATAATCTCAATTAAAAATTAAAATGGAGACATTACCACTGATACAACAAAAATACAAAAGATCATTCAAGACTACTATGAACATTTCTATGCACACAAACTAGAAAATCTAGAGGAAATGGATAAATTCCTGGAAACATACAACATTCCTAGATTAAGAAAAGAAGAAATAGAAACCCTGAAGAGACCAATAACAAGCAGTGAGATTGAGTCAGCAGTATAAAAAAAATTGCCAACAACAAAAAAATCCTAGGGCCAGATGGATTCACAGCTGAATTCTACTAGACATTCAGAAAAGAGTTAGTACCAATTCTACTGAAACTATTCCGAAAGATTGAGAAAGAAGGAGTTCTTTCTAACTCATTCTATGAAGCCAATATCACCCTGATTCCAAAACCAGGAGAAGACATAACAAAAAGAGAAAACTACAGACCAATATCCCTGATAAACACAGGTGCAAAAATCTTCAACAAAACACTAGCAAACCAAATCCAACAGCATATCAAAAAGAAAATACACCATGATCAAGTGTGTTACATTCCAGAGATGCAGGGATGGTTTAACGTATGAAAGTCAATGTAAGTGATACATCACATAAGCAGAATTAAAAACCATATGATCATCTCAAAAGATGCAGCAAAAGCATTCAATAAAATACAGCATCATTTTATGATTTTAAAAAAAACCCTCAAAAAAGTAGGCATGGAAGGGACATACCTCAAAATAATAAAAGCCCTATATGAAAAACCCTCAGCCAACATTATATTGAATGGGGAAAAGTTGAAAGCATTTCCCCTAAGAAATGGAACAAGACAAGGATGCCCACTTTCACCACTTCTATGCAACTTAATACTGGAAGTCCTAACCAGAGCAATCAGGCAAGAGAAAGAAATAAAGGGCATTCAAATTGGAAAAGAAGTCAAACTATTGCAGTTTGCTAATGCTATGATGATATACCTAGAAAACCCTAAAGACTCCTAGACTTGATAAACGAATTCATCAAAGTCTCAGGTTACAAAATCAATGTACACACATCAGTAGCACTGCTATATACCAACAACTTCCAAGTTGAGAATCAAATCAAGAACTCAATCCCTTTTACAATAGCTGCAAAAAAGAAAAAAAAAAAAAAAACTAGGAATATACTTAACAAAGGAGGTGAAATATCTCTGCAAGGAGAACTACAAAACACTGCTGAAAGAAATCACAGATGACACAAATGGAAACACATCCCAAGCTCATGGATTAGAAAAATCAGTGTTGTGAAAATGACCATACTTATCAAAGCAATCTACAAATTCAATGCAGTTCCTATCAAAATACCAACATCATTTTTCACAGAATTAGAAACAATCCTAAAATTCAGATAAAACCAAAAAAGAGCACAAATAGCCAAAGAAATCCTAAGCAAAAAGAACAAATCTGGAAGCATCACATATACTGCAAGGATATAGTTACTAAAACAGCATGGTATTGGTATAAAAGCAGATACATAGACCAATGGAAATGAATAGAGAACCCAGAAATAAAGCCAATACTTACAACCAACTGAATTTTGACAAAGCATACAAAAACATAATTTGGAGAAAGAACACGCTATTTAACAAATGGTGCTAGGAAAACTGGATAGCTGCATGTAGAAGAATGAAACTGGATCTGTATCATATATAAAAATCAATTCAAGATGGATCAAGGACTTAAATCTAAGACCAGAAATCACAAAAATCCTAGAAGAAAACATAGAAAAATCTATTCAGGACACAGTCCTAAGAAAAGAATTTATAACTAAGACCCCAAAAGCAAACACAACAAAAACAAACATAAATAAGTGGGACCTAATTAAACTAAAAAGCTTCCACACAGCAAAAGAAATAATCAGAGTAAACAGACAACCCACAGAATGGGAGAAAACCTTTGCAAACTATGCATCCAACAAAGGACTAATATCCAGAATGCCAGGAACTCAAACAAATCAGCAAGAAGAAAGCAAATCTCATCAAAAAGTTGGCAAACGACATAAATAGAGATTTCTCAAAAGAAGATATACAAATAGCAAATAAACATATGAAAAAAAATGCTCAACATCACTAATGATTAGGGAAATGCAAATTAAAACCACAATGAGATACCATCCTACCCCAGCCAGAAGGGCCATTATTAAAAAGTCAAAAAACAATAGATGTTGGCGTGAATGTGGTGAAAAGGGAATGCTTACAGACTGTTGGTGGGAATGTAAATCAGTACAATCTCTATGGAAAACCCTATGGTGATTTCTTTTTATTTAATTTTTTTTTTTTTTTGAGGCAGAGTCTCGCAGGCTGGAGTGCAGTGGCGCTATCTTGGCTCACTGCAAGCCCCACCTTCTGGGTTCACACCATTCTCCTGCCTCAGCCTCCCAAGTAGCTGGGACTACAGGCACCCACCACCATGCCCAGCTAATTTTTTGTATTTTTAGTAGAGACAGGGTTTCACCATGTTAGCCAGGATGGTCTCGATCTCCTGACCTCGTGATCTGCCCACCTCAGCCTCCCAAAGTGCTGGGATTACAGGCGTGAGCCACCATGCCCAACCGGTGATTTCTTAAAGAAATAAAAGTAGATCTACCATTCAATCCAGCAATCCTACTACTGGTTATCTACCCAAAGGAAAAAAGGTCATTATATCATAAAGACCCCTGCATGTTTATGTTTGTTGCAGCACAATTCACAATTGCAAAGATATGGAACTAACTTTAATGCCCATTGACTAATGAGTAGATAAAGAAAATGTGGTATATAAACACCATGGAATACTACTTAGCCATAAAAAAGAATAAAATAATGTCTTTTGCAGCAACTTAGATGGAGCTGGAGGTCATTATTCTAAGTGAAGTAACTCAGGAATGGAAAACCAAATACCATATGTTCTCGCTTATAAGCAGGAGCTAAGCTATGGGTATGAAAAGTCATACAGAGTGGTATAATGGACTTTGGAGACTCAGAAGGAAGAGGGTACAAGAGGATGAAGGATAAAAAACTATATACTGGGTACAATGTACTCTACTTGGGTGACAGGTGCAGTAAAATCCTACACTTCACCATGGACTTCACCATGGATGAATACAATTCATCCATGTTACCAAAAACTATTTGTATTTTTTTTTTAACCTTTTTTTTTTTATTATACTTTAGGGTTTTAGGGTACATGTGCACAATGTGCAGGTTTGTTACATATGTATCCATGTGCCATGTTGATTTCCTGCACCCATTAACTCGTCATTTAGCATTAGGTGTATCTCCTAATGCTGTCCCTCCCCCATCCCCCCACCCCACAACAGTCCCCGGAGTGTGATGTTCCCCTTCCTGTGTCCATGAGTTCTCATTGTTCAATTCCCACCTATGAGTGAGAACATGCGGTGTTTGGTTTTTTGTCCTTGCGATAGTTTACTGAGAATGATGTTTTCCAGTTTCATCCATGTCCCTACAAAGGACACGAACTCATCATTTTTTATGGCTGCATAGTATTCCATGGTGTATATGTGCCACATTTTCTTAATCCAGTCTATCATTGTTGGACATTTGGGTTGGTTCCAACTCTTTGCTATTGTGAATAGTGCCACAATAAACATACGTGTGCATGTGTCTTTATAGCAGCATGATTTATAGTCCTTTGGGTATATACCCAGTAATGGGATGGCTGGGTCAAATGGTATTTCTAGTTCGAGATCCCTGAGGAATCGCCATACTGACTTCCACAATGGTTGAACTAGTTTACAGTCCCACCAACAGTGTAAAAGTGTTCCTATTTCTCCACATCCTCTCCAGCACCTGTTGTTTCCTGATTTTTTAATGACGGCCATTCTAACTGGTGTGAGATGATATCTCACTGTGGTTTTGATTTGCATTTCTCTGATGGCCAGTGATGATGAGCATTTCTTCATGTGTTTTTTGGCTGCATAAATGTCGTCTTTTGAGAAGTGTCTGTTCATGTCCTCTGCCCACTTTTTGATGGGGTTGTTTGTTTTTTTCTTGTAAATTTGTTTGAGTTCATTGTAGATTCTGGATATTGGCCCTTTGTCAGATGAGTAGGTTGCAAAAATTTTCTCCCATTGTGTAGGTTGCCTGTTCACTCTGATGATAGTTTCTTTTGCTGTGCAGAAGCTCTTTAGTTTAATGAGATCCCATTTGTCGATTTTGGCTTTTGTTGCCATTGCTTTTGGTGTTTTAGACATGAAGTCCTTGCCCACGCCTATGTCCTGAATGGTATTGCCTAGGTTTTCTTGTAGGATTTTAATGGTTTTAGGTCTAACATTTAAGTCTTTAATCCATCTTGAATTAATTTTTGTATAAGGTGTAAGGAAGGGATCCAGTTTCAGCTTTCTACATATGGCTAGCCAGTTTTCCCAGCACCATTTATTAAATAGGGAATCCTTTCCCCATTTCTTGTTTTTGTCAGGTTTGTCAAAGATCAGATAGTTGTAGCTATGCGGCATCATTTCTGAGGGCTCTGTTCCGTTCCATTGATCTATGTCTCTGTTGTGGTACCAGTACCATGCTGTTTTGGTTACTGTAGCCTTGTAGTAGAGTTTAAAGTCAGGTAGCGTGATGCCTCCAGCTTTGTTCTTTTGGCTTAGGATTGACTTGGCGATGCGGGCTCTTTTTTGGTTCCATATGAACTTTAAAGTAGTTTTTTCCAATTCTGTGAAGAAAGTCATTGGTAGCTTGATGGGGATGGCATTGAATCTATAAATTACCTTGGGCAGTATGGCCATTTTCACGATATTGATTCTTCCAACCCATGAGCATGGAATGTTCTTCCATTTGTTTGTATCCTCTTTTATTTCATTGAGCAGTGGTTTGTAGTTCTCCTTGAAGAGGTCTTTCACATCCCTTGTAAGTTGGATTCCTAGGTATTTTATTCTCTTTGAAGCAATTGTGAATGGGAGTTCACTCATGATTTGGCTCTCTGTTTGTCTGTTATTGGTGTACAAGAATACTTGTGATTTTTGTACATTAATTTTGTATCCTGAGACTTTGCTGAAGTTGCTAATCAGCTTAAGGAGATTTTGGGCTGAGACAATGGGGTTTTCTAGATATACAATCATGTCATCTGCAAACAGGGACAATTTGACTTCCTCTTTTCCTAATTGAATACCCTTTATTTCCTTCTCCTGCCTGATTGCTCTGGCCAGAACTTCCAGCACTATGTTGAATAGGAGCGGTGAGAGAGGGCATCCCTGTCTTGTGCCAGTTTTCAGAGGGAATGCTTCCAGTTTTTGCCCATTCAGTATGATATTGGCTGTGGGTTTGTCATAGATAGCTGTTATTATTTTGAGATATGTCCCATCAATACCTAATTTATTGAGAGTTTTTAGCATGAAGGGTTGTTGAATTTTGTCAAAGGCCTTTTCTGCATCTACTGAGATAATCATGTGGTTTTTGTCTTTGGTTCTGTTTATATGCTGGATTACATTTATTGATTTGCGTATGTTGAACCAGCCTTGCATCCCAGGGATGAAGCCCACTTGATCATGGTGGATAAGCTTTTCGATGTGCTGCTGGATTCGGTTTGCCAGTATTTTATTGAGGATTTTTGCATCAATGTTCATCAAGGATATTGGTCTGAAATTCTCTTTTTTGGTTAAGTCTCTGCCAGGTTTTGGTATCAGGACGATGCTGGCTTCGTAAAATGTGTTAGGGAGGATTCCCTCTTTTTCTATCGATTGGAATAGTTTCAGAAGGAATGGTACCAGTTCCTCCTTGTACCTCTGGTAGAATTCAGCTGTGAATCCATCAGGTCCTGGACTCTTTTTGGTTGGTAAGCTATTGATTATTGCCACAATTTCAGAACCTGTTATTGGTCTATTCAGAGATTCAACTTCTCCCTGGTTTAGTCTTGGGATGGTTTATTTGTCGAGGAATTTATCCATTTCTTCTAGATTTTCTAGTTTATTTGCATAGAGGTGTTTGTAGTATTCTCTGATGGTAGATTGTATTTCTGTGGGATCGGTGGTGATATCCCCTTTTTCATTTTTTATTGCATCTATTTGATTCTTCTCTCTTTTCTTCTTTATTAGTCTTGCTAGCGGTCCATCAATTTTGTTGATCTTTTCAAAAAACCAGCTCCTGGATTCATTAATTTTTTGAAGGGTTTTTTGTGTCTCTATTTCCTTCAGTTCTGCTCTGATTTTAGTTATTTCTAGCCTTCTGCTAGCTTTTGAATGTGTTTGCTCTTGGTTTTCTAGTTCTTTTAATTGTGATGTTAGGGTGTCAATTTTGGATCTTTCCTGCTTTCTCTTGTGGGCATTTAGTACTATAAATTTCCCTCTACACACTGCTTTGAACGTGTCCCAGAGATTCTGGTATGTTGTGTCTTTGTTCTCATTGGTTTCAAAGAACATCTTTATTTCTGCCTTCATTTCATTATGTACCCAATAGTCATTCAGGAGCAGGTTGTTCAGTTTCCATGTAGATGAGCGGTTTTGAGTGAGTTTCTTAATCCTGAGTTCTAGTTTGATTGCACTGTGGTCTGAGAGACAGTTTGTTATAATTTCTGTTCTTTTACATTTGCTGAGAAGAGCTTTACTTCCAACTATGTGGTCAATTTTGGAATAGGTGTGGTGTGATGCTGAGAAAAATGTATATTCTGTTGACTCGGGGTGGAGAGTTCTGTAGATGTCTATTAGGTCCACTTTATGTAGAGCTGAGTTCAATTCCTGGATATCCTTGTTAACTTTCTGTCTCGTTGATCTGTCTAATGCTGACAGTGGGGTGTTAAAATCTCCCATTATTATTGTGTGGGAGTTTAAGTCCCTTTGTAGGTCACTGAGGACTTGCTTTATGAATCTGGGTGCTCCTGTGTTGGGTGCATATATATTTAGGATAGTTAGCTCTTCTTGTTGGATTGATCCCTTTACCATTATGTAATGGCCTTCTTTGTCTCTTTTGATCTTTGTTGGTTTAAAGTCTATTTTATCAGAGACTAGGATTGCAACCCCTGCCTTTTTTTTATTTCCAGTTGCTTAATAGATCTTCCTCCATCCCTTTATTTTGAGTCTATGTGTGTCTCTGCACGTGAGATGGGTTTCCTGAATACAGCACACTGATGGGTCCTGACTCCTTATCCAGTTTGCCAGTCTGTGTCTTTTGATTGGAGCATTTAGCCCATTTACATTTAACGTTAATATTGTTATGTGTGAATCTGATCCTGTCATTATGATGTTAGTTGGTTATTTTGCTCGTTAGTTGCTATAGTTTCTTCCTAGCCTCGATGGTCTTTACAATTTGGCATGTTTTTGCAGTGGCTGGTACCGGTTGTTCCTTTCCATGTTTAGTGTTTCCTTCAGGAGCTCTTTTAGGGCAGGCCTGGTGGTAACAAAATCACTCAGCGTTTGCTTGTCTGTAAAATATTTTATTTCACCTTCACTTATGAAGCTTAGTTTGGCGGGATAGGAGATTCTGGGTTGAAAATTCTTTTCTTTAAGAATGGTGAATATCGGCCCCCACTCTCTTCTGGCTTGTAGAGTTTCTGCTGAGAGATCAGCTGTTAGTCTGATGGGCTTCCCTTTGTGGGTAACCCGACCTTTCTCTCTGGCTGCCCTTAACATTTTTTCCTTCATTTCAACTTTGGTGAATCTGACAATTAAGTGTCTTGGAGTTGCCCTTCTCGAGGAGTATCTTTGTGGTGTTCTCTGTATTTCCTGAATCTGAATGCTGGCCTGCCTTGCTAGATTGGGGAAGTTCTCCTGGATAATATCTTGCAGAGTGTTTTCCAACTTGGTTCCATTCTCCCCATCATTTTCAGGTACACCAATCAGACGTAGGTTTGGTCTTTTCACATAGTCCCAAATTTCTTGGAGGCTTTGTTCATTTCTTTTTATTCTTTTTTCTCTAAACTTCCCTTCTCTCTTCATTTCATTCATTTCATCTTCCATCAGCGATACCCTTTCTTCCAGTTGATCGCATCTGCTACTGAGGCTTCTGCAATCTTCGCGTAGTTCTCGAAACTTGGCTTTCAGCTCCATCAGCTCCTTGAAGCCCTTCTCTCCATTGGTTATTCTAGTTATCCATTCTTCTAATTTTTTTTCAAAGTTTTTAACTTCTTTGCTATTGTTTTGAATTTCCTCTCGTAGCTCAGAGTAGTTTGATCGTCTGAAGCCTTCTCTCAACTCATCAAAGTCATCCTCCATCCAGCTTTGTTCCGTTGCTGGTGAGGAACTGCGTTCTTTTGGAGGACGAGAGGTGCTCTGTTTTTTAGAGTTTCCAGTTTTTGTGCTCTGTTTTTTCCCCATCTTTGTGGTTTTATCTACTTTTTGTCTTTGATGATGGTGATGTACAGGTGGGTTTTTGGTGTGGATGTCCTTTCTGTTTGTTAGTTTTCCTTCTACCAGACAGGACCCTCAGCTGCAGGTCTGTTGGAGTTTACTAGAGGTCCACTCCAGACCCTGTTTGGCTGGGTGTCAGCAGCGGTGGCTGCAGAGCAGCGGATTTTCGTGAGACCACAAATTCAGCTGTCTGATAGTTCTTCTCGAAGTTTTGTCTCAGAGGAGTACCCGGTTGAATGAGGTGTCAGTCTGTCCCTACTGGGGGGGTGCCTCCCAGTTAGGCTGCTCAGGGGTGAGGGACCCACTTTAGGAGGCAGTCTGTCCGTTCTCAGATCTCCAGCTTCATGCTGGGGGAACCACTACTCTCTTCAAAGCTGTCAGTCAGACAGGGACATTTAAGTCTGTGGAGGTTCTTGCTGAGTTTTTGTTTGTCTGTGCCCTGCCCCCAGAGGTGGAGCCTACAGAGGCAGGCAGGCCTCCCTGAACTGTGGTGGGCTCCACCCAGTTCGAGCTTCCTGGCTGCTTTGTTTACCTAAGCAAGCCTGGGCAATGGCGGGCGCCCCTCCCCCAGCCTCGCTGCCGCCTTGCAGCTTGATCTCAGACTGCTGTGCTAGCAATCAGCGAGACTCCGTGGGCATAGAACCCTCCGAGCCAGGTGCGGGACACAATCTCCTAGTGTGCCGTTTTCCAGGCCCGTTGGAAAAGCGCAGTATTAGGATGGGACTGGCCCGATATTCCAGGTGCCGTCTGTTTCCCCTTTCTTTGACTAGGAAAGGGAACTCCCTGACTCCTTGCGCTTCCCGAGTGAGGCAATGCCTCGCCCTGCTTCGGCTCGCGCACAGTGCGCTTCACCGACTGTCCTGCACCCACTGTTAGGCACTCCCTAGTGAGATGAAACCGGTACCTCAAGCAGAATTGCAGAAATCACCCGTCTTCTGTGTCGCTGGGGCTGGGAGCTGGAGACGGGAGCTGTTCCTATTCGGCCATCTTGGCTCCACCCCCAACTATTTGTATTACAAAAGCTACTGATATTTTAAAAATATTTTAAAAAAGAATTCCCATACAAAAAATGGAAGAGGAGGGAATACTTCCAAACCCATTCTACAAGGCCAGTATTACTCTGAAACCAAAACCATACAAAGACACAAAAAAGAAAATTACAGGCCAATATCCCTGATCAATACTGATGCAAAAATCCTCAACAAAATACTAACAAACAAAATTCGACAACACATTAAAAATATCATTCAGCATGACCAAGTGGGATTTATACCAAGGATGCCAAGATGGTTCAATGTACACAAATCAATATGATACATCACATCAACAGAATGGACAAAAATCATATGATCATTCCAATTTATGTTGAAAAAGCATTTGATAAAATTTAACATCCCTTCGTGATTAAAAAACTCTCAAAACACTGAGTACAGAAGGAACATACCTCAATACAATAAAAGCAATATATGACGGACCCACAGCTAGTTTCACATCAAATGGAAAAAAAACTGAAAGCCTTTCCTTTAAGATCTGGAACAAGAAAAAGATGCCCACTTTCATCCCTGTTACTCAACATAATACTGGAAGTCCTAGAGACAGAAATCCGACAAGAGAAAGAAATAAAGGGCATCCAAATAGGAAATGAAGTAGTCAAATAATCCTTGTTTGCAGATGATATGATATTATATTTGGAAAAACCTAAATATTCCACCAAAAACCTGTTAGAACTGATAAACAAATTCAGTAAAGTTGCAGGATGCAAAATCAACGTTTAAAAATTAGTAGCATTTCTATATGCCAACAGTGAACAATGTGAAAAGGAAATCAAGAAAGTAATCCTGGCCAGGCACAGTGGCTCACGCTTGTAATCCCAGCACTTTGGGAGGCCAAGGTGAGCGGATCACAAGGTCAGGAGATCGAGACCACGGTGAAACCCCGTCTCTACTAAAAATACAAAAAAATTAGCTGGGCGTGGTGGCGGGCGCCTGTAGTCCCAGCTACTCGGAGAGGCTGAGGCAGAATAGCGTGAACCCGGGAGGCGGAGCTTGCAGTGAGCCAAGATTGCGCCACTGCACTCCAGCCTGGGTGACAGAACGAGACTCCATCTCATAAAAAATAAATAAATAACGTAATCCCATTTACAATAGCCACAAATAAAGTAAAATACCTAGGAATAAACTTAATCCAAGAAGTGAAAGATCTCCACAACGAAAACTATAAAACACTGGTGAAAGAAATTGAAGAAGACACAAAAAAATAGACACATATTCCATGTTCATGGATTGAAAGAATCAGTATTGTTAAAACATCCACACTACCCAAAGCGATCTACAGATTCAATGCAATCTCTGTCAAAATACCAATGACATTCTTCATAGAAATAGAAAAAAATCCTAAAATTTACATGGAACCACAAGAGACGCAGAATAGCCAAAGCTATTCTAAGCAAAAAGAACAAAACTAGAGGAATCATATTACCTGATTTCAAATTATGTTACAGAGCTATAGTAACCACAACAGTGTGGTACTGGCATAACAACAAACACATGGACAATGGAACAGAATAGAAAACCCAGAAATAAATCTATTCATCTATAGTGAACTTTTTTTTTTTTTTGAGACATTCTGCCTGTTTTTTTTGAGTTGCATTCTGTCACCCAGGCTGGAGTGCAGTGGTGCAATCTCAGCTCACTGCAACCTCTGCCTCCTGGGTTCAAGTGATTCTCCTGCCTCAGCCTCCCGAGTAGCTGGGATTACAGGCACACACCACCACGCCTGGCTAATTTTTGTATTTTTAGTAGAGACGGGGTTTCACCATGGTCTGGAACTCCTGACCTCGTGATCCACCTGCCTCGGCCTCCCAAAGTGCTGGGATTACAGCCGTGAGCCACCGCACCTGGCCAGTGAACTCATTTTTTTACGAAAGTATCAAGAACATATGTTGGGAAAAGGACAGTCTCTTCAATAAATGGTGCTGGGAAAACTGGATAGCCATATAAAGAAGAATGAAACCAGACCCCTATGTCCCACCATATACAAAAACCAAATCAAAATGGATTAAAGACTTAAATCTAAGTCCTCAAACTATAAGCTACTACAAGAAAACATTGGGAAAACTCTCCAGGGCATTGATCTGGGCAAAGATTTATTGAGTAATACACCACAAGCATATGTAACCAAAACAAAAATGGACAAATGGGATCACATTGAGTTAAAAAGCTGATGTACATCAAAGGAAACAATTCATAAAGTGAGGAGACAATCCACAGAACAGGAGAAAATATCTGCATCCTATCTATCTGACAAGGGATTAACAACCAGAAGATATAAGGAGCTCTAACGACTCTATGGGAAAAAAATCCAATAATCTGATTTTAAAATAGGTGAAAGATCTGAATAGCCATTTCTCAAAGAAAGACATCCAAATGGCAAACAAGCATATGAAAAGGCGCTTAGCATCATTAACCATCAGAGAAACATAAATCAAACTTCAATGATATATCATTTCACCCCAGTTAAAATGGCTTGTCTCCAAATAACAGGCTAATAACAAATGCTGGTGAGGATGTGGAGAAAAGCGAACCCCCATGCATTGTTGGTGGGAATGCAAATTAGTACAACCACTATGGAGAACAGTTTGATGGTTCCTCAGAAAACTAAAAATAGAACTACCATATGAGCCAGCAATCCCACTGTTGGGTGTATATCCAAAAGAAAGGAAGTCAGTATATCGAAGAGATGTCTGCACTCCTATGTCCGTTACAGCACTATTTACAATAGCTAAGATTTGGAAGCAACCTAAATGTCCATCAACAGATGAATGGATAAAGAAAATGTGATACATACGCACAATGGAGTACTATTCATCCATGAAAAAGAATGAGAACCTGTCATTTGCAGCAACGTGGATGGAACTGGAGGTTATCATGTTAAGTGAAACAAGCCAGGCACAGAAAGACAAACTTCACATGTTCTCACTTATCTGGAGAAGCTAAAAATTAAAATAAACTCATTGAGATAGAGAGTGAAACGATGGTTACCAAAGGCTGGGAAGGCTAGTGGGAGGCAGGGGAGAAGTGCAGATGGTTAATGGGTACAAAAATATAGTTCAATAGAATGAATAAGATCTAGTATTTGATAGCACAACAGGTGAGTACGGTCAACAACTTATTGTACATTTTTAAGTAACTAAAAGAGTGTAATTGGATTGTTGGTAACTAAAGAAAGGATAAATGCTTGAGGTGATAGATCCCCTATATACCCTAGTGGGATTATTACATATTGTATACCTACATCAAAATCTCATGTACCCCATAAATATATATACCTACTATGTACCCACAAAACTTCGAATTTAAATTTAAAAGAAAATAAATCTATCCTTTATATATTGACAGTAGAGTAGACAAGGAATTGTTCATCTCATTCTGAGATGCAAACCTCCACCAGAGTGCTATTATCTTCATGTAAGGCACTAACTCTTTTATTCAAGAAATAGATACTAAATCCATGCTGTGTGCCTGGCACCGTGCTTATCTGTACTTACCAATAGAAACTTCAAAGCTTATGGGTTTATCTCCAATCTTCCGGTCAATCATGGTAGCTTCAAAAAATGCTCCAAAGAGTAAAAATTCCTCATTTTTTTCTGGTACAATCTACAGAAAGAAAACAAAATTATTAGGCAGAACTGGCTTTTTCTCTTATTAGGAAGCTGCTTTGTGATGCTGGCCTCATCCAGCATAATTTATAAACATTTGGGTCTCTGTTTCAGCCTGAAATGGCACAGCGTTTCCCCCAAAATCAGACATGCATGAATCAGGATCTGCAAACTGCAGATCCAAATTTAGTCATTCATCTAGAATGATGCAGTCTCAACCTCCTGAGCTTCTACCTTAAAACAAAAATCCTTTTAACAAATAAACTTGGTGTGCATATCTGTCTAGGATGCTGCTGGTGAAACACGGGTTTGGAATTACCTTTTGGAGATTGGGGTTTTAGAAAACAGAATATCAAAGACAAGAAACAGAATTACAGGATAAAATCCTTAGATTTGAGCATAACTTTATGGCTTACACAGGGTAGTCAGATACATTATGCTATTTGTTCCTCCTTGCAACCTTAAGAGGTCAAAATTTGGATCATCCCCATTTAACAAATAAGGAAACTGAGGGAACTAAGGCTTGAGGTTGTCAAGTAACTTTCCCAAGTATACTCACCATAGACCCAGTGCTCTTTGAACTCAAACATGTATTAACCCAATGCATTAACGCTGACCAGAATCAAACTTTACTTCACCAGATAAGCAAGCCCGTATAAAAAGAAACAGCAGATTAGTCACATGTACAAGCATTGGCCAATCATGTGTATCTAGGGTGGGCTACCTTCACTGTGGTTGCTGCTGTGAAGGGTACACAGGTCCCAGAATCACAGGTGCCTTCATATTAAAAAGGACCTTAGAGTTCATCTACTCCAACCTCCACCTTATACCTGAATAAACTAATGCTTCCCAAGGTCTCACACAGCAAATTAAAGTCAGCCAAGACTCAAGGCCTGGTTTCCAACAAGGCTGCCTTCTCAAGGAGCCCAGTCTGGAAGACTAGACTATAACAAGTCATAAGACAGGAGTCATCACAAGGAAATACACAATTATTTGCAAATGACTCTTGTTGACAAGGAAAAGGCTGATGCTTCAGGGAGCAGATGTTGCTGGACCCAGTGACACAGCATTACATTTCTGAGCTAAGAGGCTGAGTCGACTGGACCCATACATTCTGTGCTTCCTGGTTTTGCAATTGGATTGATTGAACTCTGCAGGAACAGCCATAAGGACAATCTAAGGAAATAAAGCAATTGTGGCCCCAGGGATCAAGAGCTTCATTGAGCTGAGAGTCCTAGACAGGTGCCTCAGAGAGCCAAAGGGTTTCCATATCATTAGGTGAAGGATAACCCCTTCTTTCATACAGAAGCTACTGTGGTGCCAGTCTTCCTAGGAAATGTTCCTTGTGACCAGAAAATGTTGAACAGGGTGAGGCTCAGTGCTGGATCTTAGTCAACGAACATACCCTCCTCCTACCACTCTATCCACTGACTATTAACTAGCCTCCTATCTCACCTTCCTGAGGCTGAGTTTACTCTCTAGGAGGAGGTTAAAAACCACGGAGAGAAGCTGGGTGTGGTGGCCTGTAGCATCAGCTACTCGGAAGGATCTGGTGGGAAGATCGTTTGAGCCCAGGAGTTTGAGGCCAGCCTGGGTAACATAGCAAGATCCTGTCGCTAAAAATAAAAACCACAAAACAGGGAACTACTAAGAGACCTGGAGGGAATGTAGGCCATGTAGCCGAGAGAGGAATTTCAGGATCCAAAGCCAGACAAAAAATCCTTCTTCAAATCTCAACCCTTCCACTCCCAGGCTGATTGACTTTAAGCAAATCATGTCTATTCTCTGGGTGTCATGTTCCTCACCTGTGAAATAACCACCATCATTGGGCTTTCAGGGAGGAGAGGGGGCAGAAATGATATCATTCATGTTGAGCATCTAGTAAAAAGCCTGCACATATCACCATAAATGGCAGTCGAAATAAGTATTTCAGCAGGGCAGAATTGATGTCTTCATTCCACTCATCCTACAAGGTTTAACTCAAATGTCTTTCCATTCTAGAAGCACATCTCGGTTCCTCAAGCTGGTGAAATGATGACAGATAATGTTTACTGACCTCTTACTATGTGTCAGATATGGTATTAAGAACTTTGCCCACGTTATATCCTGTAATTCTCACAACTACACCAGGAAAGAGGCACTTCTACTTTACTCATTCACAGACGATGACACTGCAGTCCAGTGAGATTAAATCTCTGCCCAAAATTATTAAGCATAACTAAGATTTATTGAGCACTATGTACGAGGCTCTGTTCTGAGCATATTTTCATATATTCATTTATCAAATCCTTAATAAGAGGCTGAGAAGCAAGAGGTTATTCTTGGAAATAAGCATAGGGAGGTTAAGTCACTTACTCAGGTTCAAATGCAGGCAATGTTTCTCCAGAGGCCAAGCAGTAACCACTGCACCATACTGCCACAATTTACATCCAGCTATCTTACTTGGGGGCTTAACATTTTAATAATTATACTTCACTCACTCCAGGAAATAATAGCACTTTATCTGTACCTCCTTAAAGCCCTTACCACTTTCTACTTCCTGTTACATTTATATTTCATACCTCTCCTTCTATATCATAAACTCCATGGAGTTAGGCTCTATTTTTATTCTTACCAATATCGAGGATGACATTTAAATAAGAAGCTAGTCAGTGTGTTCACAGAATTTTAAAAATGAACCCATTTTTAGATTGGCTATGATCTGTGAAAATTTGGCACAGGGGAGATAAGCTTTGAGGGGTAATGGGGGTGAGTTGACAAAGCCAGCATCATGGGATCTCTCAGCTGTCCAGATGGGCAATGAAGGTATGGCTGCAGCTGGGGAGAGGGGAGATTGGAGCCTGAGAAGAGTTGAAAAAGAAGATGCTGCAAGAAAGGGGATCATCATGTTGATGAGGGTGAGCCATGAGCTGTTCAGGTGTGAGGAAGGTTGAAGCCCAGTGTGGTGGCTTTAAAATATATCCACAAATTCTTTGCTAATCTTCCCCTCAAAAAGTGAAACCTAATTCTCCTCCCTTTGAGGATAGGCTGGACTAAATGATTCATTTCTAACAAACAGAACATAGCAGATATGTCAATGTGTGACCTCTGTGGCCAGGTCATGAAAGACAGTTTCAGCCTTGCTCCCTCTTGGATCTGGGGAAGGCCAGCTGCCATGTCACAGGATCCTCAAGCAGTCTGTAGGAGGATCCACAGAATGAGGATGAGGCCTCCTGCCAAGAGCCAACAAAGAATCACAGTCTCCTGCCATGTGAGGGGCCATCTTCTGAGTGGGTTCTCCAGCCACAGTCAAACCTTCAGATCATGACAGCCCCTGCCTCGCCCTTGATGGAAACTTCACGAGATCCTGAGGCAGAACCACTGAGCTATGCTATTCCCAAATTCCTCATCTACAGAGAAAATAAATGTTTGTTGTTTTAAGCTGCCAAGTTTTGAGATATGTTATCATGCAGCCATAGATAACTAATAAACCCAGCAAGATACTGGCCACAAACAGAAGCCAAGATGAAGAGTGGAGGGAGGGGAAATAAGGGTTTAAATAGTGTCTGAATTTTACCTCTCTATTACCTACTACACAATAGCCAAGATACACCCCCCCACAGCCTGTAGACAAATGTACTTTCTACCCCACATAAGTTCCCAACTTCCCTTGCTTTCTGATAGAATCTACTTCAAGTGTCTTCGTCAAAATATCTTAAACATATTTCGACTTGGATTAAGAAAATATTTTTCTAGCCTCTTTCTACTTGGCAATCCTTGTTTAGAAAAGAATAGGCAGCTTCAACCCACAGCAGGAAAAACGACTGCAGGGATAGATGGAGATATCAGTTTAGGTAGCTACTAAGCCACCCACAGCTTCTGGTGAAATTCAAAGTTAAGTCTCCAAAGTTGGCATGTATTCTCAAGAAACACCCCTAAACACAATCCCATATAGATAATATAAGTTCTAACCACAACAAACTGGCGCACACGTTTTCAGATAATATTTCCCAATACAGTATGTGAACTCAGAGGAGAGAACTGGGGAGGTCCACTAAATTTCCAAAGTCACAAACAGATTGGAAAGCTCTGAATAGCTGCTTCCTGGTGGTGGGAGAAAACCATAGCGACACTGACGACAACAACAACAACAAACGCATTGCCTGCTTCCTATGTATGTGCTAAGAACTCTGCTAACCATTTTATACGCATTTCCTCATTTAACCCCCAAAGATGCCTATGGCAGGGTAACTATTAACTATCTCATTTTGTTGATGGTAAACTAAAACACAGAGAGGTGTTAGTGTCGGAGCCATAACTACAACCCACCCCAAGATTTCCAGCCCTGTGCTCCAACCTTTCCCCTACACGGTTTCTTAAGATTTATTAGATCCCAGCAACCAAAACAAATGCCTCTTCCAAGGCTAAGGTGACCTTCTGCTATACTCCTTTGGACTCTCTAGTCTCTCCTAGAAATGAACAGCTCTGGGATTTCTAGCATCACCTCCCTTCCCTACCCGAAATTATTGCCTAGTTGACCGAGAAGCATACATCTAGAGGCAGAATTAGCCAAGCTGGGAGCTGGAATCTACCTACCTCTGCTACTGACAAAACATGAAGCTCTTTCATTTGCTTAAGTGCAAATTACCATTGATAAACTAAACAGTAGAGAGAATATTCACCATTTGTACTCCTCTTAGAGTCTCATATCTCTTTCCCATAAGACAGAACCAGGCTGGGAAAGTGCTAACATGCTTCATGGTAAGTAATAAGCATTCCCTAAAGTTGTGATTTCCCGAACAGGTTTGGGGTAGGGGTGTAGGTTTCTCAATTTCTTATATCCCAGCTTGTCACCTACTCTTCCTCCTCTTCATTCCTCATCCAAAATTATCTCCCATCCAGAGCTTACTCCAAGCTAACACAACTAAACAAAATTAGGCCACAGATAGAGTTTAATCAATCCCGTACCACCCACTCCCACCAACTCCTCCAGAGCACTTTTATTTCTCTTTACTTGCGTTTCCATGGGAATTGTATTTGGGGGAGTGGGGGATTCAAAGGAATTTATCATAAGCAGATGGCTGTGAAGTGTGCAAGAGGGGGCAGAGGATCAGCCTCAGAACACAGGGCTGGGCCAACACAAATTTTTCAGGGGGAGTAAGACATATTCTGACAATACCTTCAGAAACCTGTGACGGGGCAGTCACTGCTCTGGTTCACCTCACAGGTAAAGTACCATAAAGCAGTGCCCAGACCTACCTCGGGGGGGACATCGAATGATTCCACCTCCACCTCAGTTGAGTTAGTTTTGTTTGAAGCCTGTTGGGATTTTCCGTCTTCAGTTTTGTCAGCCTTCTCTTTACCTTTGGAAGATTTGGAGTCTTTGTCCTTGGAAGGCAACTTGAGCTCCTTCAGGGCCTTGGAAAATTTAGATTCCTGTGCCCCTCCTGAGAGGATTTCCACTGCAATTTCTACCAAGATTCTGCCCCTGAATGACACACCTTCCCCAAAGCCTTCGTTCATTTCCTGGTAGTCATCCATCAGACTGTGGTTCCTGGGCGAGCCATACAGGTTAATCCAGGCAGGCCCAAAGGTGGGAAGAAAGCCTAGAGAGACCCCAGGTTTTAGTTATCTCATTATGTTTTTGCTTTATAAAAGTTGCACACATTCATTTCAAAATGTAGAATATCCAAGAAAGACAAAAGAAAATATTGACAGGATACCCCATCACCAAAAGACAACTACGATTGCCATCTTGCCGTATTTCCTTCTGGTCTTTTTTGCATTCATGTTTACACTTGTTCACAGTTGTACTAATACCATAAATGCCAATCTGCATTCTGTTCTGTTCATGTATTCATCAAATGTTTATTGATTCCCCTATGTTCTCCAGTAGGCTCTATGTTTAGTGCCAGGTACCATGCTAGATACTAAACGGAGCCTGGTGGAGAACAAAGCAGGTATAAACATTAAACATAAATATTTACAGTGCAAACACGATGGAGGAAATACACTTTGTGTTGCAAGAAAAAGTAACAGGCTGATGTAACATAGAGGGGAGTTAGGCAGGCAGAGAAGAGAGAGAGTGTGCGTTCTGGCTAGAGGGAGCAGCATGTGCCAGTTAGAAAGGAGCTTGGAGCTAGAGATGAACTCTGTGGGAGAGTTTGAAGAGGTAGGTGGGTCTTGGGGCCTTGATAAAAATTTTGGCCCTTATCCTAAAAACTACAGAAATGTTTCAAAGGGATTTAAGCAAATATGTGACATAATCATATGTCTTAAGATCACTATGGCTGTTATATGAAGGGTTAGAAGAATGCATGTGGGCTAACTGGTTCAAGAACCACTTCATCATCAAAACTGAAGACCAGCAGCGTCTTGAACCAGGGAGAAGGTAGTGGAGACTGAGACAGGTAAATGTTTCAAGATACGTTCTGAACATAGAATTTAAAAGACCTGGTGATTTGAACTTACTGCTGATGTATTTTCCCTTCTTAATACATAGTGTCTGAGAAAATGCACTGTCTATGGCAACATCTTGATGGCAACATCTCGATGACAGGCAGTACAGCCTGGTGGCTCTGAGGCCTGAGTTCAAATCTCAGCTCTGTCATGTTCAAGCTGTGTGACCTTGGGCAGTTTTTAAACTTCCCCATGTTTCAGTTTCCTCACCTCTAAAAGGCAGATGTTAATAGTACCTGTCACATCTTTAATTTTGAGCCCCAGCTAATCCACTGAGCCAGCCAGGCAGAGGTCAGGTCAAAGAATTTCCACTCAGTATATGGCATTTTATTTCTCAAAATTAAAAGAAACTATCAATTGAGTGCTTCACGCAGGCCCTTAGGAAGTGCTAAGAATATAGGCTATTATTATGAAAAAGCAAATATATCATAATCTGCTTAACAATCCCCCAGTGTGGACAAGTAGATGTTTCCATATGTGGAAACTATTATCAATAGTTTTATGCCTACACATTTCCTATCCCCTTCTCCCATAGACTGGATTCTAGCCCTCCCTTGAGTAGACTTAAATATAAGAATATTGTATTAAAAAGGATAGAAAGATTTTATGGTCCTGATGTCTATATTTTAAATCACTGACATATATCTTCCTGAATGCCATCAAGATGTTCCTAAAAGGCTGTAAATAAAACATGTTTACATCTAGCTGAGAATTGTATAGATGGGCCGAGGGTGCTTTCTGCATATAGCAATCTTGTGGCAAACACTTCCATAATGTAAAGATGTAGACAAAGGTATTTATTTACTGAGGCCTCTCTATGGTATCTGTTAGGGACATAAAAATGTGTAAATCTTGTTCACTGCTCTTGACATGCCTTTAGTCTAATCAAGTAAAAAATTAAATTACATTAACTTCATATACAGATGGCATGTGATATATTTATTAGTGTATATATTTGTATATGTATGTGTGATTATATGTATGTAGATACACATGCATGTGCATGTATGTATGCAAAAAATATGTCAATTAATATAAATTTGTAGCACAGAGAAAGATTGCCTGGGAATTCAAAGAAGGGAAGGTTTGTTGGGCTTTTCAGAGAATTATCTACTAATTTGGGTTTTGCAAATAAAGAGCCATATACTGAGTGGAAATTCTTTTACCTGACCTCTGCCTGGCTGGCTCGGTGGATTAGCTGGGGCTCTCAGCTCCCACCCTGGCTCACAGTGTGCACAGTCAGTGCACCTCGCTGCTATTCCTGCACTCTCAGGCTCCCATCAATGGGTTGAAGACACAATTTTTGTTGGTACCATTTATCTTGTGGGCCATACTAAAATATGTAGTAGGCCATATTTGGCCCATAGACCTTAGTTTACCAATCTCTGATTTACTCTAAATGTCTCATTTTTCAATTATGGGAAGACTGACTTCCTCAAGGACACATAGCAGTGTTTGTGGAAGACCTGGGACCAGGAGCAAACCTCCTGGCTCCCAGAGCCTGGCTTCATCCATTGCCCTGAACCAACTCAAACCACAGACCCTACAGTAGCATGGAAAGTGCCTAATACATGGAAGGTGCTCTAACCCAGAGGCCCCTGAACCCCCAGAGCCATGGACCAGTACCCATCCTGTTAGGAACTGGGCCGCAAGAGATGAGCAGCAGGCAAGTCAGCATTACCACCTAGATCCACCTTTCAGATTAGCGGTGGCAATAGATTCTCATAGGAGTACAAACCATACTGTGAACTGCACATACAAGGGACCTAGGTTGCGTGCTCCTTATGAGGAGGCTCCTAATGCCTGATGATCTGAAGTGGAACAGTTTCATCCCAAAACCATCCCCCTACCCATTCATGGAAAAATAGTCTTCCATAAAACTGGTATCTGGTGCCAAAAAGGCTGGGGACTGCTGCTCTAGCCCACCCCTTTTAAAGATGAGAGATCTAAAGCAAGCATTTTGAGACATTTTTCAAGTCAGATGGGTGGGACTTTACCTTTGTCTCCATCCTGTTCATTGGAGATTTTCTTCAGGTCAATGAAATGGGTTGCCAGTGCTACGTCATTCACGCTGCCTTCATCCCACACCTGGATTTTCACCCTCCGACACAAGGGAGGGAACATTTCCTTGAAGATCACCTGTTCATGCCACACAGGATCAGCGCAGTTCTTCTGCACTGTGGTTCGCCCCTAAAAACACAGCCAGGAGGACATGAGTCATAGAAGGGAGTGACTGACTGCAGAAAACTCTTCAAGCTAGCTGGAAGTATAAAGCGAGTTTTCAAAGATAACGAACCTGCTTCTGACACCCACGAAAATCAGTTACACTCAGCGAACGTGACTGATGACCTGCTCTATGCTGGACACTGTGCCAGGTATCTGGGACAAAGTCACGTCACAGCCCTGCCCTCAGGAAGTTCTGATCAGCATATTGGGGAATGGGAGTTCTGTGCATCTCCAGGAATACAGTGGATGTAGTTACACCATGAGCTCATATTTTGTAGAAGTATGACCTTGTGTGAATCACTCTTCCAGTCTGGCCCTCAATTTCCTTGTCATAAAGTGGAGGTGATGTCTTATATGATCTCCAAGTTCAGCCCAAGTCAAAAATACTTCAGTGTTCACCCCTGCCAAGGGGACACAATCAGGGTAGGTCTGTATTTTAATGGCAGAGATAACATGTGCGTGAGTTGAAGCTTCAAAATCCAGCCAACCAGCTTTAATCTCTGACCATGTACACAGGCCCTGACACTTCCAATGGCTCCTGAGCAGGGAAAAGCGATGTCCAGGCTTACATAAGACAAGGACTACCTGAGGAGATTGTGGAACAGATCAGGAGGTGGATGGAAATTCTAAGACAGGGACTACCTGAGGAGATTGTGGAACAGATCAGGAGGTAGATGGAAATTCTAAGACAGGGACTACCTGAGGAGATTGTGGAACAGATCAGGAGGTGGATGGAAATTCTAAGACAGGGACTACCTGGGGAGATTGTGGAACAGGTCAGGAGGTGGGTGGAAATTCTACCGGACCTGGGGACTGAATAAACAGCTCATAGAAGTAGCCAGGGGTGAGGAAGGATGCCTGTCTGCCTGTGTCCTAAACCACAATCCACCCATAGCTCCTTTCCATTTCCTCCAATTAAAAGTGAGTGAGTAACCCTCCCCTATTTCCCTGCCATATCTCGTTGCCTTTTCTTTTTTTTTTTTTTTTTTTTTTTAAAGACAGAGTCTTGCTCTGTCACCCAGGCTGGAGCACAGTGGTACAATCTCTGCTCACTGCAACCTCCGCCTCTCAAGTTCAAGCAATTCTTATGTCTTAGCCACCCAGTAGCTGGGATTACAGGGATGCACCACCATGCCCAGCTAATTTTTTGTGTGTTTCTGGTTGAGACAGTGCTTCGCCATGTTGGCCAGGCTGGTTTTGAGCTCCTGGCCTCAAGTGATTCACCGCCTCAGCCTGCCAAAGTGCTGGAATTACAGGTGTGAGCCACCTCGCCTGGCCCCATTGCCTTTTTGTGACAAAGCTTTTGCTTTCAAGTCACTTCCTAATTTTTATTAATTTGATTTGATTAAACATATCTTGGATAGAGAGCAGGGCCCTGGCCCAGGCCAGGCAGTGTTAGTGACAATGGTTCCTCACCATCTGCCCAGCAAAGGAGACCTCCACAAAGGGATCCACCAGGTCCTTACTGTCACCCACAAATGCCTTGGTGACGTTCGCCATGATGCTTGAATTCATTTTGGGCAACCCTTCTGCTTTGTAGAGTCTCACATAGAATCTGGCCCAGGGTCTCTCTGATGGAAACCCATCAGGGATCAAAAGGTTCCTTAGAGGGAGACAAAAACAAATGAAAAAGCTCTCTCAATTGAAGAAGCAGAGAGAAAAGCCAGGAGCAATTTGGAGGCAGAAAGATCCCAATATAAGACAAATCTGAAAAGAGTAAGATTCATTGCTGAAATGAGTTTTCTTCATAGTGTAAATGACAGAGAATGGTATGAATAGAGTGAATGAAGACTCATTCAGGTCCTAGGATAGGATAAATACTGTCTCCCACTCTGAACCTTAAAAGAGGTGCATTTAAGTCTTCCCACATCACAAACCAGTGATTGAAATTATAATTCCTTCAAAGAAAACTCAGCTACATTCAGAAAAATTGGATAAGCTTAGGAATAGCTTGTCTATTATGAGTTATTATAGGAAGACAGACAGTTCTTGCCCTAGAACCTGACCTCCCGAAGGAGAGTCATACCTTGATAGGACACATCTTGGTGTCTCATAGAGCAGAATGCCAGGTGGCCAAGCTGAGAACAAGCATGGTTCTCATGTACCCATAAGAAAAGTGGTGAGGGAGGGAAAAAAGATTAAAATTGGACATATCATTTCTATGCACAGCCCAGGATGGACCTGTCTTACTTTTCTATTTGCTCCTCGGTGTCAGAAGTTTTAGGGCTGGTCTTCAAGACGTCGCCTTTTCCCATCACGCTGATGTCACATTTCAGGTATCCCTTGGTGCCAGTCCTGATGTCACCAGGGTCTGTGAGCAGGGCCCACTTGTCGCAGAACTGATGACCTGTGAAAGCACCCTGACAGCTCACATCCTTCACAGATGGGCCCAGAAGCCCCACCCCTTTCTCTCCCATGCGCCAAGGCCTCCCAGGCTCTCCTCCCTCTGTTGCTCTGGGTGGTAAATCATCTCAGTTATTTCCAAACCTCATGCTGCTTCCCTCTTCCTTTCCCTCCTCTCCCTTTGCTTCCTACCAGTTCTCCATCTTTTCCCCCAATTTACCATAGATTCTTGGGAAGGCATTGACCTAGTAGAAATCACTGAGACAAGGTTCCGTCTTTGATGGAATAGGGGGACATTAATGAAGTGTAGAAGTCACATACGTATTATTTACCCACAGGACGTAAATGTGGCTCCTGGGTCTTTTTGTTTGACCTCACTGTGAATCAAAACTTCCAAGATGGCTTACATAATCTAGACTTCTGGCTTTTCTTTAAAAATGGTAAGTTCTGGGAATACTGGCTTCACATTTCTTTTTTTTTTTTTTTTTTTTTTTTTTTGAGACAGAGTCTCACTGCGATGCCCAGGCTGGAGAGCAATGGCATGATCTTGGCTCACTGCAACCTCTGCCTCCTTTGTTCAAGCCATTCTCCTGCCTCAGTCTTCCAAGTAGCTGGGACTGCAGGTACGCACCATCACGCCCAGCTAATTTTTGTATTTTTAGTAGAGACGGGGTTTCACCATATTGGCCAGGCTGGTCTTGAAGTCCTGACCTCAAGTGACCCACCCGCCTCAACCTCCCAAAGTGCCGGGATTACAAGTGTGAGCCACTGCGCCCGGCCACTGGCTTCAGACTCCTACATGACAGTAAATACCAAAGGCGCTAAGTAGCCACTGCCCTTGTATATGGAGCACAAGCCTTCCTGTCTCCTTTCCCAGACTCCACTGTTCCTTTATGCCTCACACTCAGGCTGCTGCACGCAGCTATGCTTCCTGTCTGGCCCCTGCAGTCACAGGAGTTGGAATCCCTGTTGAAGATAGGGGGCCTTTCATAAAAAGATCTGTGCTGGCTCTTTTACTTATTTGCTCTTGACCTTGAACAAATTACGTTGCTTCTCTGCGTTTCTCTTTCCTACAAATCAGGGATAATAATAAGTACAGCAAATCCTTTGTATAAGGATACAAAATGCTGTAGTCATTATTATGAGTGAGACTCTTTACTAAGCATTTTGTGTGTATTAACTTACTCAATCCTCCAACAAACCTATGAAGGAAGTAGTAAGTTATCCTCATTTCTACAGATGAGGAAACTGAGGCCCAGAGAAGTTAAGTCATTTGCCCAAGGTTGCACAGCTAGGAAATAGAGTGGGATTTGAACCCAGGCAATCTGACTCCAGAGTCTGTATTCTTAGCTCCTATATTCCATTGCCTCTCCTGTCCATATCTCAATTGGACAGAATTTGTGTGAGAAAAAAAACTCCCCAGAAGTAGACATATAAAATAATTTTATCATGAGACTGTAAAACATTTGAGGGCAAGAGTTATGTCTCATTCAACTTTGTATAACTGGTGCTCAGTGTTATTGAATGAATGGTCACACAGGTGAGTGAATGAATGGGATGACCTCCACGTGCTATAAACCAAAGACAAGTGAGATTCAGATGGGGAGGTGATGTTTTCTTACCAGGTTGGTTGTACACGGTCCCCAGGTCTACTTTGAAAGAGCCAATCAATACACTTCCTATCAGCTTGTGGTGAAAGACCTGAGGAGAGAGAGAGCAGGGAGCATGGCAGATTTACCTTGAGGATAAGAGGCCTTGACCCTTGTCTAGCTTTGACCCTGTCTGGAGCACAGTGGAGTTTGGCCATCAAACCACAAGGCCGTAAAGGACCTCCAGAAGCCTCTCACCTTCACCTCTTGCTCTTAGCAGGATTTTAGCTAATCTTCCATAGAAGGATGCCTGACAACTCTCAGTGCCTGCAAGCTTCCTTTAACCAAAATAAACCTGAGTACAGCTTACCCTTCAACACCCATCTCTTCCTGCTGAAATTTTCCCTATCTTTCAGTACCTAGAACATGTCACCTCCGCCACGCAGTCCCCCCAAACTGAAAATGTTCCTTTTCTCCCCTAAACTCCTGCAACTTTGCTCACAACTTTCTCAGATAACTCATCACATATTGCCTTGAATCATTTTAGGCACGTACAACAGTGAGAACAAAGGAGGTGATCACCCTCAATATTCTGTCTGATCAGGGCCAGCAGAGGGCCTGGCTTGGTTACAGCAGCCCATTTTCATGCTAATGCTCTCAGGATGAGGAAGTTCTAAAGGAAGGTGCAGAGCTGGTGCCAGGTTGAAAAGCCACAACATACGAGAAACTGCTGAAGAACCAGGAGAAAAGTTCAATCTTTCACCCATAAAAGAGAAAACTGGCAGGTGTGGAGAAAGGGCAATGGCAACTGAAGTGTCTTTAAATCATGTAAATGCCATCATGCAGAAGAGAGAGTAAGTTCCCCTCTACAGTTCCCAAATAACAGGATGAAAGATTTCCACTCAATGTAAGAACAATGTTTGTAACTGTCAGAACTTCCCAGCAATGGAATGAGCTTTCCTAGAGGTAGCGACCTCCCTATCACTGCAAATAATCAAGTTATGCCCCCAAGAACTCCATGTAGTAAAGGAAGAGGAGAAGGATTCTTGCACCAGTTGGAAGTTATACAAGATGTCCTCTGAGCTTCCTTCTAACTATAAAATCCTATAAGCTCCTTAAGTCAAGGACAGTTTCCTCCTGTCATCCACCCATCACATGGCCTTGTTCACAATATTCAATAAACATTCAGTGAATTAATGAATGATTGACTAATTGAATGCAGATGAACAGAAGGCTTTTGCAGCTTCCAAACAGCTCCTTTTTGCTGAAGCAAAAGAAATTCAATTGACATCAAGAAATGACAGCCCTCCTCATTTCTCTTTCCACTCTCTCTCCCTAACCTAAACTTTCCATGGGTGTCAGAGAACCAAGGTGAAGTACAGGCAGCCTGGCTCAAGTAGAGGAGCTACTGAAGGACGCTCACATAATGCTCTCACTCCAAAACCCACCATGCTTGCAGTTGCTCATGTGTTTTTCCAAAGGCCTGAGAAAGAACACAAGCCAGTTTCAAGTTGTCCTCTCAGGTTTAGAGTCCCTGTGGGCAAGATGAAATGCAAGAGCCCCAAACAAATCTTTAAATAACACAGGATGCCTCTTAAAGTCATCCATCCAGTGGTTGGGTACCAGGCAATTCTGGCAAGTGTTAAATCACCAGGACTCTGGGGACGTCTCACACACAGAGTACTGGGAGCCCTGCATGCCTTGGCCACTGAGAAGGGAAGACTGTCTTTGGCACAACCAGGGTGTATTACAGGCTGGCTGTCCCAATAGCATCTGCTTACAGCACTCCCCCACTTCTTATCCCATGTCGTATATATTCTGGGCATACTGACTTTCAGTTCATGGACTAAGAGAAAAGTTGTGTTAAACATTCCCCTCTCAAGGAAAGATTTTATTTTAAAATCTTTTGTCTCTAAGAGTCTTTTAGGGACACTAAAGTCTTCTCTTCTTCCAAGTTAGAGAAACAGAGATAGGCAATAGTAGCTTTGATCCTCTGTCTAGAAGTCCACATGTCCCACAAACAGTCCTGACCCTAGACTATGGCACAATATAAAAATCTAGTGATTAACTGTTCATCAGACAGTCCTTAGAAGCCTTCTATGGAGCTGATTCCACAAACAGATGGTTGCTTGAGCAATGGAACAAAGTCCTGGGCATTGTCCCAGGTCCTGAAATATCACCTGCACCACTTGTCATCATGCCTGAAATTCAAACCTTAAGATTGTTTGGCTCTGGGTGACTTCTCATTCTTCAAGAGTCACATTCTTAAAGTCTCCTGGGAAGGGTAATGTCATAATTCCACCATTACCTAGGCCATAATGCAGGACTTTGCTGACAGTCAGCTGTGGTTAAAGGGAACATATTTTATATATCTGTTTAGATATTATATTGAGTCAGTGACAAAGACAGGGAAGAAAATCTTCAAAACAGGTTTTGTCATCCTCACAATTCTGATTAGAGCTGGTGTGACTGTTGAAGAAATCACTCCTTTATTCTCCCGACTTCCTACACTGACACATGAAGGAGGAATTGTGTCCTCTTCGAACTGTTTGGAAGAGAGAAACTTACTCTCCAGCCATCCTTCACCACCTTGGGAGAAGCCGTGGTGATCTCTCAGGCTGGTAAGGTAGATGCAGTCTGTCATCCACTGGTCTCTGTCCCTTTGCTGGATGGTGCAAAGTTTGTAACAATCCCATTTGGCCTGACTTCTCTCTCATTTGGATCAGTCTGGCTTCTACATGGGCACTTCCCCTTCCCATTTCTGTCCTCCATGTGGTGGGTAAACTTGGATTGGGCCCTTAGAGCAGGAAGCTCTGTCTCTGCACTTCCCCTGGCAGGGCTGAGGAAGAATCTATGCAGCAGACTCAATTTCCCAAGGGCAGGTCCTGAGGTCTACACTCAGAGGCAACTTTTGAAAATCCCAATGGCCACCACTTAGTCCAAATCACATCCTCTGATCCAGCATTACCACTGATGAGATTGATACTTTTTTCCTGATTCTTGTTCCTATTTCTTTATTCATTACCCAACTAGGAGGAGGAGGAGATGTGATTAATGTTCATTAGTGTAGATACCAGCCCAAGAGAGAAACACCAACATTTGCTTGATTTTAAAAAACCAACTAAAACTGGCAATGCATTAAAATGTCACTTGAAGCACGTATCTCACATTCCCACACTAGTAAGCTACACGATTCAGTCAGTAATAGCTTTACCATAGCTTACCACTTGCTTCCAAGAAGCATAGATCGTCTTGGGGTGGTTTTTCTTCCCAGGCTCCTCCATACTGGTGATTTCAAGTTCTGCCTGTTGGTTAGACTCACCAACTGACACTTGCCCTCCTGAATCTATTCCCCTCTAAGTATGCTGAGTTGTCCCAGAGAGTCCCCAATGCCCAGAATCTCTCCCACCTCTCCACAACTATTACCACCAATGCTATACTTACTGAGATTTTGATGATCTTGTCAAAAAGATGCACTTGGGGCCCAATGAAGTCAAAGACAAAGTACTGCAAAACAAAAAGTTCATTCTGGCCATCAACCCCAGGCTTGCACCTAAGAATCCTGTTCTTGGAGTGGATTTAGATCTTTGTCATTCTAACCAACTGCTGCATGAATATATATATATATATATATATATATATATATATATATATATATATACACATATATACACACATCATCAACTGATTGTCAATTCTCAATTTTTTTTTTTTTTTTGAGATAGGGTTTTGTTCTGTCAGCTAGGTTGGAGTGCAGCAGCACAATTATGGCTCACTGCAGCCTCAACCTCCCAGGGCTCAAGTAATCCTCCTGCCTCAGCCTCCTGAGTAGCTGGGACTACAGGCCAATACCACCACAACTGGCTAATTTTTTTATTTTTTGAATTTTTTGTAGAGACAGGGTCTCACTATGTTGCCCAGGCTTGTCTCGAACAAAACGAATGCCATCAATCACATTCTTGCATAGGATATGTGTGAATAATTCTCTAAAATGAACATGAGAAGTGGAATTGTTGGGTCATAGATCAAGTGCATGCAACTTTTGAATAGATAGTATAAATTTGTTTCCCAAATGGGAATTTTATATTCTCACTGGCAACAAGAAAATAGCCATCTCTCTATAATCTTACCAACCCTTGATAGTGTCAGTTCATTTCTTTGTTTATAATTATGCGTGAAAATGGTATTTCAGTATGGTTTTAAGTGGAGTGGACTTGACTAAAATCTACTTTTCCCAGGATTTTTCAGTTTCAAACATCCCTGTGAAATTACCAGGATTTACCAGGGAGAGAATACAAAGAAACTATGGACGTGAGTATTTTTAATACTAAGACCATGATTGAATTTTGGCGTTGGAGAAATTATCTAGACCAGCCCCATGTTTTACAGATAAGACTGAAGACTAAAGAATTTAAAAGATGCTATCCAGATTCCTATTGCTAGTTATTGTTGGGTCTGGGACCAAACCTCAGTTCTCTTGACATTATCACAAGGGGATCAAGTATTAGATATTTCACCATCTGACTCTTGAGTCAAGATCCTCCCAAACTCGAGGTTGTACGATTATAAGATGCAGAAAACTGAAGTGGTGTTTTGTCCTGGTTTGTGTGTTTTGGGTACTGAGGGGGAACCAGGAAGGCAGGCCTGGGAAGCTGTTTCCTGGATTTTCTTTTTTGAGCTCTAGAGTGGAAGAATGGCCCCTTAGAGATGGACACAGCTGCAGCAGAAAGGAAGAACTGACCAAGCGCTGATGGCCTGCTTTCAAAGGGCAAAACAGAAAAAGCAAAATGTGGGAACCGAAAAATGTCATCATACATTATAAGAGATCCTCAAAATGGTGGTCCTTAGAGATCAACCAAAGATTCCATTCTGTTCAGTGTCTTCTGTTTAAGAAGACAATACATACAACATTTCAGGAAATTTCTCATATATATGCTTAAACTTTTTCAGAGTCCTGGTGTTCAAAATTTATATGGAAAATTCACTTACACAACATTCTTCATTCTCTGAATACACCAGATGCTATGGCTTCCTTTGGATGGACAAATGAGCTGCGATATTTATTACCTTCTGATGGGTTTCATGTGTTTCAGACTCAACTGCCTCACATAGGCTTCTGAGACCTCCAGGCCAACACATATTCTTCTAGCTGGGAGATATTCCCCAGCTCCAACTAATGGGTTCCTTCAGCATCTGATGAACTTTGGGCTTGAATATTTAGGTCAAAAGTTGTAACAAAGGTTTTTAGATCAACTTTTGTGTTTCTACGTGATTTTTCTACCAGTTACACTTGGGCCTAGTTTAATGTCATTTAGATCCAGGACTTGTATGCATAATTACTATAATTAATAAATCTGTAGAGCTTTGCAGTTTTAAAGCATTTTCGTATATTATCTCATATGACATCCATGCCAAAAGCTCTTCTGGGGGTAGAAAGTGGAACAAGAAGGGAAAATCTAGTGACATTTCACTTATAGTCAAAGGCTCAGAGGCACAAATGATGAAGAGGAAAGGAGTCATTAGCTCCAATGGGATTTGGGTATTTTCTGTTGATTTCATTATCCATGCTCTCCCTGCCTTCCTTTTAAATGACCACTCCCATTAAGATAATAAGATTTTTTTTTTTTTTTTTTTTGAGACAATGTCTTGCTTTGTTGCCCAGGCTGGAGTGCAGAGGTGCAATCTCAGCTCACTGCAACCTCCACCTCCCAGGTTCAAGCAATTCTCCTGCCTCAGCCTCCTGAGTAGACGGGATTACAGGCACACACCACCACATCTGGCTATTTTTTGTATTTTTAGTAGAGACAGGGTTTCACTATGTTGGTCAGGCTGGTCTCAAACTCCTGACCTCGTGATCCACCCACCTCAGCCTTCCAAAGTGCTGGGATTACAGGTGTGAGCCACCACGTCCAGCCAAGATAATAAGAATTAAAAGTGTCCTGCATTTTTTGAAATAATTCATTGTGTCAAAGAGCCTACAAGTAACCAAATGCTCCTGTGCACTGTTCATTTGAGTATAAATTGTTACCTCTTTGGAAGGCAATTAGCGACATGGAAATTTTAAATGCATATACCTTGTGACCCAGTTATACTATTATAAGTAGTAGCAAAAGGTTAAAAGCGTTTCATGTTCATTCATGAGAGACTGACTGGTTTAGTATATTATGGTATATCAAGGCAATAAAAAACTCTTCAGCCAGGAAGGCAAAATGGGAATGAGCTGTACCTCCCATAGGGATTTATTTTCAAGATACATTGTTTAGTGAAGAGTCCAGAACAGTGTGTATAGAATGCTACCATTTGGGTACAATATTTCCTTGTATTCTGGTACACGCTTGGAATATCTCTGGAAGGATACACAAATGCCTAGTGAGAGTGAATGCTTCCAGGGAGAGGACTAGGGCATTGGGGATCAAAGAGCAGAGGGAAACACATTACTCTATATCGTTATACTTTTTGTCTCTTTTGCCATATTTTTTCACCAGGTAATTTTTTTTTTTTTTTGAGGTGGAGTCTCGCTCTGTCACCCAGGTTGGAGTGCAGTGGCACAATCTTGGCTCACTGCATGCTCCGCCTCCCGGGTTCACACCATTCTCCTGCCTCAGCCTCCCAAGTAGCTGGGACTACAGTTGCTCGCCACCACACCCGGCTAATTTTTTTGTATTTTTAGTAGAGACGGAGTTTCACCGTGTTAGCCAGGATGGTCTTGATCTCCTGAGCTCGTGATCCGCCCGCCTCGGTCTCCCAAAGTGCTGGGATTACAGATGTGAGCCACCACACCCGGCCAATATTTTTATTTTAAAAAGAGAATTTAGCATGTATGATATTTAGAAACCTCTCTGAGATTTTTCTTTACAATTTCTACACAGCTTAGAAAAATGTAACTTTTACTTTCCAAGGTAGTATGCCTATTTCAAAAACAATAATTAAGTTTCCAATGTCTCTGCCAGGAAAAAGAATGTGTATCTTCTCCCTAACTGACATTCAATCAATGTATTGACTATAAACCCAGGGCTTATAATGGATGAAAATGAGCTGATAAGAAATAAGAAAATGTGTGTTGAAAATGTAGCAGTGAATTTAAAATCAGGAGGAATTCCTTCCCTTTCTTTTCCATGACCCTTTTGTGAAAAGCTTTAGGGGGCTGTGTTTGTAAGAAGAATCAGTGAGTTTGCCATGGGCTTAACTGGGGGCCTGGGAGGGAGACAGGAGGGGCACAGCTCTTCTGTTTGACCGAAGGATCCTGCAGAATGGTGGTGAAGAGAATTTTAATGCAAAAGCTGTGGGTGACCTCCATGACTTACTTCATTATAAAATGGGCTGTTGGTTCCTTCCTTCACTGTGCTTTGCTTCTTCTCATCCCCAATCTCAATGGTCACAACTGGGTCAATGTTCTCACCCACCAGCTGGCGAGCCTCGGTGATGGTTATGGCAATCTGCAACACAAAGCAGTGTGGACACCATTCCAGACACCACCATCCATGCACACAGGAAGCACTGGGGGAGGCTGGGCAGGAAGAGCCAGTCACTTACTTGATAATTTTGGGATCTGACCTCCCCATCATGGATCTTAGTCAACAGTTTTGATCTATTAAAAGAAAGTTTAATATATTTGTTTCATCAAGGAAGAATATCCATAAGTCACGATAATATTCTCCCAAGTATTTCTAAGTCCTTTCATTTAATATTATTATATATTCTCTCTACATCTCTGGGGGAGATAAGTATAAGCGGATAAATGACTTGACCTCTGAGATTTTTCATCCTAAAAATGGAGCTTATAATAGCATTTTTGAGATGATTGCTAGAATTAAATGATATAATTCATATAAAGGTTTAACTCAGTAGCCGGCAAGAATAAATGTCAGCTCTTTTTATATTATTATCAGTATTTTTTAAAATTTTAAACAAAATGAGAAACTGAGATACCTCAGCAAATCAGTGGCAGAGCTGGGTCTAAATAAGGAACTCCCAGTCTCCTGCCTGATTCCATACACAGGACCACTCTGCCATGTCTAATAGATATAATCATAATTGCTTTTGAAAGAATTGGTAAAGGAAAAAATGGAAAGGAATGACTAAAGATACCATCTCCATGAAATTTCACATTGCGGGGGATTTCATTTATCTGGACTGTCACAAGTAATTGAAAACAGATGTGCAACACCTGGGCCTTTAGAGATGGGTAACAACAGAAAGAGATGAAGAATTCCTATTGTCATAGAAGCTGAAATCAGTGGGAAATGAACTGAGCTTGAGTTCCTCTTGCATTTTGTCCCCTTGGTTACTAACAATACCATGTTGCATTTGACTTCATCCCATTTCTGCTGATTATAATCAAGTCCAATAGAGAACAGATTAAGTTAGTAAAAATCTCAGCGCGTTGGAGTCAGACTGATCTGAGTGAGAATATTTGTTCTCCTCAGTTTTGGACTTTAGTTTTAATTTCCGCAACTGTAAGTAAAAATAAGAATTCCTACCACATAGGGTTACTCTGAGGACTCAAGGAGACAATGCGTGTAAGAAAGGGTAAATATCACTTAATTGGTTCATCAATAAGGTGGCAAATTTGCACTGATTATTTATTATGTGAAAGCCCAGTGCTAGATTCAGGGGAAAAATAAAAATGAATAAGCCATCTTCCTGGTCCTTGAGAAGTAACAATCTATCATCCATGGGAGAGAAGACAGAAATATATTTAAAAAGAACTAGTAGGCAAGTGTAAAATGTGTCATAGGGTAAAGAAAATATGACAGAAGAGCTGTTGAGAAAAAATTCCTGAGGACCAGAGTACACAACAAAGATTTCACTGCAGAGGTTGGATTTGAATTGAGCATTGGTGGGTGGATAGAATTTCAATTGCTGGAGAATGTTCTGACCAAGGAAAAAGAAAAAGGCTGTTATTCCTTCCTTCTCTTTCTCCTGCCTTCCTCCACTTAATGCTATCACCCCAGTAAAATGAATGGGAAGAAATATCTTGAGTATTAAAAGATGATTGAAATCCCTATTCAGAGACTAGGGTAGAGAGGTGGTGGTTGTCAGGGTGCAGCAAAGGAAGGAAGGAGATATCGCGGTGAGTAGGTGTGTACACATTTCATGTCTTCTTTTGAGTGTCAATTTCTGAGTTATCACCTTCTCTAATTCCCACTGCCCTCTAACCCATATATATGCACCCTGCCATCCTGTCACAACCCAGAAACAACAACTCAGGATCAGCCACATGGGGAAGCACTAATTTGTTTTATTGATAGTAATAACTTTGAGTGGAAAAGAAAGGGAAGGGCATGAGGAATTATCACAAGTAAGAAACTGACATAAACAAATATGGTAGACTGAAAGCATTGTTAGCCCCAGTCATTGGCTTCTCTGTATCCAAACTTGTTGCCCTGTAACGTTTAGTCTCTTCCTACTCTTATGTGGGCTGGGCTGGTAACTTGTATCGGCCAACAGAAGGCAGCAGAAATGACTTTTGCCAGTTCGAAGCCTACGCTTCAAGAGAAATTCTGTACTTCCACTCTCTTAGAACCCTGCCATTGCTACCATTGGAACAAGCTCAGACTAGCCTGATGGAGGATCTGGTATCATGCAGAGAACAGCCGGTCTCAGCTGAAGCAGTACTAAGCCAGGCTACCACCAGCCAACTCCTAAACTAGTCAGCAGAGCTGCCAAATGACTACAGAAACATGAATGATGCATCTGCAACTATCTGGGATCAGCAAAACTATCCAACTAATTCATTAGCAATAATAACTGCTTATTATATTAAGCCACAGATCTGGGGGCTGTTACACATTATTGCTAACTGATGCAGTGAAATGCATGCAGAAGGCCAGCTTGTTTTGACTTTTTGTTGGGTAGCATAAGAACCACTTTCTGATTTGAGACAGACAAGAAGCTAAGATAATGAGCACCTTGATGAATCAAAGAGCAGGTAAGAGACAGCTCCTGCTGTCATTCCTGAACTGTGAGCGACATGAGCACCTTCTCTCAGGAGATTTAAGACCAGAAGTTTGTAGAACCATGATCCTGGCCTGATGAAGGCTGAACGGTATCAAGAGGCCAGCACTGCCATAGAGAAAACTGAGCTAACACAGTCTTCCTGCCTTAGACCTTGCTTGCCTGTAGACAGTGACTATGTCTTACTCTCTTCTCCGAGCACCTGCAGAGGTGCTTGGCACATAGGAGATGCTCAGCAAATGTGTGTTGACCACCTGCATCCATACTGTACCTTCTCTTTGGAGGAGCTGAGGGGACAGGAAAGATAGAAGCATCATCATGGACCAAATCTCCTCTTGGTCCTTCCTGGTGAGAAGGCTCCTCCTGTGGTGCTTCAGTGTCACCTTGACTATCTGGAGAAGCAAACAAAGGAAGAAAATCCTGTGAAATTGACACGTGGTGGCAATCGAGCCTCTGCCTTATGCCAGCCCCGTGGCAGGCACCATAAGTGGTACAAAGAGACTAGAAGGCATACTCTGCCAGCATAAAACTTAACATCTTATTGGCAGAAATGCCAGATACATCCTTCATTTTTCTAAAACTATGCCTCTTCTGTTTCCAAAAAAGAACAGATTTATGTGGACGGGATTGTGAAAAGAAAAATTGGATTATGAATCTAAAGTGTAAACTAAAAATAAAATCCTAAGCAACCCCCTCCCCCACCCAAGGAGACCCCAGAAAAATCTTAAAAACTGAGTTTCTGGCCAGGCGCGGTGGCTCACACCTGTAAGCCCAGCACTTTGGGAAGCTGAGGCGAGTGGATCACCTGAGGACAGGAGTTCGAGACCAGCCTGGCCAACATGGTGAAACACCCTTTCTACTAAAAATACAAAAATTAGCCTGGTGTCGTGGCAGACAACTGTAACTCTAGCTACTTGGGAGGCTAAGGCAGGAGAATCGCTTGAACCCAGGGGAGCAGATGCTGCAGTGAGCTGAGATCACGCCACTTCACGCTAGCCTGGGCAAAAAATGAAACTCCATCCCAAAAAACAATAAAAAAACAAAAATAAAACCCTGAGTTTTTGGCAATGATGAGAAAGGAGATCAGGCATACCTCATTATACTTCCTTTTTGTGGTTTAGACACAACAACTGACCAGCATTAATGTTAAAATAGAGATAAGACTGACAAAATGGACTCTCTGTGGCAATAAGATACCAAATTATAAACAGGGCCTAAAGTCATGACAGGCAAAAGTTAAGTCATGCACTCCTATACTTAAAAACAAACAAACAAACAAAAAAAACTATGCTCTAACTGCCACAGGTTTTTCTTTTTCTCTAGCAGCTGCACAAGCACCAGCCTCAAGATAAGCAATAAACGATTTACTGCTTGCCCACCACTGACAGACACTGAATAACTGACTCCCAGCCCCTGTTCTACAAGCTATAACTACAGCTTTAATTACACAAGAGACTGACTTCAGTGACTTTCTCCTGATAAAAAGACCACAGACAGGCCAGGCACAGTGGCTCACGCCTATAATCCCAGCACTTTGGAAGGCCGAGGCACGTGGATCATGAGGTCAAGAGATCGAGACCATTCTGGCTAACACGGTGAAACCCCATATCTACTAAAAATACAAAACGAATTAGCCGGGCAAGGTGGCGGGCACCTGCAGTCCCAGCTACTCGGGAGGCTGAGGCAGGAGAATGGCGTGAACCCTAGGGGGTGGAGCCTGCAGTGAGCCGAGATTGCACCACTGCACTCCAGCCTGGGTGACAGCGAGACTCCGTCTCAAAAAAAAAAAAAAAAAAAAAAATTAGCTGGGCGTGGTGGTGGGCACCTGTAGTCCCAGCTACTCGGGAGGCTGAGGCAGAAGAATCGCTTGAACCTGGCAGGTGGAGGTTGCAGTGAGCCGAGATTGTACCACTGCCCTCCAGCCTAGGTGACAGAGCGAGACACTGAGACTCCATTTCAAAACAAACAAACAAAAAAATACACAAACTATAGACTGGTTCTGGCTGCTTAAAGAGTCTGCACACTTGAGTGCTTTTGTTCCTTAAAAAGATCTTTTTACACATACGGCCTAATTCTAATACATTTAAATATTAAGTCTCCACCCCAAGGTAAATTTGGGTCATATATAACACGCACGTGTGTTCAGAACACATGCATCGAGACCACCTTCTTGAATATTCATAGCTCCTCCTGTAACCTGTAAATATGTATATCTGGCCAACCGTTTCAATTTGAATTCCTGTCGTACTCTTCCCTTTCTGGAAGTGTCTGTCTCTGCGCTCTGTGGGAGGCTATGCTTCCCAGACCATCAAATGGGCACCTGGCAGGCTGTAACCCTTCATAAAAAATAAAGTCTACCTTCTTAATTTATAAATTATATGATTTAAGTTAACAAAAGACATGTTTCAAGTCATGACCTTGCTGCAATGGAACTTCAGATGCATCATTTATTCTCTGAGCCTCATTAGCAAAATCTAGTATGCATAAGCATCACCTAGGAAGCTGTTAAAATGCAGATTCTGATTCAGTAGGTCTGGGTGGGGCCCAAGATTGTACGTTTCTTTTTAATTTTTTTGGAGACAGGGTCTTACTTATTGCCCAGGCTGGAGCTGGAATGCAGTGGCAAGATCTCAGCTCACTGCAGTTTTGAATTCCCAGGCTCAAGGATCCTCCCACCTCAGCCTCCTGAATAGCTGGGACTACAAGCACACTCCACCACACCCGGTGAATTTTTTCTTGTTAATATTTTTTTGTAGAGATGAGGGGGTCTCATTATGTTACACAGGCTGTCTCAAACTCCTGGGCTCAAGCAAATCTCCCACCTTAGCCTCCCAAAGTGCTGGGATCGCAGGCATGAGCCACCGTGCCCAGATAAATTCTGCATTTCTAACAGCTAGATGCCAGATGAGGTTATTCCTGCCATCTGCAGGTCAATTTTGAGTAGCAATGTATGATATTCAGAAAAGATAGCCAGTCCTCATCTCTGAAGCCTGTAAATGTTACCTTATTCAGAAAAAAGGTCTTTGCTGATGTGATTACATTAAGAGTTTCAGATGAGGTGATCCAGGTGAACCGTAATTGCAATCACATGTATCCTTAAGGGAGATTTTGCATAGAAAAAAAAAAAAGGTGGCAATGTGACCATGGAGGCAGAGATTAGACAGATGCTGCCACAACCAGAAGCTAGAATTGGTGACCAACAGATTCTCTGGAAGGAGTGGGGCCTGTGATTTTGGCCCAGTGATACTGATTTCTAGCATCTGGCCTCCATAACTGAGAGAGAATACATCTGCCTTCTTCTAAGTTACTGAGTTAATGGTAGTTTGTGACACACGAGTCTAGGAAGGATCGGTTTCCTGGGAAGCCCTATGAAACAGTACACACGCATTTAGGAAACTTAAATGAATAGATAATAAACATATTCCTTAGAATATTTTCCTATCCACCCTAGATTCTAATTTATCTGGAATGTTGCTGGATGTCGAGATTGTTGAAATTCCCCAGATGATCCTAGTGTACAGCAAAGCCTGAGAACCGCTTCTCAACCAGATTTTCTGCAAAAACAAGAGTGGCTGAGCCTTCCTAATAAACCGAGAGACTCTGCATGATGTAGCTCAAAGACCTGAATCCAAAAGATTTGGGTTCAAATTCCAGTCCTTCCACTTTCTCGTTCTTTGATTCAGAGAAGTTACTTCTCTCAGCTCCGTTTTCCTCACTTGTAAAACAAGGCAAGGCTAACATCATTTACCCCCAACAGGTTAGGAAAATTAAACAAACTATATAAAGCCCCTAGCTTTATACAGGGTCCATGGTAGACATTCAAGTCTATGCATTCCCAGTTGGATGACTTGAACAAACCACCCAGAATTTCTTGGCATTTTATTCCTTGCCCATAAGACAAAAGAATTGGGCAAGAAAAGTGGTTTTAAAATTTGTTAAAGCAACAGAATCCTTTTATAAATGTAACTTGATTGGAACTTCAGTATATAACACAAGCCTGTTTATATCACACTGTTTTATGTTCCATGGAGTGGAATAGGGACAGGGGCCTCCTGCAGACTCTCATAGCCACCACCTTCAGACACTCCTGAAGCCATGGTTCAGAATCCCAGGGATCCAGGGGACTCACCTTTTAAACCCATCAATTTAATACTTTCTAAGGTACCTTCCATCTTTGATGCATTTTGGTTCTCTGATTTTAAACAGCAAACCACACACAACAGTACTGCATCCGAAGAAACGCAGCTGTGTCCAGGGAGCTCATGCACATAGACCAGGCCTTGTAGGTACTCAGCAGCTACAGAGAGGATCTCTTCATGAATAGAAGTCTGCTTTTATTACCCGTTCACTCAGGAAATAAAGACAAGCCCAGCACTACAGAGCTGCCAGAAGGAATGCCAGTGCCTGGCTGTGCTCCTTGAAGCAGCAAGATAAAATACCTGCTCCCCTCCTTGACTGCAAGGGCCTTCAGGCTGGGGCCTTGCTGTCAAGTTTCAAGCTTCCAGTGAACATTCAAAGACACGTTATATATGCAAGAAAAGGTGCTAGGGTAGATGCTGAGGATGCAGGAATTAGCAAATCACGTACGCCTCCCTCTAGGGGCGTACATTCTGTACATTCTGGAGGGTGAGACAGACCTTGAGGTAGAAAGGCAGTCAGCTAAAGCTTCTTCTACAGCACTCATTCACTAATTTGTTGAGTTACTACTTTGTTCTCTTCAGTCTGCTCACCATGGAGCATCCAGGGTGACCTTATAAAAACCAGACCGTGTCACTTTTCTTAAAACCCCTTAATGGCTTTCCATTGCACTTAGAATAAATCTGAAGTCCATACACAATCTGCAATTAGAGACCTGCTCCATCTGGTTCTGCCCACGCTTCCTGCCTGCCTGGCCCTCTCACCCACTTCATGCGCTCTATCCACAAGGGCCCCTTTCAGTTCCGTCTAATCTCACGAGCTCTCTGCTGCCTGGAATTTTTCACAGGCATCCCTCCCTCTGCACTGCTCTCCTCCCTGCCCATTGCCCAGTGGGCTCCCTCTCATCCTTGAAGTTGTAGCTTAAATGTTACCTCCCCAGAGAATTCTTCTCTGCCTGCACGAAGAGATTCCCCAGCAGTCTCCATTTCAGCCCAGTGTCTGTTTGGGGTTGTTTTTTTTAATAGCACTTTACTCAACTTGCAATGCCATTAGTTACCTCAGTCGTAGTCCCAATAGGTAACAGATGGTACCATCAGAGTAAGATGATTTGAGGACGTTTTACAAAGATGTTTATGTAGGAATACCACAAAAGGTCTTGTCATCATCTGGGGCTCTCAACAGCCAAGCTGTTGCCACTTCTAGGCACTCCCCAAAATTAGCAGAGAGAGAGCAGTTACTGGAACCCCAAAGGAAAGTAAGTCTGCTGGGGTCAGCCTCCCAACGAGGAGCAGTGACCCTCCTGTAGGTGAGGGACAGGGTCACCTGGAGCCTGACCCATGCTCCTCCCTCCCACGCCTCCTGCTGGAGCACCCCATTGGCCAGAGCCAGCCCGAAGGCAAAGGGTAAGAGACCTGGGCCATGCCTCCATAGGGGACAGAGAGCAGCTGGCTAAGGGTGGAGAATAGATCCGGAGCGGCAAACAAAAGAGTCCTGCACAGCGCTGTCCTCCCCTCGGACGGTCCAGTCTTTGCCATTAGAGTCCCAGAATTTAGCCCAGGGCTGACACTTAGACATTCCTCTAATACATTTTGAATAAATGGGCAAATGGATGATTGTGGGAGGTACCCAATAACTATTTGTAATGTAACTAATGGCTAGGTTAGGGTAGGGTAAAGAGAATTTTAAGAATTTAAGATGTAACTACAATGCCTCAAAATACACAGATAAAAAAGCAAGAGAAAGTTTCCAAACATTTAACCCCAAACAGCCCTAACTTTCCAGGCCAGGCCAAGAAGGCAAGACCAAAGTCTCTGTTCTGTGGGCCTTGTTTTTTCAGTCTCCCACAGGGCTGGCCTCTGGACAGCAGGATGGATGCTGTTTACTTTCTAGGAGGGGCCTGATTCCTCCCTGCCCTGTTTGCTTTGTGGGCTGCAGACTCTAGAATGAGCCACAGGAGCAAACTCCTCTGAAATGCCTGTGGTCGACTGCCCTAGGTATCCGCCAGCTTCTCAGGGAGGGCTCTTAACTGGAGGCCACCCATGGGGTAGGAAACTCAGGCTCTGATATAAGACTCACCTGGGATCGGGAGCCAGCTTCTCCATTTACTAGCTGTGTGACTAGGGGCAAACCACTCACCTTCTCTGAACCTCTGTTATAAAATGGGTACAACAGAATCTACTTTTCAGAGTCATGAATGATGTATGTTAAGAAAAAGCAGCAGAGACTTACTAAATATGTCATAAATACTAGTGTTCATAAGGTCCTAGAGGGAAAGGACTATGCCTTATTCAACTTTGTGTCACAGGGCCTACCCCAGTGTTACAGTTTCAAAGACACCAGGAATAACCCCAAAGCCTTTTCCACCCACTTCCTGGAAGTTTCATTGACTCAGCAAGGACTTTTAAGCTTTAAGCCTTGTCCCCACTGAAAATGCAATGTCCCTCATTTTCTATCCAAGGCTCTTAATCATTATCAATACCTGGGTGTAAATGAGTTTCCATACTTTTCTACTGTAAGGATAGGTTCTACCTAAGGGCAAGGAGTGAAGTTAGGTACAACATATGGCTACAGGACATCTGCAGTAGATGGCAGTGAAGCAGGGCCCCGAGGAGACAAGAGGGGTGAAGATTAACAAGACCCACGTTACCATTTTGGTTTAGGAATGGTCCAGAAAACTAGCCTTGAGCTGGTTTTTAATCAAGGCTATGCAGCAGAAGTCTCCAGAGGACCACCCCGTCTGTCCACTTGGAAACCATTGATCCAATTGGATTCAATAAACACTGAGGATCTACCCAGTCCTGGCCTCTACTGATGCAGTTCACCCCGTAACTCAAGACTTCACCCTTTTGGAGAAGGAAGTATCCCATTCTAACAGCAGAAAGTGAGCAGCCTGGTTTTACATCCCAATGCTGTTGCTTCCTGGCTGCGTACCTCCCATGCTCAGGGCCAGCCAGCTTCATGGATACGTGGTCTGTGCAGCTATACAGGACCCTAAGCTCAGAAGAACCTCACTGCACTTGGCTTAAGCTCTGCGGTCACCATCTTGACACTTTTAATAACTTCTCCAGCGTCTCTTCCACACTTTATTTACTCTCTCTGTATCTCTGTAAATTCACTTGTAAAACTAGGGTGCCAATAGCTACTGGGAAGGTGGTGGAGGGATTCAATGAGATGCTGTGTGTGAAGCCTCCCCCACAGTAACTGTGATCCTCTTATTTTCAAAATCTTGCTCGATCTTCCCCACAGCTGTGTGAGATCAGCCCAGCAACCCACATCATGACATTAGATGAAGGAGAAGCTGAGACTCAGAGCCACTCATGTCACAGGACAAATAAGAACAGAAACAGAGTTTGAACCCTGCTGCTGCTTTCTCACGGGGACCCCTTCCATGCCCACTCACCTCTTTGGCCCAGATGACCAAGGGCCTTGGGGATTGTCTTGGGCCTACACCTGTGACTGGCAGGACCTAAAGGGTCAGGGGGCAGCACACACACTCCCCCTCACTCCCATTGAGAGGGAACTGCATTTTCAGCCAAGGAGGGGTCCACTCTGCGAGACTCTCAGGCCCCAGTTGTCAGCACCCCACCCCCAGCCTCACCTTTTGCAGCCTTGTTGGCTAGGATTAACCCCTTCTCTGCCTTATTTTTCTTCTTCTTCAGCTTCAGCCCAAACATCCCCTTTCTGAAAAGAAGAAAAAAAAGAATAATAAAAACTTTGAGTCATTCAGATGTGTTAGGAGAAGGTAGACACATAAACACACGAAGCTTCATGAAGCCCATCAGCCTCCTCATCCACCCAGGATGGGGGCAAAAGACAAGTGTTAGGGGCACCCAGCAAGCTCTCCAGGGAGCTCTGCTTTTGCAGAACCACAAAAATCCCACCCGAATTGGAACCATGAGGTCCACCTGGAATTGCATGTAGGTGAGGCAAACTAAATACCAACAACACTAGCTGAAATTTCTATTTCTCCTGGCTCACCAGGCATTCTGCTAGGCATAAAAAAGCAGTCACATCATTTAATCACCACAGCAACCCTCTCCTGCCCATCTTACAGATGAGGAGCCAAGGCCCAGAGAGGCCGGGCAATGTTTCTAAGGTCACACAGTTCTGAACATCTCAGAGCTACCACTGGGTCCCAGGCCTGGCTGATTTCAAAGCCCAGGGTCTAACCACTGGGCAGCCAGAGCCTGTCCATTCCCTTCAGCAGAGTGAACACCGTCAAGCAGCAGCAGGGTTCAAACTCTGTTTCTGTTCTTATTTGTCCTGTGACATGAGTGGCTCTGAGTCTCAGCTTCTCCTTCATCTAATGTCATTGAGACCAAGGTCAAGAAGGCCTGGAACTTACTGAGGTCCTTCCATAAGCGCACAGCTCAGCTGGCATATGGCACATGCCCAAAAGGTCCACTGCTATTATTGTTAGCCATGAGCAGGAAGCCATTTTCCAAGCCTCCTTCTCTCCCCACCCCCTGCAATCCCCAGATGGAGTCTTGCTCTGTTCCCCAGGCTGGAGCACAGTGGCACGATCTCAGCTCACTGCCACCTCCACCTCCCAGGTTCAAGCATTCCTCCTGCCTCAGCCTCCCAAGTAGCTGGGATTACAGGGGCCCGCCACCACGCCCGTAAGCCTCCTTCTCATCACAGGAATCTCCCCAGTCCGTGGTCTCTGAAAGACAAGAGCATTCCTAATGCTCTGCCAGCCTCCTACAGAACCCCTTTCTGAGCTGGGGGACTGCTGAGAACAGGGCTCTGGGGCACAGATGGATGAAACTGGGCTGGAGGAAAGTCCTGGCCTTGACGCAGGCAGGCTGGCCAGCCTTGGAGAGAGGAGGGGAAGGAACAAGGAAGTGAACATTTGGAGGTGAAGGGAGGAGATGGCAGCAAAGGTTCAAACCCCATTCAGTGAACATCTGTGGGCCTGGAACATGAAAAGCAGTGGAACAATCAGTCTCCCATTTAGCTTATATGTTTAGGACTTAGGATGTGTGGAGTGCAGTGGTTAAGATCAGCCTCCACAGTCAGACTGCCTCGATTCTAATCCCAGCACTATCTCTGCAACTTTGAACAGGTCACTTAGTCTCTCTAAACTTCAGGGTCCTCATGTGTGAAATGAGATAATAAACGGAAAGTATTTAGCACAGTACCTGGAACATACTATTTGCTCAACAAACCTTAATTAGTCTTATTGTCCTAAGAGTAGGATTAAGACCAGTGAGTGGAAGGCTCTAGGAGATAGATGTTCACTCAACTCATTCACTTATTCTATTCACTTATTTGTTCACTTATTCTATGTATGTCCTGCTTTTTTAAATTCAGATAAGGAATTAAGGAGCCCCCACATCAGTGCTGTCTGAACAGTGGAGTGAACTACTTTGCGAGGAAATGAAGTTCCCGTTCCTGGAGACGTGCAAGCAGAGACCTGAGCATCACTGTTAAAGGATGTTGTAGAGAAGACAAGCATCAGAAGGGGGGACTGGCCTAGGGGAATTTAGGGGTCCTTTGAGACCCTGAGATACGTTAGAATGGAAAGAATGGACTCTGAAAGCACCCAGATGTGGACAGGACCCCTAACTTCTTGGGCAAGTCCAGTACCTCCCTGAGCCTCAGTTTCCTCTGTGTATAATGGAAATAACTACTCTACAGGATTATTGTGAGAATAAAATGATTTAACATAGCAAAGCACCTAAGACGGTGTCTGGGATATAGAAAGTGCTAAATAAGTGCCCTTCTTGGAGGTAGCATTGTCCGCCTTTGATTTGCCATCATCCTCTGATGAGAACATCATCCTAAGTCTCCCAGGAATCTCTGGAGAACATACACAAGGAGGACTTCCAATAATAGTTTTCACTATTCTGTTTTCAAAGGGTTGTTCCCAAGCCAGGGACGTAAAGCTAGTACCTTCCCAACCCCGAATTGGCATTTGTGGTCCCCAGGTGTCCCCTGCCATGAGCAGTTCAAAGAGGCAGAATTTGATGTTCCTGGGAATGTGGCCATTGGGCTCTGGAGGCTGCTTGAAGCAGCTAAATGACTTCCATCCATAAATAGGGAGTTGCTAACAATAAAAGACAGTATCTGCCAAGGGAGACATAAGGTTCCTTTCGGGAGCTGGCATCCTCGTAATGGGTGGCCTCAGGGTTCTGAGTTCTCCCGTAGGGAAGCCAGCGCCTGAGGCATTGGGGCATGGCTGAAGATGCTGTCACAGACCAGGGAAGAGGATGAGATGCCCCACCTCGTAGAGACAGGCACCGCTGCCCTTCTGAAGCCAAGAGCTCTGGACCCTGCTGCCCATTGGAGTCACCTAAGGAAGTTTATAAAAATACTGATGTCTCGAACCACCTTCAGAGATCTTTAATTACTCTAGGGCAGACCCAGTGTTGAGAAGCAGTGGTCTAGGCACAGCTCAGGCCTCGTGAAGGGTAAGCCAAATAAACTTCCAGGAATGCCCGAAGGATTTACAACCAGCGCGGCCCTCTTGGGTGCGCTGATGTTAGTATCACAAACATACAAGGTTGTTTGCCTGAAACTGTGAGTCAGTCATCAAGGGCACACCCAGCATGACTCCCAGAATGAAAAGGTTTCTTGATGAAAATTGATTTCTTCTCCACAGCCTTGTGACATGGAGCAGCAAGAGGAGGCATGGCTCACCAGCCCAGAACGATGGTGCCACTGGCAGATTGGGCGGTAGAGAATGAACCCGTGACACAGGGCTCAGCTCGGGCACCTGCCTGAATTCATTGTTAGCTCTAGAATTTGGGGTTGGATACTTAACTCAGATGCATATTTCTTCCCATATGACACAAGGACATTTCTTACCCAATTCACAGGGTGATATTAAAATAGAAAACAATGTTTTTCAAGTGTAAAGCATGCTACGAAGTGTCACAATATTGATAACAAGGAAATGTGAGTTTACAATTTTTTTACACCTGTATAAAGCACTCACTCACTATGTGCCAGGAACATCATTTTACACACATTGTCTTTTAGGATCCCCACAGCATACCATGAGGAAGATGATATTATGCTTGCTGACAAATAAGAGGATTTCAGGGGTTTCCAGACAATGTATCGGGATCAACCATCAAATCAGGAAGACTTACCTGGTAAGTCACTAAGGCAGCTGCCACCACGTCCCCAACCACCTCTACTCTGCAGAGAATTCCAGCATGAGAACCCTCCCACTTCACAAAAAGTACGGGGCTTTCTGGTTTAGGATCATAATATCCTCCCAGGGTCATCCCCAAGATAAGGCAAGAGGTACACAGGAACCCTCATACCAACCTGGTCTCCTCAGGGTGAAAGCTACTGCGACTCCGATATCTGTATCCAAACAATAAGAGCATTAAATGAGGCACGTGTTAGATTTGCTCAGCACATCTGTTCAGGTGGCATCACTCAGTGTTTAACCACAAGGCCCGCACTGCAGGGAGGCAGCCAGCCCGGCACAAGAAAGAGGGGCTGGACCGCTTGAGTATGGGTCTCATGTAGGCTACTTTCTAACTATGTCACTGGAGCTGGCCCTGGGACTTCTCCGAGCTCCAGGCTCCTCTTCTGTTCCTCTTGTTCAGGAAGTGGCCATAAGGTTACTTCTGCTTTTTCTCACTAGGATGTTACACAGATGACCTTATTGATCCCTCACGCTGAACTATTAAAAGCTCCACACGTAGCTAATTTAGAATAAATTTGTATGTAATGAGGTCTAGCTTAAAAACAAAACAAAATCACAAAATTTTTCCACCATTCAAAGGTTATCTATAAAGACTTGGGTAAATTCCCAGTAGCCTGCTGGGAAATACCTTCTTTAGGATGTCCTATCTGGGTCCTCATCTTTCTAAGACTGGGATATATTCATTAATGGCAAACCACTACACATAGAAGCAGTTGTGTTGCAGAATTCAATAGAAATTGTTAAAATATAAACCCATGTGACACTCTGCCTTGCCATGCCTCTGTAAGTTCTCTCTCTCCATGATCTTCTCATCAAAACTTACCTGTTCAATGTTCTATTTCCTTAAGGCAATGATGCCCCAACTTCGGCTACACATCTAATCCATATGGGGGTAGCTTTCTAAAACTGTGCCCCACACTTGACCAGATCCCAGCCCCGAGAGTGTGATGTCATTGGTCAGTGATGGGACAAAGGCTCAGTGGTTTTTAAGCTCCCCTGGTGATTCTAATGTGCAACAGGTTTACAAACCCTTGTGGTTAAGTAGACAATACCAATGAGCTATCCTCTCAAAGAGAAATCTAAAGGAAATTTAAAATAATTCTTAACCAAAAGAGATCTAAAGGAAATTTAAAATAATTCTTAACCAAAAGGAATGATTAAATGTATTAAATTCAGAGCCTTTAGTAGATACATTTGCATAGGCTGCACTTTATAATCCACCTCTACTTCCTTTCCACTCAACCTCAACCCCTACAGTTAGCCCACAAAATTGGCTACCTTCTCTACTTATGCACAGGATTAGCTCAGCCTTGGAGGAACAGAATGCTCAGGTTCAAGAGAAAAAGAACAATCCTCTTCCGGATCAAAAATGTCTCAAGCAAGGCTAACGGCCTGAATGGATGGGCCGTGGCTCCCGGTCTCACGGGAAGCAGTTCATTCTTGCATACTGTGTTTTGGAATCCTTTATCTCATTGTGATAGTAGGTGGATGTTTCCATGTTAGCCCCTCATTTTGTACATTATAGTCCCTCAACCATTATAATGAGATTCAAATATCACAACTCAACAAACAGTGATTGAGAATCTTAATATTTCACCTGCAAGAGTCAGCCGAGTCTAGGAAATACACCTCCAAGGATGCCAATTAATTCCTCTTCCTGTGGCTTCTCTGAACCAAGAATGACTCAGGAATAATTCAGATCCCCACTGTGTAAAGCCCATCCCTGTTAAGCCAGCCTCTCATAGCCCTTCAGAGAAATTTGCTAAGTGTTCAAGGGCAAAATAGCAGAGGGTAAGGCTATAGGACTGCCCCAGGAAAATGGAGGCATTTTTCTTGCATGCTTTCTGCCCACCCTGGAGCATGCCAACAGTGCCCACGATAGAAACAATCTCCCAAGGGTTGGGGAATCTTTTTCAGCCTGGGGTCACTGGCCTCCATCTTCTCCTGCTCCTTGCCCTCTACAGCTAAGCATCAGCACATCACCCATGACTGGGCTGTTTAGAGTGCAAGGAAAATAGAGAAACAAATATTGGCAAGTCAAGTCATCCATGCAGTACAGATAGGACTACTAGATGCCCCCACCGCAGCCTAAGACTTCCTCTTGCCTGGGCCCCGAAGAAAATGGTTCGTCTTTCCTATTCCATCTTCTTTATATCCAGGCTAATTAAAGCCCTGCTCTCCACTCTCCTAAACATCAAGAAATCAACTTTTAAGCCAAAAATAGACTACAGACCACTTCTCAGCACTTGGAACAGGCAGCTCTTTCTCCCTTTGTCCCAGCATAAATGAATCTTCAAACTCCCATCTCTTTTAGGCTTTCTGTTTTTTCTTCACTCCTCAAACCTGCTTCCTCCCATATATTGCTTGATTATCTTTTGGTGGAATTATTAGAGTATGGCATTAGGTTTACATTCCTCACTTGGGAAGGGCTAAGGTCCAAAGCTCTTATTCCCATGTGGTCTTTCTTCCTTTGGGTCTACCTGCCCACAGAACATTTGTATTCTACTTTCTGCTCTGCTGTGCAAGTGGAAGTAACCACTGAGCAGAGCTTCTCCTCCCTGCAGCTGAGTGGGCAAGTCCATATGATTCAGAGGGAAGTATTTGAAAATCAATCTGGACCCTAGTCCAAACAGCTTCCTCCAATTGAGCTTCACCAGCAATTGAGGTAATATTTTGATCCCTATTTGATGTCTAGGTTTCTTTCTCAATGGTTTTGAATGTCTAGGATAAAGAGAAGGGTATGGTTATAACCTCAGGAACACCAATACACTGACTCATAACAGATTTTATTACAAATGGGAATCATTAAACTTCCTAAACTTACTAAGAGAGGATCTATGAAATTCCTCTGAACCTCTTTTATTTTTTTTGATGCTGTGGACATTGGAAATAGGAGAATGGGTGCTATGTTAAACTAAATTAAATTACTACCTTTGCTGCAGGATTGTCAGAGCCTTGTGCATTGTGACTCTCCAAGAGGGTGCTGTTGTATTCAGACTTTTCCAAATGGATTTGACCACCACACCTTTATCATTAAATATCTGTTAATATCTTCAAGAACACTACTTGGGACTTCAGAGAAGGAGAATCCTGGAAACTTTTAGTGTTCCTTTTTCTTTTGAAGCTTTCCTGAGATGAGCAATGATCAAGTAAGATTGACTGGGGAAACAGAGTAACCCAGGACATCTCTCCCATGCATTCCCTCCTCTGTGTCCACATGGCTTCTGGTGCTAGTGCAGACTTCACTGGACTTTCTGCTTCTGTTCTCTCCCTCCTGAAACCTAAACTCCATTCCACAGCCATCTTTGCAAATCAGAAGAACAGAGAATTTTCTGAATCTGACAAACAATATTTACAAAAGTCCTTGAGTCAGTATCATACCAATATCGTATCATATCATATCATCATGTAAGATGTCCTCTGATATTTAAAAAAAAAAAAAAAAAAAAAAAAAAAAGACAGGATGCCCGCTATTTCCCTTCTATTTAACACTGCACTGAAGGCCTTGACCAATTCAATAGTGTCTGTCTAGTTGAATTACTAACTGAATTTAGCAGGATACCTAGACACAAAGGCAACATATAAAAGTCAGTTGTACCTCTTTATACAAAAACAAATACTCATAAATTAAAATTAGAAATAAAAGATTTTATAATAGCATCAAAAATTCAAAAACTCAGGAATAAGTCTAAGAAATATAAATAAGACCTATACTCTGGAAATTACAAAATAAGATGAATGAATGAATATTCCATGCTTGTAGATTGGAAAGTGCAACATTAGAAAGAGGTCAAACTTCCCCAATTTGATTTGGAGATTATTTACTATATTTGCTTTGCAAAAATTTTTAATTCATACACTTAGGATTTGTGGGTATGGCTTTTTATGTTTATATGTTATGCTTCAAGATTTAATTTTTAAAAAGCATAAATTTTCAGACTGAAAGCCCTGGCTTTGAGAATCAGTTCAGCCACATGCTGATTATGCAACCTTGAGTAAATCCTTAACCTCACTGTGCCTCAGTTTCTTCATTTGTAAAATGGAGGATAAGTTATGTCTGTCTTACAGGACAATCATGGATATCCAATGAAATAATAGAGACAACATACTGTTTGCAAACACTAAAGTGTTATATCCTACACGTTAATTAAATTTAAAAACCAGCTCAACCTATTATGAATGTCTCTTAGGGTTCTCCACGCTATAGCCACAGTTCACCAACACAGCACTTGATCCTCAAACCATGTACTCCAGCCTGATGGACAGCTCCTCCTAAACTCATCACACTCTCTTGTCCATGAACCATTGCTCACCGTAGGCCTTCCATTGAAGGGGACTTCTCCGATCTCTACCTAGCAACACCCAAATCTTTCTCCTAGGCCCAGCTCAACTGCCTCCTTTGATGTGATGTGTTCTCCAGTTTTGCAATGGAGCAACAAGTCACTCATTCCTCTGGACTCTACTAGCACTTTGTTCTTATCTCTATTACATACTTATCACATAGATCCTTACAGTTACTTGAAAAAACATCCTTCTCCTTTATTAGATGCTGAGCTTTTGAAGGCAACAATCGTGTCTAGTTTACGTATGGACCCTCAGTATCTAGCACCATGCCTGGCACATAGCACGGCTCAATGAATGTTGAATTATGGATAGATGAATGGACAGATGGAGTCTACAGATAGAAAGCTCCACAAGAATTCAATAGAAGTTCTTTGGTCCTATTTAAAAATGTATCATATAACAAGAAAAGAGTTAAAAAATCGTTCCAAGACTGAGAACACAGGCAAAAGAGAATAATCCTAATATTCATCTCGGAGCTGGGGAGAAAAAGGAAATTGTTTACTCTGGAGCCTGAAAAACAATTTGTACTCTGTTAATAGAGCAGCAGCTCTGGCTGTCACCCAGCCCCAGTCTCCATCCATTTCTTAAAATCACTTCCTTTTCTAATGCATCCTCCTTGTTCTTTCTCTACATCATACCTACCTTTTTTTTTTTTTTTTTTTTTTGAGACTGAGTCTTGCTCTGTTGCCCTCCACCTCCCAGGTTCAAGTGATTCTCCTGCCTCAGCCTCCCAAATAGCTAGGACTATGGGCACGTGCCACCACACCTGGCTAATTTTTTGTATTTTTAGTAGAGACGGGGTTTCAACATGTTAGCCAGGATGGTCTCTATCTCCTGACCTGGTGATCTGCCCGCCTCGGCCTCCCAAAATGCTGGGATTACAGCACCTGGCCCCTAAATACCGTTTATTGGTTGGCTATTTCTCTACCACCAGTCCCTTATAGTCATTCAAGAAAAAGTACACAGAGCCTTGTTGTGTTCCAAGCACTGCACTAGGCCCTGGTACACTCTGCCATTTTGATCAAGAAGAGATGAAATAATAAAGTCATTTCCTTGTCTGTCTTTGTGCAGAATGACTAGAGAAAAAAGGTTGAGCTCAAGGAGGAGTTGGAAAAGTTTCAGTTGTTTGAATTGGGAGAGAGTATCATAATCAAGCCCAGGTGTCTGCAACAAGGGTTCAGATGTGGGAGGAAGAGAGGGAAGATTGAGTATGTAACCGGGTGGCCCAATGTGGCCACCACTCCTCCTCTTGTACCTGAGGGGATCCATTTTTATGTTTTACATATTAAGGAGTTTGAATAATATGTGAATAAACTTAAGTTTTAAAGTTTGAAAACCACTAATCAAAACCAACCTGTTCAGCCTGGGCACCGTGGCTCACACCTGTAATCCCAGCACTTTGGGAGGCCGAGGCAGGCAGATCGCTTGAGGTCAGGAGTTTGAGACCAGCCTGGCCAACATGGCAAAACCCTGTCTTTACTAAAAATACAAAAAAATTAGCTAGGTGTGGTGGTGTATGCCTATAATCCCAGCTACTCAGGAGGCTGAGGCAGGAGAATCACTTGAACCCAGGAGGCAGAGGTTGCAGTGAGCCAAGATCGCCCCACTGCATTCCAGCTTGTGCGAGAAAGTGAGACTCCATCTCAAAAACAAACAAAACAAACAAACAAAAAACCAACCTGTTCATTAAACAGATAGCAAAATTGAGGTCCAGTCCAGAGAAAAGAAAGAACCAGTTCAAGGTCATAAATCTGTTCATTGGAAGAGCTAGTACTTCTGGATGTTCATTTATCCTGTGTTTAGCCACTAGGAATGCTAAGACCTTAGCAAGCATCAATCCCCCTACAACGCTTCCTCTCTAAACCTAGGCCAGGTGACCTCTGATAACAGATACGCTTTGAATCCCATTCAGTCAAAAATTGACTTTTTTTCCCAACAGAGTTTTACTTCAGAACTCCTATATATTACATAAAATGTTCCAAGGGGTTAAAAGTGATAGCCTAATTATTTTTCTGTATATACTAAAGACATATGAAAGGAAGTTCATATCTGTTAAAAGCAAAAGCAGTTCAATGTTGAAAATGAATGACTACGTTATTTCAAATATGACCCGCAAAGGATCTGACTTTCTTTGCATGTTTGAGTTCTTTAATACCTTCTATAACCAAGAGGAGGAAAAATTTACTTCACTCAAGCTGATTAGTTCCAAGAATAAAAGCCTTAATTAGCACAGTCAAATGAAGCTCTTTTAATCAGTTAAAACTTGCAATGTGATGAGGCAACTCAATGCAATTGCTCACAAACAGCTTCCAATCATCCATACCTAAGACATGACTTTAAAAAAAAGTCTCTGCCAGAAATTTATTTCTTCAGCTTTCATTGATGTCCTGCATAGAAAAAAATAAACCTGAAGGCTCATCTGTCAACCCGTGCAATCAAACATAACTTTGAAGGCATTTTGGAGAGGCTTTATAAAACAACTTATCTTCAGTGAGCCTTTTGTGTGAGATTTACAGGGCCCCAGAAACAAAAGAATCCCATCAGACCTTCTCTCCCTCACTGCACAGGCTCTGTTCAGGTTCTTCATAAATTACTTTTGCAGAAGCTGAAGTTGAGCCTCTTGAACAGGAGGAGGAGTTCAGTCCTGTCAACTTCTCCAGGAGTCACTATCCTTGGGATTTCAGCCTCAGCTCAGGGTCAAGATGTATTGAGTCCCAAATATACAGGGATTTCCCAGTCCAGTCCTCTCAGTCTCAACTTGGAAACACGAAAGGGGGTCTAAAGTTATGCCTGGTCTCAGGCCTTGAACTCAGGGAACACAATAAAGATTTGCTACTGAAGATGATAAACTCACCAACTGCACAATGAGGAAAGCTTCACTGATCCGCAATCTATGATGGTAGCAAAGTCAGAAATGGAGAAATCCATATATTGAACTTACACATAAACATGACGCAACACTCCCTGTACCTGCTTAAAAGCTCAACTTACAGAGACATGTGTCACACATGTAAAACCAGGAGAAGGTTGGAGCCAAGACCCTGAGTAGATAAATTGTGCCTACAGGTCTTATTCATACAACGCTTTACACTCCTCCAAGCACTTTGCCACATATGGAACCCTAGCAGATGCCCTATGAGGGAAAGGAGGCTGGCAGTATTTTCACAGCATACTGGGTGAGACACAGCCCCAGGTCTGGTTACCCTCTACCTCATATAGTATGTGTGACCTAGAGCAAAATACATAACTTCTCTATGCTTGTACTTCCTCATCTGTAAGATGGGTATCAAATAGTACCTACCTCATAGAGTGCTAAGGATTGAGAGTGTGTGTACGTGTTTGTGTGTGTATTTATTTATATATATATAACTTACCTCCTGGCATATGAAAGAAAATAGTTACTATTCTTATTTGAAGACAAGAAAACTGAGGCTCTGAGAGGTTAGACAACTTGCTCAGTCACCCAGCTATGAACTGGCCAAGCTGAGGGCAGAGCTGGGTCTTCTTGTTATTGACTGAATGCTTCTCCTTCTACACCACACTGGGATTGAGTCAATATACAGTTGTTCATTATATATTTGATAATAAAAGGGATGAATTTATGTGTTAAATATATATTAAATATATAATATATATAATAAGATGAATATATTTGTTAAATATATCTAACAAATATATTCATTAATTTTATTATCATTATTCAGATTGCTCTGGGACAGTCATCATAGCTACCATTCATTGAGCATGTAGAATGAGCCATGCATTGGGCTAAAGTCTCTATATACCCTTTTTTCCACTTAATCCTTCCATCAGCCATCTGAATGGGGTATTTAATCTCTTTTTCAGATAAGAAAATTATAGTCTAAGGGTTAAGTAAACTGCCTAAGGTCTCAAGGCTTCAGTAAAACCCTGACCCATCAGATTTCTACTCTATATTACCTCCCAGATATCAATCACAGCCACCATTTTCCAAGCACCTAGTCAGAGTAGGGTACCATCCAATCCCCAGTTACCAAATGCAGAACACCTCACCTCAGACAGGTTAGGGAACTTGCCTAGAGCCACACAGCAGTCTGACACCCAAGCCCAGCCCCTTTGTCCTCTGTCTGCATCCTCACTCCTGATGGCCCAGGTTTCTAAGGACAAGCAGAAGAGTGGCATTTCCAAGGGCTTCCAGAAGCCCAGGCTGCAGCAAAGGGTATGGACAGAGTTCGGTAATGAGAAGCAGAGCAACAGACCTCACCTCGACCAGCAAGGCTCCTGACTGTGCCCAGAAGCACTCATACTCACCAGCTTCCTGGACCCCAGGAGGTTGGCCCAGCAGGAAGGGCAGCAGCCACCACTGTCTTGGAAGAAGGAAAGCTCCCCTTGGGAATTCAGTGGCTCGGTGGAGCACAGCAGGCTACCTCCCAGGAATGTCCTTTCTGTGTGTGTGCACCTGGTAGCTCCCTATCTCTGTTTGAAATTGAGTGCCCTCTGTTCGAGTTGGCTGCCAGAGCCCGACTCTGATCAGCAAACACAGAAGCTCAGAGCAAATCTTGAGAGGAGGGGCCACCAATAGGTTTTATTTCAAGTCAGGTGCAGGTAATTGTAGGTTGATCAAGATTCAAAGGAGCCCTAGCTCCAGGCAGTGTCAATGCCCTGGGTCCAGCCACTATCCAGACATACTTGGTTTTTTAATCATGTTCACCACCCCCTGCTCATGTTTTTACTGTTTATTTCACTATCATGGTTAACATTTATTGAGCGCTTTACTTCCGCTAAGTTCTAGCTACCTTTACAAGTGTTATCCTATACAAGCTCCACAACAGCCTTCAAAGGCAGTATTGTTATTGTACTCAATGTACAGATGGCAAAACTGAGCCACAGAGAGATTGGTAAGTGCTGGGATTTGAACTGAGGCCACCTGGCCCAGAAGCCTGTGCTCTCCAGCCCTCCAGCCTGCTGCCTCCACTCTATGGCATAACTTTGGGACCTGTATTCTGAGGCTATTTCAAAAAGGTCAAGTTTATCAGGGAGAAAAATGAATAAAATAAGTCATTTGGATGGGTCAAATACCTCTGAAATCACCTGTAGTGAATTGAATGGTGGTTCCCCTAAAGATATATCCACATGTTGAAACCTGTGAGTGTGCCCATATTTGCAAAAAGAATCTTTGCAGATGTAATTAAGGATCTTGAGAAGACACTCTCCTGGATTACCCAGTGGACCCTAAATCCAATGACAGGTGACCTTTTAAGATAATAAAAGGAGAAGATGCAGAGAGGAAGACACTGTGAAGATGGAGGCAGAGATTGGAGTGATGCAGCCACAAGACAAGGAACAAAGGAGCCACCAGAAGCTGGAAGAGCAAAGGAAGGATTCTCCCTCATCATCTTCATGATCCTGCCAACTTTTGACTTCAGACTTCTGGCCTCCAGAACTGTGAGAGGATGATGCTGTTTGAAGCAGCCTTGTTTGTGGCACATGGCCAAGGCAGTCCCAGGAAAGGAATACACTGCCCCTTGTCCATTCCTCTAGCACGTCTTTATGGTGTCATGGAAAAGGAAATGCTGGGCCTTCTCCATTGTGCACTTTTGTGTTTTAGGTATGGTGCTGGGACAAGAAGAGGACCTGGCGGTGAGGGCTGAGAGGCCACCCCTGCGGGCTGGCAATGGTGTAGGAGCCTCTAAAGTGCAGAGCACTGAGGAGGGAGGCAGCAAGAAGTGTGGGGAGGGGTTGGGGGAGAAGGTTCTGCAGGTGCAGACTAAGCAGTTAAATAGTAGCTCCCAAGGCAGCCTCATAAACATCCCCAACTGAGCTGCAATCCTCCACTCCATACGTATCATAAAAAGACATGCAAAGGAAGGCGCCTGGGCTCAGGGGTTCACAGACAGAGTGGGTCCCCTAGTGCATCCCTCCCCCAATTTTCCATCATAATAGAGTTGATTCCACTCAGAATCAAAGATGGTCAGAGTCGTTGAATTCCAACCTCACATGTTACCACTGCGGGAAGTGATTATTTAAAAGATGAGGCGGTCTGAGGGTACACAGCTGATCATGGCACTGCAAGAGCTGGAACCCCTAATCCAGTACCCTTTCAAGGTAGCCAAGCCTCCTTCCCTCATCTGCTCTGTTCTTTAAATTCTTCACAAAAACAAGATCCCATGGCAACTCTTATCAGAGCTCAATAACACCATGGGGTCCAAAGCTTTCTAAAGTTCAAACCCCTCTTCCCAGAACTTAAGTTTATTTCTCCTTTTATTTTTCTGCAGAATTATATCCTTACCATGATGCTGCTGTGTGTGATCCACATACAGTACACATATCAACAGAAGTCATCTGGCTACACAGTAGACATCCAGTAATAAGGATTATTGATGGCACAGCACAGGAAAATACCAAATGGACCACCCTGTACCCAAATCTCTCTGCTTCCTCTCCTACTGCATCCCTGTGGTTTGCTCTGGCCACACCACCTTCCTTCAGTGACTTGACTGGAACATGCTCCCTCCCTCCAGATCTCTGCACATGCTCCTCTTTGCTGGAATGCAAATGCCCCTCACATACCTCTTTCTCTGGTTAACACTGTCCCATCCTTCATGGGCCACTTAACATCACATTCTCAGAAAAGTCTTTCCTGACCTCTGTGCTTTCCCCACCAGACTAACCAGGTACCCTGGTTCTATCTAAGCTCCCCAGGTTCCCAGAGCTTTTTCCTTTCATCACTCATCATAGTTTGTAATTTTATTTATGTGATTTTTTTCCATTACTGTTCACTTTCATTATTAGACAAAAAGTTTCATTAGGGCTTGAGTTGGTTTACCCTTATCACCCCAGCACCCAGCATGTAGTAGACATGTGTAATTCATTCCTAGGTTCACTCCACAAACGTTTATTGAACAAAATACCGAGCTGGTACAAATAAATGTACAAAAAGAAACCGACAAAACTGCCACCCATCAGGAGATTAGAGCCAAACAGAAAAGCTACCGTCAACCCTGTGAGAAATTACCCCATTACAAATCTCCTCCATGCCTTTCCTTTCCCTCTTTCCCTGTGCTTGTTCCTTAAACATTTAGCCTTGACTAGGATGTTCCCAAAGCAGAGAAAGGACGAGTTGGTAAAACTCAAAGCAGTCAATGCAAACAGCTCTGGGAAATAAGCTTCAGGAGTAGGGGGTGATGCCCTACAATTATCTAAGATAAAGTTTGGGAATTTTCTTTACAATTCAATTAACATCAGAATTATTTTAGAGATGCAAAAGAGAAATATTACAAAGCAAAAAGATGTGACACTCTGACTGGGCACAGTGGCTCACGCCTGTAATCCCAGCACTTTGGGAGGCTGAGGTAGGCGGTTCGCTTGAGGCCAGGAGTTCAAGACCAGCCTGGCTAACATGGCAAAACCCTGTCTCTACTAAAAAATACAAAAATTAGCCAGGCGTGGTGGCACATGCCCGTAGTCCCAGTTACTCAGAAGGCTGAAGCAGGAAAACTGTTTGAACCTGGGAGGAGGAGGTTGCAGTAAGCTGAGATCGCGCCACTGCACTCCAACCTGGGTGACAGAGCGAGACTCCGTCTCAAAAAAAAAAAAAAAAAGTTGTGAAACTCTTCCCCTAGTCCTCTTCCCTCTGCCAGGAATAATACCCTTACCATGTACTGCTACACATGATCCGGATACAAGGGCAGATTATATCAACACAAATCCCCCGCTACCCTCCCCCATGCTCTGCCTCCTGCCAGAGGGAATGCATTTCAGTGTCTACAATTGTTATGCCACATACAGCCTTAGTCACAGAGTGTTTCCTTGGAAAACTCACAACAGTTGTTATAATAATTTAACAAACATTTGATGAGTGCTTATTAGATGCCTAGCACTGTGGTTGGCCTGTGGGAAATCCAGGGCAATGATGAATAAAACGATGCCTTGGGGTCAAGAGCACAGTGCCATGCTAGCAGCCGATACACTTGAAAAGCCTTCAGCCACCTCATCATAATAGTCCTCTGTGTTTCTGGAATGCTTTTTAAATTGCAAAGAGCTTTCATTTGTAGCTATGCGAGGAAGAAAGGACAAGTCCCCCATTTGATACAGTAACTGTTTAGGTTCCAGAAGCCTTGACTGCCTTATTCTAACAAGGGGTACAGCTGGAAATAAGGGTGGTCATGAAAATATGCCACTCAATCTCCAGCTACAGGGAGCACACACTGACTGACAACCCCAGCTGCTGAGCCTTCCTGCCAATCACTGCATCACACTGGGGCTATGCATCCGATGGGCTAAGCACAGCAAACAAACTAACTCAAGCCCCTTCCTGCAAGACATGGGACTCCTCTAATGGGTGACTTGGGACACAAGACTCCCCAACGACCTGGAGGAAACTTTCTTAGAAGATTCTTCCTATGCAATTTTCCTTCCCTCCTCTGTCACAGGTGTCAGACGCACAAAGCCTAAAGTCCCTTCTTGCTTGTCCTGCTCCTTCCCCTTTATGCTCCCCAAATAAATGTCCAGCACTCCAGTAATGTCATCTTGGAACGTGCTTTTTGGAGGACCTAACAGCACTCTAATCCAGATCTTGGGATTCACAAATAGACCTTCCACTAATAAGTAGGCTCCATTTTGAATTGCATTTTGAAAACACTGGGGTAAACCTGGTTTCCTAGGACTTAATAGACTCAACAATATGTAATAAAATTCATCAAGAATACAAAAGTACCACAGAATGTCATGGTTCCCAAACTGAATGGACAAGATATATTATTTAGCTCACCCCAATGGAGACTGGAACGTTGGTTTTTCACAGGTCACAATTTGAGAAATGCTGCCAAGCCCCACTTTCCAGCAAGTACAAACCTATGCTTCTCTTGGCATTACTAAAGAGCCTCAAAACTAAGGGTTTGATATTTTATTCCCTTGCTATGCTCAGATGAATGTGCAATACAATTGCTGAAAAGCAGGCAGAAAAAGCAAGTGACCTAGGCAACCCTCGAACAGTGTACTCTTCCCTTGAAGAATAGAAAAGTAATTATCCTTTACATTAAAGCTTTGTTCCTATTTTTAGAAAAATGTGATACTTTTGATATTTGAAATAGGTGTCATCTCAAGAGACAGGTAAAGGCTGGGCGCCATGGCTTATACCTGTAATCCCAGCACTTTGGGAGGTCAAGGCAGGTGGATAGCTTGAGCTCAGGAGTTTGAGGCCAGCCTGGGCAACAGGGCGAAACCCCATCTCTACTAAAAACACAAAAAATTAGCTGGGTGTGGTAGTGGGCACCTGTAGTCCCAGCTACTCAGGAGGCTGAGGCACAAGAATTGCATAAACCGGGGAGGCTGAGGTTGCAGTGAGCCAAGATCACACCACTGCACTCGAGCCTGGGTAACAGAATGAGGACGCATCAAAAACAAAAACAAAACAAAACAAAAAACTCAGGTAAACTGTATAAGCTTTTAAACAAGCAATGGATTCTAAGTTATCTATAAGTTTTAACACTGGACTTATTATTGTGGGCATTACCCAGTAGATCATGTTAAAAATGGTTCCACCAAATGTCAGAAGTCAGTGACCAGACCTCAACTCCCATTCATGATTCAACATCTGAATGAAAAGGGAGTAAATCCAGTGATGCAAGTCATGACGTAGCTTTTCTGTAAATTTTCTGCAGATGCAAAAGCTCGAAATGTGTGAAGCTTAATGGGAATATGCATTCCCATGTACCAAGGAGGTATTCCCTGTGTAAACATAGTTAGGTGAGAGTTATCTGAAAGAGCAAACAAGGGTCACCTTAGGGTCAAGAGACTTAAAGTGAGCCTCCACAGGTTTTCCCTCTTCTTTCTCCTTGAAAAGCACAGTAATGAAAAGGAAGTGTTCTTGGTATGATAGGATGGAGGAACTCATTGCTGTTGATTACCTACAATGTAATAAGCAAACACTTCACTGATCAGGTGCCATTAGCCTTCATAATCTTGGCGGTAAGTAGAACTATTACCCCATTTCTTTTTAGATGGAGAAATAAGGCCTAGAGCAATAAAGTTACTGGCACAAGATCAGAGATTACGACTGACGTTTCTTAACATCTCTTAGTACTATGTTTTATGCTGTCACCTCTTGGGGTTTTTTTCTTTCCTATATATCTCTGTATATGGCAACATTTGAACAAGGTCCATCAGTTACTTTGACATCAGAAAAGAATATATTTTGCTAAAATAGAAAAAGTGAAGCAAGTTTATTATTTAAATATTTGTTGAAAAGCATATTATAAATCTTGTATTACTGACCAATTATCTACATTAGGCCATGAGTACACACAAAAGAATCAGAAAGAAGTTCCTTTTCTAAAGTTGTTAATATTCTAGATGAGAAAACAAAAGCAATTTTATATGAAAAAATTAATTCTCACAGATTGTTACTGCCTCCTATCTTCTTTTCAACCTGGGTATCAAGGGTTAAGATTATTAGGTGGTCTCAGCTCATCCCTAAACCTGTAGGACTAGACTCTCAAAGGCCTTTTCTCAGGGATCAGGCCATTCTCGTACTATGTGACCTCACCCATTGGCCCAGCTAATTGGTCCACAAGCCAACCAGCAGTCTTAGAGGTGACCTTTCATAAAAGTTATGATAATATCTAGCTAGATAAAATAATTTAAGTATTTTAGTACGAGGCCTTTCTTGATGAATGGAAAGGTTTTTTATTTCTTAATTGACTTCATCTGTATCCCTCGTTCAGTGAATTAGGATAGAGTGAGCATTATTAAATGTTCCTTATTAGGCTGGGCATGGCGGCTCACACCTGTAATCCCAGCACTCTGGGAGGGCAAGGTGGGCCGACCACCTTAACGTCTGGAGTTCGAGACCAGCCTGGCCAACATGGTGAAACTCCATCTCTACTAAAAATACAAAAATTAGCCAGGCATGGTGGTGGGCACCTGTAATCCCAGCTACTCAGGAGGCTGAGGCAGGAGAATCACTTGAACCCAGGAGGCGGAGGTTGCAGTAGGCCAACATCATGCCTTTGCACTCTAGTCTGGGCAACAAATGCGAGACTCCGTATCAGAAAAAAAAGAAAAAATGTTCTTTAACAGTTAAGACCCTTGTATGAGGATAACCATTTTAACCAACAATGGTCAGGTAAAAGGAGTGAGAGAATAGACTGCGTCTGATCTCTAACCTAGGTGTCTAACAAATATAAGCTTTTATCAATTGTCAGTGGCTCCCTCGAGAACTGGTTCAGAAAGTTTTGAAGCTGGGATAGATGATTTGTATCTGCTATGGGCAAGATAAAAAAGAACAGTGGTGTGTGTATTTGCTGACTCAACTACCGAATATCCCCTGGAGTGTGACTTTTGACAGCTTGAATGCTATATATCTGCTTGTTGTATTAAGAGTTACCCTCTGAACAACTGGAGGACCAGAAAATGCCAGGTGATTGTGTCCAAGTAAATGAAATGTTGCAGTTCCCTTAATTTGCCTTAGAAAATTCAGCACTGTTTACAAAAAAAAAAAAAAAGGCTGCAATTATCTTTTATCTAAAAATGTCAATGTATTTTCTAAACTCTGAGAGCAACATCTTAATTAACTCAGCAGATAATATAAAGGACTCTGAAAATCGGGTGAAAAAGTAGGACACCACACTGTCGGGGAGGAATCAGCTGCTCTGCATACCATCCCCAGGATTTAGCCTTCTCGTTGAACTTGTCCCCTGAGCAATGTGGTCTATCTTCTGGTTCTATGCTTGAAACAATGGGTTGGGGGGTTCAGAGCACTTTAAAAGCATATGGATCGTTCACTTAGGCTGTTGGCATTCCTCCTACAGTAACCATCAGATCCCAGGGGTCATGCATCCGACCGAGAGGTTATTTTCCTTCCCATCCTAATATGCAGGCTTATTAACTCCTTTCCACACCCTCAGCTGACATTGCACAGCTGTTTGAGAAACAAGTGAAATGCAAACTATCTAGAAGTTCCCAACCCTGGGAAATGGTTTGGAAAAACATTTTCAGATTTGATTTTTTTTTGGATTAGCCAGTTCGCAGGATTTTAAACTCATCACTTTCTCTATTTTCCTTCTGTTGGTCCCCTTTACTGTGCATTCCCATCTCTACAGACATGACAGCACCAAAAATTAAAATTAGTGCAAGGCAAACATAATCTTATAGTTGGTCTATTGCTCTCATCATATTGCTCATGAAGCAGAGTAAAAATCACCGGATAAAATCATTTAACTTGTGGTTTTAATTACCATATGCTTTCTGTCTTCCATCACCATGGATACTGCCAGGAGCTGTGGTGAGCAGGTGTTCAGGAGCTTGCACTTCCCTGGACCCATGCGTCTCCTGATCACCAGCAGGGTCTGCACCCAGATGCCCCTCAGAGACAGCAATGATTATCCTATGATACATTTCTAGGCACTTAAGTGGTGGATAAGGCTAGTCAAAAACCTGCTGTTTTTGCCAAAGTTCAGAGAGGTATTTGCCAGTGTTGAATTTGCACTTTGATTCTCATTCCTATTTTTGTAAACATTTTAATCAGCAGAGCTTAGACGCTTAGTTCAATTTCCTCTCTTAAAATGAATGTGGAATACCTTATCCCAGAAACTTGGAATATCTTATTATCCCAAGGAAGTGCTCCAAAACTGATGGAGAAATGTCAAAAGAACATGGACAAACAGAAGGGGCTCCCTGTGGCAAAATATGAGGCAATTTGAGTATCAAGATAAATAGTAAGAGTGGATTATAACATGTTAAATAGATAATCCATAAGCTCATACTGACAATAAAAAGGGAAAGGGGGTTGGAAAGGAAAGGTGAGGAGAAATCTTTTTTACATAGAGGAAATAAAAGAAAAAAATTAAGTCACCATTTTACAATTCTTATAGTGATCATTAATTAGCTAAGAATCACCAGTGAAGGCTGTATTAGTCCTTTCTATAAAGAACTACCTGAGACTGCATAATTTATAAAGAAAAGAGATTTAATTGACTCACAGTTCTACAGGCTTAACAGGAAGCACGACTGGAAGGCCTCAGGAAACTTACAGTCATGGTAGAAGGGGAAGCAAGCACGTCTTACCATGGTGGAGCAGGAAAGAGAGAGCGCAAGGGGTTAAGTGCCACACACTTGTAAACCATCGGATCTCATGAGAACTCAATATCATAGAACATCAAGGGGGAAATCCACCTCCATGATCCAACCACCTCCCACCGGGCCCCCTCCCCCAACACGTGGGGATTATAATTCGAGATGAGATTTGGGTGGCGATGCAGAGCCAAACCATATCAGAGGCTAACACCATTGGATGAAAGGCTGTTGGGAGCAGTCTGGTGGTACCACTTAATCAAATGATCACACTGATCCACAATAATAAGCCAATTGATATCACATGCCTCCTCCAGCCATCCATTGAGAACGTACCATCCAAGTGCTTCTCTAGGAAAAAAAAAAGTTCAACCTGAATCTACTTATAAAGGAATAATCAAGCAAATACAAATTGAGAAAAAAAGTCTACTAAAATCTCTAAAATGTCAATGCTGACTCTAAAAATGTCAAATTAATGAAGACAAAAGCAAAAACCTGGGAGAACTGCCCTGTATTAAAGGAGACTAGAAACATTGTGACTAAAAGCGACACATGATCCTTGTTTGGATCCTGGACCAAAGACATAAATTCCCTTACCTATAAAGGACACTGTTGGAACAAATGGAGAAATCAGAACATGTACCATATTAGATAGTGCTACTGCATCAACAGTATCAACAGTTAACCCTGGAGGAGGAGGTTGCAGTGAACTGAGATCGAGATGGCGCCACTGCACTCCAGCCTGGGTGAGAGAGTGAGACTTGGTCTCAAAAAAAAGTATCAATAGTATAGTATTATACCAATTTCCTGAGTGGAGTGTAGTGAGTATGGTGGCCAAGAGGATCCCCTTGTTCTTAGGAAATGATGAATAATGAATTATTTGGTGATTATGCATTATGATGTCTATGACTAAATGGTTCAGAAAAAAGCAAGGATATAGAGAAAACAGAAAACAGATGGTGAAATGTTAACTACCATATCAAGGTAAAATGCCTACAGGTGTTTATTACTCTATCTTGAAATGCTTCTGCAGATTCTCAAAATAAATAGAAAATTTTTAACACAAAACTTCATGAGAAAAAGCTGGAAAACAAAGCGAGGAAAGCGGTGAAACTGGCTAGGATTTGGAGAAAGGGAGGCTAGAAATGACCACAGTGCCTTGGTTCTAGATCTGAGTGATAGTTACGTGACTTCACTTTGATCGTTTATCGAGCTGTCCATTTTTGTTTCATATACTTTTCCTCATGTTGCTCAATAAGAAACTGATTTTCTAAAATCTTGCCTTATTCAATTATTTTCCACATTTTGTTTCATCACCAACACACTCAGACCTGTGCATGTGTGCACATGCACTCACGTGTGTGCACACATATGCATAGGAGCTGGGTGCTGCTTGCTATGTGCCAGACACTGAGTTATGCACTAGGGGGAAAGTGAAAACCTGATCCCTGTATCTGGCAGCTTATAGGCCAGTGTGAGGCTACACACACACACACACACACACACACACACACACACACACATGCTATGATAGAAAGATCAGACTATAGGGGGAAGTGGGTGGGGAGCAGAATTCTCCAAGGGCATGTCAAATAACCATGGCTTTGAAGGATGAGGAGGATCTGGGCAACAGGACATGTTACTTTCTGCTCTGGTTTGGAACACTGCATTTACAGGATCCATTAATGACTTTGGGGACATCCTTTAGTGATGAGCTTTAGAGCTGTCCAGAGCCCTCCAGCCATGGGGTGGGAACAGCCAGACCTACATCCTCTGCTGAAAGATGCTCCTCTTCCTCAGAAAAAGTAACCCTCGGACACACCAGATGTGGGTCAGGGGAAGGCACTGATTTAATCAAGAAAAACCTGGGGCTCACAGAGGTTGAATGGCTGGTGTAAAACCAGGTCATTAATGGCAGAACCAGGGCCAGAACCCAGCCACATCCTGTTCTTTGATAGTTGACCCATTTCCCTGTCTGTCTCCTCTTCTAGCACAGCAATAGCTTGTTTGGTTGGCCTGATTGTTTTTGTCTGTAAACTTCTGAAGGGTAGAATTTATACTATTTTCATCACAAGTAGCCTCATACACATAAGCACAGTATTTTGCAAATGCAGATGCTCAATGAATGTGTTTAATACTCCAACACCCTAATTACAGATAAAGGAAAAGAAGCCCAGAGAAGCTGTAAGTTGCCCAGGTTCCTATTGTACTTGCCGAAGGATCTAATTCTAGAAACTAGTTCTTCTTTTGCCCAGTCCTCCCCCCACCATTACACCAATGCGTTCCTGCTTTGGCTAATTTGAATGCCACCTTCAGGAAACTACCAGATCCAAATCCCTCCTTCACCGTTGTTAATTTTTAAAATTAGCTCATCAGTTATTTTGCAAATGAATTTATATTAAAACTTATGTTCTATTTTAAACAGAAAACAAGTAACACATGCCTTAAAAGAAAGTAATTTTAAGAATAAATACGGGGCCTGGCATGGTGGCTCACACCTGTAATCCCAGCATTTTGGGAGGCTGAGGCAGGTGGATCACCTGAGGTCAGGAGTTTGAGACCAGCCTGGCCAACATAATTAAACCGTCTCTACTAAAAACACAAAAATTAGCTGGGTGTGGTGGTGTGTGCCTGTAATCCCAGATACTTGGGAGGCTGAGGCAGGAGAATCACATGAAATCAGGAGGGAGAGGTTGTAGTGAGTCGAGATCACGCCACTGCACTCCAGCCTGGGCTACAGAGAGAGACTCCATCTCAAAAATAATAATAATAAAATAAAATAAAGATGGTAGGGGAAGAAAGACACTGTTAAATAAACTGCAGCTCTAATAGAAGCTGTTGACTGAGATGGTTCTGAGTAAAAGGCCTATTCTCTCCTTATTCAAAAAAGAATTGGCAAGTTTTAGAGAGCTAGAGCTGTTAGAGATAAGACTTCTTTTGCAAAAGCAGAATTGAAAGATAATTTTTAAAATAACTTTCTTTTGTACTTCAATATTTAGTTCCATGTCACTGTACTCCCTAAAATTATTGCTTATACCCCCAGCAGGATGTGTCCTATAATTGGGAAAGAGTTCTCTGCCTATATATTTGTGTTAAGTGCCTTGACTGTTGAGATTTTAATATTTGCAACAAAAAGAAACAGAGACAACAATATTGGATAGCACATAACGAATTGTTGATGATGCCACTTGTAGAGAAATTGGGGATGGAAGAAAACTACTCAGGCTCTGTTCAATCTCATCCTTGAAAAAGAGAAAACAAACAAAAAAACATTGTCTTTGCAGTTCAGTTACTAACAGGTCTTTCCTGCACTGGCCAACTGCAGTGGGCTGGATACTGGGCAGACGGTTGTGAGGGTTTCTTAACCCATATCCTGCTGTACTTACTAACTGCCCTTTGTCTTTGTAAACCAAGACGATTTGTTTTTCTCACAACAGATGTGTACATAGCAAGTGAATTTCAATGGAACCAAGAGAGGTCCAGATACACTAATCCCAGATGAGATTCCTAGTAAACACCCCTCCCTTGATCCCACAAAGAGGAAGTGAAAGAGAAAGAGAGCTCATTCTTCCAGTCTTCTACCAGCCTCCGTGGAAGAAGCTCAGGCTGGGGTAAAACTCATCCAGGGACCATGCAGTTTTAGTGCATCTGTTGGTACACAAGACCCTGCCCTGGTTATTGGGCAGATTTACAACTTCCCATTAACATGTCATTTTCCTCATGAGATACAATAAGAAATACCGTGGAAAATGCAGGCAGGGCTTCCAGAGCCTCAAAGGGTGTAGGTTTGCTGTTCTTACCCTCATGGCTTTGGGGTCTCTTGACAACTCTAAAGCCTATCACTAAAGGATGTTTCCAAAGTCATTAATGGATCCTGTAAACACCATATTCAAAACCATAGCAGAAAGGACCTGTCAAGAATAGTAGAACCCCAGTGGGGTGGAGGTGGGAGTCAGCCATGGGAGTCTCCAGGAAGACGCTCAACCCATGCCTCCTCACAAAGGGAGGTGTAGATGTGATCTCCATCTGAAGTCATCAGAGGCCCTCCTCAGACTACAAAGACCAAGACCATGAACAGCAACAACTGCTTATTAAGTCCTACCACGTGCCAGGTACTCTGCCCAGTGTTGTACACGCACCAGCCCATTCCATCCCACAGCAATCCCTGAAGCAGGTACTAGGGTCATCCCTATTTTAAAGATGAGGAACCTGAGCAAGTTAAGCCACTTCTCTGGGGCCACTCATACAAAACGTGCTAGAAATGGAATTTGAACCCAGGCACTCCCTCCCTGAGCACAGGAGATTAGTCACTGTGCTCGCCCGTCCAAGTCATGAGTGTCCATAGTGCTCACCATTAAGTCCTGCCTCTTCTCCTTCTAAGGCCCAGCTGAAATGAATGGCTCCGTCCCCTGCCCTCCAAATCCACTACGCATGTGTTTGTGTGTATATCTTACGGCACTGTTAATTCATTTATTCATATAACACAAATTTATTAAGTATCTTTATAGGCACCAAGAACACATGAGACAAAAAAAAATGTCAGGGAGGGAGGAAGGTGTGGTTATAAAAAATAGAGATGGACAACATGTGGGATCCTTGTGGCAATGGAGCTATTCTGTATCTTGATTGTGGTGGTGGATACACAAACTAATGTGATAAAATTACATAGAACTAAATACACACATTCACATCCACACACATCCATGAGTACAGGTCAAACTGGGGAAATCTGAATAAGATCAGTGGATTCTATCAATGTCAATATCCTAGTTGTGATATTTTTCTGTTACCTTTGGGGAAAACTGGTTAAAAGGTACGTGGGACCTGTCTGTATTGTTTTTTACAACTGCATGTTATCTACATTTCTCAATAATTTACAATTATCTCAATAAAAATTTCAATTCTAAAAAAAAAAAAAACCAGTGCCATCTAGCAGGAAAATGTACAAGAGCCGCAGACCTGAGGCTAGGAATGACTCAGTCATGTATATACTTATCTTGCCCACTAGATTGTGGTATCACTAAGGGTGGAACACATGTCTCTTAGAATGCTACAGCCCTAGGGGAAAAAAATGAAATAAATTTTCATGTGCTTTCATGTGCTTCCTCTCTCCCCAGTTCTCACACTTGACTTTATTTGGTAGTACTGACCCCTCATGCCAAAGATGTACCCTGATGTCTTCCCTTCCTTGTATGTTACCCATCAAGGGCAGCCCTCAATACCGTGTCTCCAATCAGGATATAAATGACAGAGTCAGCATAGAGTAGTAGAATTGGAGGGAAACAGAAAGACCACCAGCCCCAGAAAGAGGAGACCCGCCTCTGTATTGACCAAGTTAATTCTTCCTTGATGCAGACTTCCTCCCTAGAAAAAGGAAGAAACATTAAGCGTGAGCTCTAGCAGCTAAGAGGTGCTAGTGTCCTGGAAAGAAAATAGGATTCTGGAACCAAAAGAGCTGAAGTTAATTCTCAATTCTACTACTTACTGTCTATGTCTCTGTGGATAAATTATTGAACCTCTCCAATTTTTAATGTCTACAAACAGTTATAAAGGCTGTTCTCCTTTCCCCACCTAAATGTGAAAACACTTTGAAACTCCAGAGCACCAAACACAAGCCCTTCCCAGTTCACTGCTGCGTCTCATGCATGTGCATGTGGCAGAGTAGCCACTCAATAAAACATGTGTTAAATGAATGAATCAAAGAATCACATAACGGGCCTCAAGTAAGACTGTATTCTTCATTCCAACCATCCCTTAATACCTCTCAAGCCAAGAACCTGGAACATTCTAGATGACCTCTAGTCAGGACTTCTTTATAGCTCATCTTTTAATCCTCAGGAGACCTCATTCCCAAGGCCATTGGTGAGTTCCAAACTCACCAATTCACATTGGTGAGTTCCAAACTCACCAATTCACATTGGTGAGTTCCAAACTCACCAATTCACATTGGTGAGTTCCAAACTCACCAATTCACATTGGTGAGTTCCAAGCTCATAATAACACCTATTTCACTGATAATTAAGTCACCCCCATTTCCCTTAAAAACACCTTACCTGGGTGTGCCTCACTTTCTCTAGAAGGCTATTCTCAACAGTATATCAGTTTAAGTAAATGATGACTCCGATAAGAATGACCTGGCAAATAACCCTGTTCTACTGATAACTTTCAACAGTGAAAGGAGATATGTACGAAAGAATCCTATTTCCTTGTCATTATGCTCAGATTCCAGTTGTATCCATTGGATTTCTTAATTGCAAACCACAGAAACCCTCTCTGGCTTGATTAAATAGAAAAAGAATGTGTTAAAGGCTATGAAACCATTTTCAGATTTTCAAGGAGGCACAGAGAACCAGGCTTGAAGATTATAAAGCCAGGAGTAGTGCTCACTTCGCCACAGATAGCCCTGGGGAAACCCCACCTCTGGACACAGACACTACTCATCCACCCCACTGGGAACTGGAGGATGCTGCAGAGCCTCTGCTACTCCCCTAAGAAAACAAGCCTATTTGCCCTTCCCCACAGCAGAATGGTTATACTCTGTTTATTTGTGCCACTAGGTTTACATTCAAAATCTCAAATGTAAGCCATCTGGTTGGTGGAGCCTGTGTCACATGCCTGCATTCTAGCTGCAAGGGAAGCTAGGAGCAAGTTTATGGCTTTTACCTTGGGAAGAATCTACAAACTGGAAAGGAAATTTAAAGGTGCAGAGCAGCCAAAAAGAAAAACAATGGTCCATTCTACCAATAAAAAACTTCAATAATTCGCCATCAGGCTACAGTGATATTAGTTCATGTAAGTATCATTTTTGCTCCAAAAAAGTTTAACATATTAGAATATTCATCTGTTACTTTTGTATGCAAAGGTAAGCATTTATTAAGATTTTGTAAGGAAAATATGAGAAGATTTTTTTCCAAATGCCACTCAAAGATAATTTACAAATCATTGAAACCTTCTTATATTCCTGATGATAAAGAAATTAACATTCCTAACTCTTACAATCATTTATAACAATTATATAAACAAAATCATCCATTATTCATGATATGCACATTGCATCCATTTCTGGAAAGAAGAAAAAACCATGAAAAGAAATCACCAGACAATAAACACTGTGATAACATAAAGTTGCAAGAAGGGATTCAGTAAAGCTTCATAAAGAACAAATCTTGTCAAACTAAACCAATTCAGCTCTCTAACCAAGATAAGTTTAGAACATTAAGAAGAAGCAATAAATGTGATCTATTTTTATTTAGTCAGGGTTTGGCATTCTGTCTTACATAATGTGAACGTCAATAAAGTAAGATAATACCAGCCTGCCCACCCAGCTATTAACTAGAGGTACAACTTCTAAGAAAAACATTAAAGTAAGATTTCTACTAAAACAAATGGTGCTGCTACAAAAAACCAATGTAAAGGTTTTCAAAACTTAGGATAATTATTACAAAATTTGACAAGCCAAAAATCCAATTTAACAAATAAAAACTGAGCTGCTCCTTGGATATTTAAATACAAAATTGTGAATTCTATCAATGTATCCTTGCCACTCAAATGTCCCACGGTTTTCCCAAAGGGTCAGCACAGATTCTGCTGTTGTTGAGCAGCTTCATTAGAAACCTGGATAGTAGAAAGAAAATTTCTTTCATGAAGCAACTGCATTTGCTATTATTACTGACTTGCTGAATCGCTTCAGCCAAATCATGAGTTTGAATAGTTTTCTTCCCAAAATGCGATTGGTCGTTGATTCTTGTTGAGCTATCTGACTCACTTCTAGGCCATAAAACTAGGCTCCCAAGAGACTTGGTTTGTTTTTTTTTTTTTTTTCCTGCCTGCTGACTATCTACGACCCTGGGCAAATTACAAAATTTCTCTGGGCTCCAGTGTTCTTACTAGGGCCAATGTTGAGCCAACTCTATCTCATAGAGTATCATGAGTATTAACTAAATTGATACTTGTAAAGTGCTAAGAATAGTGCCTGGCACATAATAAATGTGCAATAAATCATATGTATTACAAGCCCACCTCTTTTACCCCAAATCTTTGGGAGTCCAATATGTTATGAAATTTACAATCTTTCTGATTTTAGGAGAGAGAGAGTATTAAGTAATCTTCCATTAGAGTCTAAGATAATATTTCATAGTAAAATGCAATATTTCTATAGCAAATAGATATATTACTTAGAATATATACTACTTAGACAATAAATAGCTTCACATCAGGTAGTACAACAAAAGAGTTTGTGCCACACTGAGAGAAAACTTTCCGTTTTCAGAGCTGTGTGGATTTTGGAATTGTGAATAAGAGATTGTGGGCCTGAGCTGTGGCTATTCATAGTTTATATTCTGTGCCATTGCCTTATTATATATTCTACCCCCTAAAGTCTTCCAGGTCTCCTGAGTTTCTGATTGATCCCTGTATTTGTTGTATACAGCCTTGGCCTAATGTTAGACAAGGTTTGCCTCCCCCACCATAACCTGAACTTACATCCTGCCCGCTCTAGCCTTCCCGGTGATGAACTCCCAGAGCTGGCCCCAGGCCAACTTTTCCCTGTGCACACTCAGGTCCTTGTGCACGGGAGCCAGACAATCCGGCCCGGGGAAACTGCATGGGCCACCTATTTCCAGGCCATGTGGACATAGTCTTTGTCCCAGAATCCAGAGGAAAGTAAGCCACCGGGATTCTTAAACATAATACTAACCTACCCTCAGAAGGCGGTCATGCAAAGAACACTCAATATGACATCACAACACAGATTGTCTTGAACTTCCAGGAATGTATGGCCAGCATCCCAAGTCTGAGAAGCACTCCTAAAGCACGCACTAGGGGACAGCTGCCACCACGTCACCAAATTCGAATATCCAGTCCCATTCTGAGTGTTAATTTACCCTGCATTGTTTTATAAATGTTGACTGCCATAATTTATACAGCCATTATAAGAAGTCAGTGAGAACTTCAACGCCTTTTCTGCCATCTTCCAATAAGAAGTGAGCAGGGCCGGTTTCACAGATGTGCCACTTGTGCACTGGGCTCCATGCATAGACAAGCCCCATGCTTGCTTTATTGCTCTGCTCTTATCATCTTAAAATTCATAATCGTTGTCAAACAAGGAGTCCCATGTTTTCTTTTGGACTGGGCCCTGCAAATAATGTAGCTGTACATGGAGCTGATGTTTGTAAGCAAAGCATTCTGTTATTTTCAGAAGGATCATTCAAATGTGTCTGGAAAAGTCCAAACAACCCCAGAGGGCAATGGTCTCCAAAGAAGGGTAGGCACACTCCGGGGTCTGGGCAAGACCGTCCATGGCAGTGCAGGAAGGAAATATTGAAACTTCTATTTATGTACACTTTATCTCATTGTTTATCTCTGTTTTTGAATGTTGCCTCCTGCTATGCTTTCTTCCTTCCATTTCATGGTAATGCCAGTTTCACAGAATTGCCAATTTTCAGCTGAGCACACAGCCACCAAAATTACCTTTCCTAGCATCCATTGCAGCCTGGTGCCTTATAGCTGATATGGCCGTGTGATCATTTTTAACTGATAGGATGTTGGTCAATATGATGCTGTAACTTCCAGCTCTGTCCTCAAAGACAGGTGTCATGTTGCATCCTGCGAAAATTTTCTTCTATCCTGCTACTTGGAATGTGGATAATTCAGCAAACCATCCTGGGCCTCACAGATGAGTGAAACACTGTCAGGATTTCAGAGCTACAGGGAGGCAGAGGCTGGGTCCCTGGGTTCCCTCATAGAGTAGAGCTGCCACTTGGACCCTAGACTGTCTCCCTCCTAACTATTCCGTGAGAAAGAAGTCCATTTCTATCTATTGAAGCCACTGTTTTCAGTGCCCATTACATATCGATAAATCAACATTCTAATTTGTCAGTAACTTAATACAAGAATACAATTTGTTAATAACAAATAATTGTAATCAGATGGACAATCAAAAATTTAGAGATTTCACTTCTAGGAAATTGAATTTTAGATAGCCCATTGAATTTGAAATACATCTGGATCAAGGTCACAAGTTTATCTTAGATAAACAAATAAGTGAGCAAACACGAACAACCAGGGAAGCATTCTATTAACATTACACTGTCCTCTTGGTTTTGACAGTGACCAAGAGAGAACAGGGAGGTGAACAGGACGCAACCAAGTGAAGAGGAAAGTGTGGCTGCTTGCACCATCTAGCAGCCTTTCTTGTTCAGTGCACCTCATTAAAACCACAGAAAATGATTTGTGTGGGTTTTTTTCTCAATTCTCCCCGGAATAGCACATAACTGGTAGCATTCTAAATACATAGCAGAGAAAATGTATTACATACAATGGATGCCTCTGAGTGCCAGGGCTTAATCCTCTCATGGAAGCCTGGTTGAGACAGACAGAGTGTGCCCTGATTAACTGAATATTCCAATTCACTATTTTCACATTCTTTTTTTTTTTTTTTTTTTTGAGATGGAGTTTCAGTCTCGTTACCCAGGCTGAAGTATGATCTCGGCTCACTGCAGCCTCTGCCTCCCAGGTTCAAGCGATTCTCCTGCCTCAGCCTCCCAAGTAGCTGGGATTATAGGCATCTGCCACCATGCCCAGCTAATTTTTTGTATTTTTAGTAGAGACTGGGTTTTACCATGTCGGCCAGGTTGTTCTTGAACTCCTGACCTCGGATGATCCACCTCAGCCTCTCAGAGGGCTGGGATTACAGGTGTGAGCCACCGCACCTGGCCATATGCTTTTTTTTTTTTTTTTTTTTTTTGAGACGGAGTCTCCTGTCACCCAGGCTGGAGTGCAGTGGCTCGATCTCAGTTCACTGCAACCTCTGCCTCCCAGGTTCAAGCAATTCTCCTGCCTCAGCCTCTGGAGTAGCTGGGACTACAGGCACCCACCTACATATTTAGTAGAGATGGGGTTCACCATGTTGGTCAGGCTGGTCTTGAACTTCTGACGATCCACCTGCCTTGGCCTCCCCAAAGTGCTAGGATTACAAGCTTGAGCCACCATGCCCAGCCAGATTTTCACTTTTTTTTTTTGTCTTAGATGGAGTCTCCATCTGTAGCCCAGGCTGGAGTGCAGGGGCATGATCTCGGCTCACTGCAGCCGCCTCCCGGGTCCCAGTTCAAGCAATTCTCCTGCCTTGGCCTCCCGAGTAGCTGGGATTAAAGCCACGTGCCACCATGCCCAGCTAATTTTTGTATTTTTAGTACAGATGGGGTTAGTTAGGTTCCTCATCTGTAAAAATGAGGTGATGATAGAATCTGCCTTACAGGCAGTTGGGAGGATTAAATGAAATAATGCATGGGCTTAGCACAGGGCCAGCATATGTTAAGGGTTCCTTAAGAGTTAGCTGCTATTATTGATATCGTCATCATCATCATCACCATCATCATCACTATGCTTAAATTACTGATTTTAAAAATAACCTAAAATAAATTGGCTACTCTTATGCATAACTTTTTCTGAGAACTCGGGAGTACTTGCAGAATTTTGCAGTGCCCTGGGGAAGCAGCATGACATTGAGTTGAACCATATGAAGTTGCTTACAGTCAACTGTTTTTGACGCATTCAGATGGCAATTTCATATAGTTCAACAGGATACGTGGAAAAAGCAAGGGCATCAAAGCCAATGGCCGTGCATTGTATCTCATTCTGTAGGTGACATTGACGAAGTTGCTTCATTCAGCTCTCTGTGCCTCTGTCCCGTCACCTAGAAAATGGAGTTTGTTTCCTTTCCCTACAGGATCACAGCTGTGAATATCCATCAGCAACTTGCTGTCCGATTCAGACATTTTCTCTCCACCTTTGGAACCCTTGGAGGGGGTTAGTCCAAAACACCTGCTTGGGTCTCTGGCTCAGATAACTTTTCCTCTGTCATTATCACCACACTGCATAGCAGCTCATTCGGCAGAAATGCGGTGAGCAGCAGCCCCTCCATAGTACAGGGAAAGATGTGGCTAGACTGAGAGCAGAGGAGGCAAGACAGAATGGGGGTGTGGGGGGCTGTATAAATCTCAGCTACTGAGTTCTCCAAAGCCAGGGCCAGGCAATGAGATTTAGTGGGAGGGAGGAAAGTGGGGCTTTGGATTACATACTTTGAGTCCAAATCCTGGCTCCACAGCTTACTAGCTATGGAGTCTTCACCAAGTTCCTTTAAAATCTATCTCACTGGGCTGCTGTGACAGTCAATGAGATCAAGGAGAAAAAAGTAAGGTGTGCCATCGATTTATAAACCACACCACAAAAATTATACACATCAATTATAAGCTACCCACAGACCAAAATGTGAACCTTAAGAGTCCAGAAACATGCCAGTTTCTCTTGGCAAAGGGACGTCGAAGATGGAGAGGTGGAGGATTTCCAGGCTGGCGGTGCCTACGGGAGCCCACGGCTCTGCTGTATTTCATTTATCACCAGCAGGAGGTGCTGCCTTCTCTCGCTAATGGTCTCTGAGTCCCTGGCGCACACATCTTAGTTCCTCCTCACGATGGGCGGCTGGGGCCCTACACAAAGTCCGGGCCCAGGCAATATTCAGAGAGCCTAAGCCTGCTTCTGACCAGGTTTAGGCCAGAAGAATGGCGCACCAGCTGCTCTTGCTGCAACCTGAGGATTCTCTCCTCAGTCGGAGGTTTTTCTTTTTCTTGTTTCCTCCAGTGACTCAGACAGAAATTCTCCTTATCTCTCCAGCCACAAATGTTACCTTCTGTCACGCAGAATAAATGCCCCTGCCCCCAGCAGGCAGTCAGCTGGACAGCCAAGATCCCAAAGCCTCCCACAGCTGCAGCTGAGGTCATGTAAGCCACCAGCCAATGCACACAGATGGCAGCTGCTGGGAGCACGGCACCAGGTGCATGTTGGCTTGTTTCCAGTTGGCCATGAAATAGGCTCCGTGCAAGGGGCCTGGAGGCACAGCTCTGAGGGATTTGCACTGGAAACCACCTGAGGCAAAGGTTGAAATCATAGTACCTGGGGCGAAGGGAGATAAACTGGCCAGACTGTTTCATAATTCTATACTTCCCTCATGCTGCTGCCTGACCCAGCCCATCCTGTCAGAAATGGAGAAACAGTGGCTCAAACAGATGAATGAACTTGCCCAGGGTCTCACAGTAGATCAATGGCACGTTACAAGGGGCTTGACAAACACCTTTCAAGTCTCTCAGCCCTAGGGCGGCCTCCACACTAACGCCTTTCCTGATGCCATCATCATCAGTAAGATCCAACCTCCCCACAGCTGCCCTGTGGTGCCCTGACTTGACTTTTATCCAGCCCCAGATACCCCACAGCTTGCATCTGTTGACATGTCTGGCCCTCTGCAAGAGTACAATCCTCACACCCATCAGGATGGCTACTACCCCCTGCCCTGGTACACACTCAAAAAAAAAAAAAGGTAAGGTGGGAGAATCACTTGTGACCAGGAGTTTGAGACCATCCTGGGCAACACAGCAAGATTCAGTCTCTACGAAAAAAAAAAAAATCCAAAAATTAGCCAGGCATGGTGGTGTACACCTGTAGTCCCAGCTACTCAGGAAGCTGAGGCGGGAAGATCACTTGAGCACAGAGGTTCAAGGCTGCAGTGAGGCAAGATGGCACCACTGCACTCCAGCCTAGATGACAGAGTAAAATCCTGTCTCTAAAAACTAAAAAATAAAAATACAGAAAATAACAAGTGGTGACAAAGATATAAAGAAGTTGGAATCCTTGCACAATGTTGGCAGGAATGTAAAATGGTACAGACACTTTAGGAAACAGAATGGCGGTTACTCAAAAAATTAAAAATAGAACTACCGTGTGACCCAGAATACCAGTTCTGGGTATATATCCAAAAGAATAGAAAGCAGAATCTTGAAGAGATATTTGCACACCCATATTTGTAACAGCACTATTGATAATAGCCAAGAGATAGAAGCAACCCAATATCCATCAATGGATGAAAGGATAAACAAAACTGTGATACAGACATGTAATGTACTATTATTCAGCCCTAACAATGAAGGAAATCTTGTCACATGCTACAACATGGATGAATCTTGAGGACATTATGTTAAGTGAATAAGCTAGGCACGAAAAGACAAATAGTATAAGATTCCACTTCTACGAGGTATGAGTAGTATAGGTAGTCACACTCATAGAAACAGAAAGTAGAATGGTAGTTGCCAGGGGCTGAGAGGAAGGGAAATGGGGAATTGTTTTTCAATGGGTATAGTTTGTTTTACAAGATGAAAAAGTTTCAGAGGTCTGTTGTACAACAGTGTAACTATATTTAACACAACTAAACTGTACACTTAAAATAGTTACAGTGGTAAATTTTATGGTTTTTTACAGTTAAAAATTCCTCAGCAGCAGACCACAGCCTTCTGTCTTTTGTCCCCAGCATCTGGAAGAGTGTGGCATTTGAGTGTGTTGAATGAGTACGTGAATATTACCTTTCCAAAACTTTATTACAAAAATCACAAAATCCCTGAGTAAGGAGAGGCCCCAAAGGTCACTAAGTGTATCCTCCTATACTAAGCTGGAATGTTTTCTACACAACTGTAGCCCTGCTAAGTGGTCACTCAGGCTAGACGTGGGCCCTCCTAGCCCAGCTCTGGCTCCCAGACATGGCCGCTGTGCCATAATCTCCCCTTCTAACTCTTGGGACCACAGAACCAGTCTAATCGCGGTTCTTCATCACAGCCCAGCATAACTCTCAGAATACGGTATTTCTCATTTGGCCTGGACTATGACCCTCAGAGCCTAGATGATGGGGCCATACAGGGTCAAAGAAGGATCCATGGATTTGCCAGAGGTCAGACACAAGTCACAACCGGCACCACCAGCCTCTCAGGAGCCTCGTTTCCCATCCACTTGATTGTCTTGCAAGAGTCCTGATGACCTCATCGTGGTCCTAATGACCAACTCCACTTGCTCCAGTGGAGTTAGGGTGAGCCTCAGGGTGGGGAGTGATGTGGAAATGGAGTCTGTCAAACTCAAGAACAAAACCTGCAACCAATGTAATCACAGAGTGTCCCAGGCTCAGAAAGGGACTTGAACTTGGGGTGTAATGCTCTGCAGTCACCACCTTGCAATTCTTCATAAGAATTTGAAATTGCGTTTTATAAGAGAAGTCTGATGGGACAGTGTACATGTGCCAGGGGCTTAGGGCCTTCACCCTTGTGTGTTCCTCCTCCTCCCACTGCCTCCTTGCCTCTCCAGGAAAAGTTATTGGCCACCTGCTCCCCCTCCCTGGCCCAGCTATCTCTGCTGCCTTTCACAGGTGCAGAAGAGTCCATGTCAGGCGCAGGGACCTTAGGTGATTGATGTGGAGGGGAGCTCCAGGTACCTATGAGAGTCTGCACTTGCCCCATGAGCATTCCTGTGCTTTAGAGAACATGACATTCTTAATAAACCCAAATAAAAAGCACCATGACAGATCATGAGAAAGACTGTGGAAAACAGAAAAGACTTTTTTTCTGCCTTTTAAACTTAAGGGGCTCTGCGTTTTCATTTCTCACTGAGCCATGCAAATTATATGGCCAACCTGCCCAAGGACATGGCTTACTGTTCCCAAGGTACTGGACCACGAGCAGAGGTGGCTCCTCCAGCCATTGCAGTGCTGTGCTATGGCAGGCCCCCCGGGGCAAGCACTGAGGGGCAGCTGTATTGCCTACACCGGCAGTACGCTTTGCAAGTAGAGGGCCTGCTGTTGAACCAGTCCTTCCACAATTGACCTTTATCATATGCCTCCTAGACATCTTTACTTTACATAAAGGGTAAATGCAAAGCAAGTCCTCCCTACAAGGAAGCCCAGCCTGGACCAGTTAAGGAAATAAGAAAACCTAAGTCATGGGAAGAGGTAGCTGGCCCCAGGTGTGGGAAACAGTCTCAAAGGACCAACCCTCCCATTCTCTGCTTTATGCTCTAGCAAGCCTGGACAACAGTGCCCTACTCTCTCTCCTGGCCTCCAGCCTCTTCACTGCTGAGACTTGGGGTCCCCCTGCCTTCCTTCCCGAGGAGTTCTCACTCATTCTTCAAGTCCCCACTCTCCTACGAAGTGTTCTCTTTGCCTGCCAGCACTCTCTGCCCACCAACAGTCATTGCACTGCCTCCCCTGGGGCAGGATCCCACTGGAGCCATCCACTCTGAATTGCAGTTCCTGTTGACCACTGTATATCCCCTGCTGGACTGAGAGCCCTTGGACGCCAGGGGCTGGTGTGTTTTCCTCCATACCCCACGCCTGACCCTGAGGGGCACTCTCTAAATGTTTGTTGAACTGAAAGGAATCCAGCCCCAAACTTCGCCTTTACACTGGAATCTCCCAGAAATCCCCTACCTGATGCCCTCCAGGCTATTCTTAAGAACGCCAAAGCAAGGTCAGTTCAATCACTGCTGAAACTGATTCCAACATTCGATGACCGCTCCCCCGGCCCCTGCCACCACCACCTAACAGCATTCACTGTCAGCTCTCTGCTAAACACTTTCTGCCATGTTCTCTGATTGTGCCATGAGATTGAAGTCTCAAGACTTCAGCTAAACCTCAACCTCCCACAGCCTACACTTCTCTTGTCCCTTAATAGCCCCTGACACAAATACAAATTAAAGTTTAAAAACTTTTGACCTCTGCCTTCCCATTCCTAGGAATTTGTCCTGAGGATGCAATTGCACATAGACAAAGCTGAATACACAAGGATGATAATTATAGAATTATTACCTGGGAAATGTCTCAAATACTTATCAACTGGGGACTAAGTAAATAAATTTTTTACACACAATGGAATATCATACAGTGCAAGTATGTATTTGTTGAATTTTTTTTTTTTTTTTTTAGACAGGTTGTCTCTCTGTTACCCAGGTTGGAGTGCAGTGGCACAATCTCAGTTCCGTGCAACCTCCACCTCCCATGCTCAAGCAATTCTTCCACCTCAGTTTCCTGAGTAGCTGGGACTATGGATGCGTACCACTATGCCTGGCTAATTTTTGTATTTTTATAGAGGTGGAGTTTAACCATGTTGCCCAGGCTGGTCTTGAACTCCTGGGCTCAAGCTATCCACTCGCCTTGGCCTCCCAAAGTGCTGGGATTACAGGTGTGAGCCACTGTGCCCGGCCTGTATTTGTTGAATTGAAAAGATGCCCACTTCACAAGACCTAAGCATAAACTTCATTAGTTCAAGGGGAAAATGCAAGAAATGCAAGAAAAGGATTCAACAGAATTCTAGAATGCTATGACGAAAGAAACAAAAGAGAATAGAGTCCATTTTAACGTTAAATTTTTCAGTCATTTTCCCAGTAATAAAACTTTCAGTGTATGTTGATAATGTTCAGAGGAAAAGTAGGTTATACAACAGCGTGAATAATGTGATACAATTTGTGTATAAAAATGTATATACGCATAGAAAGATGCCTGAAGAGACTTTTACATCAAAAGTAAGTATTTCTCTCTGGGAGGTAGTATTTGGGATTAATTTTACTTTTTGTCTTTACACATTTAACTGTACTGTTTCACATTTTTATAAAGATTGTGCATTATTTTTACATTCAGCAAAGACTGTAAAGCTCTTTATGTTTTTTCTTTGGCAGGAAGGAGATGACATCTGGAACACGGAGGCTTTCAACAAATAGTTAAATGAAAACTGACTCCTAGTCCTTTTGGCCCTATGTGAGATTTAGACAAATGTCATGAATACCTGAAGTGCGGAAGGGCCTTACTGAATGTTAGAGTGCACAGCAATGCCCCAGCCTGTTCTTTGAGTGGATATTATTGATGTACTGGACACCTCAACATCAGTCAAGTCCTCTGCACTTTCAAAAGGCTTTCCCTCTGGATGTCTCATTTGACCTTAAAAACTAGATTTACAGTAAATTCCCCAAATTGAATCCCCTAAATGTGTGTCTCGTCACCATTATTTCCTGTTTGGCACAGTTATTTATCGGATGGATAAATGGGTGAGTGGGTGAATGGACGGATGAATGGATGGATAAAGGCATGAATTTATATCCCTCCTTTACAGATGAGAAAACTGAGTAGAGGCAAAGCATCGTGCCTAAGGTGATGCAGTTAGTAAATGATAAAAATCAGTGGGTTGGAATCGCTGCTCTCTGCAGTCTCCTAATCAGCTCTCTTTTATCCAAAATGCCCCCCAAATCCTGTTTTCTTTAGGAGGAAATTCCTCAGTATCACTGACAGACACACTTGGTAAGCAGAGGTGGTAGTCAAAATACCAATGGCATGGGTATCAACCTATCAAAGTGCCCCAGCCGTGATGCTACTGCAGGGCCCTGGACCTCCTGCTAAACCGGACATTGATGCGTTAATTACTGGATACAAGTGGGTCTTGGCTGTCAGAAGGGCACTCAGTGGGCTTAAGACAGGAGCTATTCACTTACTGCTATGGAAGTATTTCATTATTTTATCAACTAATATAACCATCCAAATGCATCATGGTTGGATATAAGCCTTGCTAAAAACCTCCACAACACTAAAAGGTTGCTACCTACATGAGAAATTTTGTTCTCTCTTCACTCAAAGCAGAGCACTTACTCCAAAAACTATTTATAATTCCACTTAAAACTTGCAATCCAATGAACTCAATCTGCATGAGTAGATGGAACTAATTGCCATTATCCTCTTCTAAAAATTATCCTGAGCCTGACTATGGCAAGAGAGCAGGGCAAACATATGGAGAGAAAAGGATAATTTGCAATGAAGGAGGCAATACCATAAAAGCTCAAAAAATCCATGAGACACTAGCACAGATCAGTGCTAGTCATGAGCCAGCATCCCGAATACATGTTTGTGTTGAAGGGCATCTTTGTTCCTGGTGCCACGCAAGATTCTGGAAGACAGTAAGACTGACCCTGATCTCAATTTGTTTATAGTCCAGGAGGGCAGAGGGAGAGATATCTGTTAGCAACTGTTGTAGAAAGTGGAAAGTTCCAAGAAGACAGGAGCGCTTTGAGAATTCAGAAGAGGGAGAGTTTACTTCTACCAGAGGAAATCTAGGAGGGCTGCCTGAAGAAGGCAGCTTTGACCCTGGGTCCTCTTTCAGAACAGGCAGCATTTACACTTGGGGATGAAGGAAATGCACCCTCAGAGATCAACACAGGCTCACCTTGAAGCAAACATTATTGTCCAAGCATTTACCAGCAAAATATGCAAAATGGACATAGGGTATACTTTACTGAACTTGTCATTCTCAAATATATCCTGCCTTTCACTTTCCTGTCATTACTCACACTGTCTATACCTTCTACCTGGAACATTCTCCCTCACCCTGACTCTCACTTCCACATTCAAGAATGTTATTTCCTATTCATTCTTCACGTCTCAGTTTAGATGCATATCCTCTAAGGAGACTTCCTTGATCCCCCCTAAAATGGATTAAGTGCCTCTCCCCGCCTAGGCCCTAACAGTATCCTGAACTTACGGCTATTGTAATACCTGCAACACTCAAATTTGATTGTCTGTTTCACTATAGATCAAGACTGCTAATCTGTAAATGTTCTGAGAGAGGGATCTTGTCTGGTCCATTTTTGTGGACCTAGTGCCTAGTGAAAGACCATATTCACAACATGGTCAACAAAAATTTAATTAATGAATTGAATTTTAACAGTCAATCAGCAGCCCAATTCTATACTAAATCCTGATTCTGTCCCTTGTTCGAACTCACGATGTACTCATGTAATTCTACCAAATTACTTTGCAGATGAAAAGAGACAAGTGGAGTCTCTTTTCACTTTAAAAAGTGTCCAGACCCTTTTTATCCTGCCCCAAACCAAATGAAAAGCCAAGGCCACCCCTGAACCACATGACAAACTGCCCCTCAACCCCCTGGCTATCGTGGCCATGAAGGCAAAGTTTTAACCCCAGCAGAGCTTCCTAAACAAGTCTGTGAGTGAGGCCAATGGACATCATTCCTGCAAAAGAACTGAGAGACCTCAACTCTCATTTAGAAACTGAGATAAGAGACTTTGAAGCAGAAAGAAATGGCCAGAGGAAGAAAAGAAACCACAAGCTTGGGTTGGCTTTCCAGTTTAGTGCAATTAAATAAGAAAAGGCCCTGGTTGCGGGGGTGGGGGGGCGGTGGGGGTGGGGAAGCATGTAATACCTTTTACAGTTCAGTTCAAGGAATGAAAATTTTTTTCATATCCAAAACATTAGCAATAATTACCTCCAGTGATGAGTTATGACTAAATTCCTCTTAGCTTCCACATTTTCCAAATATTCTAGAGTGAAGATTATTTATTTACTCATCAGAAGACGAATAGTTCGTCTTTTAGATGCATGATCAGGCCCAGTTGTCCCTCCTGGCCCACTTTTTCCTACTAACCCTTAAGTCTAAATTAACCCATGAAATTTTTGAAGGGAGACCCTTGCCTCTCCCAGTCCCTTGACTCTGGCCACACCCATAAGCTTTCCTGTTAAGAGAAGGAAATATGTTACTTGGCTTTGGATGGCTTCTCCATTCTTCCTCTTTTTAGTGGCTCCTCTGGGCTAGGAACACAGCAAAATCCTGATGTCTGCCTTTATCCAGATCCTGGTTACAGGCTTCTGAGTTTCTGAGTAATTGAGTGGGTGAGACTATTTGTGGGGGTTCGGGGTGTGGCTGAATCAACATTCATTGCTGTGCATGGCTGTTTGCAAGCATCATGTTACTAAGTGTAATCAAAAGTGCAAAGCAAACTGTCCCACAAAGAGTAGATCAATCTTCCAGGCTTCTTAACCATCCCCACCCTTTTTCCCCTTCAATGACAGAGCCAAAAGCTAAATGCTTTCAGACTCAAACTCGCATTCTAAAAACATCATTAGAAGAGACCATAAGAACATCTCATGTCAAGGAAAACACACTAATAAGGTCATCCAGTTCTCCCAGAACAGGGATGTCTGATAGAACTTTCTGCCATGATGAAAATGTTCTATTATCTACACTGTCCAATATGGTAGCCAACAATCTATGTGACTATTGAACATCTGAAATGTGGCTAGTGCAACTGATTAAATTTTTTAAAGTTAATTTAGATTTAAATAGCCACACATAGCTAGTGGCTACCATTTTAGAACACTGCAATTTAGAATCCCAAAATGTTTTAACCCTAAGAAGGATCCAATAAATCATTCAGACCTTTGCAATTGCAAGACCCATTTCTAATACAGAAGATGTATCCAGACCTTTCTCATGTTAACAGAATGTTTAGTGTGTGTTCATTAAGAATGCCATATTGACCAAAATTAGGAAAAATTCAATTGTATTTTAATTTTTTAATTAAGAAAATTATGAAGATTACAGTTAGGAATAATTTCATAACACTTTTAATTGCATTTTGTTAGTCATAACAGTATCCTCATGCACATATATGATAGACATGTGTGAGGTATTATTTTGCCCAGCCCTCAAACTTGTCCAACACATAGGTTCCCAGATCCTCTCCAATAACTCCACAGACCCCACTCACCATGCAATAGTGCAATGTGGAAACCAATGGCATAGTCCAACCCCTGCTTTTAGAGAGAGAAAAACAAAAATAAAAACACAGAGCCCAGCAAGGGAGGACACCTGCCCAAATCACATGGCTAATAAACAGTAGAGGTGACCTGACAGCCAGACCAAGCCTCCTTTCACTCTGCCACAAAGCCCAAAGAAAAGAAACACAGCTGGAAATCTGTAAGGGAGAGTCAGCTGGCTATGTTGAAAATGCCTCTCTTTTCTTCCTCTTAGGAATTGTGGAAAATAAAAAGGATAGATTTTTGTAAATATCAAATATATATGTGTGTGTTTGTGAATAAATTATTTAACATATGAACAAATAATTACATAAGTTTGTCTGTGAAGGGACTATGGAAAAAAATGGAACTAACCCCATTTGTATTTATTAAATACAAATACTTTCTGTAGTTAGGAGGTATTAAGTAAAATGTAATAACTTTCAAGATTTTTCTGAAGCTTTCATAACTTCCCCAGTTTCTGTGGGTTTTGTTAGCATCTGTGAGTATCCTCCCAGAAACAAGCAATAAAATATAAACTATCTCTTAAAAATAAACAAGGTTTATGGGCTCCTTTCAGTGACAGTAATCAAGACCCAGAAGAGCGAGCCAAGATGTCCTCCTCAGTTACAGCATTTACCACATTCACCTGGTGAAGAGATGGGTCTAACACCTGCTGATCTGACTGCTCTTCTCTTCCTAGATCGCTCAGACCACACTGCCTCCAATACTGTACACTGCATTGCTCTTGGTTGGCAGGAAAGTTTACTGGAGTCAATGTTGAGGATTTAGGGCAACAGTCTTTCCATTTTAAATGTCTGTGCCTTTGGATTCCCATAGCATTTGATTTTCTTTTATTTTTAACCTTGACCACAGTGACTATGACCCTGGACTCTGGAGTTAAACTGCCGTGGCTGGAATCAATACTCTAAAATACCTACTAACTACAGAAAGTTTGGTGATTTGCTTTACCTCTCTCAGTCTCAGTTTTTTCATTTATAAAATGAGGATAAAAATTTACTACATAGCCATGTTGAAAAATTAAGGCGGATTCTCATAAATTTCATAGAACAGTGCCTGCCAAAAAAAACCTCAATGCTGTCTTGGAGATAGTATTATAATGAATTATATCTGTGAATGTGTATATGTCCCATGTTAGGCTATAAAATTCCTGAGGGCAAAGACTTTATTTTCTAACCACCCGAAGCCCCTATAGGTGCAAAGCTGTATAGGTCCTGTGCAGACGTATGTGGTGGTTACAAATGTCAGCCTTGGCATTATCAAACATACCAGAGAATGAAGGCTGTGATCTTCTTACAGTACTTAGTAGGCTTTCTTCTTTTTTTTTTAAAAACATCGACAAGTTTCTTAATGTCCCTGGGTCTCAGTTTCTTCATCTTTTAAATGGGTTATTCCATTAGCTAACTTGCAGTTTAATTGTGAGAATTAAAGGATCCTAGGATGTGATGAGCATTCCATAAAGGCTGGCTGCTGTGAGCCTAGTAATGTGCTATCCCAGCTCCCACTTTGATGAGTACCATGTAATGTTCATGCTAGAAGTTGCTAAATGAGAATCTAGGGGTTGGTTTTCAGTGCACTCCCTTATTTGCTCACTCCATGCCAAACAGATTCCCTATAGCTAATAGAAGCCAGAGGCTAGTCTACCATAAAACCAGGGTGTGCTATGATAGCAGACTTCACAGCACACATGCCAGCTGTTCCCCCAGGAAGGGCAAATTTGCCCTGTAATTCTCTGGAAAAAAACCAACAGCCTGTTTGCACAAGAGCATGGAAATTCAAAACCAGAGATGCAGCCCAGTTTAGATGACAGGCTACGGCCCTGAGTCGGGAGCCTTGAGTCTGAGGACTTGATCTCACTAGTAACTAGCTTCATGCTCTTGGACAATCCATTTCACAGCTCTGGGACTCTGTTTCCTTTCCCCTAAAAAGAAGGGCCTAGATTAGGCAATCTCCAAGGATCATTGCAGCCCCTGTGTTTCAGCATCCTAGGGTGAGCTCACTAAGCAAACAGGAAGATGGACACAGAATGCAGAGCCAGAAAGACCTAGGTTGAAACCCCTACCTGTTTGCCTTTGATCAAGCTTCTTAATCTCTCTGAAGATTAACAGAGGGTTTCTTGGGTTTCTCATGAGTAAAGTGGGGGTAATAAACATGACTATTGGAGAATTTGAGACAGTGAATGTGAAGCCTGACACTGCCTGGGCCATTGTGGATGCTAAGTGGTAGCTGCAGTTACTAGCATTGTTACCATCGTCACTATTATTATTATTAATACTATTACCTTCCTTTTAAAATGTTAAGGTCCAAAAACATTTTATTGCATAACTGTCATGTGGAATCAAATGGGAATATCAACTCTTCACAAGTAATTTTTTTGAAATGTGTTAACTTTCTTCTGTGTATAATTACTATTCCTTTTCCATTTTTTTGTCTTGAATCTTTTCATTTCCAACTCTAGAACTTTACTTCCTTAATAACAAACAATATAGTTAAGTATATGAGGAATTCCATGGACTCCTGCCCAATGATCATCACTGTCATCATAATTGTCACTGTCATGATAACTATCACCTTTACAGCTCCATTTTTCAGTACCTGGAGTTCAGCATAATGTGTGACTCACCCTAGACTTCACTGCCCATCCCACCAGGAAGTCATAGGACCTGGACTTCAGGTTAAACTTCTGACTCTAAAGCCCATGATTATTCCACCTGACCATCAATTTCATGCATTAACTCAAGTTTTTCCTCACTGTCATTGCCTTGACTAGTCTTAAAATATGTTTCTTTTAAAGTAACTGCCCTTCTATATATATGGAATTTGAAATACAGCATTTCTTAAAGTTTAGCCCTAACTCCTTGGTCTATCCAGTTGCATACCATCTAACTTAATCACTTTTTCCTACCACTAGAAGACACTTAAGCAAGTTTTGGAGGACCTCTGTTTTCCACTACAAACATATCAGGAAAGTTTACTTCAGGTGAATAGAGGCAATGTTTCAGTTAGGTTTTTTGGTCACAAAAAAAAGAGCTAACTCAAGTGAGGGATGAAGTATTTTAAGGATTTCCACTGAATGAAATTATGTTGAAGAAAAAGAATGTTAAGTTATCATAGGATGTGGCCACACAGAGGATGGGACTGAAAGATGGTTCTTGACCTAAAGCAACTCCAGCAATGCTGAACGCAAAAGGTCCTAGGTCCTCTCCCTAGTGTTCTACCAACCCACCATCTCACCATCTGCCATCTTCTCTAGTGGTCTACCATGTTGCTCCTCTGCCCCACTGTCTTCATGCCATTGACTGGATGTCTTACTCTTTCCCCACTCAAATTCTCTACAGAAGTGTATCTCCAGCTCAGCTGATTACCATGATTACTGTTTGAATAGTCTTTTCAACATGACGGCATATCCTAGACCACTGATCAGCAGATGAATCTGCTGCTGCCAGGTCAGACATGGCTTGAGGCATCAAACGTGGCTGCCTAGGACGGAAATCTCAGCTAGGACAGTGGGTGGGCCCACTTTACTTAGAAAGGGCTGTAAGCCACAGCAGGTGCCATGATTATCATTGCTAACAACAGTGTAAATTTCTTTCTCTCCAGATGCTGCTACTTATTTCGTAACAACCTAAAACTGGTTTGTCATTTTTATAATTTTTAATGCATCCATATGTTTGCAAAGTTCTGACTGATGAGGAATTTCAGAGTTAACTATAATAACAACAATCAAAATCACTTCCATAGATACAGTCCTTTATGGTGATGACCTCCCTTTCATGTCCTCTGTTTCGTTTTATTGCTACATCATCCCCTAGTTGACAAGGACAGTTATCATTGTCACCATTTGACAGAAGAAAAAGCTAATGTTTAAGAGAAATAATTGGCCCTAGGCTACTGAACTGGTTAGTGATCCATTTGGGTTTTAGACCTGTTTCCTAAGTTAATTTCTGAAGGCATAGAAACAACCCTTTTCCCCTTAACCTTTATGTGTAGCCAATCATGAATACGTTTTGAGTCTTAATATACCTCACCAGTCTCCTTCAGCCTATGCTCAGATCCTCATTAGTTCTCACCCTGGATTGTGCAGCATCCTCTTAACTCACCTCTGCCCCCACTCAACAACATTTCATCCCTTCCTCCATAGTCAACCAGAGAGGTCTTTTAGAAACTGTTTTCAACAAATCATCTCCATGATCCCAGGCCCTCAGTGCCCACAGAATAAAGTCCAAACTCCTTGGGAGTGTATTTGGTGTCTTGAAAGATTTCACTCTATCCACTTCTTTGTCTTATCACCTGTGCCCCCCTGCCCCCCAGCCACTTATGTCCCCATGCACTCCAGCAATGCTGGCTCCCAAGCTTGGCTTGCATCTTTCTCCCTCTTCATCTTTCTGTAACTCACTGTCTGAAGACTAGAACTAGCCTGTAGATGGATTTGGATCACACTATTATAGGGTGGTTGCTTTATCAAATCTATTGACAATGTTTATGAAGATCTCCAGCTTCTCTTGAAAAATTAGTGGATCATGTTAACAGTCAAACTGAGCCTGAGGAGTGGTTAATCCCTTTACATGGGCCATGCCCCTCCAGTTGACTATAATCCCCACTATTCCCATTGTCTTAAATTCAGCTAGCTTCACTCGTAATAGTGATATGCTTGACCCCTTAGACATTTGAATTTGCAATCTTTGCCTTATGTTCTTGCCATCCAAAATGCGTTTCCTTATATATTTCTATTGAAATCATAGTCACCTCTCCAACAATCACTCCTCCATAGAGTCTATATTGATTCCCTGAGCTGAAATTAATCTCTTCCCCCTCTGTCCTCCTAAACTTGTTCATTGTTGCCTCTACCTATAGCATCGAAAAGACTTCACCAAGTCTATCTCCTCCACTAGGTTATGAGCAATCTTATTCATCTGTGTGTTCCCACACTGCCTAAGATATGGTTATCCTTACACTTAGTAAATATCCCCAAAAAAGACCTGTCGAATTAAACTTATTTAATTCAATCAACAGTTAAACTTTCCAGTAGAAGCCAACTCGTCTGTGATAATATTTTCCCATTTCACATTTAGACTTGAGCTTCTGTTAATACTGACGGCATCTACTTCTTACTAAAAGTCTTATCTACTGAGGAAACAAACTCTTTTCTAAAGTTCTATTGACTTAAAAATGTAAGCTCTTAAATAAATTATTTTCCAAAGAGAAGAAAGAGCAATAAATTTGCTTTGGCCCTGAATCAATACCACTCCCAATTGCAGAGTACCTTGTAAGAGCCTCACAAGAGAAGAGAGAGAAATACCCAGTCTTCATCCCCAGGTGAGGATTAAATCACTACATCATGGTTTATCCACAAACTTCCATTTCCTCAACTAATACATATTTCTTACACACATTATTTGCCCAAGAGAACCTATTGTTCTTTCATGCAAGTTACATTTTTTATGAGTTACTTCCCCATGTTTTTGGATTTTGACATCTCTTATAACCTTTTAAAATGTTTTTTAACATCCATTTTTTAAGCATCTAGCAGTTCATCAGGCATGGTGCTTGGTTCTGGGATGGCAAAAAGAAATACATTTGTTCTCAACTCTGGGAGGTTCACAGACTACAGTAGAAACAAATACATCACTTAGATACTGTTTATCAAATGCTGTACCTAAACAGAGCAAATTTTCGCTACAATATTTGTTGTGAATGTCCCATGTGTGCTATGTGGTGCAATATTTGTAAGTTTACTGCCCCTCTGACATCCAGTTTAGGTAGTAGACACTGGTGACTTATTTCTCTGCCCATTGTTTGAACCTCCTTCCTATGCTCAGTACTGAAGAGAAATTGGGGTTTCTCTTCTCACTCCCCAGAATGAGAAGAATATGGTTAAAACCCAGAGAGCTTCCCTGAAGGCCTCTTATATAATCACGTCCAGTGAGAGGCCCTCAGGGAAGCCTCCTGGGTTTTAACCATATTCTTCTCATACTGGGGAGTAGTAATACCAATTTCTCCTCAATACTGAGCATATGAAGGAGGTTTAGATAATGGCCAGAGAAACATGTCACCAATGCCAACTAAAGGTTGTCCAACAAAGGTTATTGGACAACCTTTCCAGCCCTATACAGGCAAAATTACCAAAAGCTTAGACACAGTGAAAGTCAGGGTTGCACCATCAGATATTGGACCACAACTAGGTGAGTTGCTATCAATAAGGAAGCATGGCATGGGCCATAATGGAGGGTGGTGATAGCAGCAGCTATGACCGTGTGATCTGTTGATGGAATGAAGTCATAGCCCCTCCCTGTACCTATGTCTGCTTCCTTTCTGTATTCTGGATGATTTGTGTGTGAGTATGTGTACACAATAACATTCCTCCTTCCTCTTTACAGTGCCTGATTATTATGACAGGGTGTGCTGGTGGTAGCAAAGTGTATAATCTAGTCAAGAATTTGGCAAACTACAGACTGCAGTTCTAGTACAGTCATCTAGGGACTTTTGTAAATAAAGTTTTATTGGAACACAGCCACAACCATTCATTTACACGTTGTCTATGACTGCTGTCATGCAACAATAACAGACATGAGTAGTCTAGACAACCACTGTGTGGACCACAAAGCTTAAAATAATCACACACTCCCTTACAGAAAAGTTTGCCAGGCCCTGACCTTGTCCACAGGTTACAGAATATCAATGCTAAGGGAAGAACGAGTATCCAAGACGTGAATCCGGACATCAACTCAACTGGTCTTTCTTTAAAGAGGGGGTTAAAAGGTCTTCAGATGTGTGAGCCATCTTTTTTTTTTTTTTTTTTCCGGAGATGAAGTCTTGCTCTATTACCCAGCAGGCTGGAGTGCAGTGGCGTGATCTCGGTTCACTGCAACTTCCACCTCCCAGGTTCAAGCAATTCTCCTGCCTCAGTCTCCTGAGTAGCTGGGGCTACAGGCACACACCACCAAGCCAAGCTAATTTTTGTATTTTTAGTAGAGACAGGGTTTCTCTGTGTTGGCCAGGCTGGTCTCGAACTCCTGACCACAAGTAATCTGCCTGCCTCAGCCTTCCAAAGTGCTGGGATTACAGGTGTGAGCCACCGCACCCAGCCACAATCATTTTATTATACTAAATGGGAGCATCTTTTTACATCTGTGTTGTTGTTGTCAAACACATGTAAACATGGGAGAAAGGATGTAGGGTATCTAAAGGAATAAGCCATATTGGATATGTGTCACTCACTCAGATTTTTCGTATGTTTGGAAATTATCCACAGTGTGGGTTGGGTGGGAGGTAGAGCCCACCTTCTAGAACAGAGCCTGAAAACACTAGATACTTCTTACTACACCATACTCCTAGAGGCTATGGTGCTGGCATCTAACTGAAGATTGGCCAACTGAAGGTATCTGCCCAAGGCTTTGAATCTGAAGTTTGTTATGCGAAGAAACGAGCAGAGAATTCATTCCTATGGTTGGGCCAAGGGTCAGCAGAAATACCCAGTATTGGGAGCTACAGGGCTAGTAGCAAAGCCAGTTACCCAGGACTGATGGGAGAGGTGGTATCACTGATGACAGCAGTGGATAACCTTACCTGCCTGTCTCCATGACTCTGCCTGAATTCTGGACCCTTGGCTTCTCTTGGTTCCTGTCTGATTTCTGATCCTGTTCTTCAATGCAATATCCCTTCAAAAAACCCCGTAGTGCTTTATGTAAGTAGGAATTTTTTGTTGTTGTTTAAACCTAAGACTCTGCTGCTTTTACAGCAGATAACCAATGTACAACTTAGAAAAAATAATTTTAAACTGTACAGCAATAATTTGAAATTATACAGCAATGTACAACTCAGAAAAAAATAATAAGAGCTACATTTGTTAAGAGATTATCATGTGCCAGGAACCATAGTAATCTTTGTATATATATTATCACATGTAATAGTTATAGATAAGGAAACCAAGGCTGGCTTAGAGAGATGAAGTACTTGGTTCAAGACTACACACTTGGTAGCACCAGGTTTGTCTGTGTGTGCACAAAACCAAGGAGTTTAACCACACTAGCAGCATTCCTTTAGGTCCTGTATTCTCCTGCTACAAAAAGTGGGGCTGAGACTATTCACAACAGCAAAAACATGGAATCAACCCAAATTCCCACCAGCGATAGACTGGATAAAGAAAATGTGGTACATATACACCATGGGATACTATGCAGCCATAAAAAGGAATGAGATCAAGTCCTTTGCAGGGACATGGAGGAAGCTGGAAGCCATTATCCTTAGCAAACTAACAGAGAAACAGAAAACCAACACTGCACGTTCTCACTTAAAACTGGGAGCTGAACAATGAGAACACATTTACACAGAGAACACACACTGTGGCCTGCCAGGGGTGTTGGGGGGAGGGAGAGTATCAGGACAAATAGATAATGCATGTGGGACTTAATACCTAGGTGATGGGTTGATAGATGCAAACCAACATGGTACACATTTACCTATGTAACAAACCTGCACGTCTTGCACATGTTTCCTGTAACTTAAAATAAAAAAAAATTTTAAGTGGGACTGAATTAGTTTCCTAGATCCTAGCTAAAATGAAACTCAATGGCTGGACCAACTATGTCTTCAGGGGTGTGCTGGTAAACCAGCTCTCTAGAGAAAAAGTCCTGAGTTGTAGCATTTGCCAATTTCCATGGTGTCAATATTCCCACCATGGCTGATTTCAAACTACCAAACGTTTAACTACTTGTTCATAAATATCCTGAATGTTTAACTGACTCTTGAAAGCTAGTGTGAACTGGCACCAACATACTACCGTACCTATGCCATTTGTTTCTTGTTTCTCTGTTTGTTGTTTGCCACTTCAAACACTTTATCTTATGCTCTTGGAATCTCAGAGTGGGGAGAGATCTCAGAGGCCATTTAGACTCATTGTGTAACAGTGGAAGAGATCCCTTCAAGTCAACCCTAACTTGGCATCTACCCTCTGCTCAACACTTCCAGTGGCTGGGAGCTCACCACCTTCTAAGTATCTTGTATAGGTTGAAATAGTCATTATTGTCCCAAATAACTAAGCTAGTTTTAGGAAGTAGTTGCTTTTACTCTATGTTTTAGGGGTAGACTTTGAGTTCCCTCTTGTCCTAGAAGTTCTCTGTCCACATGTGTCTGCTGAATATGGCTCTCATAAGTAGTTGCTTGGCCAGGGCTCCACTTTTCCCCCTCACATCAGAAGGGGATTTAGGAGCTGGGGCTGGAGGGTGTGCAGTGTGATTATTTGCTGTGAGATTATTATATACAGAGCTAGTGCTAGATGCTTTCCAACCTTCCCTATAGCCTCAAGCAAGGAGGGACCTGCCTGGGTGTGGTGCTTAGCCCCACACATCACACACACACACACACACACATACACACACACACATACACACAGTTTATTCTAAAATATGCAAATGCTTCTGTCACTCAGGATCCAGCACCCAGTGCTGTCACAAGACTTATACACCTACATATGCCCCCTAAAGCCAATCACACCCTTCACACCCTTTCAGGCCTCAGGGCAACAATTCTACACATCTACTGCCCTGCGTTCTTGAAATCAAAGACATGCATGTGCCATGCCTCAAAGTCTTCTGTGTTATCACTGCCAGCTTCGGAGGAGGCCTCTGCTTTGAAGTGGGGGGAGGATTTGATTGGCAGAAGTGCTTATGTAGGAGAAAAGATAAGTTAATTAAATTGTCAAATCCCTCTTCTCAGAGAACATGAGATTCTTGCATAATTATCATTTCCTAACAGTGCCCAGCATCCCTTGTCTTGCTTCCTTTTGTGCTATAATTTGCCTTCCCCAGGGTACTCAGGGGTTAGGGCGGTATTCCTATCAGTGGCACATGGCTCCTAAGGAACATTCTACAGTATGAAATGGTCCATATTGACCTTAAATGTGTACATATGTAAGTGTAGACTTCATATGCCTGACATTGTGCTGATTCTTTACATTGGCAATTAGATGATCATTTCCCATTTAGGAAAAAAAAAGGTGCAGCTCTCTGCCAGCCCTCATTTAATTTTACATAAATATGCTCTTTGAGGCTGAAGCAAATATGACTGATTTTCAGTGTGGAAATAAAATATAAAAACTGTTCTTGGAGTTATTTCTAAACAGAACTAACATCAGAATTGTCTGAATCATCAGAATAATCTATTTCAGAAAAATCAGATTCATCAAGTGAACCTTCAGCCAACAACTGTTTGAGAACGATGTTACAATCATGCGTAGGAATGCTACGTTTTCTAGGATTTGACATTTTCAGTGATTGAGAATTACTATATTTTGTAAATGGAAATACCACTACTAAAAACAGAGTGTTTTAAATAGAATGATGTCTTTTGTTTCCAAAGTCGATATACTAGAATGACACAAACATAATAATAAAAGCAAGATATTCTGTGGCAAAGTTATCTCAGGGTAAATGCTGCAGCCGCAAACAGAAAGGATGCACCTGCAAGTATTCTCAGGGCAAATAAGAAATGGGTTAAACGTTAAAATTGGCAACAATTTCCTTTTACTAAGATATAATTGCATGTTTAAAAAAACCAAATTACTAAGCATCATAGATAGTCTTTTTCAGACAAACAAATGCTGAGAGAATTTGCCATTACCAAACCACCAAAGAAACTGCTAAAAAGAGCTCTAAATCTTGAAAGAAATTCTGGAAACACAACAAAACAGAACCTCTTTAAAGCATAAATCACACCAGACCTATAAAACAAAAATAGAAGTTAAAAAGCAAAAACAAAAAACAAAAAAAAAAAACAAAATACACAGGCAACAAAGAGCACGATGAAAGCAACAGTACCTAATATTTCAACACTAACATTGAATGTAAATGGCCTAAATGTTCCACTTAAAAGATACAGAACCCCAGGATGGATAAGAACTCACCAATCAACTATCTGCTGCCGTCAGGAGGCTCACCTAACACATAAGGACTCACATAAACTTAAAGCGGTGAAAATGGACACCAAAAGTGAGCAGGGGTAGCTATTCCTATATCAGACAAATCAAACTTTAAAGCAACAACAGTTAAAAGAGACAAAGAGGGACAGTATATAATGGTAAAAGGTCTTGTGCAACAGGAAAATATCACAATCCTAAACATATACACACCTAACACTGGAGCTGCCAAATTTATAAAACAATTACTATAGACCTAAGAAATGGGATAGATAGCAACACAATAATAGTGGGGGACTTCAATACTCCAATGACAGCACTAGACAGGTCATCAAGACAAAAAGTCATCAAAGAAACAATGAATTTAAACTATACCTTGGAACAAATGGACTTAACAGATATATACAGAACATTTCACCTAACAACCCCAGAATACACATTCTATTCAACAGCACATGGAACTTTCTCCAAGACAGACCATGTGATAGGCCATAAAATGAGCCTCAATAAATTTAAGAAAATTGAAATTATATCAAGCACTCTCTCAGACTACAGTGGAATAAAACTGGAAATCATCTCCAAAAGTAACCTTCAAAATCATCCAAATATATGGAAATTAAATAACCTGCCCCTGAATGAGCACTGGGTCAAAAATGAAATCAAGATGGAAATTTAAAAATTCTTTGAACTGGGCCAGGCATGGTGGCTCACACCTGTAATCCCAGTATTTTGGGAGGCCAAGGCAGGCGGATAACGAGGTCAGGAGATTGAGATCATCCTGGCTAACACGGTGAAACCCCATCTCTACTAAAAAATGCAAAAAAATTGGCCAGGCGTGGAAGCAGCACCTGTAGTCCCAGCTACTCAGGAGGCTGAGGCAGGAGAATGGTGTGAACCCAGGAGGCAGAGCTTGCAGTGAGCCGAGATCACACCACTGCACAGCGAGACTTCACCTCAAAAAAAAAAAAAAAATTCTTCGAACTGAATGACAATAACACAACCTACCAAAACGTCTGGGATACAGCAAAGGGGATGCTAAGAGGAAAGTTCATAGCCCTACACACCTAAATCGAAAAGACTGAAAGTGCACTAACTGACACTCTAAGGTCACACCTCAAGGAACTAGAGAAACAAGAACCAAACCAAACCCAAACCCAGCAGAAGAAAGGAAATAACCAAGATCAGAGCACAACTAAATGAAGTTGAAACAAAACAAAAAAAGATACATGAAACAAAAAGCTGGTTCTTTGAAAAGATAAATAAAATTGACAGACCATTAACAAGATTAACCAAGAAAAGAAGAGAGAAAATCCAAATAACCTCACTAAGAAAGGAAACAGAAGATATTACAATTGACATCACTGAAATACAAAAGATCATTCAAGGCTACTATGAACACCTTTACACACATAAACTAGAAAGCCTGGAAGAGATGGATAAATTCCTGGAAAAATACAATCCTCTTAGCTTAAATCAGGAAGAATTAGATACCCTGAACAGACCAATAACAAGCAGTGAGATTGAAATGGTAATTTAAAAATTACCAACAAAAAAAAAGTCCCAGACCAGATGGATTCACAGCAGAATTATACCAGACATTCAAAGAAGAATTGGTTCCAACCCTTTTGACACTATCCCACAAGAGAGAGAAAGAAGGAGCCCTCTCTAATTCGTTCTATGAAGTCAGCGTCACCCTAATGTTCCAACCCTTTTGACACTATCCCACAAGATAGAGAAAGAAGGAGCCCTCTCTAATTCATTCTATGAAGTCAGCATCACCCTAATACTAAAACCAGGGAAGGACATAACCAAAAGAGAAGACTACAGACCAATATCCTTGATGAACATAGATGCTAAAATCCTTAACAAAATACTAGCTAATCAAATCCAACAACATATCAAAAGGATAATCCACCATATCAAGTGGGTTTCATACCAGGGATGCAGGGATGGTTTAACATATGCAAGTCAATAAATGTGATAAACCACACAAACAGAATTAAAAACAAAAATCACATGATCATCTCAACAGATGCAGAAAAAGCGTTCGACAAAATCCAGCACCACTTTTTGATTAAAACTCTCAGCGAAATCGGCACACAAGAGACATATTTTAATGTAATTAAAGCCATCTATGACAAACCCACATATTATGACACATATTATTGATAAGCCAACACAATACTGAATGGAGAAAAGTTGAAAGCATCCCCTCTGAAAACTGGGACAAGACAAGTGGATGCCCACTCTCACCACTCCTCTTCAATATAGTACTGGAAGTCCTAGCCAGAGTAATCAGACAAGAGAAAGAAAGAGAGGGCATCCAAAACCGTAAAGAGGAAGTCAAACTGTCACTGTTTGCTGATGATATGATCATTTACCTTGAAAACCCTGAAGACTCCTCCAGAAACCTCCTAGAACTGATAAAAGAATTCAGCAAAGTTTCCAGGTACAAGATTAATGTACAAAATCAGTAGCTCTTCTATACACCAACAGCGACCAAGGAGAGAATCAAATCAATAACTCAACCCCTTTTACAATAGCTGCAAAAATATATATACACTTAGGAAAATACCTAACAAAGGAGTCGAAAGACCTATACAAGGAAAACTACAAAACAATGCTGAAAGAAATCATAGACCACACAAACAAATGGAAACACATGTCATGCTCATGGATGGCTAAATCAATATTGTGAAAATGACCATACTGCCAAAAGCAATCTACAAATTCAGTGCAATCCCCATCAAAATACCACCATCACTCTTCACAGAATTAGAAAAAACAATTCTAAAATTCATATGGAACTAAAAAAGAGCCTGCATAGCCAAAGCAAGACTAAGCAAAAAGAACAAATCTGGAGGCATCACACTACCTGATTCCAAATTATACTATAAGGCCATAGTCACCCAAACAGCATAGTACTGGTATAAAAATAGGCACATAGACCAACGGAACAGAATAGAGAACCTGGAAATAAGCCCAAATACTTGCAGCCAACTGATCTTTGATAAAGCAAACAAACAGTGGAGAAAGGACACTTTTTTCAACAAATGGTGCTGGGATAATTGGCTAGCCACATGTAGGAAAATAAAACTGGATCCTCATCTCTCACCTTATACAAAAGTCAACTCAAGTACTTAAACCTAAGACCTGAAACCGTAAAAATTCTGGCAGATAACAGTGGAAAAACTCTTCTGGACATTGGCTCAGGCAAGGATTTCATGACCAAGAACCCAAAAGCAAATGCAATAAAAACAAATATAAATAGCTGAGACCTAATAAATTAAAGAGCTTTTGAATGGCAAACGGAACAGTCAGCAAAGTAAACAGACAACCCACAGAGTGGGAGAAAATCCTCACAATCTATACATCTGACAAAGGACTAATATCCAGAATCTACAACCAATGCAATCAAATCAGTAAGAAGAAAAACAATCCCATCAAAAAGTGGGCTAAGGGCATGAATAGACAATCCTCAAAAGAAGATATACAAATGGCCAACAAACATATGAAAAAATGCTGAAATCACTAATGATCAGGGAATTGCCAATCAAAATTACAATGCGATACCACCTTAATGCTGAAAGAATGGCTACAATCAAAAAATCTAAAAACAGTAGGTGTTGGCGTGGATGTGGTAATCAGGGAACACTTCTTCACGGCTGGTAGGAATGTAAACTAGTACAGCCACTATGGAAAACACTGTGGAGATTTCTTAAAGAACTAAAAGTAGAACTACCATTTCATCCAGCAATCCCACTACTGGGTATCTACCCAGAGGAAAAGAAGTCATTACATGAAAAAGATACTTGCACATGCAGGTTTATAGCAGCACAATTCACAATTGCAAAATCATGGAACCAACACAAATGCCCAACAATCAATGACCGAATAAACGATGATATATAATAGTTATATAGCAGTCATATAATATGTATTATATAATATGTATCATATAGCAGTTAGATAATAGGTATTATATAATATGTAACATATAACAGTTATATAATAGGTATTATATAATATGTATTATATAACAGTTATATAATAGGTATTATATAATATGTATCATATAACAGTTATGTAATAGGTACTATATACTATGTATCATATAACAGTTATGTAATAGGCATTATTTAATATGTATCATATAACAGTTACATAACAGATATTATATAATATGTATCATATAACAGTTATATAATAGGCATTATATAATATGTATCATATAACAGTTATATTATAGGCATTATATAAGATGTATCATATAACAGTTATATTATAGGCATTATATAATATGTATCATATAACACTTATATTATAGGCATTATATAATATGTATCATATAACAGTTATATTACAGGCATGACATAATAAGTATCATATAACAGTTATATTATAGGCATTATATAATATGTATCATATAACAGTTTCATGATATGTATTATATAATATGTATCAAAAACAGTTATATAATGGGTATTATATAATATGTATTATATAACAGTTATATAATGGGTATTATATAATATGTATTATATAACAGTTATATAATGGGTATTATATAATACGTATTATATAACAGTTATATAATGGGTATTATATAATACGTATTATATAACAGTTATACTTATTATATAATATGTATTATATAACAGATGTACGTATTATATAATACGTATTATGTAACAGTTATATAATATGCATTATATAACAGTTATATAACACTTATATAATAGGTGTTAAATAATATGTATCATATAACAGTTAAAGGTATTATATAATAGGTATTGTATAACGGTTATATAATAGGTATTATAAAATATGTATTATATAACGGTTATATAATAGGTATTATATAACAGGTATTATATAATGGTTATATAATAGGTATTATATAACAGTTATATAACAGTTAATAATAGGTATTATATAACAGTTAATAATAGGTATTATCTAACAGTTATATAACGGTTACATAATAGGTATTATATAACCGTTATATAACAGTTATATACTAGGTATTATATAACAGTTATACAGTGGGTATTATATAACTGTTATATAATAGGTATTATATAACAGTTATATAATAGGTGATATATAACAGTTATACAATACGTCTTACATAACAGTTATATAATAGGTGTTATATAACAGTTATATAATAGATGTTATATAACAGGTATGATATAACAGTTATATAACACCTGTTATATAACAGTTATATAATAGCTATTATATAACAGTTATACAGTAGGTGTGATATAATAGTTATATAATAGGTATGATATAATAGTTATATAACAGTTAAATAATAGGTATGATGTAATAGTTATATCATAGTTATATAATAGGTATGATATAATAGTTATAAAATAGTTATATAATATGTATGACATAATAGTAACATAATAGTTATATATATGTATTATATATGCATTATATAATAGTTATATAATAATAATATATATTATATATTATATTATCGTTATATATAATATATATTATATATAACGATAATATAATATATAATATATATTATATATTATATTATCGTTATATATAATATATATTATATATAATACGTATATTATATATTATATTATCGTTATATATAATACATATTATATATAACGATAATATAATATACAATATATAATATATGTATTATATATAATATATATTATATATAATATAATATAATATAATATATATTATATATAACGATAATATAATATATAATATATAATATATTATATGTATTATATATAATATATATAATATACTATATATTATATATCATATATAATATATGGAATATATAATATTCCATATATTATATATGATATATTATATATACTATATATAGTATATTATATGTACTATTATGTATATTATACAATATGTATTATATAATATACATAATAATATATATATTATAAATAGGAAGCAAGAAATCCCGAACTTTCAGATATTAGCATTTTATGGATGAGAATAATTTCACGACTTTTAGAAACATATTTCCCCATATCATAAACCTTTCTTAATTGGAAATGACTCAGGCATCTAGTGAGCAGCAACAATAATTTTTAAGTTACACAAAAGTTCACCTAGAGCACTTATTCATTTATAGTTTGTTTTTAGCAGTTTATCTAGATTATTTATACATCATTTCCTTATTATCTGTTTTATAACCTGTGAATATCAGGCATTAATCTAATTAAGAACCTTAAAGTTAACTACATGGGGATTCTCACCAATAATTCAGAAGATTTAGCTGTTTTCATTAAACCACCAACATTAAATTAGTCTTACTTATCAAAAAATTTGCACAAAGATCATTTTATTTTGGCTGGGTTTATGGTTTTATAACCTTCTGTGCCAAACCCTGATATCTCACAATTTCTAGCAAAGACAAATGTAAGACCCACACAAAAATGTATGTGAGAATTCTGAACACATTTCTATATTTATGTTGTCAATAATTTTAAAACCAGCTTGTTAAGTAAAGATTTACTTAAGTCATGTGAACTTGACAATTGCTTGAACTATTTAATTTATGAGACTCTTATTTGTAAGCCAATTTGGTAGACAAGACATAGGACATAGTAAATGTACATACACATAAATGCATCTAGACATGTATACACACACAAAGATCCAATAGCCTTTGCCATGGAATTCTAGCCAGGAGATAGCAGTACAAACTCACCAGTCTACAAACATGTTCGCATGGCTGAACTTTGCTAGCCAAAATAGGTAATCCAGTGAAGGCTGTGAATCAAACTTTTGGGTGAAGCAGTTTCCAAGGCAGTTTGGTTTTTAAAGGCCAAACCTCCACAGTCTCCAAAGAACACTGGGGCCAAAGAGTACCAGAGAAGAACATCACATGGAACCTACTAACCAGACCCAACCCTGCTTAGAACAGCAGCATAAATAACTGAATACATAGACCTCCAACCCACTTTCCCACTCAACAGCAAACTTCACATTCCAAAGAATACTGGGGACAAACAGTATTATAAAAGAATATCAGGCCTGGCATGGTGGCTCACACCTGTAATCCCAGCACTTCCGGAGGCCAAGGCAGGTGGATCGCAACAGCAGTTCAAGACCAGCCTGGCCAACACAGTGAAACACCATCTGTAATAAAACTACAAAAATCAGCCAGGTGTGGTGGTATGCACCTGTAGTCCCAGCTACTAGGGGGGCTAAGGCATGAGAATTGCTTGATCCCAGGAGGTGGAGGTTGCAGTGAGCCAAGATCGTGTCACTGCACTCCCACATGGGAGACATAGTGAGACTCTGTTTCAAAAAAGAAAAAAAAAATGAGAATATCAGTTTACTGAATTTGAGTTTCCCAAAACTGTATCAAACATACACACACAATCACCAAAACACAAGCCAACTGCTGCAGTAACAAACAAGCCCCAGGAATGTCTAACCTGAAACAGGGTACTTGTTTCATCAAGACTAAGAGCTTCATGAGCAATCTTAATTAGCCAGATTTCTTCAATTTTCTATCTGGTTTTAAAGAATATTTTACTATCTCAACTTTTTCAACTTCCTATTTTATCTGGATCTGCACAAAGACAGAGAAATGGGAAAAAATACATATGACTTACATAGACCATCTATAACATGCTTGCAAACAAAAATTCTTTCAGCATTTCTCAAATTAAGAAGAGCTAATCCCACTCTCTGGGACCCACAAAAGACATTCACTTGCCCAGACACACAAACAATTTCAAACAAGCCCCCAAAAGTATCTATACTGAAACAATCAGGGTGCTTCCCTGTCTTAGTTGGGCTTATTCAACCTGCAAATGGAAATTCCTTTAAAAATTTCCCAAGTTGAGAGGAGCATACCCCACTGTCTGGGTCCACACACCACACACCTGTGAGTGTCTGGGACACTCACCTATCTGGATGCAGATGTCAAATTTCAAAGGCAGTTCTTCCAAGGCAATCAAGAATGCAGTTGGGGCCAGCTGTGGTGGGGCCAGAGAGAGATGGAAACTGACCTCCAGCCAAGATTAAATGGGCAGCATTTTACGGGGCTTCTGAGACACCCAGCCCATGGCAACTGAGCCAGGAGGGAACCAAATCGGTTCCCAATCAGGGAAACAAAATCTGTTACCGAAACACCGGGGGTTTGGTCTAGGTCCTGCTGCTTGCCACACAGAAAGGCAATTACTGAGACAACAATTATTGCTGAGAAAGAAGGCTTTATTGGGTGCTGCAACCAAGGAGGTGGGAGATCAGTCTCAAATCCATCTCCCTAACCAACTAAAATTAGGAGTTTATGTATCAGGGAAGAAATGTAACTATGTATGGGAAAACAGGAACTCAGGAAGGGTAAGGAAGCAATCTGATGAATCTCAGGCCTGGTGTCTCATCGTATGGATGTGATGATCTGGAAAGTTTCAGTTCTTTGATACTTTTTGAGAGGCCTGGCATCTCATTGTCTGAATCTGGTGAGTTTCAAGCTTTAAGACCAGAAGTGTCCATTTCTATGTTTATTTTTTAAAAACCTTCTATGGGACTATACTAAACTGTCTATGAAACTATAGCTTCAATATTTGCATAAATACCTGACACTGGTAGGATAACCATTATTGTCCTCACAGATGTGAAGGCTAAGGTCCATTTATTCAACACATTTATATTAAGTGCCTCCCTAGGACACTTAACATACCAATGCCTGGCTCTAAGCATACAATGGTGAAGTGGAGTGACAATTTATCATCCAAATCAGGACACGTTAGAGAGTGAAAGAGGGGCTGAGACGATTGGAAATTAAGACTGTCTTAAAGAAACTACAATGTATGATCACGCAGGTCTTAAGATTGTTTTGTGTTGCTATAACAGAATACCTGAGACTAGGTAATTTAAGAGATTTATTTGGCTCACAGTTCTGCAAACTGGCAAGTACAAGGGGCATAAGGCTGGCATCTACTTAGCTTCTGGTGAGAGCTTTTGTGCTGGGTCAAGACATGTCAGTAGGTCAAAGGGGAACCTGACACATGTGAGGGGCCAAAGATGAAGAGCTTCCATCCTTTATAACAACTCACTATCTCAGAGAATAATCCAGTCTTGTGAGAGCAAGAATTCACTCAACCCCGGAGACAATGGCACCAAAGGCTCATAAGGGATCTACTCCCATAACCCAAACACCCTCCACTAGGCCACACCTCCCAACACCATGACACTGGGGAGCAAATTTCAACATGAGTGTAGCTGGAGACAAACCATATGCAAACCACAGTACCCTAAGAGTAAGACATATTTCTTGGCCTCAAAGACTTCAGGATTAGTGGAGAAGACATATAAGGAATTGAGCAATTATAATCTAAGTTGATATTGTCCTGATAGGGAAGTACAGAGTGTTAGGTGCACAAAGGAAGTACTCTGAAACCAGTCTCAAGGCAAATGGCAAAGGGAAGATACATTTTACTCATGTGAAGAAGTATGTAAGAGCATCTGAGGCAGAGGAACAAAACGCACAGAGTCCCAGAAGTGAGAGAACATCACAGCATTTAGGAGCAAGTGTGTATGAGGCCCAGAATGGAAGTGGGAGAGGAAGGTGATGAAAGATGGGACTGGAGAAGTAGCCAGGATGTGGCCATGGAGCCATGCTAAGACCTCATCCTGGGAAATTACTTCCCCTGGGCTCAAGAATGAACATGGGCCACTGCCAGAACCCAGGTGTCCTGCCCCTGGCCCAGCCTTTCTCCATGGCTGTGCATCAAGAAAGTCAGAGCCACATACTGATTACAACCACAGCTGTCTGGCTCCAAAGCCCACACTGCCTCTTACTCACTGTGTGGCCTTGAACAGCTTCCTGTGGCTCAGTTTCCTCATCTGTAAAACAGTAAAAATACCAACATCATACGGTTGTTATGAGAATAAAATGAGTTAATATATATGAAGAATAATTATATCAGTGTCTGTCACTAGATGCAAACTATATAAATGTTGGCTATTACTATTACTAGAGGAGAAACAGATGCAGTATTACCTGTCATTAACCCCTTTATCAGTGCAAGGTGGTCAAATGCATTTCTGAAGCAACAGCTCACTGAAAGAGAATAAGACACAAGACAGCAGCGGAAGCTTTGACAAGGACAGGTGACCAGAAATGTCCCAGGAGTGTGAGGCAAGAAGACAGGTAGACCATTCCTCGTCATGGAAAGAGGAAAAAAGAGAAAATCCACACTGCCATAGCACGTTATCACAAACAGCATGGCCTAAAACAACAGAAATTGATTCCTTCACAGTTCTGGAGGCTGAAAGTCCAAAACTAAGGTGGTGGGAAGGCTGTGTTTCCTCTGAAGGCTCAAAGATGGAATCCCCTCTTCCCTCTTTCTCACTTCTGATGGCTCCATCAGTCCTTGGCATCTTGTGGCTTGCAGCTATGTCACTCCAGTCTCTGCCTCCATCTGAACATGGCCTTCTCCAGATCTCTCTCTTGGTTCTTTTCTCTTTTTTGGAGGACACTCTAGTTGGATTTAGGGCCGACCTTAATGAAGGCAGGTGTCATCTTAACTAGTTAACATCTTAACTTTGCATCTGCAAAGACTCTATTTTCAAATAGGGTTCCATTCTGAGGCTCTGGGTGGACACAATTCCACCCACTGCACTGCCCGAGCTCTGGGGCTCAGGTGAAAGCATATGCAGCAGATGGAACAGCAGAGAGGAAATGGAGAGGAAGGCACGGCAAGGCCAGCCCAGGCAAGGATTTCCAAGCTGCCTCACTGCAGGGTCAGCCACTCCCAGCATCAACCCTGGGGGTTCCCTACACTCTGCTTGCGTCCTTGTAAATAGTCCCTTTTCTAAACTTCTCTTCCCATTTGAGCCTGCCATCTTTTTTCCTCCTGGGACCCTGACAAATACACACATCGTTATAGCAGCATCTAGGATCCTCTGGCCCAGAAAAACTGAAGCAAACTGCCATGAAAGAATTCTAGAACCCTCTGCAAGGCCAAAACAGCCTGCACTGTGGATGAGAGCGATTCTGCCTCTGCCTTTCTCTTCCCTCTGTCCTTCCCCAGGCATCTCCCCAGCCAAGCTGTGTGACACTGGGGAAGGGCTGTGGCTTTGGGGCAGAGGACCTGTGTGGATCCCAGAGCTGCCCCTTAGCAGCTTTGTGGCTGGGACCAAGCCACTTACTGCCTCACTTTCCTAATCTGCCCCATAGGGATAATCGTAACTCCATCCTAAGATTGGAGGACCATTTAGAGGGATAATATGTCCCACCTTCCCTGACACACCCACCCAGGAGAACACCATTACTCAATTTTGGGGCAGCACACACATGGTGTTCTTTGTGAATAGCACCTAGGGTGCCTGGGCAGAGGTGGCAACACAGCACTAAAGCACAGTGGTGTGATTTGTAGTGCACAGCCCTCCTTTTCCACTTCTCCAAGAGCTCAAAAGGGCATTCACTGGTCTTTGCCAGTGTATGTATGTCATAGGAGTTCACTTAAAAAATATGAAAAAACCATGTGTATGCCATGCTCTGAATGTGTCCGCCCAAAATTCCCAAGTTGAAACTTAATTACCAACATGATTGTATTAAGTAAGTATTGTAACATGAAGTATTAAGAGGTGAGGTGTTTAAAAGGCGGTGAAGTCATGAGAACAGAGCCCTCATGAATGGGATTGATGACTTTATAAAAGAGTTGCAAGAGAGCTGTTTGTCCTTTTTATCCTTCAATCCCTGACACCATGTTCATCCCCTCTGGAGGACGCAGCAAGAAGAAATGATCCTGGAAGCAGAGACTGAACACTCACCAGACTCTGAATCTACTGATGCCTTGTTCTTGGACTTCCCAGCCCCCAGAACTGTGAGAAATAAACTTCTATTGTTTGTAAGTTGCCCAGTCTGTAGCATTTTGTTACAGCAGCAGGAATAGCATAAAAGGACCTGGACAGACATCAACCTGAATCTACCATTATTTTGTCCTCAAATGTCCCTATCTGTCTCACAATTCTTATTCAACAAACATCCACTAAGTGTTTACTGTGCACACAAGGCTTTGTGTAAAGTTTCAGAGACTATTTAAAAACCAAGACTTGCTCTCAGCCGATTCCCTGGCCACTAATGCCTGGATTCCTCTAGGCTGTGATGTGCCTGCATGACAATGCTTTTTTGCCCCCACTTCCTTCTTTTGAGGCAGACTGTAAAGCTGAATTCAGTTCAACATCCATGGAGCATCTCCTGGAGTCAGCCCTGGGCAAGACACAGGGAATGCAAATGTCACAGCACAGCCCCACCTCTATGCTCCTGCACTTGCCCATCCTTCTGACCAGAAGGCTCTTCCCTGGCTTCTTACCATTGCTCACACCTTCTCGTTATTCATATCTCAGCTCAAATTTACCTCTGGCTTTTTAAGGGTTTTTTTGTTGTATTGGTGGTGGTGAATTCTTTAATCAACTTTATTTTTTAGAATGGTTTTAGGTTCACAGCAAACTTGAGAAAAGGTAGAGAGTTCCTACACACCCCCAACCCCCACACATGTACAGCCTTCCCCATCATCAATATCCCTGCACCAGAATGGTTCACTTGCTAACAATAAATGAACCTGCACTGGCATGTCATTATCACCCAGAGTCCATAGTTTTTATTACAGTTCACTCTTGGTGTTGTACATTCTGTGTGTATGGATTGATGTATAATGACATCTGTCCACCACAATAGAATCATGTGGAGTTGATTCACTGCCCTAAAAATCCTCTGTGCTCTATTCATAACGTTCTTTTAGAAAGGCCTTTGATAACCCTATCTAAAAGGGCCCTCTTCTCATTTCCCTGTCATTTGTTTCATATCTATTTTATTTCCTTTAGAATACTTGGCACTATCTCAATGTTTCTTATTTTCATATTTTGCTTATTATTTGATACTCCCACTCTATCAGCTCTGTGAAGACATCTTGTCTATCCTGATCAACAGCTGTGTTCTCAATGCCTAGCATATGGTCACTGCTCAGTAAATATATATGAATGAATAAACCAGATAGATGTGGGCCCTGTTCCCAAAGAGAAATTGAAACCAAGTAAGCACATCTCCATCTGGTTCTAACCCTAACTCTATTCTTCACTAATCACTTCGATTTCATCTATTCAGGGGCTGCTAAGACAGATGGACATCAGGAAGCCAGGCAGCTGAGGTGCTTCATGTAGGTTTGGGCTTTTGGCTCGTTCCTTTGCTCTAAACTAAAATAAACAGATCTACTAGATAGTAAATCTATTTCAAAATATTCTTGGGCGTCAGGGACTTCATTAAAAAAAAATGTATGTGGTTTTGTGGGCCAGAGTTCCAAGACAATCCCTTTGGGTTTCAATGTTCTTTAGGCAAATATCACATTCACATCAGATTTTCTTTCTTTGGTTCCCCTAAAGAATCCCTTAAATTAGTTGAAATCTGTAAGCCTTCAATTAAAAGAAGGATGATGCCATTTGATTATAATGTGGTAGTTCAAAAGTGATGATAGAAAGGTTGTGAAACAGTGATTAGCTTTTAGCACCAGGATGTGAAAGAAATAGTGGATTACAAGCAGATCAGCCCCTAAATTCTTAGCAGCTTTAGATGAGCTCCATGAATATGCTCAATCAGCCCCACCAAGGAGGAGTCCTGTGACTCCTTTTGCTCTGACACAACTTGAGAAAACAGGACGCATAATCCACGTTATTGCTGGTCTGTCGGGACCTGTGGAAGAAATTGTCTCTTCTCCCCAATAAGACAAGGCCGACTCAGCTCCTCAGGGACCTTCAGGCTGCCAGGTCAAGGCCCTTACTAAGATGGGCCACACAGGGTCTGGGGTATTGAAGCTTTACTCTTTTAACTTCCTTTGTGTGGGTCTAAGGATGGCTGGGTGGTGGCACTAAAGTTTGCTTTTTAAAAACTCATCCCCTTTTTCGTTTTTTATTGCATCTATTTGATTCTTCTCTCTTTTCTTCTTTATTAGTCTTGCTAGCGGTCCATCAATTTTGTTGATCTTTTCAAAAAACCAGCTCCTGGATTCATTAATTTTTTGAAGGGTTTTTTGTGTCTCTATTTCCTTCAGTTCTGCTCTGATTTTAGTTATTTCTAGCCTTCTGCTAGCTTTTGAATGTGTTTGCTCTTGCTTTTCTAGTTCTTTTAATTGTGATGTTAGGGTGTCAATTTTGGATCTTTCCTGCTTTCTCTTGTGGGCATTTAGTGCTATAAATTTCCCTCTACACACTGCTTTGAACGTGTCCCAGAGATTCTGGTATGTTGTGTCTTTGTTCTCGTTGGTTTCCGCATGTTCTCACTCATAGGTGGGAATTGAACAATGAGAACTCATGGACACAGGAAGGGGAACATCACGCTCCGGGGACTGTTGTGGGGTGGGGAGGGGGGGGAGGGACAGCATTAGGAGATACACCTAATACTAAGTGACGAGTTAATGGATGCAGGAAATCAACATGGCACATGGATACATATGTAACAAACCTGCACATTGTGCACATGTACCCTAAAACCCTAAAGTATAATAAAAAATATATATATATATATTTTATATATATAATATATTATATATATAATATATATATATATATACAGTATAATACTATTCAGACATTAAAAAAAAAAAAAAACTCATCCCTGAAAAGTCTGCATTCTCTGGACAAAAGGCCCACTTATTTAGAGGAAAAAGAATATTCTCTGAGTTTCACTTTTGGAAATAGGAATTCACTCTTAACTCAGACTAAATATCATATAAGTTAGTACTCAAGAGTTTTAAAGAAAAGTCAAACTTAGAACAAAACTTAGAACATCAAAACAAAGAGAAAATGTGCCCATTATTTGCCATAGGTGAATTGGGTACATTCTGCATTCTTGCCTTTCACCCCAACTCACTAGCACCCCACCATTCCACCCTACCCTCATGAAGATTCATCAGGAAGACAACTACATAGAGAAAAAGCAATTTTTCTTTTTTTAGTGAGGACTTTTTTTTTTAGTTCCTTCATTCACTTTTTTGAAATGTTAATGTATTTTATGAAAAAACATCCCCAAGTGAGGAAAAAGATATTATTTATATCTCTTAGCATTGAACTCTAATAAAACAATCTAATTAAGTAAATAAGCAAAAGATAACTCTCAAATTACTCCCAAGGTGAACAGACACCATTGCACATGACTTGTCATTGCAACAAACATGATTACTTACAAGAGATCTTTCCCAAGGGGAAGGGTTTGGGGTTAAGCTTCAGGTAACGTGCAATGAAGCTCAGCTTGCACAGCATCAAGTAAAAGGCCAGGGGAGGTTCTAGCCCCCAAATGGATCATGTTATGTGTGTTAGGCAAAGCTCCCAGAATTGCATCATAATTAATTGATCATCAGATGTCAGGCAGGAAATCCAGGGTCTGTATTTAAATGATAGGAGCACAGCTATCATCTTGCTTTAAAGAAACCAGTGCGAGGAATCAGAGACAATGCTGTGTATTCACCATTCCATTTCCTTTCCCTGGGTACCCAAGAAGGCGGCTTTCCCAGCCTCCTTTGTGGTTGAGTTGGGCCTTTGTGGCTGAGTGCCGCAAAGCTGGGGATGTGGGCTGAAGTGATAGAAACCACTTTCAGGCTGTCTGGGCATAAAATACCCTGGGTCAGCTTCCCTGATTTACCTTTTCCTGCCCCAAAGCTCAGTGGGTATTGGGTGGTGGGACCACTCAGTGGGAACTGGAGCAAGTAAGTTCTCTTCTCTGCAAAACTGGGAGATCAGCTTCCGTCACTACTTGTCCCGCCTAAAACCCCTCAAGATATTAACCTCAACTCCTCAACTGAATAAACTGGACTTGTAGAAATGGCTGCTGTGGACCGAGGACATAAATAAGGTACTGAGATAAAGCCAATTCCTGTGGATTGCCAGTAAAATGTCATGAAAAGAGGTGGAGTTAAATACAGTGGGAGTTAGAAGAAGGCTCGGTTGGTCTGTCCGTTGGTTGATCAGCTGGTCAATCAGTTGATCAGTTGGTTGGTTTGATGAAGGAGAGCATATGGGAAGAGTGGAGGGAAGTTGGGAACTGGAAGTTGGGAACTGGGAGTTGGTTGGGGAAGAGGGGATGCCCACGAGGAATTTCTTACCAAGAAAATTAATTTGAGGGATGCTTTCTCCAAGAACCTTAGGGATAATCATAATTTTCAAATAGCTTTAAAGTGATATGATCTAAAGCTGCATTGTAATTCTTTTAAATTACCTCCAATCCTTCAGTAGAGTCTGAATCTTGGAGGCAATGTCATGGTGAATGGGGGACAGCATGATCAGAAGTGCTGCCTGCCCCATGGCAACCTTAACCCATGGCAATAAGGCAGCATCCAACAGACAAACAGCTTCTGAGATCCAAGAGATGCCCAGCAACATGTGCTCCCTGGCAGAGCAGGGAGTGGACAGAGGGCACACGACCCTGAGAGATGTGAGGTTAAACCTCCATTTTCCCAACATATACTTCAGTGAGTGAATGTGTGTGAGTGTGAGTCTGTATGTGCACATGCACGTGTGAGTATTTCCCACAGTAGAGGACAAATACACATATTAGTGGCACTGGGATTATTTTTAAGTGATGTCAAGTAATATTGACTCTGGCCAGGCATGGTGGTTCACACCTGTAATCCTAGCACTTTGGGAGGCCGAGACAGGCGGATCACGAGGTCAGGAGACGGAGACCATCCTGGCTAACATGGTGAAACCCCGTCTCTACTAAAATACAAAAAATTAGCTGGGCATGGTGGCACATGCCTGTAGTACCAGCTACTCAGGAGGCTGAGGCAGAAGAATCGCTTGAACCTGGGAGGCAGAGCTTACAGTGAGCCAAGATCATGCCACTGAACTCCAGCCTGGGCAACAGAGTGAGACTCCATCTCAAAATAAATAAATAGGTGGAGCCAAGATGGCCAAATAGGAACAGTTCCAGTCTACAGTTCCCGGCGTGAGCAATGCAGAAGACAGGTGATTTCTGCATTTCCAACTGAGGTACTAGGTTCATCTCACTGGGGAGTGCTGGACAGTGGGTGCAGGACAGTGGGTGCAGTGCACCGTGCCTGAGCCGAAGCAGGGCGAGGCATCACCTCACCCGGGAAGCGCAAGGGGTCAGGGAATTCCCTTTCCTAGTCAAAGAAAGGGGTGACAGATGGCACCTGGAAAATCGGGTCACTCCCACCCTAATACTGCGCTTTTCCAATGGGCTTATCAAATGGCACACCAGGAGATTATATCCCGCACCTGGCTCGGAGGGTCCTATGCCCACAGAGTCTCACTCATTGCTAGCACAGCAGTCTGAGAACAAACTGCAAGGCAGCAGCAAAGCTGGGGGAGGGGCGCCTGCCATTGCTCAGGCTTGATTAAGTAAAAAAGCAACCAGGAAGCTCGAACCAGGTGGAGCCCACCACAGCTCAAGGAGGCCTGCCTGCCTCTGTAGGCTCCACCTCTGGGGGCAGGGCACAGACAAACAAAAGACAGAAATAACCTCTGCAGACTTAAATGTCCCCGTCTGACAGCTTTGAAGAGAGTGGTGGTTCTCCTAGCATGCAGCTTGAGATCTGAGAACGGGCAGACTGCCTCCTCAAGTGGGTCCCCTGACCCCCGAGTAGCCTAACCGGGAGGCACCCCCTAGTAGGGGCGGACTGACACCTCACATGGCCGGGTACTCCTCTGAGACAAAACTTCCAGAGGAACAATCAGGCAGCAGCATTTGTGGTTCACCAATATCCGCTGTTCTGCAGCCACCGCTGCTAATACCCAAACAGGGTCTGGAGTGGACCTCCAGTAAACTCCAACAGACCTGCAGCTGAGGGTCCTGACTGTTAGAAGGAAAACTAACAGAAAAGACATCCACACCAAAAACCCATCTGTACATCACCATCATCAAAGACCAAAGGTAGACAAAACCACAAAGATGGTGAAAAAACAGAGCAGAAAAACCGGAAACTCTAAAAATCAGAGTGCCTCTCCTCCTCAAAAGGAATGCAGCTCCTCACCAGCAACAGAACAAAGCTGGATGGAGAATGACTTTGACGAGTTGAGAGAAGAAGGCTTCAGACAATCAAACTACTCTGAGCTAAAGGAGGAACTTCGAACCAATGGCAAAGAAGTTAAAAACTTTGAAAAAAAATTAGACAAATGGATAACTAGAATAACCAATGCAGAGAAGTCCTTCAAGGACCTGATGGAGCTGAAAACCACGGCACGGGAACTATGTGATGAATGCACAAGCCTCAGTAATCGATGCTATCAACTGGAAGAAAGGGTATCACTGATGGAAGACAAAGTGAATGAAATGAAGCATGAAGAGAAGTTTAGAGAAAAAAGAATAAAAAGAAACGAACAAAGCCTCCAAGAAATATGCAACTATGTGAAAAGACCAAATCTACGTGTGATTGGTGTACCTGAAAGTGACGGGGAGAATGGAACCAAGTTGGAAAACACTCTGCAGGATATTATCCAGGAGAACTTCCCCAATCTAGCAAGGCAGGCCAACATTCGGATTCAGGAAATACAGAGAACGCCACAAAGATACTCCTCGAGAAGAGCAACTCCAAGACACATAATTGTCAGGTTCACCAAAGTTGAAATGAAGGAAAAAATGTTAAGAGCAGCCAGAGAGAAAGGTCGGGTTACCCACAAAGGGAAGCCCGTCAGACTAACAGCTGATCTCTCGTCAGAAACTCTACAAGCCAGAAGAGAGTGGGGGCCGATATTCAACATTCTTAAAGAGAAGAATTTTCAACCCAGAATTTCTTATCCAGCCAAACTAAGCTTCATAAGTGAAGGAGAAATAAAATCCTTTACAGACAAGCAAATGCTGAAAGATTTTGTCACCACCAGGCCTGCCCTAAAAAAGCTCCTGAAGGAAGCACTAAACATGGAAAGGAATAACCGGTACCAACCACTGCAAAAACATACCAAATTGTAAAGACCATCGAGGCTAGGAAGAAACTGTACCAACTAATGAGCAAAATAACCAGCTAACATCATAATGACAGGATCAAATTCACACATAACAATACTAACTTTAAATGTAAATGGGCTAAATGCTCCAATTAAATGGCACAGACTGGCAAATTGGATAAAGAGTCAAGACCCATCAGTGTGCTGTATTCAGGAAACCCATCTCACGTGCAGAGACACATATAGACTCAAAATAAAGGGATGGAGGAAGATCCACCAAGCAAATGGAAAACAAAAAAAGGCAGGGGTTGCAATCCTAGTCTCTGATAAAACAGACTTTAAACCAACAGAGATCGAAAGAGACAAGGCCATTACATAATGGTAAAGGGATCAATTCAACAAGAGGAGGTAACTATCCTAAATATGTATGCACCCAATACAGGAGCACCCAGATTCATAAAGCAAGTCCTTAGTGACCTACAAAGAGACTTAGACTCCCACACAATAACAATGGGAGACTTTAACACCCCACTGTCAACATTAGATCAACGAGATAGAAAGTTAACAAGGATACCCAGGAATTGAACTCATCTCTGCACCAAGCGGACCTAATAGACATCTACAGAACTCTCCACCCCAAATCAACAGAATATACATTCTTTTCAGCACCACACCACACCTATTCCAAAATTGACCACATAGTTGGAAATAAAGCACTCCTCAGCAAATGTAAAAGAACAGAAATTATAATGAACTGTCTCTCAGACCACAGTGCCATCAAACTAGAACTCATGATTAAGAAACTCACTCAAAACTGCTCAACTACATGGAAACTGAACAACCTACTCCTAAATGACTATTGGCTACATAATGAAATGAAATAAAGATGTTCTTTGAAACCAACGAGAACAAAGACACAACATACCAGAATCTCTGGGACACATTCAAAGCAGTGTGTAGAGGGAAATTTAGAGCACTAAATGCCCACAAGAGAAAGCAGGAAAGATCTAAAATTGACACCCTAACATCACAATTAAAAGAACTAGAGAAGCAAGAGCAAACACATTCACAAGCTAGCAGAAGGCAAGAAATAACTAAGATCAGAGCAGAACTGAAGGAAATAGAGACACAAAAAACCCTTCGAAAAAATCAATGAATCCAGGAGCTGGTTTTTTGAAAAGATCAACAAAATTGATAGACCACTAGCAAGACTAATAAAGAAGAAAAGAGAGAAGAATCAAATAGATGCAATAAAAAATGACAAAGGGGATATCACCACTGATCACACAGAAATACAAACTACCATCAGAGAATACTATAAACACCTCTACGCAAATAAACTAGAAAATCTAGAAGAAATGGATAAATTCCTCGACTCATATACCCTCCCAAGACCAAAGAAGGAAGAAGTTGAATCTCTGAATAGACCAATAACAGGCTCTGAAATTGAAGCAATAATTAATAGCTTAAATAATAATAGGCAATAATTAATGGCTTAAATAACCAAAAAAAGTCCAGGACCAGATGGATTCACAGCTGAATTCTACCAGAGGTACAAGAAGGAGCTGGTACTATTCCTTCTGAAACTATTTCAATCAATAGAAAAAGAGGGAATCCTCCCTAACTCATTTTATGAGGCCAGCATCATCCTGATACTAAAGCCTGGCAGAGACACAACCACAAAAGAGAATTTTAGACCAATATCCGTGATGAACATTGATGCAAAAATCCTCAATAAAATACTGGCAAACCAAATCCAGCAACACATCAAAAACCTTATCCACCATGATCAAGTGGGTTTCATCCCTGGAATGCAAGGCTGGTTCAAACATACAAAAATCAATAAACGTAATCCAGCATATAAACAGAACCAAAGACAAAAACCACATGATTATCTCAATAGATGCAGAAAAGGCCTTTGACAAAATTCAACAACCCTTCATGCTGAAAACTCTCAATAAATTAGGTATTGATGGGATGTATCTCAAAATAATAAGAGCTATTTATGACAAACCCACAGCCAATATCATACTGAATGGACAAAAACTGGAAGCATTCCCTTTGAAAAGTGGCACAAGACAGGGATGCCCTCTCTCACCACTCCTATTCAACATAGTGTTGGAAGTTCTGGCCAGGGCAATCAGGCAGGAGAAGGGAATAAAGGGCATTCAATTAGGAAAAGAGGAAGTCAAATTGTCCCTGTTTGCAGATGACATGATTGTATATCTAGAAAACCCCATCGTCTCAGCCCCAAATCTCCTTAAGCTGATAAGCAACTTCAGCAAAGGCTCAGGATATAAAATCAATGTGCAAAAATCACGAGCATTCTTCTACACCAATAACAGACAAACAGAGAGCCAAATCATGAGTGAACTCCCTTTCACAATTGCTTCAAAGAGAATAAAATACCTAGGAATCCAACTTACAAGGGATGTGAAGGACCTCTTCAAGGAGAACTACAAACCACTGCTCAATGAAATAAAAGAGGATACAAACAAATGGAAGAACATTCCATGCTCATGGGTAGGAAGAATCAATATCGTGAAAATGGCCATACTGCCCAAGGTAATTTATAGATTCAATGCCATCCCCATTAAGCTACAAATGACTTTCTCCACAGAATTGGAAAAAAAACTACTTTAAAGTTCATATGGAACCAAAAAAGAGCCCACATTGCCAAGTCAATCCTCAGCCAAAAGAACAAAGCTGGAGGCATCATGCTACCTGACTTCAAACTATACTACAAGGCTACAGTAAACAAAACAGCATGGTACTTGTACCAAAACAGAGATATAGACCAATGAAACAGAACAGAGCCCTCAGAAATTATGCCACATATCTACAACTATCTGATCTTTGACAAACCTGACAAAAACAAGAAATGGGGAAAGGATTCCCTATTTAATAAATGGTACTGGGAAAACTGGCTAGCCCTATGTAGAAAGCTGAAACTGGATCCCTTCCTTACACCTTATACAAAAATTAATTCAAGATGGATTAAAGACTTACATGTTAGACATAAAACCATAAAAACCCTAGAAGAAAATCTAGGCAATACCATTCAGGACATAGGCGTGGGCAAGGACTTCATGTCTAAAACACCAAAAGCAATGGCAACAAAAGCCAAAGTTGACAAATGGGACCTAGTTAAGCTAAAGAGCTTCTGCACAGCAAAAGAAACTACCATCAGAGTGAACAGGCAACCTACAGAATGGGAGAAAATTTTTGCAATCTACTCATCTGACAAAGGGCTAATATCCAGAATCTACAATGAACTCAAATTTACAAGAAAAAAACAAACAACCCCATCAAAAAGTGGACGAAGGATATGAACAGACACTTCTCTAAAGAAAACATTTATGCAGCCAAAAGACACATGAAAAAATGCTCATCATCACTGGCCATCAGAGAAATGCAAATCAAAACCACAATGAGATACCATCTCACACCAGTTAGAATGGCCATCATTAAAAAGTCAGGAAACAACAGGTGCTGGAGAGGATGTGGAGAAATAGGAACACTTTTACAATGTTGATGGGACTGTAAACTAGTTCAACCATTGTGGAAGTCAGTGTGGCGATTCCTCAGGGATCTAGAACTAGAAATACCATTTGACCCAGCCACCCCATTACTGGGTATATACCCAAAGTATTATAAGTCATGCTGCTATAAAGACACATGCACACGTATGTTTATTGTGCCACATTCACAATAGCAAAGACTTGGAGTCAACCCAAATGTCCAACAATGATCAACTGGATTAAGAAAATGTGGCACATATACACCATGGAATACTATGCAGCCATAAAAAATGATGAGTTCATGTCCTTTGTAGGGACATGGATGAAGATGGAAACCATTATTCTCAGCAAACTATCGCAAGGACAAAAAACCAAACACTGCATGTTCTCACTCATAGGTGGGAATTGAACAATGAGAACACATGGACACAGGAAGGGAAACATCACACACCAGGGACTGTTGTGGGGTTGGGGGGAGCGGGGAGGGATAGCATTAGGAGATATACCTAATGCTAAATGATGAGTTAATGGGTGCAGCACACCAACATGGCACATTTATACATATGTAACAAACCTGTACATTGTGCACATGTACCCTAAAACTTAAAGTATAACAATAATAAATAAATAAATAAATAAAAACAATAATATTGAATCTTTGACAGAGGGTTTTACTTTGTTGCCCAGGCTGGAGTGCAGTGGCACAATTATAGCTCATTGAAGCCTCAAACCACTGAGCTCAACTGATCTTCCCACTTCAGCCTCTGGAGAGCTAGGACTACGAGAGCATGCCATCACACCCAGCTAATTTATTATTTTTTAAATTTGTGTAGAGATGGGGCCTTGCTATGTTGCCCAGCCTGGTCTGGCCTATTGAATCTTACGATAAGAAAATTATTAGGCACTCTCTTTCTCCCTTGATCCTTGCGGTTACATCAAAGGGAAAGTTTCATTTTGGTTCTACTGTATCCTTAGTGCTTAAACATTTGCTAATCTCACTTTTTAACAGAGAGAAAGTGGCCTCAGGCGAAGAGCCTAGCACAGGCCATGGAATAGAGCTGGAATCTATTAACACTGTTTTGTTCTCAATGTTATCACTAAAAGTGAAAACATTTTTTATAACAAAAATATGGGTTTTCTATTTTTAGCAGTGACAAAGTTTTCTTTTAAAATAAATACAGTTAAATATAAATGTTTATGGAAAGGAATAGGAAAAATAGTATTTGGACAAGGCAAAAAAAAGTATTTGATTAATGTACACACAGTTCCTCTTATGTGCCAAGCATGATTCCACATGCGTCATAGATGTTAACTCGCTTATGCTCAGGATAAGGCTCATGGGTAAGGAAGCTTACTCAAGGTCACATAGCTAGAGCTGCACAGGGCCTGGAGGGAGCACTAAGGGTCGTCCTTCTCCTGAGATATGACTTCTACCCCCAGCCTCTCACAGTAGAAGCGACAGAAGTCAGAAATTGTTGAGGTGGAGGACAGTGGTGGCTCCCTGAGAGGTGATGGGTACGTCAGAGGCTTGGGCCACAATGATGACATTCGGGTGTTAATCAATTGCCCAATATTTAACTTACTCCTACCCAGAGATGGCTCCAGCCTCTCCTTATGACTTTGACTCTGTGAACTCCAGGTTACACTTGGCCATGAAAGAGTTAAAAAGCATATTTGGGAGCAAAAATGTCTCCAGTGAGTCCCCCAATTTTCCCTGCCCTAATTCTCAGTAGTCAGCCAGCACAGCACGCGTCTTCCTGCCTCTCCTCTGGCCTGCGTCCGTTCTGGGAGGCTTTGGAACTAGGACATATCATGTTACTGTACTGCCCCCTTCTTCCAGCTGTTTTTAATTCTAAGACTTGCCCTCTCTGGGAGAGTGACACACGGTGACTTAACAATTTTAAGCCTGACTTCTTAAAGGAGACCCTCCATTTTATTAGAAAAACATTAAAGCAATCAGAGCATGTGATTGTTCACAATGCCAAAAAGATTTCTATAGAGCCCTCTCCCCCACCCGCACCCCTTTTTCCCTGTATTTAGAACGATAAATCGACTTAAGTAAAGAACCATGATAATTTATCAGCTTCTACTATGGCTGGTGATTTTTCATAGTGATAAAAGCTTTTATAGGGAAGGAAAAAAAATCAATCTCACTGGAGATAATAACTTCATTTTTTTTTTTCCCAGGGACTGGTAAAGAAACCAAAGTTAAAGGAAGCTTATTTCACATACATATTCCAGTGGATTTTTTGAACGATATGTTATGGAGGAATCTTGGAAAAATGCTAATCCGAGTCCTGAGAAATGTAGATTCAAGCAAGATGAGGCTACCAGTGAGAGCTCTCAGAGAACAGTTCCCCAAACTGCCTCTCAAAGCAGCAGAGGGGATGACAGCCTTCTCATGCTCACCGCTTGAAAGTGTTTGGCCATGTCCGCCACCTCATCTCATTTGATGCCAGTGCTGCCAGCTGCAGGCTCCCAAAGCCCCCACAATTCCTTCTTGCCCAGCCTGGGCCCAGAGAACCCAGGCATGTGAGTCCAGGACCTTCACCATTTTATACAGAAAAATAGCATCAACCAGAGAAATTTTGCTATTTTGGAAGCACTGAGAAAATAGGGTATGGAAAAATATGATTAACAGATGAGGGTTGGATAAAACCGTGGTGGTGAACAAAAAGAAGCCTCACAGTTCTAGACAAATCTGGTGAATCAGCAATAATTTAAAAATAAATGAAAGGATGACTCTTGAGTGACGTTTGCCAAGTGCTTTCATGTAAATTTCATCATTTTGTCCCATGAGTAAACATTTCTATGGTGTTGTGGTGGGCACCAGCGATACCAGTAGGAGGAGGAAGACCCAGTCCATGCCTAGGGAAGTTGCAGACCAGTGTGGGTGAGGAGGGAACTAGACAGCGAATAGGCAGTTATGAAGCTCTGATTGCAGGATGCAGGGGAGCAGGGAGGAGTGAATGGCCAAGCTAGCCTAGGGGCCTAGCAGGTATGGGGTTAGATAAGGTTCCCTTAGGAAGTAACATGTACTCTGTGTTTTAAAGAATACGTACAGCTTTCACCCACACAAATGTTGACAGGGACCATTCTCAGTTCTAAGGCTATATCAGTGAACAAGTCCCTGCCCTCATGCAGCATATATTCTAGTTGAGAGAGAGAGAGAGAGATCATAAACATACACTTATGGCATGTCAGCCCCATAAGCACTATGGGAAAAAAAAATCAGAGTAAAGGGAAAAGAGAGTGCTGGGGTCAAGGTGTAGAAGGGATTGCTTTTTTCTGTAAGGTGGTTAAGGAAGAACTATTTGAAAAAGTAAGCTGGGCACAGTGGCTCATGCCTATAATCCCAGCACTTTGGGAGGCCAAAGGGAGAAGATTGCTTGAAGCCAGAAATCTGAGACCAACCTGAGCAACGTAGTGAGACCCCATCTCTACAAAATAAAAAACAAAAAAAATGTAGCCAAGTGTGGTGGCACACGCCTGTAGTTCTGGCTACTTGGGAAGCTGTGATGGGAAGATCTCTTGAGCCCAGGAGGTCAAGGCTGCAGTGAGCTGTGATCATGCCACTACACTCCAGTCTGGGCCACAGAGCAAGACTCATCTCAAAAAAAAAAAAAAAAAAAAAAAAAGTGACATTTAACTAGATCTGAGTGAAGGAAGAAGCAAGCCACAAAGAGTATCCAGGAAAGGATGAAAATATCCCAGAAAGAGGAATGAGTCAGTGCAAGACCCTGAGAAAGGGGCTTGCTGGGTGTAATTCAAGAAAGAGCGGACAGGTAAGTGGGACTGGGATGTAGAGAGAGAGGGAAGGGTGGCATGACATGGGATCAGAGAACAGACAAGGGCCAGACTGCAGAGGGCCTTGCAGAGTGTGAACAGATCTTGAGTTGTACTCTGAGTGAAATAATGAGCAACTGAGGGGCTCTGAGAAGCACAGTGACATGATTTGACTGAAGTTTGTCAAAGATCACTCTGAATTCTGATGGGAGAATACTATAGAGGACAAGGTATGAAACAGGAGTGAGTTAAGAGACCAGAGCCAACAGTGGCTTGGGGCAGAATGGTAGTGACAGATGGTGGACGTGGTTAGCTTCCGGACAGATTCTGAAGGGGGAGCCTGCAGGATTTGCCCATAAATTGGAAATGGTATGCATGAAAGTGGAGTCAAGGATGACTCCAAAGGTTTTTGCCTGAGAAACTTGAGAAATGGAGTTGTCATTTATTAATATGGGGAAGACATTTAGAAGAGCATCTATGGGTGGCACAGGTGGGAAGCCAGAGCCTGCTATGAAGATCTTGATGTTTGAGGTGCCTATTAGAGATGTACAAGGTGATCTGGTATAGGCAGTTGTATATACACATATGGAATTCAGGCGAGAGGCCAGGGTGCAGATATAAAATTGGAAGATGGTATTTATAATAATACTAATTCTAACTTTGTTTCTCTTCAGTATTGTTTGCGTTAGTCGAATTCTTTTGCCTTTTTATATAAACTTTAGAATTGCTTGTCAATATCTACAAAGTGACTTGCTGAAATTTAAACTGAGATTTTATTAAATATATAAATTAATTTGGGAAGAATTGACATCTTAACAATGTTGAGTTGTCCAATTCATAAATATCTCTTCCTTTAAATTTTAGATTCTTTCATATCTTTAGCTTGAGCTTTAGCGAGTGGATAGCACCACTCATCTAGTCAGATAATACAGGATGAAATGGATTTGACAGCAAAAAAGTAGAAATTATGAGCTCAGCTTTGGACGTATTTCCTATGTATGAGACAATGGAAGGATCTCCAGATGAAGAAGCCCAGCCAGCATTTGGATATACAGATACAGAGCACAGGGGAAGAGATGTGCTCGGGGTACAGATTTGGAAGTCACCTATACGAGGTAATGGTTGAAGCCATGGGTATGTCCAAGAAAACAAGGGAGATCATATCTGGGCAATAATAATACTGATAATGTCCAACTCTACAGTGAGATATAACACTAAAATATTAACTCTTGCAAAGGTGAAAAAGAAACTAGTGTAATCCTTTGCTTTTTCTACCTTTAGACCTGGCCCAGAAGCAATTTCTTTCATTATGTCTTTAGGGAAAAATATCCCTTCCTATTACTTTATCTTAGTCACCTTAAACAAGCACATAGTCTCATCTAGTAGCAATTCTAAATTCAGCCCCAAATTGGATCCAGATGCATAACTCAGACTAACCTGATAGATGACAGCTCACAACTCTCCCTACCTGTCTGAACTACTGATTAAATCATTTGTGAATCTCTCTGCAGGGCTGTGCTCTTTATTTCTCTATGCGATAGCTCTCCTAAAATGTCTGGCAACTCTTTGGTGACTTCCTGCCTGGTGGAACCATCGGGTCAGAATTTGTTTTGCCTCTATAGTGAAAGAAAGAATGAATTACCTTGATGTCCTGAAGTTAAGCAGACAATGGCTCCCACTGGAGTATAAAAATAAAGATGAATATCCGTTCAAGTCAGCAGCCTTTTATTTACTTTTTGCACAAATGTACCAACAGGCCTGCAGGGAGGGCAGCTTGGAGAAGGAAGCAGTGGGGTCACTTGAGGGCACCTTCCAAAGTGTGAGCAGGCAGCAGAAAATCATTTTTCTGGGAATCATTTTCATGGAAAACAACTTGTACTTTAGAATGCATTTTCATTATATAAAGAAATGAGCCATAGTTATAATAAATAAAATGATCAGGGAAAATGCTAGTGGGAAATGAAAGAGCTCTCTTGAACTGACTCCATCTAGCAAGAGGCCCACTTTGAGTCATTGCCCTAGAAATGATGCTATGTTTTTTAGGCTTTTGCTTATCATCTCTCTCTCTCTTTGATTCCTTCCTCAATGTCCAAATCACTAATTCCAAACTTCTTACCACCTTTGGATTCTTAAATGTCATGATTTTAATAAGGCAGCAAGCCTTTACCAAATTCTTTTCATTAATCTAAGTAACCTATTCGCCTGTTTGAAAACTCCGATGAAGTCACTCACCCAGATATGTTCCCTCTGTACTGGTACTTTATTCCCATCCAATAAATGAGGGGAGAGGGAGCGGGAAAGGAAGAAAGGAATAAGGAGAAATCTCACAAATACAATGTTGAGGGAAAAAAGCCAGAGACACAAAAAAGTACATGTTCTATGATTTCATGGATGCAAAGTACAAAAATGGGCAAAAAAGCATCTAAGCTGCTGAAATTTAGAATAATGGTTTACTCTCTGAGGGAAAGAGGGACCGGTAGAGAGCAGAACAGGACCTCGTGGGTGATGGTGATGTTCTGCATCTTGATCTGGATGCTGGTAATGAGTGGACCCCACTGGTGGGCATTTATTAAGTTGCACATTTGTGACATGTGAACTTCTCTGTAAGTTCATTATGCTTCAATAAAACCACTTAAATAAGAAAAAAAAGCCATCCATCTTCATGAAAACAATGACATGCAAATATTAAGGGCAATAACATCCAACATTTAAAGAGAGTTCCCCATGTACCAGCCATTATTCTGAGCATTTTGCAGGTAAATCAACTCATTTTTATTCTCAAAACAACCATAGAAGGTAGGTCCTAAGAAATTGTTCTCATTTTGTAAATAAAGAAACTGAATCTTAGATAAGTAATTTGCCCAGCATCACACAGATACAATGTACTAGAGTCAGAATTTCAACCCCCCAGAGCCAGCATTCTTACTCACTACTACATCTTGTATGAGAAAAGTGAGAACACTGGGGTCAGAGTCAGGCACTGGAATTATTGTCCCAGGTTACAATGTGTGGCCATAGAAAACCATCTTTCCCACCTTGGACTTTGACATCCCTATAAAAATCAGCAGGTTGAGCTAGTTATTTTTTGTGTGGGACTGCATTGTCCCTAGTCAGGGAATGCCAGTGATAACCCAGAAATTGTCCTAAATGAAAATGTCACACCATATACAAAGATCAATTCAAAATGAATAAAAGACTTAAACGTAAGACCTGACATTGCAAAGCTACTATAAGAAAACACAGGAGAAAATCTCCACAACATTGGTCTAGGCAACATGTTCTCAGACAGGACGCCAAGAGCACAGGCAACAAAAGTAAAATAGACAAATGAGATTGCATCAAAATAAACAGCTTCTGCACTGCAAAAGAAACAAAGAGACAACTCACAAATTTGAAGAAAATATTTGCAAACTATACATCTGATAAGGGGCTAATATTCAAAATATATGAAGAACTCAATTCAGTAGCATAAAAACAAATAACCTGGTCAGGCGTGGTGGTTCATGCCTGTAATACCAGCACTTTGGGAGGCTGAGGCCGGAGGATTGCTTGAGGCCAGGAGTTGGAGATCAGCCTGGGCAATATAGAGAGACCCCATATCTACAGAAAAATTCAAAAATTAGCCAGGTGTGGTAGCACGCACCTGTGGTCCTTGCTACTCGGGAGGCTGAGGCAGGAGGATTGCTTGAGCTCAAGAGTTTGCAGCTGCAGTGAGCTAGATGGCACCACTGCACTCGAGCCTAATGATGACCAGTGTTGGCAAGGATGTGGAGACAAGGAAATCTTGCTGTGCTGTTGGTGAGGATATAAATTAGCACAGACATTTCAGAAAGTAGCATGATGTTTCCTTAAAACACTAAAAATAAAGTTACTGTATGATTCAGCAATCCCATTTCTAGGTATATATCCCAAACAAATTAAAATTGGCATGCCAAGGAGATATCTGCACTCCCATGTTTATTTCATCATTATTCACAATAGCTAAGTTATGAAAGCAATGTCAATGACCATCAAAGGATGAATGGGTAAAGAAAATGCAGTGTGTATATATACATATTTTTATATATGTAGTATATATATATATAAAATATATATACACACAATGGAATACTACACAACCTTAAAAAAATAGGGAAATCCTGACATTTGTGACAACATGGATGGAAAGGAAGGACACCGTGCTAAGTAAAATAAGCAAGGCACAGAAAGACAAATACCGTATAATCTCCCCTATATGTGGAATCTAAAAAAGTCGACCTCATAGGAACAGAGTAGAAAGGGGGTTAGCAGAGGCTGAGATTTGTGGGAGGAGAAGGGATGGGGAAAAGGAAGATGTGGATCATAGTGTAGAAAGTTTCAGTTAGACTGGAATTCAAAGTTGCCAAGATAGATTTTTAACATTCTCACCACACACAAAAAAGCGATAAATTGGTGAGGTGATGGATATGTTAGCTTGACTAACTCTTTCCATAATGTACACATAGATCAAAACATCACATTGAAAATAAATAAATGGGCTGGGCATGGTGGCTCATGCCTGTAATCCCAGCACTTTGGGAAGCCAAGGCAGGCAGACTGCTTAAGCTCAGAAGTTTGAGACCAGCCTGTACAATGTGGCAAAACCCCACCTCTACCAAAAAGTATGAAAATTAGTTGGGCGTGGAGGTGCACACCTGTGGTCCCAGCTACTCTGGAGGCTGAGAAAGGAGGATTGCTTGAGCCCAGGAGGCAGAGGTTGCAGTGAGCCTAGATGTGCCACTGCATTCCAGCCTGGGTGACAGAATGAGACCCCGTCTCAAAAAAAAAAAGAAAAAAAGAAAAACAAATGAATAAAAACATCACATTGTCCCCTACATATATGCACACAATTATTATTTGTCAATTAAAATTTTTTAAAACAGCACCGCATACTTCCAAATGAGTGGTCCCTACAGGGGCAATACTGCCCTGGTGGAAATCCTCTGGTCTAAATGGCCTCTACCACCCCTTCCGGAGCTGGCTTTCCACTATCCTAAACTCTGAAGGTTGATCATCGAAAGCTTTGGTGCCAGAGACTGATCCACTGCTTCTCAAGCCATCTCGCCTTCTTCCTGGACGTCTAGTGAGTTGTGTTTCCCAGTCTCCCTTGCAGTTAGTTGTGATTGCATCACTGAGTTGTGGCCAAAGTATACGAAGAGAAGTGACAGATGCCATGCCCATGTCTGCACTGCTAAACCCTCATATCTGATCTTCCACTTCCTTTCTCTCTTTCCTCATCTGCAAGCAGGTGTTGAAGATGACACAGTCCCCATCAGTCCAGGACCCAACCTCATTCCACTGGTGACTAGACTGCCAGTCAGCAAGAAATAAGTATCTGGCACTTTAAGCCACTGGGATTTCAGGTGTATCTGTTACAGCAACTAGCACTGCCCTAACGAATCATCTTCCAAACACTCACAGCCTCTTAGCATATTGACTTTTGCTGTCTCTCAAAATTTTAGCTAAGGCCCCAAAGCTTAAGAGAATAGATAATGCATACTCCCATATTCTAAAAAGAGCACCAAGAACCTGGCGGACACCATCTCCAGAACTGTCTAGTAGGTGCCAAACTGGCCTTGAGACCCTCACCTCACCATCCTTATCAGCCTATGTAATTTTCTTTAAGTGTCATGTAAAGGAAGCTGGTTAAAGTAGGAGAACCCAACAGAGGAGGGAGTCGTCAGAGAAGAGTGGGGGAGCATTTCCTCTCCTGTTTCCCATGAAGGAGGAGAAGGGATGACCCCCAGTCCCTGGCCAAATGAGGAGGGCTCCAAAGACTCTTCAAAAAAATGTGGGGATGCCTGCAGGAAGGGGAAGCTGACACCTCACTCACAGGTGAGATGCTAAGTGCCAGGGCCACTCTGGAGTGAAATGTGGTCAGCTTTTGGAGAGTTTATCAGTCCCCAGGAGCTTGAGAACAGACATGAACACAGAAATTAGTTTCTGCTTTTTTGTCTAGAAAATTCTGGCAGTAGGAACAGGGTAGAACCTCAGGAAGAGGAGAGAGGGCAGTGGAAGGGCGGTGGCCTCCAAGAACCTGCTGGCTGAGGGGCCTCATGGAGGACAGCCACTGCACCACTGCTGCTGGTACCCACTTCAGAGGCCAGCCACCAGGACGAGCCCATCCATCTGACACCCTGTAAGAGCCAGGAACAGGAGGGGTGATAGGAAGAGAGAAACAGTGGAGCATTCCTAACAGGTTAGTACTGAACTGGGAGGGAAGGAAAAAGTTTTAACTGCGTATGATGTTAAAATTTTGATTTACACTAGACTGGATTTTTTTCTGAGACAATGTCTCACCCTGTTGCCCAGGCTGGAGTGCAGTGGTATGATCATATCTCATTGTAACCTTGAACTCCTGGGCTCTGGTGATCCCCCTACCTCAGCCTCCTGAGTAGCTAGGACTACAGGTGCATGCCACCATGCCTGGCTAATTTTTAGAAAATTTTTTTGTAGATATGGAGTCTCTGTCACCCATGCTGGTCTTGAACTCCTGGCCTCAAGTAATCCTCCTGCCTTGGCCTCCCAAAGTGCTGAGATTACAGGCATGAGCCATCGTGCCAAGGCCTGGACTACTTTTTAATAACTAAATACAAATCATGATCACCAAAACAAAACATTCTAATAACTAAAACCACAGAGAACAATGAGATTTTTCTGATTTTTCACAGGGCTGGGAAGAAAAATCCATCAGAGTAAGAGAAGGCAGTGGTTGGAAAAAGTAAACACGTTCTCTACTTGTACCCTCTTTGGAGTTCAGACTTTCCATAAATCAGGCACTGTGTCAATGAGGATACCCAGGAGATGAATGGAATCTACTGTCTTTCCCATGCTTGTCAAGGCATCTCATCTGAGCAGTTACCAACATCAGCACAGTGGGGCTGGTCTGCCCCATCTCCATCTGACCCGCCCAGCTCGCCCAGTGATGCATCACACTGCAATAGTGGGACCTTTTTTTCTAACAATGGTTCTACTCGCCTGGTGTAAAAGCAAATAAATGGGAATGGGGTATAACTTGATACTAAATTCTGTGAAAATAATCTATTTGCACTGCACATAATGTGTGGTGCTAACTTGCTACTCTTCATCCAAGCAGATAGAAGCAGTTGTGCCCTCATATATAGAGGTGCCAGGCAGTCGGGGACACAATGAGAAAGTGTTTCTGAAATCTCTTCTCAAAAGCATTCAACAGGAATGCTAAGAACAGTGACAATGAAACACCACCACACCAAGTAAACGATGTCATTAACTTCACTTTGTAGATGAAGAAATCGAAGCTCAGTGTGATTAAATAACTTACACAAGGGCATGGCTGCTAAGACACGAAAGAGCTTGGAACTGGACCCAAGTTCTTCCTTCTCTCACAGAAAGATATGCTTGCTGAAAGCGCTGCAGATTTGAAGATTGTGTTCTATATGTTAGTATGAGGCCTGGGCCCTAATTATATATATATATCTCACATATACATATGTATATACATATACATACTAATACATATATAAACATATGTATATATTTAATATGTATTAGTTATATATATTAGTAATATACAATAATACACTAATATACATTAGTAATAATATACATTAGTTATATATATTACATTAATACATAATATATTAGGGTAATATGGGGCTGGCCCATATGACCAGCCCCACTGTGCTGATAGATAGATAGATAGATAGATAGATAGATAGATAGATAGATATACCATTTTCACTTTAAAAGCCTCCTTCACATCCGTTCTCTTGCTCCACTCTGTTTACAGCTTTGTGGGGTCCAGTGGGAAGACAGCCGGCCCAAGATCATGTTTTTGGTCCATGGCAGAGTCAGGACATAAACCCACACATCCAACTATCGCCCACTCCCTTTTTCCCATTCCATACTAATGCTCTGGATGAGAACTCAGTGGGCTCTAACCACCCTCTGCTCCACGCCCGCCCTCCATGGCACTAACCTCTATGTATTGTTTAAGTTAGAACCAGAACTTACCAAGGCTACTCAAGGCCTAGAGCAGAGGACACAGCAAAAAATCAAACCAACTCCCTGCCTGCCAGGAGCTCACAGTTTTAAATGGAATGCCCATTTGTGGTTTTGTGGCCACCTACTATCCATTCCAGTCAGGCTCCCCAAACACAAAAAAGAACTGAGGGCACGCATCACAACGTCCCTCTCCCATGATGCCTGGAACTGTCCTGGGTCCTGAACTGTTTGAGCTAAATTCCAGCCTTTTCATCTGTCCCATGGGCACCCTTCGATTCCATTTACATGAAATCTCCAAAATAGGTAAATCCATATGGACAGAATGCAGATTCATTGTGACCCAGGGCTGATGAAGAGGGAAAGCTGGGAGTAATGGGGTCTCCTTTGGAGCTAAAACTGCTTTAGAACTAGGTAGAGGTGATGATTGTAAGCCATTGTGAATGTACTGAATGCTGCGGAACTGTACACTTGGAAATAGTTAATTTTATGTTACGTGAATTTCACTTCAATGAAAATTTTATTTTAACAAACTAGGATACAAGGCAGATTATGGTAAGTGTATAGCAGAAGAATAAATGCAGTGCCAGGAAGCCTGGAGAGATTGGCTTTCACTCCCAGTTTCACTCCCACAGTCTCCCGCTATCCCCCACCATGCCTGGCAGTCCCCACAGTCACCTCTGCTCAAGCTACTTCCTCCTCCCAGAATGGGCTTTTCTTTGTTCTGCTGAGAGCCCATCCCCAAGGCTTAGACAAAATGAGAAGGGCCTGTGAAGACACCCTTGGTAATAAAGGGACAGAAGATACCTTCAGCCCCCTGTTCTATTCACATTCCTGAAATGGAAACACCTCCTCCATTGGCCCTCTGCCCCAATCCCCATCATAGACCACCACACTCAGAAACACTGTGTGAGTGGACTCTTTTGTGGCAATGAATCTAAGTTTCACATTTGAGTTGACATGTTACACTGCAGAGATCCGAGATGAAGCTGTGATAGCCCAGAAGGAAAGTGACTGCGACTGCAACCACATAATCCCCCAGAACATGCAGACATCTGGGTGGGCACTGTGGGAGGAGCCTTGGATTTCCCCAGAGCTTGGAATGACCTAGAGGGTATCAACACCCTACTGGGGAAATGAGTAATAAAATGCAGGTAATATTTTTTTCTCATCCTCTCAGTGTTGTCATAAGGATAAAATGCACTAACTTCCTCGAAACAGCTCAGAAAAGCCTAGACCATTTCACAAACGTAAGGCATTGTTCATGTTATAATTGCCGTGATACCATGTTGGAGCCATAACTGTCCTGAGAAACCGTCTCACCAGACGTCTTTTCATTTTATAGATGAGGAGACTCAGGACTGACAGGAGCCTGCGGGAAGTCACACAGGCCTTTAGTGAAGGGCCAGCACTCAGATGCAAACTTCCTAATCACGGTCCCTGATGGTCCCTGATGCTTCCATGAGAGCCACGCCCACAAAAGCCCCGCATCCTTTGCTCATCAGAGGTGCACCTTCTGCCACCCTGTCCCGGCTCTGTGGAGCTGCAGGAGACTGGCAGCTCTGCAGAGTCTCTGGGTAGCATCACTGTGGCTTCAACAAGGCTGCAATGTTGTTCCTTCTTACATCGTTCTCAGTGAAAACCAGCCTCTGTGCTTGACACTGTTGGGTTGTCTGCAGCTTTCTGGCCTTTTCCTCCTCCAGGTCTTCATAATAGCCACGAGCATGTCACCTGCATACATGCAACTTGGATAGGTTCTCTCAAAATACATTACCCCACGCTTGCCCGTGGTGAAGCGTATCTGCCCCTTTTTCTCTACTCATCCACCCCTGTAAAATCTTCCTTGATTAATAAAATACCCCAGGAAAAAAGTAACAATTTTTTAACAGCTTCGGGTCCAAATCGTCATCTGTATCATTTCCTCATTAAGACCTTTCTAAGAACTGTTGAATAAAAATGACTTGTTCTATTTTAGGCCGGTTGTGGTGGCTCACGCCTGTAATCCCAGCACTTTGGGAGGCTGAGGTGGGTGTATCATTTGAGGTCAGGAGTTCGAGACCATCCTGGCCATCATGGTGAAACCCTATCTTCTCTAAAAATACAGAAATTAGCCGGGTGTGATGACAAGCACCTGTAATCCCAGCTATGCTGGAGCCTGAGGCACAAGACTCGCTTGAACCTGGGAGGTGGAGGTTGCAGTGAGCCAAGATTGTGCCACTGCACTCCAGCCTGGGCTATAGAGTGAGACTGTCTCAAAAAAAAAAATAAATAAAATAAAAATAAAAAAAAAAAATGTCTTATATTTTGAAGTCTGAGGGTGGGCACAGTGGCTCACACATGAAATCCCAGCATTTTGGAAGGCTGAGGCAGGAAGATCCCTTGAGCCCAGGAGTTTGAGACCAACCTGAGCAACATAGTGAGGCCCCATCTCTACAAAAATAAAAATAAAATTGATCTGATAGGTAGCTAAACACATATTATATAATATATCTATATCTAATACATATTTCATATATGATATATGATATGTAACCTTAGGGATGATTACATTTGCCTCAAAATCCAGCTCCAAAAAATACAATGTGGGATTCTGGACTGGCTCCTAGAACAGAAAAAGATGCTCGTGGGAAAATCTTGTGAAATCAAAATAAAGCGTGGAGCTTAGTTAATAGTAATGCCCCATTTTCAGTTTCTTCATTTTGATAAATGTACCATGGTAATGTAAGATGCTACCATGAGGGAAAACTGGGTGAGAAATTCAAGAGAACTCAATGATTTTGCAACTTTTCTATAAAATAAAAATTTATGTTTTGAAAGTCTAACAATCTTGTGAGAGGCCCCACATTTTCTATGAGTTCCTGAGGCAACTTCCTCATGTTTTTTGCCTCTATAATCCCCCAAAATTTTACCAGTCTCTTCTCTCTCCTCCGTCTGTCACACACACACATACATACACACACACACACACGCATGCTCACAACATGGAGTTCAAGCACCAAGGCCAACCTGGCTACGGTGACCACTGAGTGCTCAATCTGCCAACAGCAGAGACCAATGCTGAGTTCTCAATATATGGCACCATTCCCTGGGGTGACCAGCCAGCTAGCTGGAGGCAGGTTGATTACATTGGACTACTTCCACTGTGGAAGGGGCAGCATTTTGTCCTTACTGGAATACACATTTGCTCTGGATATGAACTTGCCTTCCCTGCACACAATGCTTCTGTAGAATCTAGTATCTGTGGACTTACAACATGCCTTGTCCACCTTCATGGTGGTCCACACAGCGTTGCTCTTATCAAGGGACTCACTTCACAGCAAATGAAGTGCAGCAGTGGGTTCCTGCTCGTGGAATTCACTGGTCTCATGGTGTTCCCAACCGTTTTAAAGCAGCTGGCTTGATGGAATGGTGGAATGGCCTTTTGAAGTCACAGTTACAGGCAACCTCACCAACTAGGTGACAGTACTTTACCGAAGTGGGGCAAGGTTCTACAGAAAGCTGTGTATTCTTTGAATCAGCATCCAGTGTATGGTGCTAGTCAGGACTCATGGGTCCAGGGATCAAGCGGTAAAAATGGGATGGCAGCACTCGCTATTACCCCTAATGACTCACTAGCAAAATTTTTGCCTCTTGTTCCTTTATTATCCTGTTAGCCTAGAGATCTTAGTTCCAAAAAAGAATGCCTCCACCAGCAGATACAACAGTGATTCCATAGAACTGAAAGTTAAGGCCACAGCCAGCCACTTTGGGCTCCTCATACCTCTGAATCGACAGGCAAAGAAGAGAGTTTTGGTGTTGGCTGGGGCAACTGATCCTGACTACCAAGGGGAAAACGTGCTACTATTCCACAATGGAGGCAAGAAAGAATATGTCTGGAATACAGGAGATCCCTTAGGGCATCTCTTAGTATTACCATACCCTGTGATTAAAAGTCGTGATTAAATTCGTGGAAAACTACAATAATCCAGTTCATGCAGGACTACTAATGGCCCAGACCCTTCAGGAATGAAGGTTTGGGTCATCCTACCAGGTAAAGAACCTCAACTTACCGAGTACAAAGGGAATTCAGAATGGGTAGAAGGTAGTTCTAAGTATCAGGTACAATCATGTGCCCAGTTACAGAAATGAGGACTGTTATTGTCTGAGTTTCTTCTTTATTTTGTTGTGAACGTATTTGTGTACATATATGTACATTGCCTCACACAGAACATTTCGTGACTCTAGAAATTCCCTGGAGATTTGGTGGAGGTTCTGGAGCCGAGTAGACCTACAGCACATCACCATTCCCTCTCCCCTCCTGCTCCCTGGGGGAAATGATCCGACATTTCTTGAACTTTCTTATTAAGAATTGTTATGCAAAAACATAAGTTCCCCAAACCTTTTTTTCCAGCACACACTTCCTGGGGTACTTTTGCAAACAGAGATGAATTCCAGGGCCAGTTGATAACACAAGTATGTTCATAGCGACTATATTCATAATACGCAAAAGTTGAAAACAACCTAAATATCCAACAGCCATAAAAAGGATAACTAAATTTCGGTATGTTTTCACAATGGAATACTACACAGAAACAAAAACAAACTATGACCATGAGCAACAACATGAACCAGTCTCACAAACTGATGAGGGAAGGAACCAGACGCAAGAGTACAAATTGTATCATTTCACATATATGAAACTCAAAGATACACAAAAGGTGATAAAAGTCAAAATAATGGTTACCTCGGCTGGGCACAGTGGCTCACACCTGTAATACCAGCACTTTGGGAGGCTGAGGTGGGTGGATCACGAGGTCAGGAGTTCAAGACCAGCCTGGCCAAGATGGTGAAACCCCATCTCTACTAAAAATACAGAAATTAGCCGGGCATGGTGGCAGGCGCCTGTAATCCCAGCTGCTCAGGAGACTGAGGCAGAGAGTTGCTTGAACCTGGGAGGCAGAGGTTGCAGTGAGCCGAGATCATGCCACTGCTCTCCAGCCTGGGCAACAGAGCAAAACTCCATCTCAGAAAGAAAAAAAAAAAAAAAATGAAGAATGGTTACCCCTGAAGAGGGACATTAATTAGGAAGGAGCACAAGAGAGTTTCCTGGGGCTACTGGAAATGTTCATTTCAGATACGTGTAAGCACATACATACGTACACACACATTGTATGGGATTCTTCCAATTTCATGAGGACATCTGAGAAAGGGAAGCATTGAGGGGCTATTTCATAAATACAGCCCAGCTGGAGCAAGGATTTTGGGGGGAGGAGGAATATAGACTCACTAACTAGCCAGGATCCTTTTAGACTATTCTCTCTGTAATTTCTCATTAAAAACACATTTTATCTCAGAATAAATTTCAGTTTATTTCATCATTTTTCTTGGTGTTTGAAATGGATTGAGAGATCTCAATAGGTACAAGTTAATTTAGAGGGCTGTATCAGATGGAATATAATTAACTTCTCAGATTTCAAGTTACTCAAATCCCACACATGGGCCTCTTAGCGTCCCACCGTTCTTCTCATTCATGCTGGATGAGGAGATGCAAGAGAGGTGGCAGCAAGAATGGAGAATCTGATTGAGCTGTGACCAATTCATGTCCCCTACAGGACACAACAGGTCTGGAAATTTGATTACAGCTCAGTCTTTAGAGAGAAATGACGTCTGACTGAAAGGTTGAAACCCTTCTTCACAGATTTTTTTAATAAAAGGGAACATTTTGGTAGATGACACTGCACCTGCAGAGGTGATAATAACAGGATGCTGAGCTGCACATATGTGGCAGGACTTACTGAAGGTGATGCTGTTCTGTTTACTTTCTATGCACTGGATGCTCTCACTTTACCTTATTCAATCCTTGTGTCAATCTGTGAGGGACTTCTTCTTAGCTCCATTTTCCTGATAAGGAAGGTGAAGCTCAGAATGCTTAGGCACCCCGACCAAGGTCACTCAGCCATTATCCTCAAAACTGATGTTCCTCCCTCCAGATTAAAAAGCATGGCTCTGCGAACTGTTATGCCTAGGCTGCTGGTAGGGGCTGTTCCCCTGCTGTGATTGTCATTCACAACATGAAAACTAGGGATGGGTAATTGGGGTAGGAACCCCAAAGATTAAAGGAAAAGCCCCAGCATGTAGATCTAATTGTGGGTGATCCCCATAGTCTAAAGAACTCATTGAATTGATGGGCTGTGTTCTTGGATGAATACTGAGGCATTCAAGGGTCTAAGTAGCTCCAAGAAACTGGAAACTTAGCTTTTTTTTTCTTTTTTTATTTTATTTTATTATTATACTTTAGGTTTTAGGGTACATGTGCACAATGTGCAGGTTTCTTACATATGTATCCATGTGCCATGTTGTTTTGCTCCACCCATTAACTCCTCATTTAGCATTAGGCATATCTCCTAATGCTGTCCCTCCCCCCTCCCCCCACCCCACAACAGTCCCTGGAGTGTGATGTTCCCCTTCCTGTGTCCATGAGTTCTCATTGTTCAATTCCCACCTATGAGTGAGAACATGCGGTGTTTGGTTTTTTGTCCTTGTGATAGTTTACTGAGAATGATGTTTTCCAGTTTCATCCATGTCCCTACAAAGGACATGAACTCATCATTTTTTATGGCTGCATAGTATTCCATGGTGTATATGTGCCACATTTTCTTAATCCAGTCTATCGTTGTTGGACATTTGGGTTGGTTCCAACTCTTTGCTATTGTGAATAGTGCCGCAATAAACATACGTGTGCATGTGTCTTTATAGCAGCATGATTTATAGTCCTTTGGGTATATACCCAGTAATGGTACTGGTACCACAACAGAGACATAGATCAATGGAACAGAACAGAGCCCTCAGAAATCATGCCGCATATCTACAACTATCTGATCTTTGACAAACCTGACAAAAACAAGCAATGGGGAAAGGATTCCCTATTTAATAAATGGTGCTGGGAAAACTGGCTAGCCCTATGTAGAAAGCTGAAACTGGATCCCTTCCTTACACCTTATACAAAAATTAATTCAAAATGGATTAAAGACTTATATGTTAGACCCAAAACCATTAAAATCCTACAAGAAAACCTAGGCAATACCATTCAGGACATAGGCGTGGGCAAGGACTTCATGTCTAAAACACCAAAAGCAATGGCAACAAAAGCCAAAGTTAACAAATGGGACCTAGTTAAGCTAAAGAGCTTCTGCACAGCAAAAGAAACTACCATCAGAGTGAACAGGCAACCTACAGAATGGGAGAAAATTTTTGCAACCTACTCATCTGGCAAAGGGCTAATATCCAGAATCTACAATGAACTCAAACAAATTTACAAGAAAAAAACAACCCCATCAAAAAGTGGGCAAAGGACACAAACAGACACTTCTCAAAAGAAGACATTTATGCAGCCAAAAAACACATGAAAAAATGCTCATCATCACTGGCCATCAGAGAAATGCAAATCAAAACCACAGTGAGATACCATCTCACACCAGTTAGAATGGCCATCATTAAAAAGTCAGGAAACAACAGGTGCTGGAGAGGATGTGGAGAAATAGGAACACTTTTACACTGTTGGTGGGACTGTAAACTAGTTCAACCATTGTGGAAGTCAGTGTGGCGATTCCTCAGGGATCTAGAACTAGAAATACCATTTGACCCAGCCATCCCATTACTGGATATATACCCAAAGGACTATAAGTCATGCTGCTATAAAGACACATGCACACGTATGTTTACTGCGGCACTATTCACAATAGCAAAGAGTTGGAACCAACCCAAATGTCCAACAACAATAGACTGGATTAAGAAAATGTGGCACATATACACCATGGAATACTATGCAGCCATAAAAAATGATGAGTTCATGTCCTTTGTAGGGACATGGATGAAACTGGAAAACATCATTCTCAGTAAACTATCACAAGGACAAAAAACCAAACACCGCATGTTCTCACTCATAGGTGGGAATTGAACAATGAGAATTCATGGACACAGGAAGGGGAACATCACACTCTGGGGACTGTTGTGGGGTGGGGGGAGGGGGGAGGGACAGCATTAGGAGATATACCTAATGCTAAATGACGAGTTAATGGGTGCAGCAAAACAACATGGCACATGGATACATATGTAACAAACCTGCACATTGTGCACATGCACCCTAAAACCTAAAGTATAATAATAATTAAAAAAAAAGAATAAGTCTCAATTTTTAAACTACTTTTGGACTAAATGAAAATGAATATATAACTTATCAAAATTTGGCTACAGAAAAATAAGAATGGATAGCATTGAATGCTGTATTGGAAAAGAAAAAAGAAATACATTGATAATTCAAGCTTCCACCTTAGCAAACTAGAGAAAGAACAAATTAAGCCTGAAGACAGAAGAAATAAAAATATGTGTTATAGTTCTTAAAAGGTAGTCAAAGGAACAATAATTTTCTGAAACAAAAGTTATGTCTGAGGGGCATCTTGCATATGTTCTTCAACGAGTCTGTCAGTTATATTCACCTCTCAATGTCCACTACTTTTTCCTTCTCCTCTCCAGCACCCCTCAGCAATGAACTCAAACCAAGAATCTCACATCACCATTTCCCTTGCACCTATCCTAAGAATGCCAAGGCTATAGGCATTATTCTACCAAAACACCCAAGCTCATAGTCTCCACTTCACATCTCCACCCGCCAATGAAAACTCAAAAACCTGCTTCTTCCTCTTTCCACTAAAGAACTCATCCCCAGCATGCACATCAACTCACCTGTACTTGCTCTTCCACCTCAGCAAACATGTCCTGACATGTTTGAATGTAAGTTTAGGCTCAAAGAGATAAATAACTTCTACCCTGAAATGTTCTGGTGTGAGGGTCATGTATTCTCACTTATCTCCAAGTTTAATATCATTTTCAAAAACCAAATAATACTAGATAATATTTTTTAGCATTTTCTATAAGCCTCGTACAAAGTGGAGAACTTAGAATATATTGTCTAATATTTGAAATAACTATATGAGGTATGCATTGTTATCTCCATTACACACACACACACAACCACTGAGGCTCATTAAGGTAAAGTTACATACTCAAGGCACCACAAACATCAATGATGGATCTGGGACCAGAAACCAGACTTTTCTGACACCAAATTGTATTGCTTCAGAGAACGTGGAGTGCTTGGATTATGTGTCTGGTGAAGCAGTTCTTATGTTGCTATATATTTTAGATTTGAAAAAATTCTCAAGATTATTCACCATGACAACCAGAGTCAGTACTGGTATTCCTTGTGTTCTCTATGAGAAAAACTGACTGTCAGGAAAACACTGAATGCCTGACTTTCCTTTTCATGGGCTTCTTTATGTCATTTTTGTCAGTTCCTTCTGTGGTTGATCTACAAACGTTAGGTTATTTTCTTTCTCACAGATCTATAAATCTACAGCAAAATCTACAGCAAAAAAAACCAGCAAGAATTATTTGAGTACTACAGATAAATAACATTTGGCAATATGTTTAAACATTGAAATTGTCTGAAACACTTTTATATAATTTCAACTGACTGAAAACCTCTGCAGGAAGAAACAGCAATTTTAAATATCTCCACAAGTTGTATGAAGCACAGAAGACAAGACTTAACTCTAAACAGAAAAACAAGTTTAAAATCAGTTTATTAAATACAGCTGAAATAATTGTATAGCATGTATTAGATATAATTATCTCTGACACTAGCCATGTTTTGTGACTTTTAACATCCAAATCATTTGCTGCAAACCTTGACATCCATCAAGCATAAAAGTGTACATTTCAAGAAAATAGGAGATGATCTCTGAAAGAAAACAATGTGATGTCAAGAAAGTTCTTATCTCTTTATATAAAGTGTCAGGAAACATCAATGAAAAACAGACTGTGCTTGAGTTTAATGACAAGACCTTTGTTCCAACCTAGTTAATTATCAAGTAGATTCTTTAACTTTGTATGTCCTTTCAGCTATGTTAAAGGCCAGAAAAGAATATACAACATAGAACCTAAGGAAACAAAGTACTTTTAGAACCAAGTTATTTACTTCATTTCCCTGTAATTAAAAGTGAATCCCTTCTCCAAGAGATTCATATTTCTGATTTAATATTTTCCTTTTCTGAGAAAGGAGATTAGCAAGAACATCAGCGCAATGATGGAAAAGGAAGTCCCAGCACTTGTTCCCCCACAGAAATACTGATTTAACAATGATCTACAGAATAAAATAACTTTACAAGAAGTTCAAAATCCAGTTACAAAGTTGCAGCACCCCAGGAAAGAACAAAATCAAGAACAGTTGCATTGAAATGAATAAGCAGAGCAATTTTACTTTACCCACATCAGCCCCTGCCCCAAGAAGATGCAGCTCAGCACTAAGAGCTGTTGCCCTGGTCCACAACTTCTCCCTGTGCTAGGAGCAGTGGGGCTGGTGGGTGAAAAATAGGGCGTACATCCAATGCCCTGTGTACTTTCAAATACTTTCTGAGGGGCTGGTTCCTATCTTGTCTCACCCAGAGCATTGACAGAACTGGTGTCGTTTTATGGAGGTGATTAAGAGCAAAGGAAAGGAGGGGGGCAGCTTTCTGTACCCAGCACATCTCTACAAGGTTAGAAGAAGGTACATAACTAAAGGTTTCTACACAGGGAAAAAGGGAGGATAGTGGAGCATGCCTTCAATGTCCTGGCCCACAGTACAGCAATTAGATACCAGAGGGAGCAAGAGATTATGGGATCACCTGCCAAAAAAAAACAACCAGTAAGTCCCGCTAATTAAGAATCTACACACACAACACCAAAGAAGACACAACCATAAAAAAGGTTTGAGAAGCTCCCAGAATCTCCAGCCATGCCGACTCACAAAAGTCTTTTTCTATTGAATTCAGTCAGAGGCTGGGAGAAGTGGCTGTTTATTCAAATGTATGGATACCAACACAAATCCATGAGGAACACAAAGAATCAGAGAAACATGACACAATCAAATGACCAAAACAGATTTCTAGTAATTAATCCTAAAGAAATGGAGATCTATAAACTGCCTAAGATTTCAAGATAATTGTCTTAAGCAAGCTCAGCGAGTTATAAGTAAACATGGATAGACAACTAAATAACATCAGGAAAATGATATGAAAAAAATGAGAATATCAAAAAAGAGAAACTATTTTCAAAAAGAAATTTTGGATCTGAAGAATATAATAACTGAACTGAAAAATTCAGTAGAGGACTTCAACTGCCAATCTTATCAAGCAGAAGAAATAATCTATAAACACAAAGACAGATCATTTCATTTAAAATTATCTAGTCAGAAGAGCAAAAAGAAAAAATAAAAAAAGAGTGAAGAATGCCTAAGGGACTTATGAACATTATCAAGTAAACCAGTATAGGCATTGTGGGAGTTCCAAAAGGAGAAAAATGGAGGCAGAAGTTATAGTCAAAGAAATAGTCAAACTTTATGAATATGAGGATACATACATATATGTATATAACAAATATATTTTCCCAAAATGTAGTCTTTTTACTCTTAATAGTGTCTTTTATATTAGCAGAAATTTTTAATTTTAAGAAAATCATATTTATAATTCATATGAAAATTCCCCTTTAGTGTTTTTGTACCTGTTTTAAAATATTTGCCTACTTCAAGACCACGAGGAGTCTATTCTGTTTTATTCTAAAAGCTTTATTGTTTTATCTTTCATATCTGTATCTACAATCTATCTGGAATTAATTTTCATGTATAGCATGAGAAAAGGATCAAGATTAATTTTTTCAGCATGGATATCTCTAATTGACCCAGTACCATTTACTGAAAAAAATCATACTTCCCCCCCATTGCACCATAGTGTAATTTTTGTCATAAATCATGTTGCTGTGTATGTGTGGATTTTTTGGCACTCTCTTCTGTTCCATTTTTTTTGTCTAACCTTGCAACACTATCTAAACTTTCATAATACCTTTAGTTCTGCAGGTCTTATTCTATGGCAAGTTAAGTCCTTCAACTTTGTTTTTCTGCAAGATCACCTCTTTTATTCATGGTTCTTTACTTTTCCATATAAATTTTTAGAATCACCTTGGAAGTTAGCACTACAAACAACAATACTGAGACTCTGATTAGAATTTCTCCTACAGAAAAATTTTAGAACACTTAACTTACAATACTAAATCTTATAATCTTTTCATTTATTGTCTTAATTTTACCAATAAATATTGTATAGTTTTCAAACTATGTAGTGTATTTTTTCCCAGGTAAACTATTTTTTTCTGTCTGTTGGAGTCTGAGTTCATTTTTTTGTTTTGTTTGCTTTGTTGTGTGTAGATGATCTTGTAATAAATATAAATTCAGCCAATATTTGAATGAGTGATACCAAGTTACTGCATGACTTTTGCTAATAGACTCCACTTTCTGGGCCCTGGTTGCCTATCTTTAAGTCAGTTGACCCACATTATGAGTTCACATCACAGAATGTATCTCTTCTTCATAGTTCTTCACATAGTTTCAATTTTGCCCTTGTGTAATCATTGGATGACATATGTTTTCCCCATTAGACTATATGCCCATTGAGGGAAGCAACATACCTTTCTCACTACTACATCCCCAGTACCTGACAATTCCTATAGCAGAGTAGATACACAACATATATTTACAAAGAAAAAAAAAAAAAGAATGACTGTAAAATAAGAGCTTTTTTTTTTTTACTCCCAAGATCACATAAGTGAACCAGTGAAGAAAATACCTAAAAAAAAAAAAAAAAAAAAAAAAGAGGTGTTCTGCTATTGAAAAATGCCTCACAGATCATTCTGGTGTCCACCTGTTCAGAAATAATCCCAGTTTAGATGATGCAACAATGGTTGTTCTCAGCAAAGACAGACCAGTGAGCTCTATTTCTGTGGAAATACTAAGTGCCTCATTCTAACATGGAACTTAGCAAACACATTCATGTCTGTTAAAGCAAAAATTTCCTAAGTAAATCTTGTTCCTTAATCCTTTCATTTGTTGAGGAGTCAAACCAAGCTTATAAAGTTTTTATGACTTTGAAGTCTGCCCCTGGTCCTATCTCTTGCAAATTATTGCATAAAATTCAGTACCTGGCCTTAGGTAATGACTTACCTTAACTCTCACCCTTACAACAGTTGTCAAACCATTTTTGAGATGAAAAAACTGAAGCTCAGAGAAGTTAGGTAACTTAGTTCACATATCCAGAAAATAATAGTGTCAGAATTTGATTGTAGTTCTGTTAGAATCCAATGTCTAAGCTTTTTTTTTCTGCCCACTATACCAGGGTTTCCCAACTGCTTGTTTGTAGATCCTCAAAAATTTATCAAGTTTCTCCAAGAGGTTGTTAAAGGTAATACCATGTTTTTTGTTTCTAACTTTAATCAGTACAATTATCAAAAACCTTTCCCTTTAATACAGAATATATTGGAGTGCTTATGTAAGTGAATCAAATGAGCAAGGAACACAATAAGTAGAGATTAGATGAATGTGCCCATGACTCAGTGTGTTATTCAACTGAACACTGCTAGCCACCATATGGCTTTGATCATAATATAGTTTTAGATTGTTTTTATTCTTAGTCATATATTTCTTCATTTATGCCTCAGTGGATTGATTACTACAAACAAGAAGAATGAAAAACACAAATGTTGAAATACAGGAAGTTAATGAGGAGCATAAAAGGATAATTCTGCACATTACCCTCAAAATGATCTGCACAAAGGCTGTAACTCACAATCGTCTCATCAGAATTTGCATTTGGTAAATTTAACTGTCTCAGGGACATCAAGAACTGATGTTTTAAAAAATGGCACAATGATCATCACAATTAACTTGGCTTTTCACTTATTGCGAAGAAGTTCTCTCCATACTCCATATGTTAACATGCAGAGAAGTGTAATGGTTTAAATATTCATAATGTAGTTCTTGATATTATATGTAATTGTGAAGTCAGTTTGTGTGCCACAAAGAGTGAGGAAGTACCACAAAATACCAGAAGATATCACTACATGAATTTTCCATTTTTCCCTTTGCCTTGGACAAATGAAACCCAAGGAAAGAATAACTATTTGACTAGACTTAGCCAAAAACTTAACTCAGTGGTTTTCAATCCTGGCTGTTCATTAGAATCACCTGGGGAGCTTTTCAAGGCCCAGATAACTAGGCCTTAAGATCAGAGCTTCTAATTCAATTCTCCTGGGGTGGGGTCTGACCACAGGTATTTTTACCTCATTCCAGGTGATTCTACTTGAATGTGCCTTTACTAAATAAACCCTCTTTAAGTAGACAGCAGCATTCCTTACTAGCAACAGTTGATTTTATATCCAGTTTATTCTGAATGTAGCTTAGGAGAAAAAAACAGAAACTGAAAAGCCAGGGGTCCTGGGTTGAAGTCCTGACTTGGCCACTGTGTGATCTTGAGCAAGTCACCTCATTTATTTGGTTGTCAGTATTTGCTCCTTGACACTAGCACTTTGAGGCACTTGATCCCTACTGCCTCTAACATTCAGTTAATTATTAAATGTTATAATAACTTTTATATTAGTAAGTTATAACAATATAACAATCAGCAAAGCAGCTTAATATTGTAGAAAGAGTTTAAACTTTGAAGTCACATCAGGTGGAGTTCAAATTCCAGCCTTGCCGACTTTGTAACTGTGTGACTTTAGCCAAGTCACCTAACCTCTCTGAATGTACTGAAATGGAGAAAGAATTGTTATAAAGATTCAGTGAAATACAGAACTTTGCACATTATGTATCTCAACAAATTGTAGCTGTTTTTATTACTGTTTTTAATGTTCTGGTTGTTGAAATTTCTGCTGTTATTTTATTATTTATATTTAAATATATTTAGGCTATTTAATATATTTAAATACTATATATTTATTTTACATAGTCAATATATTTGTATAACATTATAGATTATATAAAATATCTAATATGGTATACTATATATTTAGTATATTTATATTTATGTTATTGTATTATTTTCTTGCATCAAGGAGTGAAAGAAGATTCATTTGGAACAGAGAGAATAACGTCAAAGGGGTGATTGACTTGACTGTCCCTGATTCCTTGGGTTTCCCATCTAGGCCAGCAGGAGGCTGGCATCACTCACGTGGAGAATGTTTCTGTAAGGCAGCTTTTCTCTCCTATGACCTTCATGAACTTGGCTGCCATCAGATCCTGCAGTGGAACTGTCTCAAAGAGAAGCAATTATAACAACACCGCTACAGAAAATGAGAAAATGGCTTTGAGCCCCCAAGTTGGCAGCAGACATGTTTAAACCTCACCCATCCTACCTTTTACACCATCTCCAAGCCCCTTTCTCCCAAACACACCGGGCAAGTATATCGTTTAGAGCATGGGTTCAGCTGTTATCACAGAAACCCAAAGTAATAATGGCTTAAACCAGATGAAAGTATTTTTTCTCTGATTTATAGAACTGTCCAGATGAGACTAATCCTGGACTAGTAGACGGATATCAGAGATCCTGGTTCCTACCCCTTCTTGTCCCATTACCTGCCAGCCACATGCTCCATCCAGGACAGCTCACTCTGACGTTCTCATTCCAGCTAATGGGAACAGGAAATGGGGATGAATGGAGCATAGGTCTCTTTTGAGGACATAACCCACCCGATGCTAGGTAAATTGTGCTTGCTCCCATTGGCCAGAATTTAGTCACCTGGCCACACCTGGCTACAGAGGAGGCTGGAGAAAATGTAGTCTTTATTCTGGGAAGTCATGTACCCAGCTGAAAACTAAATAGCTACAGAAGCCAGGAAGAGTGGCTGTTGATGGACAAATAGCAGTCTCTGCCACATGAGTAAAGACATGGGGTAGTGTTCAGGGATGGAGAAGATTCCAGATCACTGCAGATTGAAACAGAGTGGTTTTCAAAAGACATCTGTCCCAGTATACATAACTCTAAATCATCACTAACTGCTGGGGTGCCATTTTTTCTCTAGAAATTTGGAACATGTCCCAACACAAACACATGGTCCTTATGTCAGAAATACAGAGTGACAGACTCCATTATGCATTAGTCGTGTTTATAAACAGGTTTATTTTTTTTTCAGGTCACATCAAAATATCTCTTGCTCAAAACAGTTCTAAAACATCCTATTATCTCAGGCCTTTCCTTTGATGCATGAGAGTTCCACGAACACTTGGAGCCAGACAGAATAGTTCTGGAGTCTCAGACTCAAGTCAGGAATTGCATGGCTTTCTTGGGAGCCAGAAAAGCTCAGCGGGGCTAGGTCTCGTGTCATTTACCTCAGCTCTGGTGGGGTGTGAACTAGTTTGGGATTCTCTGAAGTGCTTTGAACCCAACATTTCCCCCCACACTCCTGAGCTACCTCCCAGTCACAGCAGCTGTATAAGGTCTCTGAACCTCTGCAGAGGCCACATCAGCTACAACAAAGGCCCCTGGTGCTGTGCGCCCCCCCACCTCCTGCTCTCAAAAATCAGTCAGGCTTAAAACAGTGCCAGGTGCATGGTGAGCATCGTATAAACAGCTATGGTTTTTATTATTACCACTGCTTCCTGAAGAATCTTTGGAGTTTGATTGTGAGTTGCATAAGGGCATTAATTATCTTTTCTCACTCCTTCCTCCTCAGCATCTAATATGGTTCAGGTCTCATATCCAACTCTATTCTACCCATATATATTAAGCCTCTACTATGTGCTAAGTACCAAGCTGGGTAATGGGACATAGTGATGAATAAAAGCCTTGATTTGTGTTGTTACAGAACTTAGAGTTCAGCAGGAGATACTTGTGGAAGGGAAATAACAAGAGAATGAAGCGGGGAAGGATGAAATCAAAGAATAAAGGAAAACTTGATTTTTGACTATAAGGGCAGGGAATATCACAGGTATTAAGCAAAGGTATGAAATTTAAGAGTGGATAAATTGAAATGCACCTTGACCCCAGGCTACCTTGAAAGCTCTTCTGAGAGAGCCCAGCTCTGGCCCACTGTCCATCAGTGCAGCTTTAGCAAAAATACATTGCGCTGCTACTCCTCCTTGACCTGAGAGCCCAAATGGTTGAAGCGGAATAGCAGCCCAGCATAAATACCTGGATGAAGATTAGACCTAAAGCAACCAGAGCCCTGCAGAATAGGAGCAGCAAAAGGCCAATATTTTACCATAAGAAACACAGAGGTCCAATATATCCACAGTTCCCTTGTGTCCCCAAAGTAAAGTCAAGTGAATATAGATATGCATATTCCTCCAGCAGTAAATAATACATCAATAAACAAAGGTGAGAGTGGCTCAAAGCAGATCATTTTTGGGAAGCGACATAGGGTCATCACAGGGGAGGGTATATTTGGTTAGAGGTAACTGCTGTGATAAGCAATCCCAAAACCTCAGTGGCACAGTCACAGCCCAGTGTACATAATCAAAAGACTCTGCTCCATACAGTCATTCAGTGCCTCAGGCTCCTTCACCTAGTGGCTTGACTATCCCTTAGAGTCTCGGAGTCCTTGCTGGACCTGGCTGGTAATCAGGAAAATGAGCAAGAACATGGAGAAGGCTTTCTTGCCCTTAACTGCCTTGGCTAGAAGTTCTGCTCACCCATCTCTTCTTACATTTCATAAGTAACATGGCCTCATCGAGATGCACAAGGGCTGGGAAATCTAGTGATTTTTCCGGCAAGAAGAGGGTTTGAGGGAGCATTTAGCAAGCTTCTGCCAAAGAGGGTTTGAGGAAATTTTTATGTAACCACATAAAAAAAGTGAACTCCTGGGCAAGAGTGATGACACTTTGTGGAGAGATACCTCCAGGTTCTCTGGAGAAGGCTATAAATGAGAAGAGCCCCAGTTAGTGGGGCTCATTCAGTCATTACAGAAACATTTGAGTGCCTACAACATACTGGGCACTGGGCAAGCATTGATAAACACAACAGTGCCTACCTTCATGGAGCTTACCGTTTAGCTAGAACTACAAACAAATAAGCATTCACAATTCACTGTGATAAGTGCTCTCATAGTACATACACAGAATGCTCTGAGCTTACAGAGAAGGGCTCCTAACTCTGACTTGGAGTGATTAAAGAAGGTGTCTTGAGCATCATTTGCCCTATCTACCTGGTCCCACCCATTGTAAGGTGATTTTCTTCATCTCTCACATGTTTGTTACAGGAGTAGACAATTTTTCTAACATGGCCAGCCACAATTGGTGGCATAACCATAATCCCCTTCCCTAGGAATATGGGAATTAGGGTAGAGACAAATCAGGCTCTCTCTGGGTAGATGAGCCTGTAATACGTAAGCCTTGGGAGTGCCTGGGGAAGCAGAGGAAACAAGCTTAGAGGGAGAAGAATCAATCAGGCATACAGAGAGGAGGAAGATTGGGGAATCTTGATCCTAGTTGTCTCTGAGGCTTAATTCAATCTCTGTTCTCCAGTTCCATCAGAACCCCAGGGTCCTTATAATAAATGCCCTCTCTTTTTAAAAAATGAAATCAAGCCGGTTCCTCTTACAACCAACCAAGACTTCTAATGAACACAAATGCTGAGGACTCGCATCTTAGTGAAGACCTGATGGGGCAGGAGTGGAGAGCCCAGTGACGAGAGGCAGATGGTAGCATGAGGCTGAATCACATGTACCTCATAGAAAGATGTTCATAATGTGATTTTAAGTGAAAAAAAGCCAAATGCATTAGCATAATAGTATTTATAAAGTAAACCAACCAAAGGAAAACACAGCTTTATGTGCTCAACGAAATTTTGGGAGACACACAATATTGTTTACAATGTAATTCTGGGGAGTGGGGCTGGGTGTTTAAGGGGGCTTTCACCTCTCACTTTATACTTTCCTGTTTTGTTTGAAATTTTAGTGATAAGCACGTATATTATTTTTGTACACTGAGACAGGTGAAGAAGGGTGGAAGAGAATTCCAGCAGAAGAAACAGCACATACAACTTGTATTAGTCACACTGCTATGAAGAAACACCTGAGACTGGGTAATTTATAAAGGAAAGGGGTTTAATTGACTCACAGTTCCACACTGCTGGGGAGCCATCAGGAAACTTACAATCATGGCAGAAGGCAAAGAAAAAGCAGGCACCTTCTTCATGGGGCAGCAAGACGAAATAGGTTCGAGCAAGGGAAATGCCAGACGCTTATAACACCATCAGATCTCGTGAGATTCACTCATTATCACGAGAACACCATGGGGAAACCATCCCCATGATTCAATTGCCTCCACCTGGTCCTGCCCTTGACAGGTGAGGATTATGTGGATTACAATTAAAGGCGATATTTGGGTGGAGACACAGAGCCAAATCTTATCAGCTACCACAGACTATTTTTATTACTAATTTAGCTTCAAGACTCAAAGTTAAGGTGTAAGAGGTTTCTGAGGTTCTGTAGTCACCATTCCCTCCTGAGACCACAGGCAGAGCATCCTTAGTAATGCAGTGTAGAGCAGATGGGAGGCTCCAAGGAGTTCAGTACGGGGTGAGTGAGAGGACAGAGGATGACAGGCTTGTGGTTGAGGTGTCTCCTCATGAAGCAATACTGAAGGAAAACAGCAAGGACCGACGGGGTTGACTAGGAGAGAGAAGGAAGCCCCTTGCAAGGCAGGACAAGGGTAGTAGGGTGAGATGCTATATTAGAGTCAGGGCATATGGCCAATTCACCTTTCTGTCATCCTAAGCACCCAAGCAATCTTACCCACCAACTCCTCTCCAGCCACATCCTCCTCTTCATTCCCATGGTCACTACTGTAGTTCAAGCCTTCACCATTCACCCTACCCTTTTACAACCTCCATCTCCCTCTATCCTTCTTCCCCCTTGTAATTCCTAAAAACCATTAATCTGTTCTCCATTTTTAAAATTTTGTAACTTCAAGGATATTATATATAAATGGAACAGTGTAGTATTCCACGATATGGATGTGGCAGTTTGTTTAACCATTGACCCACCAAAGGACATTTGAGTTGTTTCCAGTATGGGGCTGTTATGAATAAAGCTACTATGAACAATAATGTACAAGGTTTTTGTGGGTGTGACATTCATTTCTCTGGGATAAATGCTCAAGATTGCAATTGCTGGATCATATGGTAAGTGTGTCTTTAGTTTTGGAAGACACTGCCATACTCTTTTCCAGAGCAGCTGTACTGCTTTAAATTCCCACCAGTGGCTGGACATGGTGGCTTATGCCTGTAATCCCAGTATTTTGGGAGGCCGAGATGGGCGGATCACATGAGGCTAGGAGTTTGAGACCAGTTAGCCAACATGGCGAAACCCTGTCTCAACTAAAAATACAAAAATGAGCCATCTGTAATCCCAACTACTCAGGAGGGTGAGGGACAAGAATAACTTGAACCCAGGAAGCAGAAGTTGCCATAAGCCAAGATCATGCCACTTCACTCCAGCCTGGGAAACAGTGAGACTCTGTCTCAAAAATAAAATTAAAATAAATTCCTACCAGCAATGTATGCATGATCATTTTCTTGCACCCTTGACAGCATTTGGTGTTGTCACTATTTTTTATTCTTGTCATTCTAATAGGTGTGGAGTGCTATCTCATTGTGGACTTAACTGTGTCTTACTAATGGCTAATAATGTTGAACATGTTTTCGCGCTAAATGTCTAATGGAAAATGGATAGCCCTGTACTTGGTTGGACCTGGGATAAATGTGCCTTCCTGAAGCTCTGCCAGATTTCTTGACCCTTGGATTAATGATGAGAATTGGAAGCAAGGTGAAGAAACAGGGGGAGGCTGCCAAAAAGTAGAGACCTAATGATTCCTTACCCATCATCACTAACACTTCTTTTACACACACACACACAAAAATGTCTTCTGCTCAAGAGAACCTAAATGATTGGCAACATGATTGACTGGTTGATTGATTGAAGTTGTTCATTCAAGCTGGAGAATAGCTGTAATTGTAGGTTTCAGAATATTCTGATTTTCATATCAAAAAATCTCCTTTTTCTTGTTTTCTTAAAGGCTTATTTCTATAAGCAGGAGACAGATGCTATATTATCAAGTGAAAAACTACCATTTAAGTAAGAACTCCCAAGAAAGTGAGCAAGAACCCTGTTGCCCAGGGTTATTTGATGCACTCCAGCACTGTGAGGCTTGAACTTGGCTCTTTCCCATTGCTCTGGCATTCACAGCAGTTTTAGAAGTAAAGATGAAGACATTTTTAAAAGGCTGCAAAGTATGAACTGCTTTTGGCTTAGACTTCAAAGCATCTATCCATCTTGTTGCTATTAATCACTCTCGTAAAGTTCTACACACCCAGCTAATTCACAGAGTAGCCGAGTTGCTTTCTTCAAAACGGGAAAAGCGCTGGCCTCAGCAGACTGTCCGTGTCTGGAATCTGCAGCATGGATGGGGACTCAGAGGTCACCCCCAGATCTGCTGTAGACAGCAGATTCACATCCTGGTTAGCACATAGAGCTCATTCCTGTGTTGTGGGCTTCTGTTGATTTCTCTTCCCTTCTTTATGCTTCTCTTTATATTCCGAGCTACCTGCGATTATTTTCACAATCCTAAAAGATACTTGGGTTTGTTAAATTTGTATCCATGCTCACTTTGCTCCATTTACTAGGATACAGTGTAGGACTAGTACATTTTACTGAGGTTTCTAATGACCAGAGATGGAGGCATAGCACCTAGTTAATGAGAACTGGAAGCTAATATTCCTTGGCATCTGAAAATAGAAAACAGAGTGACTCTTTCCAAAAAGAGAAAGAAATCTGCTTTCCTCATAAAATATTGTTGCCTTTCTACCCAAAGCAATAAACAACAAGCATTTACTAAGAACAAGATTGTTTATTGCTATGTTTTCTATTTTCTTTATGGTAAAGCCTGGGCAATTCAGAATGGTAAAGGAATGTTGACTTTTAGCAAACTGGATTTCTTTGGGGGATGCGAGCAGGGAATGGGGTTGGCCTGACCTAATAGAACAAGCCCCTGCCTGGAGACGTGGTGCCAGTTCTAGGGTGAGGAAATGATAAGGATGCTTAGTCAGGGATAAACTAGACTGCCCAAGGATCCCCTGAAGTCAATTCCCTCAAGTAGGAAACAAAATGTCCATTACACAGTGGCAGCAGGGTTTAAATTGGAATTTGCCTTGAAGAGAGAAAGTTACAAATTATGGCAGTATTTACAATAATCAAATGACAGAAACAACCCATGAGTCTATCAACAGATGAATGGATAATCAAAATGTGCTATACCCATATAATAGAACAGAATTTCACAAAAAAAAAGCAGTGAAGTATTCAAACATGCTGCAATATGGATCAACCTTGAAAATAATACATTGACTGAAACAAGTCAGACACAAAAGGCCACACATTGTATTATTCCATTTATATGAAATGTCCAAAATGGGAAAATCCATACAGACAGAAAGTAGTGGTGGCCACAGGTTAGGGGAGGGGAAGACAAGGTGTGACTCTTTAATGAGAATGGGGTCTTTTGGGTGGTGATTAAAATGTTTTGGAACTAGATAAAAGTGATTGTTTCACAACATTGTGAATGTACAAAATGCCACTGAAAATGGTTAGTTTTATGTTATGTGAATATTACCTCAATAACTCAATAATAAAACCAGGTTTATTTTATCTTATAGTTAACAAAATGTGAATTATACAGGCAGCTATTCACTAACTCTTGGAATGAAAAAGAAATGAACTAAGTGTTGATTGTTGCTTGGGTATAGTTTTCTTGAAAAAAATAAATTGGGTGATGGCAAATGATCCCAGTCATGAGAATATCTTTATTTAGTGTCTGACTTTCACATAACGGATCAGGCTTTTTTTCCCATTTTGCAGAAATATTTGTTAAAGAAAGTTATAGGCTCTGGGTACCCCAAAATGTATATGTTGAAGCCCTAAACACAAATGCAACTGTGTTTGGAAAAAGGACTCTTAGGGAGATGTATTTGGGTTCTCTAGAGGGACAGAACTAATAGGCTAGATGTACATATAAAGAGGAGTTTGTCAAGGAGTATTGACTCACGTGATCACAAGGTGAGGTCCCACAATATGCCATCTGCAAGTCACGGAGCAAGGAGGCTGGTCCGAGTCCCAAAACTGGAGAACTTGGAGTCTGATGTTTGAGGCCAGGAAACATCCCAGCACAGGAGAAAGATGTAGGCTGGGAGGCTAGGCCAGTCTCATCTCTTCACATTCATCTGCCGGCTTTTCTTCTGGCTGCACTGGCAGCTGTTTAGATTGTGCCCACCCAGATTGAAGGTGGGTCTGCCTTTCCCAGTCCACTGACTCAAATGTTAATCTCCATTGGCAATACCCTCACAGACACACCCAGGAACAATAATTTGCATCTTTCAATCCAATCAAGTTGACACTCAATATTAACCATCACAAGTGGTAATTAGGGATAAATGATGTGATAAGGGTAGGGCATTAGTTTGACAGGATTGGTGTCCTTACAAGAAAAGGAGGGGACACTAGAGACATCTCCCTCACCCCCACCACTGCAAAAGGAAATGTCAAGTGAAGACACAGCAACAAGGTAGCCGTCTTCAAGCCAGGAAGAGAGCCCTCATCCGAAACCGAATTTGCCACCACCTTGATCGTGGACTTCTAGCCCACTGAGCTGTGAGAGAATCAGTTTCTGTTGTTTTTAGTCACCAGTTTGTGCTAATCTGGTACAGCAGCCCCACAAAACTAATAGGAAGACCATGTTACACCAAGAGGCAATGTGAGCTAAAATAATAGTTTCTAGGAAGACTTTTGATTATGACGAGAGTCATCACACACCAAACCCAGTGATGAAAGAAAAGCTCTGAGGTGTGAAGGTGGCCCAGACCTGTGACAGGGACAAGGGGACAAATGAGGTGTCTCTCTCCAAACTATCCCATTGTGCTCCTGCCAGAAGCAGAGTCAAGTGGGCAGGATGGCTTTTCCCAGGAGCATTAAATAAAGAGGAAGTCTGCACTCTTTTGATTTCCTCAACATTGTTCATTTATTCCTCAACTATTTCTTGAGTCTTAACCTACACCAGGCACTGTAGTAGGACTTGGGGCACAAAGGGGAACAAAACACATAGCCTGCCTTGAAGGAACTCGTGGTCTGTAAGAATAGATAAGGAAACAGGCAAATGCATTACAGTATGATAAGTATTATGAGACCATAAAGGTAGAGCTCCTGCCTTGGACCTGCACAGTCTGGAGGGCTGCCTGGAGGAGTAAGCCAGGTGACAAACACACTGCATCTGTGTGACAACAGATGCAGAAAGTGAAGGGAGGGTGAGAGTTCAAACAGTATGTGAAAAGAGACAGAAGCCAGGGATCACGATGCACTCAGGAAACCACAGTGCATTCAGAATGTCTGCAGGACACATTTGAAGGAATTTGCAGGTGGTAGAATCCCAAGGGCTAGATCTGGCCCCCAGCAAGGTAGGAACCTTGTAAATTTGGTTAAGGAGTTTGAAAGGAAAGGAGGCAATTCACTACCATCTGAAGCAGAGTCCCTCTCCCTATAGGAGCTGGTGACAGGAAAAAGCAGAGACCACATGAACTCCATTTGGTGAGGGTAGTGACAGAGGCAGAAGCTGCACTAAGTTCCAGCAGCAACCATGACAGAGGTTCTACCAGCAGCATTCATGGCATTTGTGGGTCGATCGGAAGTGTCCATGCCTAGAACTGACAAGTTCTCCAGGCCAGGTCTAAAGCATGATTTAGGATGGAATCCTTGACCATGTAGCCTTCAAGCCTGGCTCTGCCCTTTCTGGGGTCTCAGTGAGTTTTGCAAAGTTTGGGTTTTTCTTTTGTTTTGCTTTTTCTAAGTCTTCTTACTGTTTAATTTAGCCAGACTTGTTTCTGTTTTTTGGAGTTTAAAAATCCAAATGGACACATAGCATCAACTTCAATACGTTTCCATGGCAACAGATGCAGACAGCTTCAGTAAGTGGAAGGTGAGGGTGGGACAATCTGGCCACTTAAAAGCATGAGTGGTGTGGGGCCAGGGGCTTATAAGTTAGGCACTGACTGTGCCATCCTCTATTCTGTGCCACACTGTTGACACATTCATCCTCAACAAGTAGCTACCTCAAAAAAGCAAGCGAGAGGCGAAGAGGTCTTCCCCCACCCCCAACATCCTTTTCAGCTTCCATCATGACTCAGGCTAAGGACAGATATTAATGCATCCACACAAACACCTACACGATTATGTGAAAGGAGGCTTTTAACACATACAGAAGTATTCTTTCTACGGATCCACATATAAAATAGTAATAGTAATGTTTATTGAGCACTTGCTGTATGCCAGGCACACTTTTTCCATGTATTTTTCCATGTAATTCTGAAAATAATTTAGAGGAGTCAGGATCTCCATTTGCCAAAAGAAGAAACTGAGAAATGAGAGGTTGAGCACTTTGCCCAAGGTCACATGGAGGGTTGGTCAGAGTAGCCTAGAGTATGCATTGGTAACAAACACTTCTAAAATATCAGTGTATTAGTCTGTTTCACACTGCAGATAAAGACATACCCAAGACTTGGAAGAAAAAGAGGTTTAATGGACTTAAGTCCCACATGGCTGGAAAGGCCTCACAATCATGGTGGAAGACAAGGAGGAGCAAGTCACGTCTTACATGGATAGTGGCAGGCAAAGAAAAAAGAGAGATTGTGCAGGGAAATTCCACCTTATCAAGCCATCAGATCTTGTGAGACTTATTCACTATCATGAGAACAGCAAGGGCAAGACCTGTCAATATGATTCGATTACCTCCCACCGGGTCCCTCCCACATGTGAGAATTCAAGATGAGATTTGGGTAGGGACACAGCCAAATCATATCACTCAGTGATTAAAACAACAAAGTTTTCTCACTCATGCTACCCTCCATTCATCACAAGTTGCCAGGGGGCTCTGCTCCACAGCATCCTCACCAGGGACTCAGGCTGATAGATCCTCTGCCATTGCAGCCTCATCTGTGGGCGACAGACGAAGGGAATGAGCAAATTGTGCACTGGCTTTTAAGAGACTTCTCCCTGGAAATGACATCATCACTTTCACTAACATCTCATTGGCCAAAGCAAGTCACATGGCCAGGTCTAACTGCAAGGAGATGGGAAGTAGAGTCCACCATGTGCCAGAAGAGGAGAACTCTTAGTGGGCAGCCCTAATGACTACCACTTGGTGGAGCCACCATGTGAACCCAGCCACAATTTTGCTCCACTACCCATGACTCCACTCTCCCTTTCTCCCTTTCTCTCCCCAACTCTCTCCTTTTCATTGTCAATTAACCCTCTGGAGACAAAAGAAATGGAGAATAAAGAAGATTCTATTATTTGGGTCCTTCATCCCACACCACATGTAAATTGGCCTAACTAAATGACTTGCACACTTGTTCTTAGACGGATGTGAGAATCATTAATATATTGCCACAAATGTCTAACCATCACTCAAACTCTGATTTTAATGCATCTTATTTTCTAAAACCAGCTCATTAGGGATAGGTTGCATAAGTCTTTATAAAAAATTGACTCCCCCCAAGCCCACTAAACCATACAAAGTCATTTTAGGTCATTTATACTTTGTAGCTATTCACTTGATTGAATTTTCACTAGAATTTTAAAAAGCAACATTGGCTGCTCAGAATACATTTATTTGGCATGATTGCATTTTCCAAGCAAAATTCAATCATCTGTTTAAATCTTTACAAGGTAGTTCTGTTTCAAGGCGAAATGAAAAGGAACACCTTAATTTTAACAACAAAAGTAACTAAATGTAGTTAAAGACGTATAAGATAAATAATGCCAGGGATATACACATCTCACAGGTATCTCACCATTCACCTCTAGGGAATTGAGAATTCTTTAGCAACCTTCTTTCTACAGACAAAGATATTGCAGACTGCATTTGTGGCCAAGGTTTTCATGATAGATATACCCGCTGTACAGCTTTTTGTGGACCAATCTCAAATTATCTTTCTCAGCGATCATCAGACTGCGATTTTGTAACAGTTGGATTGTAGAGCTACTTTCTTCAAAATAACCACTTTCACTGAGGCGGAAGCAGAGTTCCACTCCGGTTGTGTCTCTGAAGTCCCACTGAAGCCCTGGCTCCAGGCTGCTCCACATGACTTCATGGGGCATAGTGGGAGCAGCTTGGGTTTAGTGATCACACGGACTGGTTTTAAGCATGTACAAGCTGAGTCACTGACCCACTTTGGCAACACTTTTCTCTTTATTGGAATGAGGGTATCATCTTCATAGGGTTGTTTCAAGGGTAATTTGGTAACCTAAGTATGGACTCTACCTCGGGAATGACAAATATGTTTCAGTTATTGCCAGTTCCAACGTCTAGAGCACTGTATTAAGAAGGATTCTGATGAAACACATCTGGGTTCAAAGGAACATCTGCTGAACTAGAGTGGTGCTAGGGGTAGGATGCTGGTGGCCTAGGAGAGTCTGTGTTCTCTTTTCCTTTTCTTTCCACACTGCTAGAGTATTCATCAGGACCCTCTCAGTTCCAGGAGATACCCACCCAATTCAAAAGCTTAAGTCAAAATGGGGGTTCATCAGAAGGATGCTGGAGTATCTCAGAGAATTGGAGAAGACCTGCAGGAACCAGGAGGGCAAGTCCAGTGACCTCAGGGACAAGAACCGGTTACAAAAATCATGGCCAGGAAGTCAGGATGCACTCTCTCCTCCTCTTCCTTCTCCCCTCTCCCCTCCTCTCTTCTCTCCGTTTCCTGACCCTGCTCTGCTTGGCTTCACATTCACTCTCTGGGCCTCCAGCCCCTCACCTGTAAGTTTTGAGGATGGTCCCCAATCAGTGATCCTAGGACACTCGACATGCCCTCTGTGTCAGCCCAAGTTCTCTCCCAGTCCCCTTTCTACCTGTCACACGCAGCCTTCGTGGCTGCCCTACTGGACACAGCTGGCCTTTGGAGTAGGTCGCTGCCATTTGTTGATGAGACTGTCCTCAGTACTGCTGGAAGTGACCTGGCTTTTCTCACTGGTGGCTGGCACAGACCTCCCTCCTCTGGTACCAGCCATCCCTATTGGGCTTGTTTGAGATGCCAGTTATGCCGAGCCCTTATGGCTCCCTGAAGCCCAGACAATAGCTGAGATGACTGCCCTTTTCTAGATTGTTGGCATTTGGCAAAGCAATTGTGTATTGTGTGCTTCTCCAAATAATAAGTGACAAGGGCCATTTTTAAGTGACTCCCATCCAGTTCTGCAGAAGTCACAAGAAAGAGCAACTTAAATAAAGAAGCTGGTAGGACCCAAAGGGTCAGGATCTATGGGTTGACCACCAAAGAACCAGCCTCTGAGTTTTCTTTCCTGGCTGCATTTTGGAGACTGAGACCATCAAACACTGTGCAGCGATAGCAAGAAGGGATAAAAGCTTGGCAGTCAGCCAACATCACTGGAAGCAAAGGGAGATCTCTACTGCTACACATTATATCCCTGGTTTAACAAGTGCCTTTTTCAGTTTAAATCACTACTGTTTGAGTGACAGAGGGCTAAGATGGTTTCTGTGGATTCCAATAATTCCATAAAAAGAAAAAGGGACTCCATGTCTTCTCAAGGAAAGGGAATAAATCGGCAAATGAAATCACTCATTCATCCACTTCCACATACTGTTCTAGATGGTGAAGATGCAGCAGAGAGAAAAGAGATTGAAAGCCCTGACCTTGTGAAGCTTACATTCTATGGGGGGAGGCTGACAATCAGCAAGGTGCAGAAGTGAAACACATGCCATGCCAGGCACGGACAAGTGCTAAGCAGGCCTGGCAGGGCAGTTGCAAGTGGAGGTTTCGGTCAGCGGGTAGCTGTCTAGTTTCCTAGGGCTGCTGGAACAAAGAGCCACAGACTGAGTGGCTCAAGCAACAGAAATTGATCCTCTAAGAGTTCAGAAGGCCAAAAGACTAAAATCAAGGTGTCAGCAGGGTTGGTTCCTTCTGGAGGCTCTGGGGAGGGTCCGTTTGCTCTATGCCTCTGTGTTAGTCCGTTTTCATACTGCTAAGAAGAACTGCCCGAGACTGGGTAATTTATAAAGGAAAGAGATTTAACTGACTCACAGTTTTGCATGGCTGAGGAGGCCTCTGGCATGGGAAGCAAGACACCTTCTCCACAAGGCAGCAGGAAGGAGAAGTGCCACATGATGGGGGAAGAGCCCCTTATGAGACCATCGGATCTCAGGAGAACTCACTCACTATCACGAGAACAGCATGGAGGAAACTGCCCCCATGATTCAATTACATCCACCTGGTCTCTCCCTTGATACATAGGGATTATGGGGATTATAATTCAAGATGAGATTTGGGTGGGGACGAAACACCTAACCATATCAGCCTCTCTCCCAGCTTCTGAGGTTCCCAAAAATCCCTAGTGTTCCTTGGCTCCTGGCAGCACAGCTCCACTCTCTGCCTCTGTCATACACAGCCTTCTTCCCTGTGTCCCTGCGAGTCCTCTCCTTTTCCTATAAGAACACAGTCATTGGATGTAGAGCTCACTCTACTCCAGTTTTAACTAACGGCATCTGCAAAAACCCTATTTCCAAATAAGGTCACATTCTGAGGTTCCAGATGGACATGAACTGGAGGCAGAGGCAGGATGGGGGTGGGATGAGGTTACATGACTCTACCCCAATACTGCAACATTTTATTTTGTAAAGACCCAAAGTGAGGAAACAATCATGGTATCAGCTGGGAGAGAGTATTCTAGGCAGAGAAAAGAGGGAATGCCAAGACTCCGAGTGGGTGGGTGCCTGGCAATCCCTTTGGAAAGGAAGTGAATAAAATAGAGACTCCTCTGAGTTACGCTGTACAGAGTTGTGGGGATTTGAGGGAGAAGGAAGACTCTACACCTTCCCCATCATCACCACTTCTCCATCTGAAATTAGAAGTAATTTTCAGAATAAATCAGGTAGAAAGAAGAGGCAGAAGACGCTGGGTAGGCCAACAAAATGGCCCACCTTAATCATGCCACCAAAATCCATTCAAGTCACTTTCTGAGAATGTTCCCATGGTATCCCACACACAGACACTCCCGGGATAGGGCACCTTCCCCTGGAAGTGTGTTCACCATCAACCTGACCTATTAAGTCCTGATGTTCTCCAAGTTTCCAGGTGAACTCACCAACAGGTTAACAAGACTGGGGAAGGAGTGGTGGGGAGGTGAAGGGAGTGGGAATATAAATGAATTCTGCTTACTCTTTTGAAAAGAAAAATCTATGCTAGCCCCATGCAAATTGAGAAGTCCCTGATAGAAATGAGGGTTAAAAAAGTGAAATACTGGCCGGGCACGGTGGCTCATGCCTGTAAATCCCAGCACTTTGGGAGGCCGAGGCGAGTAGATCACGAGGTCAGGAGATCGAGATCATCCTGGCTAACACGGTGAAATCCCATCTCTACTAAAAATATAAAAAATTAGCCAGGCATGGTGGCACGCGCCTGTAGTACCAGCTACTCGGGAGGCTGAGGCAGGAGAATCGCTTGAACCCGGGAGGCAGAGATTACAGTGAGCTGAGATCGCACCCCTGGAGACGAGACTCCGTCTCAAAAAAAAAAAAAAAAAAAAAAAAAAAAAAAAAAAAGGTGAAATACTGCCACCCACTGGAAGAGAAAAGGCTGCAAACAGAAGGAAGGAAATAGATGAGGGCTTTCCAAGTTGCTATGACCCCCAGATCCCAAGCTTTCAAGAGAAACATTGGCGCCTTGCCGGAGTCCTCACCCCAATAGGCCAGGGAGTTGGACAGTAACTTTTTTTTTTTTTTTTTTCTTGAGACGGAGTCTCGCTCTGTCGCCCAGGCTGGAGTGCAGTGGCGCAATCTCGGCTCACTGCAAGCTCCGCCTCCCGGGTTCACGCCCTTCTCCTGCCTCAGCCTCCCGAGTAGCTGGAACTACAGGCACCCGCCAACCGCGCCCGGCGAATTTTTTGTATTTTTAGTAGAGACGGGGTTTCACCGTGTTAGCCAGGATGGTCTCGATTTCATGACCTCGTGATCCACCCGCCTCGGCCTCCCAAAGCCCTGGGATTACAGGCGTGAGCCACCGCCCCCGGCCCATTATACTTTCATCTGGAGATTTCTGGATTGAGAAAATGAGCGACTCATTCATAGACTTTATTTTAAAATAGAACAACTTTTATTTTATTCTGTTGGGATTAGAATACCACTAATCTTCAAGATCTTTTAAGACAATTTACTTGGCTGGAGTTCATAGAATACAAGGTATATTAATAAAAAAATTTTTCACCTAACATTAAAAGTACATTTTCAGAAAATACTTGATATATTTTTTAAAATCTAACTTAATTTTCCTGACTCACTTCTAACTTTATTTCTGTAAAGTGGAAGAAGCAAGAGATCAAGCTTCACATAGAGTATTCTAAATTGTTTCGGGCGTTGATGTGTGCCTGTGCGTTTATGTTTTTGTGTGTGGGTGGGGAACACTGGGGGAAAAGTGCTGAAACGCACCAAAATGTTCATCTCTGAGCAGCAAAATTATGGTTGATACTTTCTTCCTTTTTTTCCATTTTCCAATTTGTCTATACTGAATGTTAATTATTTCATAGTCAAAAGAACCTGTAACATAAAAAGCTTTCTAAAAACAAAAAACTTAAAATAATTGTATACGCCATGGCTGATGGCAATTTTTAAATATTTGCACATTCCTAATTGCTGAAACAGCCCCAGAATCGAAGGTCAGCAGTTCTCATACATTTTGGTCTCAGGATTCCTTTACCCACAGTTTACAAATTATTGATTATCCCAAAGAGCTTTTGTTGAGTGGGTTATAACCATTGTTATTTACTGCACTAGAAATTAAAACTGAGAAAATATTAAAATACTTATTTAGTTAAAAATTACAATAAACCCATTACATCACATTACCTAAACAACATGTTTTATGAAAAATAACCATATTTTCCAAAGCAAAAGTAACTTCATGAGAAGCTACATCTTTGCAAATCTCTTTAATGTTTGGTTTACTAGAAGACAGCTGGATTCTCATCCACTTCTGCATTTCTTCTGTTGGGATATGTGATTTTGATTGACATATATGAAGAACATCTGACCTCATAACAAATATGTATTGGGAAAAGGGAGGAATAATTTAGTAACCCTTTCAGATAACTCTCGATATTACTTGTTTTTTGTTGTTGTTTTGTTTTGTTTTGTTTTGAGATAGAGTTTTGCTCTTGTTGCCCAGGCTGAAGTGCAATGGTGCGATCCCAGCTCACTGCAACCTCCGCCTCCTGGGTTCCGGTGATTCCCCTGCCTCAGCCTCCCAAGTAGCTGGGATTACAGGCATGTGCCACCGCACCCAGCTAATTTTGGAATTTTTTTTATTATACTTTAAGTTCTGGGGTACCTGTGCAGAACATGCAGTTTTATTACATAGGTATACACGTGCCGTGCTGGTTTGCTGCACCCATCAACCCTTCACCCACATAAAGTATTTCTCCTAATGCTATCCCTCCCCTAGCCCCCCACCACCCAACAGGCCCGGGTGTGTGATGTTCCCCTCCCTGTGTACACGTGTCCTCATTGTTCAACTCCCACTTATGAGTGAGAACATGCGGTGTTTGGTTTTCTGTTCTTGTGTTAGTTTGCTGGATAAAGAAAATGTGGCACATACACACCATGGAATACTATACAGCCATAAAAAAGGATGAGTTCATGTCCTTTGCAGGGACATGGATGAAGCTGGAAACCATCATTCTCAGTAATTTTGTATTTTTAGCAGATGGGGTTTCACCATGTTGGCCAGGGTGGTCTCGAACTCCTGACCTCAGGTGATCCACCCACCTCGGCCTCCCAAAGTGTTGAGATTACAGGCATGAGCCACCATGCCTGGCAGGATATTCCGTTTTTACTACACCACTGTAGGTTCACTACACATGCATGTCTGTCCCAGGCCAAAGGTGAGGTGGAGGGGAAGTCTACTCACTGCAGTCACAGGGCACCCACGCTGATGAGGCACCCATCATCTTAAATGTTGCCAGTCACCTCCCTAGAGGGAAAGCAGAGTTCCAGAGGATCTCACGATGGCAATTAAATCTTTTGTCCAGAAATGACACCATTACTTCTACTCACCAATGACCAGAGGAGTCACTTGGCCACATCTAATTACACAAGACTGGACCTCCTACCATGACCCAGGAAGGGCAACAACTGGAAATAGTTGGCAACTAGTCCTAACGGTCATCACAGCTGTGTTTCAAACGAATTCTCATAATTATATATGTGTATATATGTATATATAACTATTAATCGTTGGAAAAGTTACCTAAACAGAAGAGGAGATAGGATAAAATTAAAGCCACATCCTTTGCCCTCCCAACTGAATCGAACACCCTCCCCAGAGATAACAATGCTAGTGTCCATGAAATCTCTCTGTACTTATTCTACACCCACAGAGGCATATGGCCCCTTTCGTTTTACTCCAGCGACTTTGAGTAGCAGCTTCTTTCTTCAGATATAGAACTTCAGAACTTCTTTCTTGACAATATGTTGTAGATATCTTTTCTCACCAGTACTTAATTCTTTAAAAATGGGTCTTGTGTATCTTTATTTAGCCAGTACTCTATCAAAGAAGAAACAAGGCCGGGTATGGTGGCTCATGCCTGTAATCCCAGCACTTAGGGAGGCTGAGGCTGGCAGATCACTTGTGGTGAGGAGTTCGAGACCAGCCTGGCCAATATGGTGAAACCATGTCTCTACCAAAAATACAAAAAATTAGCCACACACGCCTGTAATCCAAACTACTAGGCAAGCTGAGGCAGGAGAATTGCTTGAACCCAGGAGGCAGAGGTTGCAGTGAGCCGAGATCACGTCACTGCGTCCAGCCTGGGCAATAGAGTGAGACTCTGTCTCAAAAAAAAAAAAAAAAAGAGTGGCCTTTTTCTTTTCTTTTGGTTGATTTTTTTCTATTATAAACAAAAACTGCAATGAACATCTTCCTACACAAATGTACACATACATCCAAAGGTCATATTCCCAGGGGTCGTATCATTGTATCAAAGAATATATAGTATATCTTAAATTCTGATATTGTCAAATTTCCTTCCCCAAAAAAAGCTATAATTTGCCCTCCAATTAATGGTACATATGAAATCCATGCTTTCCTAGGTTGTCACCAGACCTAAGTATTAACAATCTTTTTCATTTTTGTCAGTCTGTCAGATGGGAAACACTACCTCACAGTAGTTTTAATTTCTTTAATTATAAATTATCATGTTTTATTTTATGTTGGCCATTAATTCTTTTCTATGAACTACCTATTCATGTATTTTTCTTATTTTTCTAGAGTCTGGCTTGTCTTTTTTACTTATAAGGGGTGTTTGTATAGTGAGTGTAGTGGACATAGAGATGTGCTCCTCAGATCTCTATTCAAGACCGGACTCACCATCCAGCAGCAACAAGGGTGGTTATCTGGCAACCTCCCACTGTTCATTCCTTCAGCGTTGGCCTCGGCTTTCCAGCCTGGGCCAGTCTTCTCAGGGTAGTTCCCAGCCAATGACTGACCCAGAGGGAAGAGGATCCAAAGAGAGTAGGAACGAGATGGACACTCTATGTCCAAGCGGAAGGCAGAGACGGCCAAGTGGAAGGTAGAGACAGCCCACAGGCATGCCAACCCACAGGCATGCCCACCCTCTGATCCCCGATGCTCCATCCAGCACATCCACCACCCCAGTGCCAGTGGCTTCCTCTGAGAGTGGAGCTGCTGTCCCCCGAGGAAAGAGGAGGGAAGGAAGGTGGCGAGGCTGTGCTTTCCTTAGGGGGCCCTGAGTGTCCAGAGCCCAGCCATTCTGCCCACGACGGGACTCCCCTCACGGGCCGTCCTAGTAGGAAGCTTATTGGTGTGGCAGGTCTGCATCCTGGTCCCCCGGCTCTCCCTGCAGACTCTGCTCCTTCCCTCTTCCTTCCCAGGAGTTTCTCCCCAGCAAACCTCCGCACTCTTAACTCTGTCTCAACATCTGCTTCCTGGAGAACCCAACCCATGACAGGAAGAAAATCAGTCCTTGTCATATCTAGAAAATATTTTATCTCAGGTTGAAGATTTTCTTCTGACTCAGTTTATAGAGTTCTGGCAGGCAGGAAGTTTCATTTTTATTTAGTAATAATTACCAGTTTTCTTTTAAATCTTCTGGGATTGGTGTCATCCCTTAAAAAGTCTTTATGCCAAATGTATGAAAAAAAAATCACCTGTTTCCACTTTTATGTTAACATTTTAAAATATTTAAACCTTGATTCCTCTGAAGTTTTTGGTGTAAGGATTGGGGCATAATTACCCCCCTATATTTTTTCCAAATATCCGCCAGTTATCCCCAGATCAGTTACTAAATGATCCACGGACATTCCTGGATACTAATCTGAAATGCCACATTCAGATTCTTGTGTATTTAGTTCTATTTTTTCTGTCTGTATCTGAATAATCTGTCTGTATCTGAATTAGTACCATACTGTTTAATTACTTTAGGCTTATAATATACATTTGATTACACCTGTTGGGATAGATATTTTTAGATTTTTTTTTTTTTACCTTTAAGTCTCCACTGTTTCTTCTTCCAGGTTCAGCTTTAGAATCACTTTGCCAAGTTCCAAAGTTTAAAGAGAAAAAAAAAATCACTGGTATTCTGAAGGAAATTGTTAATTCATAATATATAATAATTCTTAATTCATAATATATTTAGGGGGAATTGGTAACTTGACAGTATTGAGGCTGCCTATCCAAGCACAGTTATGATTTTCCGTACATTCAGGTTTTCCTTTCTGTCCTTCAGGAGTGCCTTAAAGCGTTCCTCCAGGGTGTCTTGCAAATTTCTCACTAAGCTTCTTGTCAGGTGCTGTGATCTCAATGTGTCCCCCCAAAATTCATATATTGAAATCATAACCCTCAACTTGATGGTATTAGGAGGTGGGCCCTTCGGAAGGTGATTAGGTCATGAGGGTAGAGCTCTAATGAGCGAGATTGGTGCTCTTATGAAAGAGGCTTGAGGGAGCTCATTTGACCCTTCCACCCCGTGAGGACACATTGAGGAGATGGCCATCTATGAACGGGGAATCAGGACTCTCTGTTTCAGACTCTGCCAGAGCCTTGACCATGGACTTCCTAGCCTCCAGAACTGTGAGAGAGAAATGTTTGTTGCTTCTAAGCAACTGTGGACTTTTGTCTACCTGAACTAAACTGAACTAAGACATCCAGTATTTCACTTTATTTTATATATATGCATGGGTACATATTTATTGAGGTTTTGTTCTATTAAGATCTTTTTCATACTTATATATAATTTTTGCTATTAAGGTAGCTCTTTTCTTTCATTATATCAACAATATAACTGGTTGTTGATTACAGATAAGAAAGCTACTTACTGAAGTCTTTGCTTCTAATGTTTCAGGTAACTTTTGCATCTTCCTAGTATACAAGTATCTGAAAAATTATAATTTTTCCCCATCCTTTTAAATGTGACTACCTCTTATTCTCTTGCCTAATTTCATTAGCTATAATTCCAATGTTACATGCCTAATAATGGTTTGGTGGGGATACTTGTGCTGTTTATGTCCTGGGAGACTATTGCTTCCAGAAATTAAGTTAAAAATGATTCTGAATTGTTTATAGAATAAACTATGTGGTATCCAAGTTTTGCCTTAAAATAATCTAGTGGCGGGGGAAATAGTATCGTTGTGTGTGTTTATTTATACACACACATATATACATATATAAGTGGTCTTTGTTTTGTATATATGAAATGAGGGGCTAAACATGAAATCACTGTGGAAACTGGGTGATGGATGCATGAAGCTTCACTATACTATTCTCCCTTCTTTTGTATATGTTCCCTAACAAAAAGAAATAAAAACATAATGAGGCTGGGAGGATTTCTGCTTTGAAAATGTTTAAGAACTTTCTGCTCTTCTCCTCTTGGCAACCACCCACTAAAACCACAAGGAGAATGAGAAACAGAAACAATCACTGATAAAACTGAGGAGTTTGTAACCCAAACCACAGGACACGAAGACACAAAGCAGGTACTTGGAACTGGAAGATGGCTTTGCAGAGCAGAGGAAGAGGAATTTAGCAGAAAATAGAGTTCATTATTAAGAGCATTTAATCCCCTAAATCCCACCTCTTTGCCCATCCAGCTAGGATACTAGGGAAAGCTGAACCAGAGAGGCTGAAATGGAGTGAGGCACAGGACTGGAAAGAGAATAATGACACGCAGGCTTGGGTACAGACTGCGGAGACTTCACTTCCCTCCCCAGATCCCAGAATTTCGTAGCTGTACTTAGAATGCCTAGAAAAGGAAGCTGAAGGCTCCCTCCTTGATGTCTCCCTTAACCTAGAAACAGCACAAATATCCCGCATTATACCATTATTACTGACATGTAACATTGCCTGGACCCATAGAACACCTGCAGATCCTAACAGCTGGGAGCACCAGAAACTAGAAAATATTGTAACCATCCATTAAATGGATGTTATAACTTAAAAAGAACACAGTTATAGCTTAAATGTTCTCACTTCTGAAGTATATCTAAATATCTATATGTAAACATAACACAATCATTTGTTCATTCTTCTATTTTATGTTTTAAATTTTTAAATGATTTTTTAGAGCTGAGGTCTCGCTATGTTGCCCAGGCTGGCCTCAAACTCCTGGGCACAAAGGAGTTCTATCTTCAGCCTCCGGAGTAGCTGGCACTACAGGTGCATGCCATCACACGTGGTCTCATTCCCCTTTCTATTGACTTTTGGGTTGTTTCCAATGTTTTGCTATAATTACACACAATGCTGCTACTTGCCTCTTAAGACTTTCTTAGGATTAGAACTGCTGGACCTCAGGATACGCAAATGCTCAACTTTACAAGATTGTGCCAAACTGTTTTCTACAGAGCTTGAACCAACTTACAACTCACCAGCAACAACAATTTATAGGTGTCTCAGCTCCGAGTCTCACACGTGTATATCTGGGGTTCTATCTTAGAGCTCTCTTATGGTATATGCTTTGCATCAGTGACCAGCATATGGTGCTACCTCTCCAGGTATTCTCTATAGCCGGAATACACAGGCCCAGCAATAGAAATGGGAGTACCTTACAGTGGAAAAACCTAGCAAACACCATCTTACCCAATAAGGAAACATCACCAGTGATACATATTGACATCATGTACCCTATGATATGTTGTACTGGTGGGAAGGGCACATCACCTTTGTAGTATCCTTTCTGATAAAACGTAGCCTCCATCTAATCATGAGGAAACATCAGACAAACCCACATTGAAGGACGTCTTACAAAATAACTGACCAGTATTCTTTCTAGTGTCAAGGTCATGAAAGACTGAGAAACTTATATATTGGAGGAGACTAATGAGACACTGATGACTAAATACATGCAATGTGGTATCCTGGACTGGATCTTGACAACAAAAAGACATTAGTGGGAAAACTGGTAAAAGCCTAATCAAGTATGCAGTTTAGAAAATACTAGTACCAGTGTTAACTTCTGAGTTTTCACAGACCTGCCACGGTTTACAGGTGTCCACATTAGGCGAAGCTCAGTGAAGGGTACAGGGAACATCTGACTATCTTTGCCACTTTCTGTAAATCTGAAATTACTACAAAATAATTAATTTTTTGTGGGTTTTTTTTTTTTAAGTACAGGAAAGCCACAGCACCAAACCATGGTTGTATTTAAAATTAAGACAGGAACTTTCAGAAAATTAAACACATTTTCATAGTAACTTGATCAATACCACAGTTTATTTGTAAACATGTTATATGTGTCAATAATCAAATTGACAACACTTTATAGATGTCATTGTGTAATATTAACATCCTAACAGAAAACGATCCACTGTACTCAGTTACAGTTTGGTATTTTAAAATCCTTAAATACAAATTGTATTTGAAACACTGAACACAAAAAAGAAACATGAATGGCAGAGAAAACTGAAAACATCAAGTAAAAGAAACCAATATTCCCCTCTCCCCCCAAAAAATATAAAATCATCTGATTACATAATTTAAAAAAGAAACAAAGGAAATCAGATGATCATATTTTTTAATGATATAAAGTTGCATTTCTTCAAATCCATTTTAGAGGTGAAATTGTACCAATATTAAATTCTATGTCTTTTTTGATATTGGTTCTTTTTTCCCTCTTGGTTTCTAAAGAATGTTTGCCAGGGTTTAAATTACATTAAAGAAGCGGGGAAAGAAAGGAAGGAACGTGGTAAAAAGCCAAATGAAATTAACTATTTGCAAAATAATTGGATATAAATTTTTCATGAATCTTCTTTGGCAAATAACAAAGTCTGCACTTTAAATTTACCTTTTTGTTGAAATGGATCAATACTTGTAAGATTTGAGAGATTACATGAGTTAATGTATAAGTAAAACGAAGCCAAATTCACAAAGCAAGGCGCAAACATCAGCTTTTCACATTTTGCTAAAAGCTCTAAAAATGCACTCTCCCTCCTTAAGAGTATCAGAGGTCTTCAGCTCGGAATCTGATGATTACTCTTGCCTCATTCAACACAAGAAACCAGAGGGGACCCCATGGTTTTTCAGTACTTTCCCTAAAATTCATGATCACGATTAGGTTCTATTTCTTCCTCCTTTATCTCTCAAAGGAAATATAGCAGCAAATCACTCCCATATTTTAAGCTTTAAATTCACCAACAACTGGGTTCACTGCCAACAACTACAAAAGTTCAATTCTTTATTAGTGTACATGTCATTACAGTTGGTTTAGATGGTTAATATAGGAATAAATAAAATAACTACAGTTCAAAGGAAATTAAAATGAGACTAAGAGCCCTGATCAAAAAAAAAAAAAAAATACTTACAACTTTCAGCTGAAAAACTGTAAAAGTTACATACATACATAACTAATGGTACTAGGAATGTACAATATCATTATTGGAAAAATAAGTGAGTGACTCAGAGTCATAAGAAATTATTTAATATTAGTATTTTTTCTTTTATAGACAAACATAACATACACATGGTTTCTACCTTCTATAAGACAAAGTAGAAAACTAACCATTACTGAATTTACCTCAAACATAGCACTGACTGTGCCACAGATAACATGGTCCAAAATATTCAATTCTATAGATAGGCCATGGTATTCAATGCATGGTTAAGTTTTAGGAAAGGCATATATTTCCTGAAGTATGTATGTTAAATACACAAATATCTATAAATAACAAAAAGTTGTCAGCAAAAACGTTTAGGTTATTAACATTCCCAAACTTCCTAACATTTTAAGTGTTTTAGATATATGTTGTCTGACCAGTTCGTTTGGTTACAGTTTTAAACTAGCAAACCATTACCCTATAAGAGGAGCTAAACTAAACTATAACACTGCACAAACTTCCCAAGGAAGGTAACTTGAAAAGTCTAAAAAGTGATTCCAATTATTCTGATTAACATTTGACATGCTAAAAGAATCAATGACTCAAGAAACACTTTGAAATAATTCCATTTTTCATCATTTTCTAAAAAAGTATTCACATAAATTTAAGATCCAGATTGCTTAAGAGTATGTCTTCAAAGTAGGTTTATCACTAAAGCATTCTGATCCAAAGACACAGTCTTAATGCTTCTAATATGTAATTCTAACCTAAAATCACAATCCTTGGTTTGAAAACATCAAAGCTAAGAACAAAAAAATAAATCAGGGTGAAAATGTGCAGCAGCTATAGCTACAAGAGTGGAAAATAAATTCTATTTTTTCCATAAAGACTCTATGAAAATATAAAGCCCAAAGTCAGTGACAACAGAAGTCCACATATAAATGGTGTTTAAAAATAGAAAGTTTTCTAAAGCTTCTCATGAGATGTCAATGAATAGTCATAATCTTGAGTTAAGACCTTATAAATCAAGGTTAAGTTATACATAACTATGCTGATTTACATACCTTCTACAATGTCCAACTGACATACATAATTTACAGACACCCATAGGAATTCATAATGCCCTATCATATCATCTCTCAATACTGGATGTTTATTGTTTTACAGTTTTACTACTTTAAGTACCAAGAAGCCTTTTCAGAGGAAGAGTTCCATCTCTTCCCTTGATCCCCGAAAGTATAGGTAACAAAATATAAAATTAAACAAGATTTATGTTTGATAAACTAACATATAAAATTACCATTGCAATTTTCATAGTGACTGCTTATAAACGTAACAGTCATCATAAAGCCTATAAAGTATATACTTAGTTTTATAAAAGAAATGCAGATTGTCTCAAGGTAAAAAATACAGTGCTGGCTGCTAAAAAGCACTTTGTTGCAATAAGATGTGCAATAATGAGCAAAACTTCAGAAAACATGAATATGTTCCCCAAACTTTTAATATTAGTTAAGCAAGAATTGCACTGCAGCAGCAGGATGCTTTTTAGTGGCTGACACTATAAAGCTAACGTTAAGAAAGAAAAAAGGCAGAAAGTGTGAGCAACAAATGGTGTAACCAAATTATTGCAAATGGAGATTAGCAATAAGAAATGAGGAAGGTGACCGTCCACTCCATTCTGATAAGACACCATCTTTAAATATTAAGTTTTTTGCAGGAAGTGGAACACCCATGTCAGCATACGATGACTGTGAAAGCAAACTTGAAAAACTGGGCTCTGTGTGAATATCCAATGTTGAAGCACCTTCCTAAAAGATCAAGAAACAAGAGAAATTATGATATTCAATACTTTACCAAAACCACTTAATATAACTAATGAGAAAGAGAGACCCTGATTACCTGAGAAGTGTTTATGGATTGCAAAGCAGTACAGGAGATGCAAAGATCTACACTGTGAGCCCAAAGCAATCAATGACAGGTATTAATATGTGCAAAAGTGATTAAATGTTAAACTGTAGTAAGTCCTTTTAAATAGAAATAAGAGGCTATGGGACTGTGGGAAAAGCAAAAGTTCATTTTTAGAAGACCTAACCTAACCCCAAAGTATTACCTAACAGAAGAAAAATCTCTAAAAAAAAAAAAAAAAAACTTACAAAGGCCAGGTGCAGTGGCTTGTGCGCCTGTAATCCCAGCACTTTGGGAGGCTGAGGCGGGTGGATCACTTGAGATCAGGAGTTCAAGACCAGCCTGGCCAACATGGTGAAACATCTTCCTACTAAAAATACAAAAAAATTAGCTGGGCGTGGTGGCACATGCCTGTGATACCAGTTACTCGAGAGGCTGAGGCAGGAAAATGGCTTGAACCCAGGAGGCAAAGGTTGCAGTGAGCCGAGATCGTGCCACTGCACTCCAGCCTGGGCGACACAGCCAGACTCCATCTCAGGGAAAAAACAAAACAAACAAACAAAACAACCTTACAAAACACTAAGCACCAGAATAATCCATCTACTCCACGCTTCTCAGATTCATATATTCCGCACGAACCTCTCCCCAGGACTCCAGGCTCAAACATCCACCTATCCGACACTTTGTTTCAGATGCTTCCCCATGCACTCTATACTCAGCATGCCCATCATTGAACTCTCAAATTTTCTCTCACCTCTTCCTCCCCAGTCTTCCCTATTTTACACATTCAGCTAATCAAGAAACGTAAGAATCATTTATGATCCCCCCCTTCCCTCCATAGCCCTAATCTCTTCCTCACATTTAATTTATCAAGTTTTATCAACCTGTCTCCAAAATATATCCCAAATTAGTTTAATTTATTAATTCACTATGGCCAAGGCCTTCACTGCCACAACAGACAGCCCAGTATTGACAGAATTTTGAAATTTTTCCATTTATTACATCCTTATAAATTTTCCATTTTTGCCTACTTTTATAAAATAGTCCATCAGAAATAACATCTCTCCCCTGTTTAAAAGTCTTTAATCATTTCTCTTTGCACTCAGCGTAAAATAATAGTTCTCTAACATATGCCAGAAGGCCCTGCACACCGTGCCCCGGCCCTCTTCTTCAACCTCACCTCTTGCTTTTACCCCTCCTTCATGAGGTTTCTGCCACACTGGCCTTCATTTGTTTCTTTGTTCACTGGACATTTCCCAGACACAGGATGTACAGACCTAAGCTCTGCCGGAATATTCTTTTCCAACTTTTTGGCTTCAGCTTACATATTATCCTGCACCTATTGAAATCAGGTCTACATGCAGATTTCATCATAGTTGGCTCCTTCAAAGTACTTATTAAAATCTTTTAGAACTTATATATCTTAATATTTATCTGATTATTGTCTCCCACAACATCCTCTAAGTTCTATTAGTATCTTACACATCACTGTTTCCACAGCACTCAGCAAAGAATCTGGCATACGTCAGGGTCAAGCATTTACCAACTGAACGAATGAAGTAAAACTCCAAAATATTGATTTCATAACATTGAATTAGATATTCTGAACAGAAATATTCTATTTTAAAAGTTTACCTATAAATCAAGTCTAGAATACTCTTTCTTTCCTTGGGGATGGGGGGAAGACAAAAAGTCCAGAACACTGGCCTTCACTGCCACAACAGACAGCCCATCCTGGCAGTGGAGAATCGCTTTAGTTATTGGGAAGTGCACTATAACCAAAAACTGACAACTAGCATGGTACACAGCCCATAAAAGACACTTAACACATTTCTGTTGAATAAAGCACTGGCACAGAACAGAGATCAAGCTTTGGTCTCCGAAGACCTGGCCAGTGAAATGTGCAAGTCAATTAACTTCTTGAATCTCAATATCTTCATTTGTACAATAAAATTAATGTTTATTTCATATCTTGCTGCTGTGGTGACTCAAAAACAAACATAAAAGTGTTGTGCATACTTAAAGCTCTGTACAAGTACCCTTTGGACTTTTTGGTTTTTGTTACCTGGAATGAGTGAACGAAGTTAAGGACTTGCAGAGAGAGTTTTCTACTGGAATGTAAGAGGTTTTGAAGGCTGGAAAAAAAAAGGCAAGAAACAGTTTAAAACAAACATAAAGGCAAGAATGAGTTTCTCATAAGAGTTTAATTTTAGCAATTTAAATTCATCTATATATCCTGGCCAATCACAAAACATCTTAAAAAACAATTTCAATGTTTTTCATCAATGAAATTTTTGCTTGTTTTAATAATAGGGAGTAGTCATGCATTAAAAGTCCATTTTGAAATAAAATATATCGTGTAACTAAAATCAAAGTTATTGTTTTTAAAAAATTCAACTATTAGTAAACATAAATGTTAAATGAAAGAAAACTTTTCAAATGAAGATTTAGGCACTCTGAGGAATGACAACTATGACACAACCTTTAAACAACCAAAGTAATTGCAAAAGACAACTGATAACAGATTAAACACACACCAACCTACCTAAATATTTTTCAAATATGTAAGTCAGTAAAAATTATAGTGGTAATCTTTAAAGTTCTATAGTATTTCCATTTTTTACTCATGTGCATTATTTTGTTTTTAGAGAACAGATGTTGAAATGGCCAACTGAGTACTCTTCATTTTCTGATAAAAGCTACATTACACCATTTAAATGAATTATTGTCCAACTTCATTTTCTGAAATAAGAAGATCTTGACTTGTGGATTTCACCTCTCCAAGCCACCTACTGTGACAATCAGATTCAATTATATTATTATAGTTGAAGAAGCAACTATAGATTCAACAACGAAGCAAACCTCTGGTATGGTGCTAAAACTTTTTCCAATTTTATTAGACTAATTTCTGAGGTTTAACTTTTATGTTAAGGCATTTGCATGCCATTTGTCTATTCTTATTATTCATAAGACTTTTAAATAAGACTTCTCTAGGAAGCCTGAGACAACTGCTAACCCAGTTTGTCTCAGAACCTTTACAACATTGCCTCTTAGCAGCTGCTCACAATGGATCAGAGCTGGTATATAAGATAAAACCTACATGTCATCTTTAAGGAGTAATACATATTCATTTTAGAAAATGTGGAAAGTGAAGAAAATTTTGCAAAGTCACCATAATTCCACCACAAAAACCAATCACTATTAACAGAATATAACATGAGTGTGTGTATGTTAGGAGTGAGAGAAATGCAGAGAAATTTTCTGTAGACATACATTTTTTAAAACCTAGGTTCATACTCCATTATCAGCATGCCCATTTCACCACACCCTCACCTCATCTAGATTACTAAATAAATATAATCAAAACATGTGCCCAAAATGTTTGCCTGTGACTAATTTCTGATCTAGTGAAATTTAATTTTGAAAAATACAGCAAAACCCTTAAACTAGTGATCTCTATTCAATCAACAAATATATACAGAACAATTAACTGTGCTTGTGTGGAATAAAAGTAAGATATACTAACTACTCGCTGACAGCTTAAAAATCGATACGAAAATATGACAGTGAATATAAACCCTCACCTCTCTTTTCTGCAAAGGCCATGTGTAGCAATTTTCCTACAAACTTTCCGGTTTAATTCGGAACTGAACAGTGGAATTCCAAAGCACAGCTCGAGAGGAACCCAATCTGCTTCTGTTGTGGCACCTAAGAAAGGATACATAAACTTATTTTTTTATCATATATATCTACTTATATATATATTATATATAACTGACAAGGGTTTCTTAACTTGAGGTTCAGAGATTCCTCCTGCCCCACTGATATCCACCAGTGGGCTTGGCAGGGGAGGAAGAAATTGAAGGGGGCCAGTTAATCTCTAAACAGGATAGGCATTTTTGGTGTATAAACATGTGTCTGAGAAGGTACATAGCTTTCATCCAATGTTCAAAGCAGTCATTTGCCCAAAAAAGAGTATTGCAAGACATCTGTAAGATGAGAGAATGAACCAAAACATTTACCACAGGAATAAGGTTATTAATAAGTTATTTTCAAGTCATAATTTTATACTTGAATTATTTTTCTAAGTATGTAAAAAGGCTTCCTAGAAAAGTCTTATTTAAAAGTCTTATGAATAATAAGAATAGACAAATGGCATGCAAATGCCTTAACATAAAAGTTAAACCTCAGAAATTAGTCTAATAAAATTGGAAAAAGTTTTAGCACCATACCAGAGGTTTGCTTCGTTGTTGAATCTATAGTTGCTTCTTCAATGACCATTTCAAATGACTCTGTACTCCCATTTACATCTGAGCCAGAAGCCAAATCAGGTTCTCCTTGTAATTAAAGGGCATACACAATATTAGGATTCTAGCAGTTAGCAGAAGCTGCCAATAAATCAGTCCTAACATGGAAAAGACTTCAGACAATAGTAATGATGATAGAAAGAAAACGCATAATTCTTGGCTCAAAGAAGTGGTTTTAAACAGGGGAGCAATTTTGATCCCCAAGGGACATGAATGAAGACAGGGATGCTATTCATATCTATGAATGCTAAACATCTGACCATACACAGGACAATCCTCCACGAAAAGGAATGATCCAGCTCATAGTGCTAAGTGCACATAGTGCTAAGGTTGAGAAACCCTGACCTAAAGAAACCAAAATACAAAAAGGAGGACCCAAGTTACTGAAGCCGTTTGCGCCCCTGTGGAAATATATAGTCTGATTATGTTATTACTCTTCAAAGTTCTTTTCTGACTCATTATCTTTCAGCACAGAAGATCCTCCAAGATCCCTTAGACCTTATCTACTTCTCTACTCTCATCTTCTACTACCATTCAACAAATCCTTTCTTTCGGCCGCAATGAACTACTGTTCTCTAATTCCCTCTGCCTGAAAGGCTGCCACCCTCCAAAAACACATTTTCTTTTGTCTACCTAACTCTTCAATTTTCAAAACTCAAACTTCACCTTCTCTAAGAGGCCTTCTCTGTGCTGTATTAGCGCTTTATGCAGACCCCATCATAGTCAATAACACCACACTGTATACTGACTCACTCGTCTCCTCTCTGGGGTTTTCATCCTTGGAACAACATTGTCTTTTTTGTTTCTTTTTTTTTTTTTGTAGAGACAGGGTCTTGCTCTATCGCCCGGACTGGTCTCGAACTGCTAGCCTCAAGCAATACTCCTGCTTTAGCCTCCCAGAGGACTGGAATTACAGGTGTGAGCCTGTACCTGGCCATGTCTGGCCTGGTCTTATTAAATTGCTCCAGCACCTAAGCAGGTATTCCATAAATGTTTGTGGAATGAATGACATAAAAAAGGAAAGCTGTAGTAGACGTGCTTTGAAATGACTGCTTAAGTCATAGCCCTCTTCTCTAGAAAATGCTCCTGCAATATTTGGCAGTCAACTATTTGGCCAAAGACAAATGAGATAGGAGTAAATACCTATCTCAACGGGAGCCAATCCAATCTACTGGATGGCAAGTAATCAATCATATTTTCTCAGAATTTCAAACTAAGAGGCTCATAGAATACTGTCAATCAATGGGAGATAATGAAAGATCTCCCAGAGTCAATGGACAAGAACTGGCACCATGGCAACCCAAACCACATATATGCCAATATTATGCCAGGGCAGAAACAACTAGTAAGCATGAGAAGGTGATTTGAAAATGGATTTTCAAATTAAAAAAAAAAAGTAAGTGATATCTATGGAAAATAAGCTATTGTCAATACGTAGGACAGACTGGAGATAGAAAGGAGAGGCCAGAAAGGCTAAGCAGGGAATGGCTGCAACAGCACATGTTTAAGGTTTAAAGTTCAAGACCCAGACAAGAAGAGCAGTCACAGAGAACCCAAAATGAAGAGAAAGGGGAAGAAATGGACATGAGAGACTTATCTAAAGCCTAATTCACAGAACTTGGAAACTAACTGAACATAGTGGAAAAAGGAAAGAATGAGACAAAGATAAGATTTTAGACCTGGATAATTAAGACAATGGTACCTTTTGACAGAAAAAGTTGAAAGGGAAAAACTATTAAGTCAATTTTGGAAACATTTGTATAAAGAGACTTGAGTTTTGAAACCATCACCCTATAAAGCTAACCTAATAAAGCCTAATAAACACAGATATGACAGTAGAGCACCCAAAAGTCCCAAACCATTCTGTACCCCAATCCTATTTTCTTCATTTGAACAGCTGACATTTGTCCAAATGATGTTCCAAAATATTTCCTCGTGCTTCAGTGAAAGAATATTGACTATTCAATAATTTAGCATCCCCACAAAGGTCTGCTGCTTTTCATATATTAACACTGTGTCAAACTCAAAACCAATTATCTTAATCCAAAGAATCCAACTATTGGCTAACCTCTCTCATCAGAAGCATCACTGAGTTTCCTATTTGCAAGTTGGCTGGAAGCATTCAACATGGTGACATATCCACAGAGATGCTGTAAGTCCACTCTGTTCCTTAGTATCTGCAATGCTTTATGAACACCCATATTGACACGAGTGAACTCTACAAACAGAATGGACATCACATTAATGAACAGCTTCTAATAACACAACGCCAACAGCTTAAACATACTTTATTAAACAACTCTTAGAACTACTTTTATACTTTAATACATCACAATTGATTCCAATAAAGAAATATATAGAGTTGTTCTTCTTACTGAAACTAAAGCTAACAATGTACTTGACATCACATGCCTAAATTATTTATATCTTAACTCAAGTTCTCATAAATATGTGAACTTATAAAAGAGAAAAATGCTCTATATTCAAATATAAAGAAATCTCTTTTTTATAATTCACACAATAATCCCCCAAGGCAAAGGATCTACTAAGCAGTTTTTGAGATTTTATAAATTTTAAGATCCTGTTGTCACTATCTGCATCTCCAGGTAAACAATTATTTTTTTCCTTAGACTTTATGAAGTATTAGACAGTTGTGTGAATGATAAAAAAGGAGAAACAGAGAAGAGTCTTCCATCTAGGCAGATACCTACTTACTCTCTTTATTCCAAGACAGACTAGTAGTCTTTCAAAAATCCTAAAGGGGTCTTATTCTAACAGTTCTTTGTGGATGGCAAAGCACATGACAAAACACTACTTTTGCCAATACTCTTTAGTAGCAAATAACTTAGAACTTAAAAATTTTAAGAATTCATTTCCTGCCATGTTTTCCACCAAACTGTTGACATGAGTAATAATTACAAAAAAAAAAAAAAAAAGTCAATAGATACAATTCAAAAGGTACCTCCTTGTAGTTCCGTTTCATCAAATGGAAATGGGACATGGACAGTTTCTCCTATCCCATGCAGACCATGCCCCTAAACATAAACAAAAGTTAAAAGGTATACAAGAAACCTTCATTTCCAATCACTGATATTCAAAAGTAAATACGATTGTGTCATATAATGGTATATTCCATATTACTACCTCACCAAAATTCTTTCAACAATTTTCTATTTTTCTACAGCAAGCAGTGACAATCTTATGTGTATAATAATCTATAAGGCAATGTTTCTCAAATTAAATGTATAGGCCAATGAAAAAAAGGAGGCTAATTTAACAGGTAAACCAGGTGTTAGCCAAGTGAAGAGTGAATGAGGCCAAGTTTATTCACACAAAGGTTAGCTAGAGTTCTGAGAGGGAAAAGTGGCGGAAGAATCCCCATAATCACATAGCATACCACAGGCTAAGAATGCAAAACTCAAAAACCTGCCCTGAAATAAAATATATTCAGAATTACTTGCTACAATATTATAATTACATATAATTGGAAACAACCAAAATGTCCACCAACAGGGGACTGGTTAACTAAATTAGGAGACATATCTTCAATGGAGGTGCATAAATGAAAGAAAGCTATGACCTGCAATGGAAAGATCTCCAATTGCTAAATGGAAAAGGTAAGGGGCACATCTGTGTGCAGGTACTTGCATATGCATAAAGACACTCTGGAAGGATACAGGAGAAATGAACAGATGAAATTATCTGATTTGGAGGAGAGATGGGGAGTGGAAACTTGGTAGACAGGGTTAGCAGGGGAGTGATACTTTTCTCTCTATACCTCTTTATTTTTTTTTTTTAAGACAGAGTCTTGCTCTGTTACCCAGACTGGAGTGCAATGACACAATTTTGGCTCACTGTAACCTCCACCTCCCAGGTTCAAGCAATTCTCCTGCCTCAGCCTCCTGAGGAGCTGAGATTACAGGCGCCCGCCACCACACCCGGCTAACTATTTTTTTGTATTTTTAGTAGAGACTGGGTTTCTCCATGTTGGCCAGGCTGATCTCGAACTCCTGACCTCAGGTGATCCACCTGCCTCAGCCTCCCAAAGTACTGGGATTACAGGTGTGAGCCACCGTGCCCGGGCTCTCCACCTTTTAATAACGTTTTATTTTTGAATCATGTGAATGTACTATTAGTTCGAAAATTAAATTTAAAAAATCTGAGTCTACCCACTTCACTCTCATGTTACAAATGATAATTGAGTTTCATCTCTCACATTCAATTAATATTGTTCATTTGAGTTTTGTTTTAAAGCTTTGCTTATATTTAATTCCAAAATTTGATTTGAATTTGTAGTTGTGTAATAACAAGAAGCATGAAGAATTTAACTTTATGTCTACATGTATTTAGAACTGTTATAATAGAAATTTAATACTGAGGATCTCCAAATTTTTCCCTTTAAGAGAGACCCATACATTATTCAAATTCAAGAAACCCAGATATATCCAAAGGAAAGCATACTCTTTTCGTTGTTTCATATAACTATTTAAATATATTTCTGAGAGCTCTCTTTTATTCCCTAAACCAGATGGCTGCAATAAATTATGGTTTTAACCAAAAATGTTAACTTGTAACACGTTTAAATTCCAATAAGATAAATTTATTTCCATCAAATTTAATTAAAAAGGCATTTTTCTTTAGCAAAAGCAAAACTCCTTAACAAACACTTTAAAAACAGTACTGTTGGCCTGGTGCGGTGGCTCAGACCTGTAACCAGCACTTTTGGAGGTCAAGGCGGGTGGATCACTTGAGCCCAGGAGTTCGAGACCAGCCTGGGCAACATAGTGAAACTCTGTCTCTATAAAAAATTAGCCAGGCATGGTGGCGTGAGCTTGTAGTCCCAGCTACTCCGGACGCTAAGGCAGGAGGATCTCTTAACCCCGGGGGAAGTCGAGGCTGCAGTGAGCTGTGATCATGCCACATACTTCAGCCTGGGTGACAGAGTGAGACCGTGTCTCAAAAAAATAAATAAAAACAGGTACTGTCTGCTGATTTGTTTTTCTATCCATATTTTGCACTAGCCCCCATGCCCCCCCGCCCCCCAAAAAAAACCTTACTTAGCTTGACCTACAGAGTACCACCTACAGAAAAGACCTTGGCAACCACCTCTCTCATTTTATTTTATTCAAAAAAGATTTGTTACTATAAATTAAGACAGGGTTTCACTATGTTATCCAAGTTGGTCTCCAACTTCTGGGCTCAAGCAATTCACCTCAGCCTTCCAAAGTGCTGGAATTACAGGCATGAGCCACTGCACCCAGCCACCCTTCATTTTAAAGGTAAGGAAAACTGAAGCTCATGGAATCACCCATTGTTCCTTCACTGTACTTCTACTGCCACTACCAACACAATGACGTTTTCTGAGATCTTCCTATGTGCTAAACACAGCGCTCAAGTCATTCTTTTCAAAAACCTTAAAAAGATGGGAACTTTATCTCCAGTTTATAGGTAAAGACACTAAAGTTCAAAAAGGTATTTAACTTGTCTAAGATTACTAGTAAATGATGGAACCAAGATCTGAGTTTAGGCAGTCTGACTTAAGTCCATGTCTAGCCCATTCAATGATGCTATCTCCCACGACCACCACATACTACATATTTTCCCTGGCTAATTTCATCCTCTCATGGTTTCAACTACCATCTACCAGCTGATGCTGACACTTAATCACTCTTGTCTAACCTCTCATCTGAATTTCAAAATATTTCCAATTACCACAGGCACCATATAAACACAACACATCATCTGCCCCATAAATGTGCTCTTCCTCCCGTGTTCCCTAGAGTGGTGGTATCACCACCCCCCGTGATATCACTTCCTCCCGTGTTCCCTAGAGTGGTGGTATCACCACCTCCCGTGATATCACTTCCTCCTGTGTTCCCTAGAGTAGTGGTATCACCACCTCCTGTGATGTCACTTCCTTCTGTGTTCCCTAGAGTAGTGGTATCACCACCTCCTCTGATATCACTTCGTCCTATGTTCCCTACAGTAGTGGTATCACCACCCTTCTACCTTCACAAGCCAAATACCCCAGAATCTTTCTTCCCTCTTCCCATCTCTCACAGATATCTGATCAATTCTACTAATTGTATATTTGTAGTAGTTCTTAAATCCATTTTTCCTTTCAATTCTTATTACCATGTCCTTGATCCGGGCTATCTTTAGCTCTTATCTAAACTACTACACACAGTCCTAATTGGTCTTCTTGCTTCAGGTGTCTCCCCACTCCCTCCCATTCTCAGTATCATCCCAAGGTTGATTCCTGAAACACACTTGACCATGTTAATCCCTGTTACCCCCCTGTAATTGCTACCATCACTCTACAGGTCAACTTCTCAGCTCCACGGCAGGACACTCAAGGCAGGCGGCACTGCAGGGCCCACCTACTTCTCCAGACTTGTCTCTGACCACGACCCCCCTCACACTCCAACTCACCCCTCAAACACACCAAACAACTTATTGGCCCTGGCATGTTATGTCACTTCATATTCTTATTTATTCCACAAACACTAACTGGACAACTACTATGACCCAAGCACTGTGCTGGGCACTAGAAAAATAGCAGCAAAGAAAAAAGAAAAAAAAAAATCCTTGTCCAGAGATTTAATCATGCTGACCCCTACTACCTCGCTTCTTTTAAATCATCCTTTTGTATTCAGCCTGGGTCTTGCTTTCTCTAAGGAACCTCCCCTAAGCCCTTCTCCTTGCCCCAAGGCTGGACTGGATAGTTCTTTTTAAGTCTTCCACTATATGTAATTCTATTCGATAAACTGAAACTGAGTGCTTATGCAGCTTTTCCCACCATCCTTAAATTCCTTGAAGATGCGGGGCCCTGTTTTATTTGCATATTCATATTAGCACAAAATATGCACATTCAATTGTTAGATGAACTGACGAAATCTTTACAGAGAACCTATTATGTGCCAGAAAGTGTGCTACACATTTGACACGTACATTTTCATTTCATTCTCTCAATTCTATGAGCATAAACTGCCTACCTTACCACTAGTGGCCATTATTATAAGTGTTTGTTATTATACAACAGATATTGCCATCTCCATTTTATAGGTGGGAAATAAAGTATAAGGTTTATCACAAAAATGTCACACAGCCCAATAAGCACATGCAAAGAAGCTCAACATTATTAGTCTTCGGGAAAATGTAAATCAAAACTATAATGAGATACCATTCCACACCCCCTAGGGTGGTTATCATCAAAAAGCCACATAATATCAAGTGCCCGTGAGAATGTAAAATGACGCAGCCACTTTGCAAGACAGTCTGACAGTTCCTTAAATGCTTAAACATGGAATTACCATATGACCCAGTAATTCCATCCCTATACATACATAGACAAGAGAAATAAAAACATATGTCCACAGAAAAACTTGTACGCAAATGTTTATGACAGCATTCTTCATAATGGCCAAAAGGTGAAAACAACCCACATGTCCATCAACTGAAGGAGGAATAAACAAAATGTGGCATATCCATACAATGGAACATTATTTGGCCTCAAAAAAGGAATGAAGTATTGATACTACGACAACACTATGAACCTTGAAAACATTATGTTAAATGAAGGAAGCCAGTCACAAAAGACCACATATTATATATGATTCCATGCACATAAATGCCCAGATTCGGCAAATCTATAGAGACAAGTAGATTAGTGTTGCTTCAGACTGGGGGGAAGGAGACAAGTAGTGGGGAGAAAATAGAAGAGTGATCACTAAAGGACACAGGGTTTCTTTTTAAGGTAATGAAATGTTCTAAAATTGAGTGTGGTGATGGCTGTACCTATCTGTGAACACACTAAAACCCACTTAACTGCACAATTTAAATTGGTGAATTGTACAGTATGTGAATTATATACTCAATACAGTAGTCCCTTTTATGTGAGGTTTTGCTTTCCATGGTTTTAGTTATCATCTGTGGTCAACCAAGGTCTGAAAATAGGTGAGTATAGTATAACAAGATATTTTGAGAGAGATCACATTCATATAACTTGTATTACAGTATGCTATTTTCTTATTCATAATTGTTAATCTCTAGTAAGAGATGTCTAATTTATAAATGAAACTATCACAGGTGTATATATATATATATATATATATATATATATATGAAAACACATACTATATATAGGGTTGGGTACTATTGGTGGTTTCAGGCATCCCCTGGGGTCTTGGAACATATTCCCCACAGATGGGGAAACTACTGTAAAGTTATTATTTAAAAAAAATTTTTAAAAATTGTGATCACGCAGCAAGCAGGTGAGGCTGCAATGCAAACCTGGGTCTAACTTCAAAGTTCATGTTATTTCTACCACTCCCACACTGCCAAACGGCCAGGACTAAAATCCACATCTCTGATTTTTTACGTTTCAACTTTATAAATTTCAAATGACTGACATTTTATTGCAACTCAATATAGAAAGCTAGAAAAATTATCAACTTTATAATTAAAAAGTCAAAATTGATTATTTCAAATAAGATAAATGTACCTGAATTAAAACTGCAGAATGTGTTAAAGCATCATTCAACATTGTGAGCACATTTGAGGTAGGAACTACTCCAGGATCATGGCCCCAAGATGTTATTAGCAATCGATCATAACTCTATTGAAAAGAAATTAACAGGTAAAATTGCATTCAGAAATAAAGAAAATATTAAGAAGTTATCTAGCATACTGCTCACACACACACGCAAAAAAACCATCCAAACCTCACACACATACCTGAAATATATCTGGCAGTTTTCGAAGTCTTGTACCTTTGGACAATAAAAGGGATGGTGGTCCTTGTCCAGTGATATGATAAATGTACAGTTTAAACCAGACAGAGCTGACTTCTGGGATAGCTGGTCCAATATGCTGCAATCATAAAACAGTTAAGATAAAGTTAAAGTAAAGTGTTACATAAGTGACCGAGAACAGTCTTACAAACAGCAAATCCCTTCACATAAATGTTAACTGCAATTATCCTCAAGAAAATAATTTTAAATGTTTCATTAAAATAGTTTCAATTTTATACTGGAATTAAGAAATTATGTCTTGTCACTGTAATTAAGAGAATGCACTCTGGAGAAGACGGCCTAGTTTGGTATCTTGGTTTTACCCATCCAGCCATATCACCTCAGGAAGGTTACTTAAGCTCTCTGTGCCTCATTTTGCTCAATCTATAAAATATCAATAAAGAATCTACCTCAAGAGGATGTTGTAAGGTTGTTCAAAAAGCTTAAAACAGTACTTGGAATATAATAAGCTCGATATTAAAGTATTAGCTATTATTAATATTAATCACATACAATTTTCACAAGAGGAATCGCCCACCCTTCCATCCATTTTACCATTTATTCAGTAGTTCATGGATTCCTACCATGTCTGGAGGTTGTGTTAAGGAATAGGAGAGGTTGGGGGGTGTGCACAAAGAATTATTTTAAAAAGGTTAGTTAGATGCAAATCTCTTGTTGAATACTAAGGACAAAATTGGTGTGAAGACAGGATCCTCATTGAGGCAGCTAGAACATAGGCAAATTAACTGTGTACAAGAATCCCTTTCTGCTACATCATTAAACCCTGCATTGTCTAGGAAACCAGGTAAGATGCAGCACTGAAGAACAGCAACATAATTCCCACTCTGAAAATGGCACAGGCCACAACTTCCTTGTTAAGTGTACAAATGAATGCAACTGATATATATATATATTTTAAGTAAAAGTCCAGAAGGAATTTTTACATATAAATTATACAGTTAACCAGAGTTCTAGCTTTCAAGCACCATCTTTTCTTTTCAGCTTATTCAGAATCATAGCCCCACTTCAAAGACATTTAACTTTTCCTAATTAAATTTATCTTATCCCTCAAAATAATGCCAGCTTCCTTTCTGGAGCATCCTAAAACATTCTCTTTAAAATATTCTGTACATGAATAAATTTTAATCTAATGTGTCACAAGTCACTAGGTGATACTTATATAAAATATATCAATTACACTCCACAAATTGAACATACCATCTTACAAAGGCATAAAATACAAAATTGCTTTCTATGATTCAGTGATTTTAATAGTTGGTATCTGCAGATAGAGAAGAAAACAAAACTGACGGGACTCATGACACTACCAAGTGGATCTTCCAAGTAGGTCTTTACCTGAGGGGTGCAGCTGCTGACAGGCCGGATTTCATTGGTGAGGGGAGCCATGGAAACAAGCAGCGTATAATTTTTGTTTAGAACTCTGCTGCAAGTTGCAGGGTCCAAACCAAGAAGGCTTTCACAGCGTAAGAGATCCAGAGGAAAACCTGAGTTATGGTCAAGCACACACAGAGAATAAAAGACTGACAGTGTGAAACAAAAATGTTGAAGATGCAATATTGATAACTGACTTAAGATTTTAAATTTTCTTTTTAAGGTAGAGTAACTCTATTAAGAAGTACCAAACTTCCTAGGAGACCACCAAGACACTTTAAGATGCAAAGCTAAAATGTTTTATTCTTTGGTCTAGACGGATAATCATCTACTTCAGGTTACTTTTTACTGCAACAAAATGTACTTGTTTTACCGTACTTCCTCTCTCTGGATTACAACAGTGGCATACCGTTGACCCTTGACCAGAGGATTTACAGATGCTGACGCCTTGCACAGTCAAAAATCTGTATATAATTTCAGACTTCCCGATGACTTAACTACTAATAGCCTACTGCTGACTGGAAGCCTTACCAATAACATGAACAGTTGATTAATACATATTTTCGATGTTATATGTACTATATGCTATATTCTTACAATAAAGCTAGAAAAAAGAAAATCATAAGGAAGAAAACCTATATTACTATTAACTGGAAGTGGATCATCATACAAGTCTTTTTCCTCATCTTCACAGTAAATAGGCTGAAGAGGAGGAGGAAGAGGAAGGGCTGGGCTTGTTGTCTCCAAGGTGACAGAGGCAGAAGAGGTGGAAGGGGAGGCAGGAGAGGCAGGCATGACGGGTGTAACTTTACGGAAACACACTGTAAGTTCCATCTAACTTTCTTGTTTCTTAATGTATCTAAAAATGTCTCTATACAGTACCAATTCTTCTTTCGCCATCTGCTTTAGTTGCAGTGTCTGCATCATAGAAGAGTGCACAGAAGTCAAAAGCAGTCTTGAATAATCAGAATCCTGCCAGACGGTCTAATGTCAATTTATTTTCTGGCACTGCTTTTTCTATGTCTTCCTCATTGTCTGGCACTCATTTGGAAGTACCCATCTCCATCAAGGTGTCTATCTATTAGCTCTTGAAGAAATTCAAGAGCTGTATCTTTTTTTTTTTTTTTTTTGAGACGGAGTCTCACTCTGTCACCAGGCTGGAGAGCAGAGGCGCCATCTCGGCTCACTGCAACCTCTGTCTCCCAGGTTCAAGTGATTCTCCTGCCTCAGCCTCCCGAGCAGCTGGGACTACAGGCAGGCGCCACCACACCCAGGTAATTTTTGTATTTTTAGTAGAGACAGGTTTCACCATGTTGGCCAGGATGGTCTCGATCTCCTGACCTCGTTATCTACCCACCTCGGCCTCCCAAAGTGTTGGGATTACAGGCATGAGTCACCATGCCCAGCCAAGACCCATATCTTAAAACGCTTCAGGCCAGGCACAGTGGCTCATGCCTGTAATCCCAGCACTCTGGGAGGCCAAGGTGGGCGGATCACGAGGTCAGGAGATCGAGACCATCCTGGTCAACATGGTGAAACCCCGTCTCTACTAAAATACAAAAAATTAGCCGGGAGTGGTAGCACATACCCATAGTTCCAGCTACTCGGGAGGCTGAGGCAGGGGAATCGGTTGACCCGGGAGGCGGAGGTCACAGTGAGCTGAGATTGTGCCACTGCACTCCAACCTGGCAACAGACCAAGACTCCATCTCAAAAAAAAAAAAAGGCCCTTCACTCCCCACCTTTTAGCCATATCCAAAATCTCTTTCATTATTTCCTAGATTAGCTCTGTTGTAAATCCTGTGAAGTCAGGTACAACATCTAAACAGTTTTCTCCAGCAGAAATTTATTATTTTAGGCTTGATGGCCTTCACTGCTTTTTCTAAAACAATGATGGCATCTTCAGTGGTGCAATTCTTCCAGACTTTCATGAGGTTCTATTAGAGTTCTCTTCCATAGCGCAGACAATCCTTTCTATAGACTACTGTGTGTAAAAAGCCTTAAAGGTCATTATAGCCCCCGATTTGGAGGCTGAATCAGAGACACTGTGTTTGGGGACAAGTAGATCACTTCAATGCCTTCAGTGTTGAACTCATGCGGGTTCTGCGTGGGTTAACCAGGACCACTGTCCAGTACCAAAAGAACTTTAAAAGGCAGTCCCTTATTGGCAAGGTACTTCCTGACTTCAGGGACAAAACATCAAAGGAACCAGTCCAGAAAAAGGGTTCTTGTTGCCCAGGCCCTTCTGCTGTATAGCCAAAAGACTGGCAGCTGGCATTTATCTTTTCCCTTCAAGGCTCAGCAGCTTTATAGATAAGCGCAGTCCCGACCAGAAACCTGACTACATTTGCACAAAACAGTAGTAGGCCTGCCCCTTCCTGCCTTAAATCCTGGTGCTCATTTCTCTTCCTTACTAATAAATGGCATTTTTTTCCAGAATAGGACACTTTCGCATGCATTAAAGACCTCTTTAGGCAGATATCCTTTCTCCTCAATGATTTTCTTAATGGTATCTGTATTACTCCGTTCTTGCATTGCTATAAAGAAATACCTCCGACTGCGTAATTTATGAAGAAAATAGGTTTAATTGGCTCATGGTTCTGCAGGCTGTATAGGAAGCAGAGCAGCCTCTGCTTCTGAGGAGGCCTTACTCCTGCATTTTCAATATGAGAAAAAGAATTTTGCAAAAAGTGCAATGTTTTCATGCCTGTTGGCATAGATGTAAAACCAGCTTCATAAGTTTCCTTCTCTTATTTAACAATCGTCTTTTACACTGGATTTACCTATCTTGAAATGATGGGCAACTGCAGCTGTAGATCTCAATCTGCAGTACATACCACGCAATTCAACTTTTTCTTGTAATGTTACGACTTTTCTCCACTTCTTGGGAGAATTTCCAGCATCACTAGTGGCTCTCTGTATGGCTCCCCTAGTGTTATTCAAGGTTTATGGTACTGCACTAAATCAATGAAAAATATGAGAGAACCACGAGAGATCACTTTTAACTGCAATACGCAATGTAAAGACAAATTGCTCACTCAGAGATGATCAGCGTCACAGGGCATTTTAAGCAGGTACTCAAGTAGATAACAACACTTGAGCTCACCACAATAGCAACAAGAGATACCTACGAAATTATTACTGTAGTACCATATGTACAACAGGTAATTGTATGCAGTTACAGCTTAATACTATATCTTTCCATTTATTTACATTTCTTTCAACTGCAATGTCTCTGTATGATCTGTAAATGTGTGCATTAAGTTTTTATGTTTGAATGTTTTATAATGGATCTGTAGATATTTTATGGTAATAAATGATAAAATAGACTAGTATCTACATATATTTTATGCATACATGACATACGTAACTTTTCCTTAACTTCTTTGACATTTCTAGGCTATGAGGTTTGTCTGCAAGTTTTTTCAAGTTGTCACAAATTTCCAAAAAATGATCCAAAACGTTTACTCATAAAAGTCAGCCCATAAGTGGACCTGTGCAATTCATAGCCACGTTGTTCACTGGTCAACTGTATTATGAAAGCCTAAGTGCCAGAAGAAGCTATATGCTTCTCTCCTTCAGTTTCCGATCTCTACAAAGAGAATCATAGCCAAGTCCTCATTTTAGTATAGGGGCAAGAGCTCCTCATTTGGAAATGTGTACCCTAGATTTCTGGTCCATAGAGCATGAACTCACTCAACATACAACAGATTTTAAGCATTCTTATTCTTAATCCTTTTGAAAAATACCAAATCCTATTGCTCTCTAAAAAGAGATGTTTAATGTTAAAAGAAACTTCAAAAGATCAAGGTAGCTATATCCTCCTTCAAGCAAGAATACATCTAAAAATATAGATATATACATATAATGGCCTCCTGAAAATGCCTAGAAGCAATGAGCACAACTAACACCAGTATCTTGGTCTCGAATAGCAATCCCCAGTAAAAGAAATTAGGCTGCTAGGACAAATGGCTGATTCCAGGACTGAGGCAGAATAAATACACAATAAGATGCTATTGCTTGGCCAGAAAGTAAAGAATTGCTTAGGGGAGAAACCTGGAGGCATGTCATAAGGAGAAAGGAGACAGGAGCCAAGCTTAAAGGAAAACCTCATGGCAAAATCTGAGAAAATTGGGGCACAAAAATAATTGAGAGACAATAATGACTAATCACAGACTACTGAAAAGACAAGAATTCATAAATTCATACAGAGAATACGAGAGAATGCCTGGTCACAACTGTTAAATATGGCAGAAGTGCTAAAGAGGGGGAAAAATTACCAATTTCCAACCATCAAAGTACAGAATGGTTCAGGCAAGAACCACCAATGGATTCTAAATCTAGGAAGAAACACTGATGAGGAGTGGGATATCTGCATGGTCTCAAAGTATTTCCCCACCGATTGCTTATCAGTTGTGAGAGAAAAAAAATAGTTGACTATACAGTGGAAAAATCAGACAATGCATTAACTGGGTGATCAAAATTAACATCACCAATGAAGGGTAGATGGAAAGCATGGGGTGTGAGGAAGTGGGATGACAGGGTGAGGTATAGGATAGCAGATCACAGAATGTTTAACCATAAGGTCAGCATATTTTCTGGGAGGGTTCCTAAAGGAAGGGCTACATCCTGGCTCAGGTTGAGGGTGAGTCAAAGTTCATGGGGCTGGAAGAAGGAGAGAAGCTTAAACAAGCTTTGGCTAATATGGGGCTGGAAGAACAAGAGAAGCTTAAACAAGCTTTGGCTAACAAGCATTTTGTTCTGATTGATAATTCAGAACAGGCAGTTCAGCCCACTGCTTATGAGGCAAAGAAAGGGAATTTGGAGGATCTGTTTCTGACCTTGTCATAGGTGAACAGAAAGGAGTGGGGAATTCACCTGTGAATCTTATCTAAGTCATACGGGGAAAAAGTGGGTCCTTGCACTAAGCCCCTTCCCAAAACACAAAAGGATGAAGGGATGTCTTAACCTTCAGGCAAAATTCAACATTATCAATGTCAAGTATAGATAATATTTAATGTATACTAAAACGGGGAAAGTAGGAAGTCTAAAGAGTTCATGGTGGTTAGAACACGTTTCTAATAGCTTGACAACTGTGATTCCTTTCCTACAAACGTGGTTTAATTCCTAAACATTTCCACAGTACTAGGCTGCCAAATTATAAACAGTGGTTTTTATGTCTGACTTACACTAATCACAGTTAAACAATGTCCTTTTAAAGACAAAGATACCTGGGGGAAAAAATCATGCTTATAAAATGAGAAAAAAACAGACCACACATCGCTTTTATTTATAAGCAGTGCGCCGTGCTATTTAAAACCAAGGGATTAAGGACTCTTAGGACTAAGAAACTAGTTCCAAGTATAACAGAGTTTGCTTGTATAATATTGCAACACTTTTACTTTATAGTAGATAACAAGTACTACATGATATACCCAAAGTATAAATTATTAGTGACAAAAAAAGAAAATTCTTTTTCCTCAAACAAGATGCTTAAAACATCAATACTAGAGGATTTCTTTTTTTTCTTCTGAGATGGAGTCTCCGTCTGTCACCCAGGCTGGAGTGCAGTGGTGTCATCTCAGCTCACTGCAACCTCAGCCTCCCAGGTTCAAGCAATTCTCCTGCCTCAGCCTCCCGAGTAGCTGAGATTACAGGTGCCTGCCACCACACTTGGCTAATTTTTATATCTTTAGTAAACACGAGTTTTCACCATGTTGGCCATGCTGGTCTTGAACTCTTGACCTCAAGTGACCTGCCTGCCTCGAGCTCCCAAAGGGCAGGGAATACAGGCATGAGCCACCATGCCCGGCAGAGAATTTCTTTTCTAAAAAAGAGTAAGTTTCAGTTACCAAGCCCAGTACCTGCAGAAAGCAACATTTCTCAACAGGCTGAGCATGAGGCCTTAATGCCCTAAGATATCCTCTACATAGAACGAATGACTTTTTTCATGCATTGAGAACGGTACTAATGTGCACCATCATTAGAAAAACTGAGAAATAGTCATGCCAATCATTTCACGTTCTGCAATTCAGATGAGGAGCTCAGCTAAGAAATGCTGGTAGCAAAAATGAAATTTCAAAAGTAATTGCAGGTTTGGTCTTAAGGGGAGGCATTCATCAAATTTAACTTTGGAGACCCAGCAATTATTCTAAGCAATTAAATCTCCAACTAGGGTCAGGAACAGTCTAACATTAAAACCACCTTAAAGGTTAGGATTGCACAGGACTATTTCTATAGAGAATAGGTTTAGATTTACCACTTAACTTACTTCATGGTACACTGACTATTCACGGGGAAAAAGTTTAGCCCAGACTACTAAGAAACAAATGTTTATGGGTAAATGAATACAAAGCTTAGCGTTCAAGAGAAGATAATATAGGGACAGGGCAATGGGAAAAAAATCAACAGACACAGATTCAAGTCTTCCATTCCTGGCTCTTCCATTTACTAATAATATGGGCTTTGATGATTAAAAAACAAGCAGAAGATTTAGCTAATATAAACTACAATTTCTTTATCTATAATAGGAGTTACACTTCACTGGTCACTAGTATTCTCTAACGTTCTCAGATTCTGTGATAGGCAGGAAAGGACAATGTATTTCAAGACAGCTTTAACAGAATATTTCAAATCATCTAATGCATTATCTCCATAAATCACTAAAAAGTCCCAGAAATTCCAGGAGTTTTATATCCAAAGACATCTTCAAGACTGTGCCACTCATCACTGCTTCATCACATGATTTAGTATTTATTAACCAAAAATGGTTATCCATCAACAAATGCCTACCAGTAAGTGCTTCAGACTCTTGGCATTTGGCGATTTAATATTCTCAGTTTTAACTACTTATGAATGATCTCAAAAAGAGCCCCAGTATGTAACAATTTGTAATTCTTCATATAAGGCATATTAAGGCTGCAGAAGTGAATCACTTGATACCAAGTGAGTCTAGCCTCACTCAAGTAAACTACCCAGCATGTTTGTTCTCACCTATGTGACAGCTTGTTAAGTAACAGCTGAATCCTCCCTCAATTTTAAAATTGAGCCGAAAAGAAAGCCAGATGCTAGTGAGAGAATAAATGAAAATGGAGATGATTAAGAAACTGATGTTCTTGGCCAGAAAAATAGTTTTTAGGTAAATGAAACTAATCAAAATTAAATGTTATAGTGGTATTGAGGACCCATGAAGCCCCAAGACACAACTCTTGTGAATGTCTAAGAACTTGAGCCAAGTGCTCATGCAGTGGTGCCCAAGCCTAGCTGAGCATTGGAATCATCTTTTAAAAAACACACATTCCTGAGTGCCATGCCACACCTCAAAACCTACTGAATCCAAATCCCCATCTGGGTAGAAATTCTGACACCATCAATTCAACTAAAGTTTGGGAACCCCCAACTATCACAAAACTGAGAGTGCCCAGTAGGGCAACAGCTCCATTGAAGTTCATCAATACCTTAAAATTGCCACTACTTCTTTTACTCTTTAAAAAGAATTATCTATTTCCTTTTTAAAAGTAAAATCTTTTGGTAAGTATTGCAGTAGCATTTGAACAGAAGGCTCCTCTTTATTCTTTTCATTACGATGGAATCTTTCATTCTTGAAATTTTATGCTTCCTACATTAACTAAAATTTTGCCCTTGTTCACCCCTCAGAGCTGATGCCTGTTCTAAATTCCATCCAACTACTTCAATAAATTAACATTCTAACACTTTTGTAGGTATTGAACAGATTTAAATACTATAAATGTTAGTGGCACATGAGAAGAGAAAAAGTAAAATAAGGTTAAGAAACAGTTAACAAGCAAGAAATTCACAAAACAGGCCTCTAGTTATAAATTTGATATGCTATCTACACAAAATATATGTGATGATTACATAAGTGAGCATGATCTGTTTAATTTCTTAGAAAAAAGTTTCATATGATCACGTCTTCAAAATTAAATATATTTATCATACCATAATTGGGTTGGTCTGGCTGTGCAGTTTGCGCAACTAGATCTTTGTTATGACGCAGAAACAGTATTGTGTTTCTCAGAGTAAGTGCATGATCAAAATATCTCTGTGCTTCTCCTTCACCAGTGCTCTGAACCTAAACCAAGAGAAAATAGATTTTTGCAAGAAAAATACCACTTTTATGCCATTCACTCTAATAATCATATAATAGAGATATAAGACATTATTCAAAAGTAGTAAATCAAAAATGTGCCCAGGCAATACTGAAACAAGTTATTAACCTCAGTCTTGGTTGAGTTCCCAATTTTACTACATCTATGAAGATAGAAATTACTTCAACTAAGACTAACAATTTTAGCAATTGAATAATGCTAAGTTATAGCATTATATGTTACGTGTTCCATATGATTCAAACAGAGTGCTTAAACAACTCTAAAACCCATATTCTGCTCCATCTAGGAAAGTACTCCAATCCAAGGTCACCAGTTTTACCTGTAATTCTCATCACTTTGTTCACAATTCTGTATTACCAGTTACAAGAAACACTGGAGTCTGTGATTCAACATAGCTGTTCACCATTGCTGAACACACAGCTTAAATTCACTCAACAAAGATTTACTTAGTGCCTCCTATGGACTATGACCTCCCTAGGAGATAAAGACAGAGTAATGGACAAAACCCCTGCCTTCACTGGCCTTATAGTTTAATGCATGCTCTTCTGAATAAGTCACCTTTTCATAAGTAGAGACACATATATCCCAGAAACAACACAGAAAATGGAATGATAGGTCTACCAACAGGAAAATAACTAAATCAGATTTGCATAAATTTAAAAAATCAATCTTAATCAAGATCAAACTACTTAAAAAATAGCTAAGAATCCACTTTAAAAACTAAGCCTCAGACTGAAAGGCTTTCCCAAGAATGACTTTGTGATGAAAAAGAACATAGATTTATGAGTGAGTAAAACAGCAGAAGTCATCTTGCAATTTGCTACATTTGATAAAAGACTGAGGTGAAAAAAAGATAAAAATCAGGAAACCAGGACTTGAAATGTGCAGTAACATAGTAAGAAATTTATTAGTAAAAGATAATATACAATAAGAAATGGGGTTAACAAATAAAGAAGCATGAAGAAATAAATGGCAGTATAAAGGTAAAAGTAAAAGAGACCAATTAATAGCAAAGGATTATCTCACACATATTTCTGCACTAATAAAAGTAAAAATCCTATGGAGTAGGAGCAGTGAAAAATGTTACGGTCTTTTTTTTTTTTTTTACAATATAAAGGAGTTACAGAATCACCACAAATTCTCTAAACAGCACATTTAATATACAAAGTTCATCATAAAGCACAAAAGGCACCAAAAGTATTAGTCAAGGAACAGATTAGGCACAGAAACTATTTGAATACAAAGAGGACAGAATAAAATATCCAAAGAATGAAAAACACCAATAAAGGGCAATCAGATTTATTTAGAGCTAAGGAAAACTAGGGCTGTACTCACGGGGAAAAAGGTGGTTAAGAGCAAATATGGCTGAAGTCTTCAAGATGCTACAAGGGATAGTGAGAGCGGACATAAATATGATACCCAGGGACATTGTTCCAGATTCAAGGTAAATGGAACAAAAACTTCAAATAAAACTGCTTCAGAGGTGATCTTAGTCATACCAGAAAAAAATTGAAAGGCTATTTTAGAAAAAATTCAACTTAAAAAATTACAGACTAAAATTTCTATACCCCATTTCTTCGTTATATCAAATTACGTTAAGAATTAGATGAGGTAGACATATCACTTTAAAAATCACAAAATCAATTCACCCACTCAATATGTTTAAGTCTAAATGACTGTCAGAGTACTAAGTTGGGGAATGAGGTAGGAACGAGCAAGAATACACCAAAAGCCCATCCAAATCAACAGACTGTATAACTGGCATTCTGCCAAGCAAGGAAAGATTCCAAATGCCCTAACATCCCCTAACATGCAATCTACATTTACCTTTTCTAGTTCTATAAGAAAACTGTCCAGAGACTCATCTGAGAGTTTGCCTACTTCAAACATTGTGACTGCATGACTTTTCAAGTTCTGAAAAAAAGAAACAAAATATTAAAGTTCTACTTCTCCCTTTTTATGCTAAGCATAATATCTAATATTTATATTATCCTTTCAAATATATTTAAACTTAAGGATCGGGGGGGGTGAGGGGCTAATTCTTCCAATTACAAAAGGACTCTCCCTGAAAGTTATTATACTCCTCTAGGTCAGTTGTGCTTCGGGAATAAATGTTGTATTTTTAAAAAGATACAAAAGCACTAAATTATTTTATATCTAGTATTTATTTTAAACACCTTCATATTTAAACAAGAATTGGGCTTACTGGTGAAAGATTTCCCATCATTAAGAAGGCAGTAAGAGTGGAGTCAAACAGGAATGCGATGCGCTTTGTGTGTCCTGTAGACAGACTCAGGCTGCTTACACTGGCTGTGTCAGCTGAAAAACACCATAATGTAAAATCAAGTAAATGGAAATTATTCTTTGCTTACCATTTGGAGTGAAAGTATTCCATTTCAGCTTTCTTTGATAACCAGAAAGTACATAATTTTAAAAAGGCACTATTATAGTCATAAGAAGTTCCAGCCATACCTATTTTGAAGCGCAAAGAATATTAAAAAGCATTTAACCCTAGGCCTTGTCCACTATGCTGTGTTTCCCTTTGGGCTTAGCCTCACCATTCTCTCGGGCTGAAATGGCTTTCCTTCCCTGACCAGCTGGCAGGCTCTTCTTCATTCTTAGCTCAAATAACATCTTCTCTGTGAAGGCTTCCCAAACCTCTCTAGCCAATTAAGGGTCTCTTCCTCTTTGCACCCTAAAAGCATTATAATTGGTGCCCATGTTGTTGTAATTTGTTTGGTCACATTCCCTTCTCTCTCCTTAGACTTAATTCTTAGAAGAAAGGTACCATATTCTTGTCAATTGTACACACCTAGGACCTAGCACAGTGCCCAAAACATAGTGAAACACTCAAAGACTGCGTATTGAATAAAATCTAAAATAAAACTAGAAGATAACTGTAAGAGTGTATGTTTGGACATGCGCCATACCTACAGACAGACTCTATGTTAAACTGAGTTACTGCTAACCTGGATCTTCTTGACTATTTGTATCAGTGTCAGTTGCCGATGAAGCTTCTTGTACAGGACTCCTACTTTCCCCTCCATCCCATGACAAGAGCATCTTCTGTGGATCTAAGGTACTCCTATTAATGAAGAATGCATTTGCTTTTTAAAAATCATATAAATGACCTTACATTAAAATATCTACTGAAGTTAAGACTTAAATTATGAACAATCCATCAAAATCCAGTCTTATATTCAAGCCCAAAATTAAGACGCAGCCCAAAAATGCTCTGCCTACATACAACAAGGGTTCTTAACTAAGATCCATGGATAGGCTTCAGAAAATTCAGGAACCCTTCAAGATTTTATGTAAAACATTTATTTGCTTTTTTTCTGGGAAAAGGCTTCTTAGTTTTCATAATATTCCAAAAAAGATCTGTAACACACACACACACGATTAAAAATCACTAATATAAAGGGCTCACCTCAACTGACAGGTTTAATAAATAAAATTTCTGGGCCAGGTGCAGTAGCTCACACCTGCAATCCCAACACTTTGGGAGGCCAAGGTGGGTGGATCAGTTGCGGCCAGGAGTTCAAGACCAGCCTGGCTAACATGGTGAAACCCCACCTCTAACAGAAACACAAAAAATTAGCTGGGCATGGTGGTGCACACCTGTAGTCCCCACTACACAGGAGGCTGAGGCATGAAAATCGCTTGAAATGGGGAGGTGGAGGTTGCAGTGAGCCGAGATCGCGCCACTGCACTCCAGCCTGGACGACAGAGAGAGACTTTGTCTCAATAAATAAATAAATAAATAAATGTAAAATTAAATGTCTTTTCAAAAGGAAAGTCTAATATCTCATACTGAATAAATTTAAGTTACTTTAATCTGTTTATGGATGGAACATTCTTCCATGATGAATGAAGTTGATCCAGATTAATTACTTGTCCTTTCTTATGGGCAAAGCCCAATCGGCAATACATTGAAACAGCATTCTGAAAGGAATATAAAGGAAACTAATTAGCATTTGAAATAAAACAGACATCAGAATATTTGTAGAGAAAAAATAGTGTAATAGACTAATAGTGATTCTCAAACATTTTCATCCCGTAACTAGAAACTATTCTCAGTAGACCTGCTCCTCCCTTAAGGTCTTCATAAATGTACAGGAGGGAATGTTTCCAACTCTCTGGCCTTGCCCTCCCTACATCTACCCCTAATGAAGCAAGAGTTGTTGCTTTAACGGACCTCACTACAAGATACTGCTTGGGCTGCTTCTTGCATGAGTGCTCTCTTTTCAGTCCATGTGTTTGAATCCCAATTCAGGGCCCCTTATCCTGCTCTTTCCTGTCTTCGCAAGTGCCCCTTTACTGTGCCCGCTCTCTCAGACAGGTAACAACAATCTCAATGTCTTCGTTTCTCAGTAGCTTATCAAGATAAAAATCTACTAGTAAAATCCACTCAGTTATCACATCACAAGTAAATGAGTATAAAAATAACATACCTTAACCAGGGATAAGTCAATCTCAAGGACATTTGCAAGCTGGAAGATAAAATTAAAATTTATTTTTACATTCTTAGAATTAATAGCACATTACACAGTTGTAATAGACCAATATAATCATAATCAGCAAAATTTTAAGTTAAGAATAATTAGAAGACTGAATAAATTTTGAATTCAGAACTTTCTTCTTTCCCTATCTCTAAGATCCTTATTGTACAAATCCAGGGAGTGACCATAACAATTTAAGATTCCTTACTCTTTAATTTTGTCTCATTTAAAATAAAATTCCTGGATAGATCAATATAGTCTGCAATACTTTAGTATAAAAAGTCATATAAAAAGTTAACCAAATTATAAACTTAAATTTTAATATATATTTATAAGAATTAACGTTAAGAATAATGACATTTAAGTGTAATAATGGTATGATCTCCCCACATGGAGATTTTAAAAACATATTACCATATTAAATAACTTTACTTACTTTACACAAACTTATAATCTTGAGATTATATTTTCATGAGACGTTGTCAAACTTACCTCTGCAACATTTGTGTGCTCATCTATTGAAACAAATATCTTATAGAGTAGAGTTTCAAAATAATCACCTTGCACTCGATTCATTACAAAACCTTCAAGAGGTGGAACTAAAACAAACAGAAGAGATTTTTCTCAGTGATACAATTTTATAAAACAAGAAAGTATAATTTACACATCTAATTAAAAAAAGAAACCTCTAACTTAGGGACTGAATGCAGCTTTTGATTTATTTATCCACTCCATAGCAAGTTTTCTGAAACTCTACAACAATACCTACACAGAGAAGACTCTGAAAGTAGACACGAAATCCACAGAGTTCATTTAATTCACCATGGAACTCTCAGAGTTACTGAGACAGGTAACTCAGAAATGCTGGATGACACAGACTTGGTAGAAGGGCGAGGGAACAGGGGCTGCTTCAGAATGGGGGAGCCTGCAAAGGGTTTCTGATACATGTGTTTTTGATGCCTCATAGGCAGCAGGGGCCAAAGCTGAAAAGCAAATGACTGCAAGAGTTGCTATGCTATACGAAAACCAGGTGGATGCAAAGTATTGGCTCTGCCTCCCCATCATCCCCACTCCATCCTAAAAAGGGAAATTCATCTGCATGACCATCATGTTTACCAGGAGTCACTGGGCTAACTCATTCTTTGGGGCTTTCTTTTCTGGTATCCTCCCCAGTGGGACTCAGTGGCAACAGGGTCAAGATCCCCTTTAGCACAGTGGGCAGCCCAAACATCACTCTTCACCTGAATGTTCATTCATACTCACTTCTATCTCTTTGGTCCAAATATTCTAATCTGATTACCAAAGTGCTCTGCCCAGCCAATAAAAAGCAAGCTCTATGGTTTCCTTTGCCATTCTCCCCTGTGGGTACATTTACCTTGAAAATATCCTGAGAAGGAGGATTGCCTAGGCCATAGTAGCATTTGGGTATCCTTATGTCCCCTGGCCCTAATATCATCTAATTGTACCCGAAAATTTAAATTATTCCTAACAGTGAAAATTAAGACACAATTCAAATGGTCAAAATTAAGACACTGAAAAACTACAATGTATATACATCTGAGGATAGGTTATTCACTTTACAGATCTGGCTCATGTCACTTTCTAATTTAGTACTACCTATATTTCTAGTCATCTAGGTACTTCTGATGATCAATGGTTTCTTTTTAGAAATATTTTAGAATTCCCATCTTTGACAACATTAATTATTTCCCTACACTATCAGCTATGTAAATAATAATAGCATTTATTGAATGCTCACTAAGTGCTAGGCTATTACCAAGTACTTTATATATACATTTTCATTTAATCCTCCTAACTCCATGAGTTGTACGGTAGTATAATTACCCCTATTTTAAAATGTATCTATTTATTTATTTATGTATTGAGATAGGGTCTCACTCTGTCACCTAGGCTGGAGTGCAGTGGGGGGATCGTGGCTTACTGCAGCTTCGACCTCCCAGGCTCAAGCAATCCTCTTGCCCCAGTCCCCCAAGTAGCTGGGACTACAGCCACATGCCAACACGCATGACTAATTCTTTTTATTTTTATTTTTGTAGAGAAGGGGTCCCTTTATATTGCCCAGGCTGGTCTCAAACTCCAGGGCTCAAGCAATCCTCATGCCTTGGCTTCCCAAAGTACTGGGATTACAGGTGTGAGCCACTGTGCTTGGCCAGTTACCCCCTATTTTGAGAGATAAAGAAACCAAGGCACTATGAGAGTAGAAATTTTCCTAGGCCAAAATTTATATCTAAGCAAAAAGAGTAAAGTGACCCTACATGAAGAAATTTGAAACAGTGCTAGCATTTGTCCAAATGCTATTGGTTATTCAAAGAGAAGAAAAATAAGTTGAACCCTTATTCCACATCAAATATGAAAATAAGTTCCAAACAAACTGCAAATTTAAATATATGCAACAGAAGTTCTCAAGAATTTTCAGACTATTTCTATATTCTACAGGTATTCCATTCAAGCATAACAGAAATCAGGAAGCTATAAAAGACACACAAAATACAGTTAGAAAATTTGATGAATAATGGAATAAATTTATTTAATAGCAGAGCCTTTCACGATTACTCCCTTAAAAGTATTTCTGATCTCCGTTTATATTTATATCACCAACCATAGTGCTTGTTTTGTTGTTGAAACGTATCTGAAATGCCTCTTTTGAAATCACCTTCAGGTATTATTTGTACTGAATTTGATGCTTCCACGTTGTCAAACTGCTTTTATGTGTTTATTCTAATTTGGGGAACAGCCAAAGAGGTAACATGGTGACAAGAGTAAGTTCAGCAATTATCATCCCATGGGTCTGTCTGTACCACCAAATACCAGCAGCTACTAAGTGAAGTATGATAGAACACATCATTGTAATGGGGCAGCCATCCATCTGGCCTTTCTCTGACTGCTTTTTTCAAATGAATCTAGTTTAGCCATAAATAATATTAAAAGTTACTCCAATGTGAGTCAATGTTCAAACTGACAGTCAAACTGGACTGAAATGAACTAGTCAAAGACTAATCTTTTTATTACTAGGTGGATCTCAAATGAATCAACGTCAGCTTATCTGATGACAGTGGGCACTAGAGTAATACTTTCATATTTTCCAACTGTGACAGGAAACCACGGCCACCTCTGTCTTCAGAAATCATTTCCTTGTCAAAATCTTTCTCATTTTAAAACTAGTGTTTTGTTACAGCATCAACTATACAAACCCAAATTAGTATTTCCTGTACTTTTTAAGGTATCTTTCCAAGCTTAAAATAAGATGCAGGCCGGGCACGGTGGCTCATGCCTGTAATCCCAGCACTTTGGGAGGCTGAGGCGGGCAGATCGCTTGAGGTCAGGAGTTCAAGACTGGCCTGGCCAAAATGGTGAAACCCTGTCTCTATGGGTTTTACCTGTAGAGTAAATTAACCAGGCGTGGTGGTGGGTGCCTATAATCTCAGCTATTCAGGAGACTGAGGCAGGAGAATCGCTTGAACCCAGGAGGCAGAGGTTGCAGTGAGCCAAAATCATGCCACTGCACTCCAGCCTGGGCAACTGAGCTAGACTCCGTCTCAAAAAAAAAAAAAAAAAAAGAATTCACACATGCATAAGGTTTAAAATGTGTTATTAAAGAATCACAAACATATGCCAACCCAAAGGTCTGGACACACTAGAGCATGATATCTTGTCAAGATTCAACACTGATTTAAAGAAGTATTTCTGTAATAAGCCCTATCACCACTAATTTGTTAATATTAGGGTCATTCTCTGAAATTTTTTGACACTTTATATTTGATTACACAAATATTCAATATCTAAGTATAATAAAACACAAGAACAATAGTTAAAAGGTATGCCACAAGACATACTTGTAACATACAACCTGAACATAGTAAGTGCTTCTATAAATTGGTAAGAAATCTAACCTATAGAAAAAAAAGCATCACTCTGTGTTCAAGGATATTGAACATATCAGTATTGTAGTGGCAAAAAAACTGGAAATAATCTAAATTACCAGAAATACAAAATGGTTTAATAAATTGATACATCCATAAAGTGTATGACAAATATACAAGGCTCTTAATATTGGTTTAACTCGGAGAAGTAGGTAAAGGAAGGAGGGAAAATGAAATAGACAAAAAGACTAGAGTAACATAAAAAAAATGCACTAGTATGTTAAGTGAAAATGAGAACATACAATTCTATGAGATTACTGAACACATGTAAAAACAGCTACACACTGAACAAGGATTAAAAGGTAACAAAAATTTATAAAAATATTGATTTGATTTGGGATTGTTAGAAATTTACCTTGGGTTTCTATTACTTTAGTATAGTGTGTACACCAAATACAAAAATGAGAATAAAGAATTTAAGTAAAACCAACGTACTATGTTAAAATGTAATAAAGAAGAAATATTTTTCTTGAAATATCCTAACATCTAAGATCCTAGAACAGATGATATGCAGTGCTTAGCACCTGATATCCATTCAAAAAACAGTGAAAAATGTTAGCACTGACTTACCTGCTATACAACTGTCATCAGATATTGGTACATCCAGATAAATAAATCCTTTGTTATACAAACCTAAAGAAACAAAAGTACCTTGTTTTAGATGGAACACTACACAACAGTGATTTTTTAAAAAAAACTAATTCCTGGCTTTCTGTAAAGATTCTTACAAATGAATGCTATGTGACGAAAGAAAAAGTAAAATAGAAGAGAAAAAGAATTAAGGTTTTTAAACCTTGGTTTCCTGCATATGCTCAGAAGTACAGAATTTTTCTTATCATTCAGTTGCATAAATTTCTAGTGTATGTGACTAATTATAGCCACACTGGAAAACAAAAGACTAAGGTCACATTTCAAACAATAATATGCCTTAGAAACTAGTACTATTTGTACCTACTTGATAAATAATTGCTAGTAATTATTGATGGTTTAAAATAAGTTTTTATGTTGACAAAAGACCATTTCTACTAACCACTTACTATGTACTACATTGTAATCTAGTGATCCAGAGAGTTGAGGGCCTGAATCGATGATCTTATCAACAGCGCATTTCTCAGGCAAAGTGCATATCTAAGAAAAGCAAAATATTTTTAATTAAGTTCTGTCCAAATTAACTAATTCACAAGTCTCCTGGTATTTATTTATGCTGAAACCAGTGATTACATGTCATTAGCTCAATGAACTACATATTTATCACTCTATAATTCAAACAAAAAAGTGTGCACATAGCCATCAATTAAGGTGCCAAAATATGCAACATACCAACAGAATGTAGAAAACAAACTTACTGTAAGTACCAACATTTGCTGTTTAGTAGTATTTGTTCCTTGTCATTGAATTGGAATTAGATCCATCTGCCAACTCGGAATCCCTCTAGCCAGAAGTTTAGTCAAACTCCACACGAATATTGTCAGTAACAGGAAAGTTCACTAGCTTATTATGATACAGTTTAACAGCTCCATTAGGAGGTACTTTAGACTGAAGTAAAATTTCTAAGCCTTCCACTCATTGGATTTAGTATGTACTCTGGAGAAAATTAAATGCAGACTAAAAAGAAGCCCACATACTCATTTACATTGCTTCAGCTACCCATAATTACAATCTGGTCTTTAGGTGCCCTCATTACTCCACCCCTTTCCTCTAAATCAAATCCCTTCTAAGATGTGGTCTAACCACTGGGAATATCAACTCTCTTGATCTTGACACTATCGCCCCATAAAAGCACCTATCACTTCAGTACAACAGTTCTTTGCAGTGATTAAGAGTACAAGTTCCATGGCGAACTGCCAAAAAATCCTGGACCTTTACTACCACTAAGACTTGAGCTGTTACTTAATTGTTCTGTGCTTACTTTCCTCATCTGTGAAATGGGGGTGCAAATAATACATACCTCTGGGGCTGTTATGAGAATTAGGTAAGACAATATAAAAAGCACTTGCAACAGAGCCTGGCACATCTAGCACACAGCAGATGTTCAAGTGTTAGCCAATATTATTGTTGTTGGTAGCTGTGCATCATATGTTACTTTACATGAAGCTTCTATCTAATTAACATCCCCAGATAACTGTACTTGAACCAAGTCAAGTCTCCCTCACCATTAAAGAGTATCTCAAAAATTCACCAATATTCTAGTCTACTAAGATCATTTTAAATTTTAAATTTGTTTCCTTTTCTTCAGGAAAACAAAATAATGTTACTTTTTAAAAAATTATAAGCTAAATTAAAAATTGTAAAATAAACTAAAAAATAAAAATTCTATGTTTAACTTTTAAAGATTTCTACCTTGATGTCATCTTCTGTGATATATCCAGCCTGCACCACCCACCACGCCTCTATGGCAATTTCCACTGGCTTTATTGGTAGAAGATCACGGGCTGTTTTCCTTCTGAAGAATTTCTGCAACGGTACAAACACTCGAGAATTTGCAGTCTAAAATTATCACTTTCTTCTTTCATCAATCACATCATAAGATTGTTTCTAATGGACTAAATAAGTATCTTCTTAAAACCTTCATGTTTTAAAATCTTAACAATTCTAGATATTAACATATTGTATGAAGAAAGTCATTCTTAAATTGTTTCAAAATAAACTGTTTCAAAACACTAATTGTTAAATCCAGATTTACTTTCAGAAACCCAAGTGAAACCCAAGCAGTGAAAAATGCATTTGAAAATGCAAACACTTATTTCACCCATTAAGTGAACTCTACAAGTAGAATGAGCAAATAAAAAGACTAAGAGAACAAAAATAATTTTTAAAAATAAATGTTTTATGCATTAAAAATTTTAAATACTCATTTAAGCTATAACCTAGAGAATACTGAGGAGTTCTTTTTGTATTGTTTCTGTGTTAAGTACATTTTATTTGGTCAAAGACATACAATTCATTATTTCTACCACTTAAAAAAACTAGTCAAACTGTGTGACGAGGCCAAAATAATGAAAAAGAAAGTACTAACTTACTTTTGATGATCTACACTGATTCATAAGATCAATATACTGGTTTCTTCCTATGCCAAGAAGCCTTAGACCTAAAAAAAAAGAGTCTTTCCTTTAAAAACATTTAATATATCTTGAAATCTCAATACGCTCACAAGTGATTGTAGGAAAAACCCAAGCTTGTTTTCATCTTTCAATTACTAATCAAATATCAATATCAAATTAAAAGGATGTCTTCAACCAAAATATAAAAGAAAGCTAAACTTTGGGAGAGATGAATTCAAGAAGACACTTCTAACAAATAAAAACATTTTAAAAAAGCAGAAGTCCTGCCAATTTTAGGAAGTCAAAATGTAATTCTCAGCGAAAGCTTCTTAAACAACAGAATTATGACACATTCAAAATATACACTTTGCCAAAGTAAGCATAATAAAACAGCAGCAAGTTAAGTTACTAAAAACTGTATGTCACCCTGCAAAAATACTGTGCACAAGTTTTCCTCCCACATTCAATACCCACACAGCCCAAGTATCAGAAGGAACTTCATTTTCTGGAAATATATAGATTAGTCCTGTTTTTCTGATTCTATCACTCTCAAATATTCCTCTCTTAGACATTTAGAGTATATCTTACACATGCGTCTGATATCATCTGATAAAATTCCCACTAATAATGTTGCTTACTGTTCTCATTTTTCACATATTTCAGGTTAAAAACACCCATTACAATATTAACAGATGACAGGATGCACAAAGACACAACCTAAACATTACCTTCTTCAGCACAATTAAATACTTACAGTCAGCAGCAGTAAAATTGGGCAATGAATCGTAACTTTTCTCACTGTTCATAATATCCTTTTAAAAAGAAAAAAATTTTAAATTTGAAATCTAAAATATCCTTAAATAAAAATGTGTATAAATACAGTATTATTACAGCCAATAACAATGATTATTACAGGAAGCAGTAAGATCATAGTTTGGCTACCTAGGGCACACATGCCACCCTACGGCACTTCCCACACATTCCCCAACCTAGTAATTAAAGGGGCAGATTTTCAGGTCTGGGTTTCTTAATAAGGCTCTCTACGAATCCCAGACAGCTGCCCCATAACCTCTGCCCTGTGGAAGCTATGTAAGTAATGGCTCTATTAGAGCTCAGGGTTCCAGCCTCTCCACATTTCATACCTGATCCTAGATCCCCACCATGACAGAAAGCCAAATAACGTGCCACAGCTCCATCAACATGCACTACCAATAAAGACTATAACCACTTAGTGGCCTTTGATCCCACAAGTCCCCATCTATAGAAGAGTTAAACTTCGTATCCAGCTTTTTCTACCCCAATCGGTTTCTCCAATAACAAACCCACTGCTTCCTGTGGTGATAAGGCCCATTTTCTACCGAGGAACTATACCCAATGATATAAGAACAGAAACCAGAATGCAGCAACCATGTGGATGTAAGTGAAACGAAAGCTGGTAAATGAAACAAAAACTCCGCCTATTTTAGCTCCCAAATTTGTGGACTACACTAGAAAAATAAAGAGACAGCAGTAACTATTCTACTTCCTGATTAGCTGCCACCTTCATTATGCTACCCTAGTTCTTCACTGTGCTACCTGGGCTATCGGGCCTCTCGCTTTCCTCTAGTATTTCCTCCAAAAGAGGAACACAGGATGCATGGGACTGCAGAAGTGCCCATGAAGAAGGGGCTTCTGGAGATAAGCGAAGGGAGCAAACAGCAAAGGGACACATCGTAAGTGGGGCTAAACCTCAGGTTACCACAGGTTCCCAACTCCTTTAGTTCTAGGCTCCTCTCTGCTCTTCGAGTGGCTAGTGAGCCCCAAACAGGAGCACTCAAACATAATTAAGGAGCAAATGAATGCTAAATAAATACTGCCAATCTTTCATAAAGCTCACTTGAAAATAGTATATAACTAGTATCAAAGTTACCCAATACAAGCCTAAAAGCTGTCTTTGGAAAAAGGCTAACAACTAAAAGTTAATAATTATAGAAAGAGATTAACAGCCAAGACTACTAACACATTTCTCTTTTCTGGCACCTGTATTATATAATGTTGGGTCTATGTCATCATTCATTCTTTAGTTAGTGAACAGTTAAATACATTAATTTTCCTTTCTTTTTTTTCTTTTTTTTTGAGACAGAGTCTCGCTGTGTCACCCAGGCTGGAGTAGAGTGGCGCTATCTCAGCTCACTACAACCTCCACCTCCCAGGTTCAAGCGATTTTCCCACCTCAGCCTCCTGAGTAGCTGGGATTACAGATGCACACCACCACGGCTGGCTAATTTTTGTACTTTTAGCAGAGACGGGGTTTCACCATATTGGCCAGGATGGTCTTGATCTCCTGACCTCGTGATCCACCCACCTTGGCCTCCCAAAGTGCTGGGATTACAGGTGTGAACCTCTGCTCCCAGCCTAAATACATTAGTTTTCTCAGAACATAATGTTCAATTCTGTCACCCACATTTTCAACCTTAATCATGTTTTAAAAAGCAATAAATTTTACACAGACTCTGCTAACATAAATGACTGATCATTGCTACAACAGCACAAAGGGTCAATAGCACCTTCAAGATCCAGAAGAGAAACAGACACCTTCTCAATGTAAAAACATCAATAAGGATAAGTACTTGTACAGTATGGCTCAAACAGTTAACTTGCCACCAATAGTCCTTTTTACACTATGAGTTCTGAAAGACTGTCCACCGTGGATGACAGCTGAAGAGCTGGTGAACATCTGCAAAAAGTCCCAGACATGTAGTCCCATCCCATTCCCAATGGCTCACCCACACTGTAAACTCACCTCCATAATCCCAGTATAATATGAAAATGGTGTTATCCTCAAGCCCTTCACCATAATATCCGATAGATGGTAAGGGTACAGCATGAGATGATCTCGGCTGTACTTTAGCAGTTCCTCATAGTATCTGCGTTCATCTTTCTTGACATGTTTAACTGCACAAAAGAGGGAAATTGTCCAGTTTTTTTCAGGTTTCTTATAGTTATATGTTAACTATAAACACTTTACAAACCAACAGTAATTTAAAAGAAAAGTACGTAAATTACAAGAGAACAAATAAAATATTCTAAGTTGGAACAAAGAAATAATCACATGAAACAGATTTTAGAGTACAGAAGTAAAATGTCTAACAGGACAGATTAGTAGAGAACAATTCTTGCCAAATGAGAAAACAAGCATGGAACTACCAGCACGCCCCCCAAAAAGGTACAAAACAGAGGTTTACTGAATTGTATTCTACTACTTTACAAGAGAGCCAAACTGAATGATCATTTTCAATGAAGTCAAGTCTATTTTAAAAAATCATTTGCTGTTGTTTTAGTTTTTAAATGTAAAAAGCCCTCTGACTTTCATGGAAAATGTTCATGAAGAAAAACAATGTCAGAAATATTATGCTTAAAATACGAGTAACAAACAGGAGCGAAAGACTACCAGGGCAACAGAATAGACTAACCAAAATAATCTGATAAATAAACAAATTTTTTTTAGAAAGAAGAAAAAAAAATCATGGAATGAACTATGTTTAAAATGTGTCCCAATTATTATAGAAAGTTTTTCATATTATTTGGAAAATTTATGGAGACAACTCAAAGTCAAAAATTACTAAGAACTAATATACTTTTTCTTTTATGGCATATTTTCTGACATTTGAATTAAGATTATTTTATAGATAAAATGAGTCTATAAACAGTACTTTAAAAATAATTTTTATCAGAATTAGAATGAAAAATCTACTTGCTAATACAAATTGTTGTTAGGTGGAATGGATCAGTGTAGGGTTTCTTAAAGTCTGTACATGGAATAATTTCAGTACTACGAAATATGTATTGAAAAGAAAGATATACGAACGTGAAAGAGTAATGGTCAGTTCCACCCCAATATAAACATGCCTCTACTTACCTAAGTTATTTCTATATCGTAACTGATTGCGGATACTGTACAGGACAACCTGCTTTTCATATTCTCTCTGTGAATTTCCAAGACTCTAGGAGAAATTTCAAAAAGATTTTAAACAACTTCCAAACTGAACAATAGTACTATTTTATCTCATAACACTTTAAAACCATGACCCCCATTTTTATCCTGGCATCTCTAATTTGCAGAATTAAATAAAAAATATTTTCTTAAATGTTATTATACTAACTTTCCTGCTACAGTATTCAGAGCAAAAATTCAATGTATTTTCAGTCTGCCTTTCTAAAAGAGTTTACTAAAATTATCCAAAGTATTTAATATCAAATAAAAACCAGTAGGTGAGTGTAACTTCACGTTAGTTAACAAAGAACTAAGTTCTGCTTATAAAGATTTCCTTCCTGACTGCTATATTAAGTGGCTGGATAGATGGTTTCCTGCACCTACATTTATTTAAATTTAAGAATGGCAACTAAGGACAGATACATGCCTCTTTGATAATTGTAGCTGAGGGTTATAATTATTAAAGATTAGGATTTCTGGAAAATTTACATTTAAATGTACATAAGATTGTTTCTTAAAAATGCAATCTCCTCTGGCCTCATTAGAAAGCATTTGGCCAATTTTAGAATTCTGATCCATTTTTAATAAGCTGAAGTCTTTCTAGTTATGCACTTAGTGTTTTGTTGCAGTGTTCCTGAAAGCAAACAACATTTGCCTGATTATAGTTAACATTATATTCACTGTGAGACCATAAACTTAATTTAATATACGACTGCTATCCCCCTTCTAATTTCTAGGTATGGTCTTTCCAACACGCTATAAAGTGAAATTAGACATCTTAGGAAAGTAATGACAGAAAGATCAGATGATTAAGTTCATTGTATTTCTTACTCATAGATAAGCCAAAACCAAAGACAGGTCCCTACATCTTTCACTTAAGGCAATCTTCACAATAAGACAGATGAAACTCATATCTAAGTAAACTGACCCATAACTGGACCTACCATTGGTAGGTAATATTTTAAGAAAATGTTATTTTTTCTTAATATTTTAAGAAATTGTATTACCTACCATTGGTAGGTAATATTTTAAGAAAAATGGAACGTGATGTGTCCCATTTTAACTGTACAATTATGTGCGGTTGGCCCTTGGACAACATGGGTTTGAACTGCATAGGTCCATTTACACTGGGATTTTCTTCCTCCTCTGCCACCCTGAACAGCAAGACCAATACTTCCTGTATTTCCTCCTCCTCCTCCTCAGCCTACTTGATGTGAAGAGAAGGATGAAGACCTCCGTGATGAGCCATCTCCACTTAATGACTAGAAAATATTATGATTTTCGTAATAGCATTTTCTTTTCTCTAGCTTGTTTTATTGTAATACAGCATATATTAACAATATATATAACATACAAAATATGTGTTCACCAACTGTGTTATGGCCGAGGCTTCCAGTCAACAGTTATAGGCTATTAGTAGTTAACTTCTGGGGAAGTCAAAAGTTATAAATGGATTTTCAACTGCACAGGGGTGCAACATCCCTAAACCCATGTTGTTCAAGGGTGAGCTTTCTTCCTGCATTTAGCTTAGTTTACACAGGCTAAGCCAGAACCCACGGTAGAACAAGAATGTATGTGCTTATCTTATTTTCATCTGTCTTAACATTATAAGGGGTTAAGAGTAGATCTCATTGTAGAGAAACTACTCTACCATCCTCTTTGTAGCATCAATGCCAGGGTCGTTGTACTGACAATATTTAGAGGATTCAAAATAGCACACTTTTAAAGGTTTTCTCTGTCTCTACTGCTAAATAAAAGTCTCTCTCTCAGGGAACACAAATACACACACATGCATACTCACACAAGCACACAATTTTGCTAAAATCTAACTTGAGGTTTTGCTCTTCTGTTTCAAAGTAAGTCTCTTAATACACTACCTATCAAATTTGTAAGCTTTGGCTCTCGGCATTAAGTAATAACTGGTCCTGAACCTATCAATCAATACACGAGTGAACACAAATTTCTAAAACCCACATTAAAAGTTGGCTTTATTCTTCACTAGCCAAGTATGTAATATAAATTGCTTTATTCTGAGATTCTTGGGCTCCCTGGGCTCCCCTCCTACTCCTACCCCACATCTCCCACCATTCAAATTTTAAAACACTGTTGCCACTAGAGAAGGTAACTTTTTAAAAAGGAGAAAAAAAAAGTCATTTTACCCCAAGACAACTCTAGCCCTGCAGAAATACTGACCAGGTCTGACAAATGAAGTTGGGCTGCATATAAAAGGAACTACATCAGATGAAAGGGCGATTTAAGAACAAGACACTAGCTATAAAGCACCCATCACAGATCATGCTAAAAGCACAAAGATTTTCTGAAATCTTTGCTCCTACAGACTCCAATCCCAGCATATACATCCCCAAGTACACCCCCGTGCCCCATCAAAAAATTTTTAAAGTTGACCCTTCTTGGATGATACAGAAGCTTATCATAAGATTTCCCTTAAAATCAAAGGACTATTATTTTGAATAAAGAATACAAGATATTGGTAAACTACAGAAAAATCCTGAAATAATGGCCCCATCCACAATTTTTAATATATTTTTTTAAAGTCTATCATGACCCATACCACATTTTTTAAATGTCCTCTCATCCACATAAAAATGAATTAGCTTAAAATACATTTTTAAAAAATCTAAATCACCTGCCCCCAGCTTACAGAACTGGAAAATGAGTCATTTTCAAGGTAAACCCATCAAAACTTACTGGAAACGACATCGAAGTATCTAAAAATCTATAGTGCCAAAAGACAAATTCTTTCCATAGAAGGAATATTCCCCAAGTTTAAACTGACTGAGCTTTAGGTGCTCAGCTACAAATACTTACTAAAAGCCAAGTATGTGAGAGGTGCTCAAGGGACAAAAGCAAAGCCAGTACTGTAACCAGAAAATGCACCATAGTGGGGTAAGCTCTATGATGGGTGAGGAATACAATGCAATGGTAAGATAGCCTGGGGGCAACCACCACAGATTTAGGAGGTCAGGGAAACCTCCCAGGAGCAGTATCACAGTGAGAATCAAAATAAGCTATTAATATAAGCAATATAAAGGAGACAAGCAGTAATAAGGTTGGGTTTGCATTTCAGAATCCTCACCCCCAGAGTAGCATGAAGAATGCAGGAGAAAGTCCTATTCTAAGAGCAAGAGACCAGAGAGAAGACTGACATAGTAATCTCAGATGGAGCTCGGCCCAGGGAAACAGTGATTAGGCTAGAGAAGGTACTTGGAAGTAAACTTGTACAGACGGGTTTTGCAACATCTACAAATGGCCAACCTCATCCTAAGCTAAAACAGCCACTGTTTCAAGTGATCTTAAAAACAAAAACATACTTAATTTCACATTTAGACCTAATTTTAACTGTCCCGTGATTATTTTTAAATAGTCATGACTACGTTTTAGAAACTCTTTGGCCAATACTAATTAAAGTCAAATATTCATGTTGGATATAATCTCATCACTCATCTTTCTTCCAGTATGCTACTTTTATTCTGATGAAGAGTACAGAAAAAATAGAAACAAAGAATTGTTTGTTCTTCTTGTGTCTTTGGATTTGCCACAAAACCCTGAAGTACAAAAGTATCCCTTAAAGCCTTTATTCAAGATTAACAAAAGAAATTTATTCTTTCAGGTTTAGAGCTTTGTTCTCCCAGTTCAAGATAAATGCCACACGGGCAGCCACTGACACCCAAGAATTCAAGTTCTTTAAATTTATCTTTCTCGGTTTTTGCTATATTAAAGTGAAAGCATTTTCTTGGCCACATGATGCATGACCAGAACCTTAAGATTCACTTCCTGGCACTAAATCCCCAAGGGAGGAAGGGAGCAAAGTAAACTAAACTACAATAATCATACTGGCTGGGCACTGTGGCTTACACCGGTAATCCCAGCACTTTGGAAGGCCGAGGCAGGCGGATCATGAGGTCAAGATATCGAGACCAGCCTGGCCAACATGGTGAAACCCCGTCTCCACTAAAAATACAAAAATTAGCTGGGCGTGGTGGCGCGCACCTAATAGTATCAGCTACTCGGGAGGCTGAGGCAGGAGAATCGCTTTAACCCAAGAAGCAGAGTTTGCAGTGAGCGGAGATCACACCACTGCACTCCAGCCTGGGAAACAGAAGGAGCCTCTGTCTCAAAAAAAAGAAAATAAAAATAAAATCAAATAAATAAATAATCCTTATATACCATCACTGCCACCATTCCAAACTTCCCAAAAATGCCACTGCCAAGCGCCAACAGAAAACTGAATTTCACTCTCGACCAAGTATAATGGGAGGAAGTGAAGGTCAATCTATGACCAGAGCAGCAGTGCCTTATCTGTAGCCCATATCACTACTTTCGTAAGACTTAAAACCATCTGCTATGTTACGTATTTATTCATTTATTTGTTTACGTCTTTCTTTCTTTAGTAAAATGTAAGCTCCATGAAGGCAGTCTTTGTCCTGTTGACTGTTGCAAATTACCTGCAACTAGAGCAACGCACAGCACCTAGCAGGTGGTCAATAAATATCTATTAAACAACTGAGTAAAACAGACTAAAAAAATCGAGCATTAACTTTCAAAAACCTCATGTCACTCTTGTTGAAACATCTCTGATAAACCCATCTTGTCTGGAGGATAAAGTCCAACAAAACAAAGCACACAAGCACCTTCAAAATCTGGCCCTGGCCACTTTTCCAGGCTCATCTACCAGCCCCGCGCACTCAAAAAACTTCAACTCCAAACATGTCAATCCAAACTCTAGTGATACAGTCACTTGCTACTCATGAGACATGCTCTTTCACTCATCCAAGCTTTGTAAAATGACTTTCCTTTCCCCCTGTAAAATTCTTTACTCCCTCTTATTTAACTCTTATTCGTCCTCCAAGGCCCAATTTAAGTGCCTGCCTCACAAATCCTTCCAACTCTCCCAGGTTAATTTCTACCTCCCTTTGCTCTCACATATACTACAATGGAGGTGTGTATAAGCTGCTATCATCCTGTATCGTATTCGTTTCCCATCCCTTTCCCACCCCTTTCCCACCATCCTGAAATTCTGGAGGTCAAGGACCGTGTTTAAAATCGCTATCGCAGGTGCCTGGGTGAATGTAGGCTGCGGGCAAAGGCGCCAGTCGAGTCCTGTGGACACCATGCCATCCCATTTAGCAACCGCCCCGTCCTGCCCCTGTGGCCCCACAGCCGTCCCCTCCTCGCCCTGGGCTGAGGGTCTGTCTCCCCAAGACCACGGAGGAGTAAAGGAAGGGAGTCAGCCGGGAGCAGCCCGCTCGGGCCCCGCGAGCGGGGCAAGCAGGTGACCGCTGGGTGGGCCGAACCCGTCAGGGGCCCGGTCTCAGGTTCCGGCCATACCTGTCTCACGTTGGCCGGCAACTTGTTCCAGGGGTAGTTATGCCGGATGTGGAACTCCACGTCTATGTTCATGATGCCGCGGCCAGGGCCGGCGGCGGGGGCCGCGACAGCGACCCACACTACGCCTCCCGCCTGCCCGCCCGCAGCCTGTCAGCGGAGCGCCGCGGCAGGCCCCGCGCCTCACACTCCAGAAGGCCCAGGCTGCCCCATGGCCTAGGTTCCCGACAGTTCAGCGCGGCCCGGGCCAACCGAGTACAAGAGTAGCAGCGATGGGAGGCTGGGTCGCCTAAACAGCTCCAAGTTTCTTCCTAGTTTCTGCCCGCCGGAAATGGCTCCGGGTACACGTCACTTCCGCCCGCTGGCGCGCGGCCGGAGGGGCGGGGCACGGACTGGACTCTAGCCACGCCCCCTACAGGCTGCGGGGCGGGGCGACGGTGAGGTAGCCGGCACCGCCCACGCGCTTCGTCTCCCCGTTTCAGCCTCTGAATGAATGGCGATAGTCGCTTGGGTCTGCGTTGCCTTTGCTGATGACCCAGTTTACTCAAATTGTAAAGCCGGAGGCACTGGGGTCGGTTTTCAGAGAAAAGCGACCTGGGAAGCGGGCCGGCAGTGGCTGGCTTTACATTGGAGTGTGGTGCGCTCGCGGGGGTTCTCCACAGGCCAGCCCCGAACCCGGGCTATTGAGACGGGGCGCGGGGGCGGGGGGTGGACGGGTCCAGGGCCCTGGGGAAAGAAAGAATCTCTAAGTCAGGTCTCGCACCGGGTTGAGCGAGAAGCATGGGCAGTGGGAGAGCAAAGGTCTGGTAAGCCCTCTTCCCTTCCGCGGTGTGCTGCACGTCATTGGGCTCCACTTCCCAAGAAGATCCAAATTCTTACAATGCAGGGATTCAGGGAGCTGAAATTTTAAACAGTGGGGCTGACAGGTCGAGGCAGCCTACAGGGCTGACAGAGAACAGACCCTTGCTAACTTTGTCATGCAGCCTGTCGGTTTCTGCTTTCTTCTGCTCCACACAAATGCCTCCAGAGTCACTTCTTAAAAGCAAAAATCCAGCATGTTTTAATTTCAGATTGAGTGATAAGATCTTTGGGAATAATTTCTTCCAGAAGTTGTTACACTGCCTTAGCAAACCCATGGCCATTATTCCTGGCAACAACCAGAGACAAGTTCAGTGTTATTGCAACTGTTTTTCAGTTTTTAACAATGGTTTTAAATAATGTTTTATTATACACTGGGAGATGTATACTTAGAACTTTTTATAAGATACCTAGCTCACACCTCAACAGCTGGCAAGTCTGATGCTTAGCAGAAACCCCATTATATCTGATGAAACAAAGGTGACAAATACACACTGCCGTTGCTTAGATGTTTTGGTCTCCTATTATCCAACTATAATAGCCCAAAGATAAGTGCTTTGAATCTTATGTTTATAGATCCTCCTCAGCATAGCTAAGGTTAACTGAACTCTAACCATGAGACATTTATTCAACAAATATTGATAACCTGCCCGCCACGTATTAAGGCCTTGACTTGGCAATAGATTGTTATTCCTCACAACCCTGATATTCCTACAACAGTAACCACTTACTATCCCAGTTTGATAGAGGAGGAGACTGAGGCTTGGCAGGGCTTCATGACTTGCTCGCAAGATCACACAGGTAGCACTGACAGCGCCAAACTGGAGCCCAAGGCTATCCTCACTCCAGAGCCATCCTTTCAGTTCCCCAACTCAGGCTCTCACTCACTGAATTCTTCTACCTCCTGTTCCAATTTAGACAATGTTCATTCAAAGTCAACGACATTAACATCCTCTAAAATAATGCTTTGCAGTTCTAAGTGTGGAAGAACCCATATTCTTCCAAAGTCTAACTTAGATCTAATGCAATATAAGTAACAATGAAAATTAAAGTCAACTTAGTTTAAAAAATTCCCTGTAAACTATTATTTTAGCTAATGATATCAGTTCAGCAGGTGAATGCCTGATAAACTCACTATATTGAGTTTAGTGGACACATCAAAAACTATAAAAGTGAACATGGGATAAGTAGAGGTGAACCTACACCCATTAAATTAATAAGGCAAACAGACCTTTGAAAATGCGACCCTGTGACTGACTAGAAAAGATTCTCACTCAGCAAGTAGCTGAGAAAAGCAGATACATGAAGGAGGAAATGGGAATGAGATAAAGCTATGTGGATGGGAAGAATTCAAATAACAAGCCCTTACGAGTAGGAACCAGTGATGGACTCTGGCTTAATACACAATCTTATTAAAGTACTGATCTGCCTCATTTCCCACCAAGAACCAGTCTTTGGGAGGATAGCAGTTCAAAGACAGTAAATTAACCCACAGGGCTCCATGACCCCCTCTGCTGGGAAGTTCAGGAACAGTACTGCTTCCCCAAGCACCAGAAAGCTGGAAACAATAGCTCATTGGACTGACTCCACGCGTAACACTCATTACAGCACCTCACCTTTTCGTTTAGCAATATGTCCTTCTTTTATGTCCCTGACTGAGGCTCTTGCTAATTTTTACTTTACTAGACCTTTGGCTTTTCAAATTCCACAGAGGTCAGAAACTGCAGAGTGTTTAAGTCCCATCCCAGAAGCTGCCATTCGAATTAACACTGTGGGTTAAAAAAAAAAAAAAAAGTCTTCAAAAGCACAAACAAGTGCAATGAAATTCAGTCTTATCTGGCTTTACCAGATCAGATTGAGGAAAACTGCCCAACTAGCTTAGGCAATTGGCCCTTTAGAAAGACTACAGAACTATTTCATTCCCAAAATTCCAACAGAAATAATGAGCAGAAACTACCTGAAAGTAGGGAGCCATCTAATGACCCCACTCATAGACTCAAGAATGTCATGCCCTGTGGTAGGAATAATAATAGCCCCCAAAGATGTTCACATCCTAATTCCTAGAACTTGTGAACTTGCCCCTTATATGGTAAAAGGGACTTTGCAGATGCAGTTAAGGATCATGACATGAGGAGATAATCCTGAATTATCCAAGTGGGTTCAAGATAATCATGAGGTCCTTATTAGAGGGAGGTAGGAGGTCAGAGTTAGAGAAGGTGATGTGACAACAGAAGCAGAGATCAGAGTGATACAGGGCCACAGGCCAAGGAATGTGAACAGCTTCTAGGAACTGGAAGAAGAAATGGATTCTCCAAAAGGAGCACAGCCCTGCTGAGCCATTTTGAGCTTCTGATCTCCTGAAATGTAAGATAATAAATGTGTGTGATTTTAAGGCACCAAATTTGTAGTAATTTGTTACCTCAGCATTAGGAAATTAATATACTCCCCAACAATAAAATATTCCAACACCCAAATAGCTGATGCATCAAATGTTATAATTAAAGTCATTGTGATTAAATACCCTTAGGAAGAATAATTCCTTTTAAGCCTTATTATTTTTTAAGTATACATGAGCTGTCACATCCTTTTCTGAGAGCAAGTTTGAAAGAGATAGAGCTTAGGGATGAAATGAGGCTAGGGAAGCACCTGTAGGGGAGGAAATGGTGTCCAGAAAAAAGGGAGGAAAGGAAGTCACTGTAACATTTTTCTGTTTCACAATTTTGCCTGAGTCCGACCTTAGTCGTGGGTTTCCATACCATATATGTTTTGCTCTGTTCCGTGAACCATTTTATCTCCATGCCAGACACCTTAGCCTCGCTTGTTCCCACCTCCCAGTTTTTACCCTTCTAATCCCCTCCACCTCGAATGCCTTTCCCCAGACCTTTGCACAGCAGGTTCCTTTGAGTCCACCCGCTGTCACTTAGAGTGGCCTTCTCCAACTACCTTGTCCAACCTAGCCCCTTCTCCCCCCAACCTCCCTCTAACCTCATTACCTTGTTCATGTCCTTCATTGCAAGGAATTACTGTCCAACATTATCCTGTTTGGCTCCTTGCTTGTTGTCTGTCTCTGCATGGAGGGAAGGACTTTGTCTTTCTTGTTCATCAGTTTATATCTAGGACCTAGAATCATGCATCATATGTAATAAGTGCTCAGTAAATACCATTGATTGTACTGAATGCATGAACTAGTTATGTGATACCTGAGCTCTCAAGTGCTACTTCTCAGTTAAGCCTTTCCTGACCATCTTATTCAAAATCGTAACATATCTCCAACCCTCTGCATCCTCCTCCCCTGTGTTATTTTTCTCCATAAAGTGGAGATGGCACTTATTACCATCTAATATAGTCAGTAAATGACTTAATCTTTAAAATTGCCTTTCCCATCAGACAGGAAGCTTCCAAATGATAGAGGCTTTTGCCTGTTTTGTTTTCTGCTGTGTCCTCAGGCTTAGGTCAGCATATAGTAGGCACTCAATAGTATTGAATGAACAATAAATGTTGCATAGGAGCACAATTTTCGTAAAAGTCCAGATTTGGGGATTCTCTTGAAGCTTTGGAAAGTCCTGCAGCATCGCCCTCCTTCGTACCAGACAGTGAAGCCGAGAAGAGGCTGCCTCACTTAGGACACAGGCTTTCCCAGGGGCCATATTCCCCACTACTCCCTACTGCCTCCCTTTCATGGAAGCTGTCAGTTATGCTTTGTTTATTTTGGAGTGAAAAATAATTCTGTAGCCTTGTCTTTGTGGAAAGTGAAGAAAACTTTTTAGCTAGGCTGGAAAGTTTAGGTGGCCATTGTCTCTTGCCTCACACACTTCAGAAAGACCAAGACATTTGCAATCCTCCTAAACATGCCCTATGGTTTAATCCCTTTGAATCTCTGCATATAGAATACCAGTTTCTGGAATGTTTATCCCTCTTTCTTTACCTGGAAAACTTTTCATCTGGACACTGAATGGAATTCTGAAGAATCAGGATGTGAGGACGCGGAGGTTGGAAGAGGCAAAACAATGCAGAGACATTTTTCTTTACACTAAAGAGTTTCTAGGACTTTCTTTTGCAATTGATGGAAAACAACTGAAAAACTACAAGCTTGTTTTAGAGAGTCAGAGAGATGCCCTGCCACAGAGCCTTTGAAAGATTAACATTCTATATCCATGTATACTATAGAGAACGTTATATTTCTGCAATTTGAAGTCAGTTTGTGTTTAGGACATTTGTGATCTGAGGTGGACATGAACATTCCAATATCAAGCCTCACCACCTCAATACAAACGCCAAACAATTGTAATAGTTAAGGTGACCACCAGGGGCTGATCTCACACAACAATTCTATATTTAAAACCTGCAAATTCCACTTTCCCATATCTAACTGTTGACTTTAACCCAAGCCATTCCCTCAGGCCTTAAAGTCCATGAAATTCGTTTTCTAATTTGTCTACAGTAGCTAATAATACTTGTTGTACTTAGGCCCGCCCACTGGGAAGTGGTCCAATTGAGGTTTATACAATCTCAAGGTCACCATTTGTGCCCCTTCGTAGCTCAGGTAGACAGGATAAGTTGGTCAGCTACAAAGCATGATTTATACTTAATTGAAAATATTGTCACAGTATCCATGACAAGGAGTAAAATCACATTTTGAGTGAATAGGGAGGTATTCCTTATCGGTACTCAATTTTATTTTATTTTATTATTTATTTATTTTTGAGACAGAGTCTCACCCTGTAGCCCATGCTGGAGTGCAATGGCGTGATCTCGGCTCACTGCAACCTCTGCCTCCCGGGTTCAAGTGATTCTCCTGCCTCAGCCTCCCACGTAGCTGGGATTACAGGCACCTGCCACCATGCCTGACTAATTTTTTGTATTTTTAGTAGAGACAGGGTTTCACCATGTAGGCCAGGCTGGTCTCAAACTCTTGACCTTGTGATCCGCCCGCCTCAGCCTCCCAAAGTGCTGGAATTACAGGCGTCAGCCCCTGAGCCCGGCTGTCAATTTTATTTTTTAGAAAAGTTTGGACTAGCTGGAAAAACAAATAAAGAGACAAAAGGCATAAGATGATGAAGCCCAGTGGAAGTGAATGCCATCTGGAGGGTTCTCATTTTTTTTTACATTTCTTCCTCAAATTAGTTAATGTAAGTATATGGGTAATCTTGAAGGGATAAGATGCAGAATAAATAACTTGAATGCCAATTTTTTTAAAGGGTGGGGGTAGTACCAGGAGCATAAGAAGTGCCTGAAAAGTTGTTTAAACTACAAATGTCTAGATCTCACAGCAGATGAACTATGTCAGAGTTTCTGGGGTTAAAGTCTAGGTGCTGCATTTTTTGGGGGGAGGGGATTGCAGAAATTTATTAAAATTGGAAGACGTTTAATTAATCTTTTCTGCCATGAGACTCCATCAGGCTGTCTGCAAAGACCACTGGGAGGCTGAGGTTCACTTGAGCTCAGGAGTTTGGGTGACAGAGCGAAACCTTTCCAAGGGATAAGCTGGGTGCATTTTTTTAAAATATCCCCAGGTAATTCCAATGTACAACAAAAGTTGACCACCATTTATCAGACCTCTTTGGGCCTCAGGTGCTCAATAAGCATTTGCTAAAATGAATTTGTAAAATAAGGAGACTGAACAAGGATAACTTCTAATGTCCAATCCAAACTCTACAACTCAATAATTCCATGATCGCATATAATAATTTTTGCATATGCAAAACAATTACCCAATCTAAGCTTTTAGTGTGAGAAATAAGCAGCCATCTATTCAACATTCATGTAGACCAAGGAAATAATTTCTCTACCCCTTGATAACAATCAGGAAAACTGGGAGGTAAATAAAGAATTACACGCTACCGGACCAATATGGAAATTATCTGAGTATGTGTTACACAGATGGCACTGGGCCAACTTGGATCTTTTTAGCTTATTTGGGTATATTGTTACAATGCCTTGGAACTTGGATAAAATGAAATTGTTTTTGTTTCCTTCTAAATTACACCATTCAAACTTTACACCTTTAGCAACACGTAATCTCTTAACCGTCTGACAAGAAATACAAATTTGTCTACTAATGTAAACTGTGATTAGGGATTAAGTTCAAGTATAGTAGGATTGTTTTGTGACCTCTATAAACAAGATGTGAGTGAGAGGTAGGACACTTTCTTGACTACAACTACAACTAATCCTGGAAAAACATAAACTGGCTATTTCTTGGCCAGGTCTACGTAAGCATTTCTTCTCTCTGAAGAACAGAAATGTTGACTTCTCTTTCTTTTAGATTTAATAAAGTCATTAATTGCCACATGTTTTTGGAAATGATATAGCCTTAATGGATAATATTTTATTTCTCTTTTTTTTTTTTTTTAGGGATATAGAAAGCTAGCTGAACTGTGTACCTGGTAAAAGTGGGCCCAGGAAAACAAAAGTCAGAAAAAGATTAATCAAGAAGCCAGAGACATCTATTTGCCTTTGAGAAAATAAGGATTATTACAAAGAAAGCCCAAGAGAAAGTCAAAGTTCAGCTTTTGAAATACAAACTAGGATTTTTGAGTCTGAGCAAGACAGTAGTCTTAAAAGCCAGGCTTTGTTGAGAAAGGGTTTTCTGAATTGTTTTAGCTCCCATTGGCATATCTTGGGGAGAAACAGGGGAGGAAGTTGAAATCTTCAAGAGAGAGCATCTCCCAGTAGAAACCATAGTGCCAGTGAGATGACTATATTTAAACAGAAAGAGGCCAAATAAGAGCCTTTCAACTGATAGATTTAAGCTTCCCCCGACTCCCACCACTAGCCAGTGGAATGACAGTATAAGACTGATTAGGTCCACTTCAGGAAATAAAGCAGCTGCATTTTCTTTGTGTATATGATTAGTCACGTACGAACATTTTCAACCCAAAACAACTACCAGCTTTAGTCTGAAGCAAGACCTATTTTCCGCACATGGGAGATAAGGAGCAAGACTGAACTGGAGTGATAATCCCTCGCTATCTGCCTGCTAAGATAGCATCAGTATCCACACATTAGCATCCCTGGCTGTCACACAGCAGAGCCTGTCATGAGGTGAAGGAAAGCAGGCTTTCACGGATCACTCAGAAAGAGAAATAACCAAGAGGACCAAAACTATGACTTACTGAATAGCCTATCTCTGATGGGAACTGTGAATCTTTTAAAGGATCAAAGTTTTGGTGGGATTATTTTAGGCAGATAATTCTGACCCAGGCTACAAAGAGTATAGGGATAAAGATTGCTTCATGGACTCCACCACTGAAATGAATACCAAAGATTGTGATTAATTCTCAAGTGTGAAAGAGGCAGAAAGCAGTTAAATATTTAGGGCTAACAAAAAATCCCAGAGGAAAATCTCTCACTCTATAAATAAGGGAAGAGGATGGAGGGGTTGACACTGAGATCCCCCCATAACCCTGATTCTGAGTCCAACAACAAAATAGTGTTTGCAACTGATTATGCCTTGCTACCAAATATTGATTTCTGATTCTAGAAATCTGAACTTAATCTGAGAAGGATTAATTTCACAAAGGATACCTTATTTCAGGACTGAATTGTTTCTATGTGCAAGGTGCTACGTTAAGCATTTGGGGACACAGAGATGAACCAGGCATGATCTTTACCCTTAAATAATTTACAGTCTAGTAGGGTTGAGAATCCAGGTATATAACCCAGTGGAATATAAAGTAGAAAGTAATGATTGGTACAAGATGCTAGTAGAAGCAAAGGGAGCTTCTCATTAAGGATTCTGGGAGCAATTATGAAAGAGGTGGCTTTTATGCTGGGTTTTAACACGGGATAGATCTGAAGGGACTGGAGGAAAAGGTATTTTGGCTGCCAGAGACTATACCGGCGATGTAAGGGAAGAAAAAGGTACACCAAAATAAAAAGAATAAAGTGATGTTCTTGCTAGACTCTGGTGTCAGTGAGCAGAAAGCCCCACCTACATGATAATTTATCCTTTTATTTTTTAGCTCTTCAGTGTTTTATGATATATTATTATATATTATATCATGATCATTGTTTTAATTTTTGTCTTTAAAATCCTGATGAACATATTTAAATATGGAGAGTGTACCAAGTTTATAATCTGTCCTATGTTTACACAGAACAAAAAAAAAATTCCAAATGTGACAAAACACCAAGTCAGGGAAAGAAATGTGGGCTGCCTTAAATATTTAAAGAGATTGAAGACCTTTAGAGTTTCTTGCTCTGTGTGTGGCCACTGGATTCAAGGGAAATAAGAAGCTTATTGTTCCATTGATAAGTAAGCCATAAAGTTAAAGATTCACTACACATTGCATGGAAAACCAATAGCTGGTACAAGCTGGTACGATATATTTATTTCTGATATGAGAAGCTAAGTACACCTGCTGTTAACAGATAATGACATGATACTGTGAGAGAATACACAAGGAAACATACCAGAGAAAATTAGTCACACCATTGCATCATGCTGATGATTGTTAATGGACTCGTCTCTAAGACACTTCAGACTCCCTAAACGAGTAGTTCTCAACTGGGGGCAGTTTTGTCCCCAGGGGACATTTGGCTATGTCCAGAGACATTTTTGGTTGTTACAACTGGAGAAGGTGCTACTGGCATCTAATGGATAGGGTCCAGGGATGCTGTGCTACAGTGCATAGAACAGTCCCCCACAATCAAGAGTATCTGGCCCAAAATGTCAATAGAGTGAAGGATGAGAACCCTGCTCTAGATGACAAACCACTTGGCATGAAAATGTACTATAAAAGCATTCACTTTATGCTTCTGACCCCTAATCTCAATTAGTGATGAAGATATTAGGTGCAATAATTTTACAGGAACCCATGTCCAATCTATTCGTATCGTTGTCAGGTAGAAGGTAGTGGCCTGAATTCACCTCCCCATTTGACTGTGTACTGAGCGACTTCTGGTTAATTGTTTTGTGCCTCAGTTTCCTTATCTGTAAAATGGGGATAGTAATAGTAACTATCTCATAAGGTTGGTGTGCTGTTAAAAAAAAAAAAAAACCAAAGTCATGTAAAGTGCTTAGAAGAGAGTCTGGCCCACAACACTAAAAAGTACAAACTTTTGTTACCACTGTTATCATCAATATTATTACTATTACTTGACACAAAAAGAAATTTAGAGATGTGCATTTACCTAGACCAGTTTCCAAAATCTCAGTCATTTGAAGAATAATATGATTTTTTGAGTATCATCTAAACTATCATTTACTTAAGACTATTCTTTAAATTGTCACACTTTGTACAAATCTTTTGTGTCATTCACAGGTTTGATATCTTAATTGTATTTTCCTAAAATACATGAAATAATGCAGTGCTATCAAAGTAAAGTTTTTTGTATGTTCCAACTAAAATCATCTCACATGTGCTCCATTGGCAGACATGCAGCAATTATTGAAAATCAGTGGCATGCACAGCCTCAGATTTAGAAAGGAACTTAGATATCCAACCCCTTTCTACTGGATTTTTGCCATTCATTTGGCTGAGCCCACCTCCCTATAAATGCCAAATATTCTCACTCCCAGCTACCTTTGCTCCTAACACCTGAGCATGTGACCTCAGCTGCATCGATCAGACATGCTCATGCTTGAGTCTGAATCCGAAGCTGGTACTGAAAGGAAGCAGGGACTGTGTAAATCTTCTCAGTCCCAATAAGATGAGCTCCTGGGGCTGCAGGGACAACCAGCCCTGGGCAGCTGAGGTGGCAGTGATTTTCTCACTTGTCCAATTTTAGTGTATGGTTTTTGGTGTTGCTCCTGACTCTGAAGTTCCAGACCTGGTTCTATAGCCTTCTCAGACGTTTGTTGAGAGATCCTGTATTGCTTAGTAAATCTTTTTTCAAAAATCCTTAATTCAGCCAGTGTCAGTTCCTATTGTTTGCAAATAAAACCCTGGCAGATACACTCTCACTTTATAGATGAGAAACTGAAACTCACAAAAGTTGTGTTCTGCACAACACAGCCGTGGCTAGGTCAGGATTAGAACCCAGGCCAGTGCCTTTTTAGCATACTGCATTTCTAGCTCCTTTATGCTGGGTCAAACCTTGACAAAGTTGAGTCTTAAAAAAAAAGTTGGCTCTTCAAAAAATTTTTCCAATTAACACATAATAATTGTACATATTTATAGGGTACAATGTGATGTTTCAATACATGTATACATTGTGTAATGATCAAATCAGGGTAATTAGCATATCCATCACCTCAAATATTTGTCATTCCTTTGTGATGAGAATATTCAAAATCCTCTTCTAGCTGTTTTGAAATATGCATCATTGTTTGCTATAATCACCCTACTGTGCAGTAGAACACCAGAACTTATTCCTCCTATCTAGGTGGTCCAACTTCTCCCATCTCCCTCTCCCCTCTCCAGCCTCAGATAACCGCTGTTCTACTCCTACTCCTACAGGATGAACTTCTTTAGATTCATATGTGGATATGAGTGAGGTCATTCAGTATTTGTCCTTCTGTTCATGGCTTATTTCACTTAACATAATGTCCTCTAGGTCCACTCATGTTATTGAAAATGACAAGATCTCATTCTTTTTTATAGCTGAATAGGGTTCCATTGTGTATATTTCTAAAATTTATTTATCAATCGATAGGGTTTGGCCGTGTCTCCACCCAAATCTCGAATTGTAGCTCCTATAATTCCCATGTGTTGTCGGAGAGACCTGGTAGGAGGTCTTTCAGTCATGAGGGCAGGTCATTCCGATGCTGTTCTTGTGATAGTGAATAAGTCTCATGAGATCAGATGGTTTTATAAAGAGGAGTTCCCCTGTACAAGCTCTCTCTTGCCTGCCGCCATGTAAGATGTGCCTTTCACCTTCTGCCATGATTGTGAGGCCTCCCCAGCCACATGGAACTGTGAGTCCATTAAACCTCTTTTTCTTTATAAATTACCCAGTCCTGGGTATGTCTTTATCAGCAGCGTGAGAACAGACTAATACATCCATTGATGGACACTTAGGTTGATTTTATATCTTGGCTATTATGAATAGTGCTGTAATAAGCATGGGAGTGCAGTTTTCTCTTTGTCATACTGGTTTTATTTCCTTTGTATATGTATCTACTAGTGGGATTGTTGGATTATATGGCAGTTCTATTTTTCACTTTTTGATGAAACTCCATGCTGTTTTCCATAGTAGCTGTACTAATTGACATTCCCACCAACAGTGTATAAGACTTCTCCTTTCTCCACATCCTTGCCAGCATTTACTTTTTTTGTCTTTTTGGTAACAGCTATTCTGACTGGGGTGAGGTTATATCTCATTGTGATTTTGACTTGCATTTCCGTGATGATGAATTATGTTGAGCAATTTTTCATATACCTGTTGGCAATTTGCATATCTTCCTTTGAGATATGTCTATTCAGATCTTTTGCCCATTTTTACATCTGATTGTTTTTGTTTTTGTTTTGCTATTGAGTTGAGCTTGTTATGTATTCTAGATATTAACCATTCTGTAGGTTGTCTCTTCACTGTGTTGATTATTTCCTTTGCTGTGCAGAAGCTTCTTAGCTTGATGTAATCTCATATATCTATTTTTGCTTTTGTTCCCTGTGCTTTTGAGGTCTTATCCAAAAAAATTCTTGCCCAGACCAATGTCATAAAGCATTTCCCCTATGTTTTCTTCTAGTAGTTTATTAGTTTCTGGTTTTACATTTAGGTCTTTAATCCATTTGAAGTTGATTTTTTCAGCAGTGAGAGATAGCAATCTAGTTTCATTCTCCTGCATGTGGCTATTCAGTTTTCCCAGCACTGTTTATTAAAGAGACTGTCCTTTCCCCATGCGTGTGCTTGGCAATGTGTGTGTTGGCTATAAAAATGTGGGTTTATTTCTGTTTAATTTTAATTTTAAATTTTTGTTGATAATAATTGAACCTCTTTATAAGGTACATGTGATGTTTTGATACATACATTTATTGTGTCATGACTAAATCAGGGTAACAAGGGATATCCATTGCCTCAAACATTTATCACTTCTTTGTGTTGGAAACATTTCAAATCTTCTCTTCCAACTATTTTGAAGTATACAATGAATTATTGTTAACTATTGTCACCCTAATGTGAACTTATTCCCATTATCTGACTGTATTTTTGTACCCATTAGCCAACCTCTCTTGTGTGAATTTACTTCTGGGTTATCTATTCTGTCCTATTGGTCCATGTGACTGTTTTTATGCCAGTGATGGTGGCAGTGGCCTGTCTGGAGCAGCAGCTGTGAGGATGCCAGCTGCAGCAGGGGAGGCATGGCAGGGGCTGTGCACAGAGCTCTGTGGAGCCAGTAGGGGCAAAACAGGCAGGAGCCCACCCCCTACTGAGTTAAAGGGATGGAAATCCCATGCTCCCTGTCACAGCTGCAGCCATCCAGCCACAGCTTCGGACCCGGGCATCCCTGCTCTCTCAGGGACCTGGTAAGCCCCACTTTCCCCACAGGCTTAGAAGTGCCTGCTTCCTTTCCCTGGCCTCTCCTGGCTTCTGCACTCACTCTGATTTCAGAGCAAAGTTGTGGTTCAGCCTGGGCAGTGTCACAACCTGGCTAGGTGTGCACACACTCAGGGTGGTGCTGACATGCCAGCCTCTTGCTGCCTCAGCCCCCTCTGGACTTTGGGCACTGATGAGCACAGGACAGAGACTGAGGGGGGCTGAGAGCAGCTTGGCGTGGGGCTACAGGCTCCCCTCTGCACGAACAGCCTGGGTGCCATGGACAACCTGTTGATGGGAGGAGGAGGCAGACAGGCTCCTAGGTGGAAAGGAGTGGGTCCCTGGTGAAGCTCCACGTTCAAGCCAGGGCCAGCGTGAAACCTAGGTGCCAGGCTGTCAGTTCCAGGTGGAGTCCATGGCCTGGAGTGAGAACTTATGGTGATTTTTCCAGGCCTGCCCGTGGCCACCCATGGCCCAATAAGCATGTACTTCCTCCCTTCTGAGCCCATAAAAACCCCAGAAGCAGTCAGAGTCACACAGATATTGGGACAACCTGCCTGCAGAAAGGAGCTACCTACTGCAGGTCTCCTCTCCACTGAGAGCTGGACACTCATGAGGACAACCTGCCTGCAGAAAGGAGCTACCAACGTTGGGTCTCCTGAGAGCTGTTCTGTCACTCAATGAAACTTCTCTCCACCTTGCTCCCCCTTCAGTTGTTTGCATACCTCATTCTTCCTGGACATGGGATGACAATTCGGGACCCACCGAATGGTGGGACTGAAAGAGCTATAACACAAACAAGGCCAAAACAGGCCCCTGGCTTGCCACGTCGCGGGCAACAAGAAGGAGAGAAGAGCTGCAGCCCTTTGGGGAGCCCAGACCTAGAGGCTCCCAAGCCAGGACTGTGAAACCCTCTTGGGGCTCTGCGGTTCTTGGCATCTCCAAACTTCCCTTCCAGGCACCACCACATTTCCTGGTGCCCTTTTGCTGTACACCTGGTCCAGCCACAGCCTAGCACAAAGCCAGTGCTTGTGCCAGCACCTGGAGCTGCCTGCCCCGCTGCAGCCAGCACACCTGGCTGTATGCAGTGGCCAGACCCTGCACTCACTCACACACCCCTCAGCACTCCACACCTGGCCCACCCTTGGCAAGCATGGGATCTGGCCCAGTAGCACTCCTGAGTGCAGCCTGCTGGGCCGAGTGGGTGAAATGAGTCCCAGTGAGCCCAAGCAAAACCAGGCAAAGTTTCCACCAGCCACAGAGGTTTCCAGGTGGAAAAGTGACACCCTACAGATCCTGTAATACCAGTGCCATGCTATTTTGGTTACTATTGCTTTGTAGTATATTTTAAAGTCAGACAGTATGAGGCCTCCCAACTTTATTCTTTTTGTTCAAGATTGCTTTGGCTATTCAGGATCTTTTGTGGTTCCTTATGAATTTCAGGATTGTTTTTTCTATTTCTGTGAAAAATGTCATTTGGTAGTTTGATAGGATTTGCATTGAATCTGTAGGTCACTTTGGGTAGTATAGACATTTTAACATATTAACATAATTAATTAACATATTAATTCATGAACACAGGATATCTTTCCATTTATTAGTGTTCTCTTCAATTTCTTTCATCAATGTTTTATAGTTTTCATTGTAGAGAACAAATTGTCTTATTGGCCAAGTAAACTGAATACAGTGGTTATTACCACCCTCATCTTTGTATTGTATATCTTTGGGATATGTAGACATGTTTCCTATAGCTCTTCAAAAGTACCCAATATTGAATGAATTCCCAGAATTGCAAACTCTGATGCTTGAGAGGCCAGGCAGCTCATGTAATGTGAATGAGTAACAGGAGCCAGATCAAGGAGTGGTGGGGACTGCATGGAATTGAGCACTCATGCTTCATCCAAGTGGGCATCTGCTGCTCAGCCCTTATCGTTTGTTTTTGTATAAAGGGTCTGATTTTTCAAGACAAATAAAGTTTCTCATTTTTACATAAAAGTGATGGGCAATATATTAAAGCAAACAAAAAGTCCCCATTGTATGGACCAACATTAAGGGGTTTATGCCTGTGAGCCAGGTTCCATGCTCAGTCCACTGGGGTACAAACTCCAGGATATTCCTAAATCTCACTTCTCATTTCCTCCTTAGTGGAAGGCTTAATGGAGAGAGAGGTTAAAGCAGCCTTTTCTCTGCCCCAGCAGTAATGTAAGTAAGACTTCAAGACATCACCTCTTCTACTAGCTTTCCAAGTAGAAATCTTATTCCATAGCTGCATGTCCCTGTATTTTTGCTCATGTTGTTTCATCTTCTCTTATCAACCCCACTTTGCACAACTGTGTCTTACTCTTCCTTATAAAGCCTATTCCAGGGTCACCTCCTTCTGGAAGCCTTTCCTGATTTCATCTCCCTCCCCAACCCTCCTCAACTCATTCACCTTAGGTTATGTACCCCATAGCATCCAGGGATAATATTCCCAACATTTAAAAAAGAGTGTCTTAGCCCCAATTCTCTACAAAAAAAGATAAAGTATATGCAAACACATTAACAGGGGGTACAATCCCAGAACAGCAAAATTGAGAGCAAACAATATGAGGCAGGAGAGGACCAACAGCAAATGCAAGTCAAGCAAATATTATGTTACCGAGTTGGCACAGCCTCTCCAGAAAAGTCAGCTGCTCAGTCATGTGTGATACATCTCAAGAGGTAATATGAAATCCCTGCACCTCAGAAGAGCTACTTAAAAGAAGGAGGAGTGAGGCATTGATTTATTGGATCCTTCTTGTTTTCAACCTCCCATTGGCCAAAATTTGAACTATGGTATGGTAACTCCCCCATACCAGAATAAGTGCCCTGGTGCACACAGGCCTAACAGCAGGTTTGCCTACACCATAGCACCTTCCACATTGTAGGAAATGATGCTTGTATGTCTTTTTCACCAATGATACAATGATACCAATAATGACTTTATCACTTACATTGTTAGAATCTGCATAGTGCCCAGAACATAGTAGCAGGTAGACAGGTGAGTTTGGTTTAAACAGACATTTATAGAACACGTAGAGGTTATCAACTGAAATGAAATGCAGAGGAGGGTTATAATAACCTTGAAATACCAAACCCTTCTTTCAACTCAATAGTACAGCTACAGGGAACCTTGCCGACCCAACGTGTACTGACTTCTGGCCTTCACTTCTATTCCAACCACCCTCAGGCACCTTGATTATAGACCACAGGACACCCTCACCTTGGGTGGTTGCCCTAGACACAATTTCACCAAATTAAAAATCCAGCAGTGTATATGATATCTATAACTAGGCCCCTGGGGTTTTGATATTGTTGGCGTTGAGTAATGTTCGGATGCCTACACAATGCAGTTGAATTTTGTACAAGAAGGCTTTTGCATATCTTTTCAACCAAACAAAAATGTTCCTTTCAACTTAATGGTGTTTATTGTACTAATTAGTTTTAAACAAACCTTGCGTTAATAGGGCTCCCTAATCCTCTAATGACACTGAACCAACAATATATTAATATCATGAATGTATTTATGTGGAAAAGGAATCCCCGAGGTTTATCTACACTGTCACAAATAGTCTGTCTCCTTCTTTTTTAAGGCTAAATAATGCCCTATTTTTTTATATACGTGTATGTATGCCACAATTTCTTTATCCACTCATCCATTAATGGACGCTTCAGTTGTTTCCATACCCTGGTTGTTGGGAATAATGCTGCAATGAACATGGGAGCGCAGATATCACAAAGTGAAATAAGCCAGACAGAGAGAGAAAAATACTTCATGATCTCACGTGTAGAATCTTTTTAAAAGTCAGATACATAGAAACAGTAGAGTGTGGATACCAGAGGTGAAAGGAATGGGGAGACATAGGTCAAATTGTACAAAAGTTGCAGATATGTAGGAGAATAAGTCTGGAGATCTAATGTACAACAGAAAGGTCACAGTTAATAATATTATATTGCATACTGGAAATTTGCTAAGAAAGTAGATTTTAGGTGCTCTTAACCTCCCCCCGCACAACACACACACACACACACACACAGACACACACACACACACACACACGAAGGTAACTGTGTGAGATGAGATGATCATCACTGTAGTAATCATTTTGACAGTATATGTAATTCAAAACATAATGTTGGGTGCCTTAATATATACAATGAGAAAAAAAAACTTTAAAAAAAAGAAAAGGAGACCAGGCACGGCGGCTCATGCCTGTAATCGCAGCACTTTGGTAGGCAGAGGCGGGTGGATCACTTGAGGTCAGGAGTTTGAGACCAGCTGGCTAACATGGTGAAACTCTGTCTCTACAAAAATACAAAAATTAGCTGGGTACGGGGGCGCATGCCTGTAATCCCAGCTACTTGGGAGGCTGAGGCAGAAGAATCACTTGAACCTGGGAGGCAGAGGTTGCTGTGAGCCAAGATCACGCCACTGTACTCCACCTAGGCAAAAGAGCAAGACTTCAAGCCACCGCCCGCACCCCCCCGGCCAAAAAAAAGAAAAAGTAAAGGAGTCCTCATTTATATGGGGATTTTTGTATTTGCTCGGAGGAAAATGGTACCTTTCAATTTTTTTTCTTTTTTTTTACTTGGGTATAGACACCATGCCTTTTCAATTTTTATCTCTGTTCATTTTTTACATCCACCGAGCACATGATTCCTTTTCGTGTGTGCTTTGTCTTCTCGGCTGTCTACTCAACACCTACTGGGACATGGCACCCAGTTAGGTATCGTCACTCACTGATGGTTTAAGAGGCTTCATGTTTTCTAACCGCTTAACACACACCTCAAAGGTAAGACGGAAAATCTTTAACTTGCTCTTCTCAGGGGGCTGACGAGCCTATGATTGGAATAAAAAAAAAAAAAAAGGAGAATTTCAAAAAATAAATTCAGGGAAAGAAAATAAGTCACTGGATCTAAATTATTTGGTTTGTGTGAAAGTAATTGCAGTTTTTGCCATTATTTTCATAGACAAAAATCACAATTACTTTTCCACCAACCTAATAATTCCATTTTCTAGTAATGCTTGTTACTTTAAGAATTCCATCCCTAAAATAGTCTTGACTACCAGGAAAGGTTAGGAAGTCTTAGTTATCTGTTTAAAAAGTGATGGCGACATTTATCGCTTAGGCCTTCAGCAACTACATTTCCCCAGGGCATATTAGTCAGCTGGTTGTTCATTAGCTTCCCGTGCTATTAATCATTTATCTCTTATGACTACACATGACTTAAGCTATTAATACAATTTTCTACAATTTTTACTATCTATTTAAAACATAGTTTGGAAGTATTCATGAGGGCTGAAGCAGACTGAAAAAAAGATTTTTCTGGAACTGCATTTCCCAGTCTCTACCTTTGCCATGTGTACATCATCAAAGTTTGGTCCGACTCCTGAGTGTGGCCCACATGGCCTGGTGACAAATCACTTCCAACATGTACCTTCTTGATAGAAAGTTCAGATCTTGGAGTTGGCCAGTACCATACAGCCAAAATATGGGGAAGTTCAAAAGACCAGGAAGTTTTATCTTAGGCGTCTTGGTCACAATGTACCCTCATAAAGTAAAACTTAATTTATAACATGGAACAGGCTTTAAGATGCCATGGAAATAATAGCAGTCTGCAAATAGGGATCTTGCCTCTTGCTACTGACACTGCTTTTCCTGGAATCATGAAAAGTCAGAAATGAAATTGTTTTTCTTTTCTTTTTTGCACATTAAGGCAGGCAATACTAATCTTAAGCAAATTTTTTGAACCAAAACCCAGTTTTTTTAAAAAAAATTAATAAATTTCAATAAGAAAAGACTGGATAAATGCTAATAGCTGGGATCAAAGAATCAGAGTGGCCTTAAGATGGAAGGGAATTTACAAGCTGTCTGGTCTACTCCCCCGCTTTAGAGTTATAAAAATGGAAGCCTGTAAAAAGGAAGGGGCTTGCTCATAGTCATGCAGCTAATTACAGAGAAGCAGAGTCATGTGGTGAGGTGGCCAGGGAGGCCTAGAGGTCCTTGAGTGACAGCCATCTGCTTTCCCTCATCCCAATCAAGCTGACTCTGATGCTAATTGAATGTCTTTGCACACATTTTTTTTTTTCTTTTGAGACAGAGTCTCACTCTGTCACCCAGGCTAGAGTGCTGTGGTGCGATCTCGGCTCACTGCTACCTCCACCTCCAGGGTTCAAGCGATTCTCGTGCCTCAGCCTCCCGAGTAACTGGGATTACAGGCAAGCGCCAGCCACCACGTCCGGCTAATTTTTGGTATTTTTAGTAGAGACGGGGTTTCGCCATGTTGGACAGGCTGGTCTTGAATTCCTGACCTCAGGTGATCCGCCCACCTCCACCTCCCAAAGTGCTGAGATTACAGGCATGAGCCACCGCACCCGGCCTTTTGCACGCATTTAATTAAGTTTAAGTTAATTAAATCGGTATTTATATTAATTAATTATAAATAAAATTATCTGAGAAAAGATTGCTTCTGTTCCTGTAATACATATGTTCCTGAAAACCTGTGAGATTAATTTTTTAAAATAAAATGTATTTTGGACACTTTGCTCTCTTCCTATTACTGTTGGGAGTATTCAAGAGTGCTAACTACTTTCCTTCTTGGACAGCTCTCATCTTGCTTTCTAGAAACCATATTTTTCTCATTTTCCTCTGCTCTTACTCACCACTCCTTCTCTGCCTCCTTCGCTGCTTTCTTCACATCCTCTATGCAACAAGTGTGACACACCTGAGGCTCACTCCAGGGCCCCTTTCCCTCTCCTTCCCCTTCTCTCCCCTCCTCTCCTCCTCTCCCCTCCTCCCCTCCTCTCCCCTCCCCTCCTCTCCCCTCCCCTTCTCTCCCCTCCCCTTCTCTCCCCTCCCTTCTCCCCTGCCTTCCCCTCCTCTTCCCTCCCCTCTCGTTCCCTCCCCTCCTCTCTCCTCCCACCTTCCAGCAGTAATGTCCACCTGACTCATGACTTCCATATACTCTAATGACTCCCAAATATGTCTCTAACCCACACATCATTCATCCCAAACTGTGAGCTTGACATCCCCACCTGAGTGTCTAATAAGTCTCAAACTTAATATGATCAAAGCCCTGCTCCACCATTTCTTCCCTCCACCGAGTCTTCCTCACCTCCATTAATGGCCCCACCAACCCAGGTGCTTGGGCCCAAAATCTGGGAGAAATGTTCTTGACTTTTCTTTCCACTCCATCCCTATGTCCAACCCAGCAGTAAGTCTTCTTGGTCCCACTTCCAAACCTGTCCACATCTCTAAACCTCACCTCTGCATTCCAAGTCACCTGCACCTCTCACCTGGTCTGCAGTGAAGGCCTCTTGACCTGTCTCTTCTGCTCTGCCCCACTGACATCCTCACCTATTTATAGCTGGGGCAACCTTTCAACCTTTCAACTCAGATCATGTCACTCTCTTATCTAAAACACCTGGATGAGTTCATCTTTCTATACACATAAACTCCAGCCCCCTCGCCACAACCTACACATGAGGCCTGGCTTGGTCTTTTTCCTTCCACTCTCCTTCACCCTCTGACCACATTGACATCTTTTCTGTTCATCACATGTACCGAAGGCTTTCGGCCTCAGGACCTATTTCTCCCTGCCTGAAATCATTCCCCTAGTTCTTCAAATAACTGTGCCATTCTTGTTCTTCAGGTCTGGCTCCACACACACACACACAGGCCTCTCCTTTCTGCCTTGGCTATTGGCCTCCCCAATTGCTTGCCACCATATCACCCTGTTTATATCTGTCACAGCATTGCATGTCCCACAACCTGTAATTGTGCTGTTTGCATCTTTGTGTACTTCCTTATATTTCCCCTTACAGAATATAAGCTCCACCAGGGCCCAGACATTGTCACCACCAAATCCCCAATGCCTAGCAGAGCTCCCGACACATAGTAGGCCCTCAAGATATTACTGTTTAATTAATGAAGTAGTGGATCTGAATGTGCTTATGAATCTCCTTTAAAAGAATGCTAATGGGAAACAATTGAAGAATGACGGAATCACTCTCACACATACTCATTCATCTTTGGGTGTGTGGGTGACAATTTCAGTCTTCCTGCTCTGCATCGATGAGAAAAATGCATGTGCTTTCCAGCCATACTATCCATTTATTTATGGAATATTTGCATGAATCAAATTCCGGCCCAAGAAACTTGTATATCCCTTGGCGTTTGCCATGACAAAATCTGGCCTACAACAGACAAGGTTTTTTCTTTTTTTATTGTTGTTATTACATTCTTTTTTTAAATTTTTTTATTATACTTTAAGTTCTAGGGTACATGTGCACTATGTGCAGGTTTGTTACATATGTATACATGTGCCATGTTGGTGTGCTGCACCCATTAACTTGTCATTTACATTAGGTATATCTCCTAATGCTATCCCTCCCTTCTCCCCCCACCCCACAACAGGCCCCGGTGTGTGATGTTCCCCTTCCTGTGTCCAAGTGTTCTCATTGTTCAATTCCGACCTATGAGTGAGAACATGCAGTGTTTGGTTTTTTGTCCTTGTGATAGTTTGCTGAGAATGACGGTTTCCAATTTCATCCATGTCCCTACAAAGGACATGAACTCATCCTTTTTTATGGCTGCATAGTATTCCATGGTGTATATGTGCCACATTTTAAAAGCAATGGCAATGAAAGCCAGACAAAGTTTTTAAAGAATTTGTTCCTGCCAGTCCCTCATTCAACAAAGACATATTGTACATCTGGGGCCATTATTTCCATATGACAAGTGCTATACAAGGCTCCAGAGAGAGAAAGGTGAGGAGGATATAGTCACTGCCCTTGGGGAATCCACCCCAGGTGGACATGTGTAAACTGGGGAACAAGAAAGACAATACAGTGAGGTCAGGGCTGATGCGAAGGAGACAGCTTGTATCCCACGTGGCTAGTATTTGGTGGTGATTTTGTTTCGTCTTGTGTTTATTTCATCACTTTCTCTGATGAACTTTCTGACTTCTTTGAAGACCTCTTTCTCCTTATCACCTCCAAATGCGCTTTCCAAGGCCCCACTCCCAGCCTTCCATTCTCTTTCAACATGTTCCATGCCACCACATCCACCTCTTCAAGGCTCTGACACCCACCGTGTGATTACCCCGATCCGGCTCTTGTCCCAAACTTCTCAGCCAAGGCTCATCCCTCTTCCTCCACCTCCGTCTCAACTCTTCCTTTGGGGCTCTCTGGGCACCTCAGCTTCCATGTGTCTTGCCTAGAGCAGCTCCTTCTCTGATTTTCCTGTCTCTGAAGATGCCTACACAAAAATCCCAGTCACTTCAGCTTGAAACCTTGGGTTCTCTTTGATAGCTCCCCCTTGGCCACCATCCTAGTCCAGGCGTTCTCATCAATATTAATTTCTCAACCTCATTTCCATGTCTCGTCGACTCCCCTTGTCCCCTAAACACACCACACTCCTGATCGCCTCCTCATCATTCCCCCAGGGCATTCACCATTTCCTGTGCTGTCTTCATGATGCCTTCCCTGCACCCCTTTCCAATTCTTGCCACTCCACACATCCCAGCCTAAAGTCCATGCCCCTACAAAGCCTTTCTTATTCCTTTTGGCCACCATTTCTTCTTTTCCAACTTCTGTGAATTACCTTATTTATAACAGTCATTTGGTGCTTAACTATATCTTGGCTTCCAATTGCACTTTTTAATATCTTATTCCTCACACATAAATGTGAAGTTCTTGAGGGGCAAGCATTCTGGTTTTTACCTGTCTGTCTTCTGCCTCATGGTGCCTAGCACAGTGCTGTAACACCCCACACTTAGCGACCAATACCTGTGCCTTAATGAATGAGTGCTGGGTTCTGAAATTCTGCAGTGTGGGCCCTAAGCAGTGGCTTATCTCCCCAGAGGCATTAACAGTGGAGCACCCCCCCTACCCCCGCCACCCTCCACCAACCAGCAAAGCTCACAATGACAAAGTCCACAGGGTGGAGCAAGTCAGAAGTGGAAATTGCATGAGTGCGCGAGCAGAAGTTGAATGTTGGGTACCTGCAGGTCAGCCCAAGAAGACTCACAGAAGGCGGTCCTGGACGTGGAAGCTCCAAAGGGAAGGGCACTTTACTCACCTTTTAGTGTCTCTAATGTCAGGTCTTAGCCTCTGGGGTACCATTTCCGCCTTCTTCTCCCATCCTCATGAACTCTCTCTCTCTCTCCTCTTTTCTTTCTCTTTTTTCCCTTCTGTAGTGGACACCTCTTTTTTGGCCAGCCTACCATTACATTCACCCTTTTTTTATTAAGGGCACCCCAATTTTCTCTGGTGACAATCCTTCCCCTACTCTCAGTCCACGTGGTTTGGGTGGGATTGACTTCTCACACAGCTCTAGAGGAGGACATGAAATCTGGTCCTCACAACCTGCCCCCACCCCAGCTATGGTGACAAGTTCAGAGATGAGGATGAATCCCAACATGAGCCAGAGAATCATACCAGGTTCTGTATTCAAACTTATGGGGAAAAGAAGCTCTCATTTCCTTTTCACTAGTTTTGGAATTTTTAAGGATGAAAACATTGATCCACAAGCCAATATCTTGCCTTTGAAATGTGGAATCTCTTTGAGAGGGGGGAAAGAAGCCCTGAGAGATGGAGAGAGACAGTGGGTCTCCAGGATATATTTTGAGTAGCTGGATCCAGTTATGCCTGAAGCTAGCGCATTTTCCAATTATGTGAGCCAAAAATTCAATTGTTTCCTCAAGTGTTGTGAGTCAAGTTTTCAGTCACATGCAACCTACCTTCCTAAACCGAAAGTGTTCATGGTAAATGTAGAGATGAAGCCCAACTGCTGTATTTACATAGTGCAAAGCCAAGAACTGGACAGAGTGGGTGACTCTGATGTGATCACACACGTAAATTGTAGCAGAGACCACCCTAAATCCGGGGGACTTTGCTGTCCCAGGACTGTGGTTTTTCTGCCATAAAATACAACATTAAATTAAGATACGGTTTTGCATACACGGGTGTTTCGTTTCTCCAACTAGAGCGTGGCATCTAAGAGGGTGGGGTGAGAGCTGTGTCCTGTATTTTTCCCATTCCCTGTAACTCTGCATAGTGTCTTGTACGTGGGAAATGTACAATCAGTATTTGTTAACACACCCATGAGCTTCAGGTGGCATTTTGTTCTATGTTATTTTTATTTTTGTACATGCAAGATGAAATGTGTGACTTTCAGGGTTTTTACTACTGGAAAGATATAGAAGTATACTTTCAGTGACTCTAATCATTTCCTGCAGATTTCAGTCTTTTCATCTTAGTCAAGCAATAACTTTTATAAAGTAGGCATTATATGAAGACACTGTGGGAATTTGTTAAGCAATTTATTAACTAATGGGGTGAGGGGAGACCATGCACAAACATGACAGAAATCCTAACATTTTTGCTTTTTCTATGTGGAAGAAAGTATCTGTCCAAAAATCAACTATAATTTGGGGGTTTTAGCTAAATTACACTACATAAATAAAATACTATGAATTCTCCCTGCAGAAAGAAAAATCAAGCAAGTGTTCAGCATTTAGAAAATAAACATTTATGTGCTTTTGTTATTTTAATTAATATTGCATGACTATAAGAGAATATGAAATACTTGTAGTCTTAATATCTATAATATAATATTTTCCCCGAAGTATTTCTAAATGGAAATTTTATTAAATGCAAATTATACAGCATAATGCAGTTGCTGTGATTCTCACAGCAATCAATGAGCTTTTTGCTTTCTGTTTAAGGTGTTTTAGTTTCCTAGGGCTGTCATAACAAAGTGTCACAAACCGGTGGCTTAAGACAACAGAAATCTATTGTCTTACAGTTCTGGAGGAGAGAAGTTAAAAATCAAGGACCAGCCTGAGCAACATAGCAAGACCCCAGTCTTGAACTCCTGACCTCAAATGATCTGCCTGCCTCAGCCTCCAAAAGTGCTGGGATTACAGGCGTGAGCCACCATGCCTGGCCAAGACCCCAGTCTCTTTTTTTTTTTTTTTTTTTTTTTTTGAGACAGAATCTCACTCTGTCGCCCAGGCTGGAGTGCAGTGGTGCGATCTCGGCTCACTGCAAGCTCCGCCTCCCGCAAGACCCCAGTCCCTATAAAAAAAAACTGTTTGGAAAATTAGCCAGGTGTGGTGATGCATGCCTTTAGTCCCAGCTACTTGTGTGGCAGAAGGCTGAGGCTGGAGGATCACCTGAGCCCAGGACTTCAAGGATGCAGTGAGCTATGACTGTACCACTGCACTCCAGCCTGGATGACGGTGAGACTCTGTCTCAAAAAAAAAAAGTCCAAAATCAAGGTGTTGGCAGGAATGTGCTCCCTCTGAAACCTGCAGGGGAAAATCCTTTCTCTCCTCTTCCTGGCTTCTTGTGGTTGCTGGCAGTCCTTGGTGTTCCCTGGCTTGCAGCTGTAGCATGCCCTTCTCTGCCTCCATTGCCACATGGCCTTCTCCCTGTGTGCCTGTGTCTTCATATCGCATTTCCCCCTTCTTCTACAGACATCCACGCAACCATTCTGTTTTTCACTTTCAGTACAGTATTCAATAAATTACATGAGATATTCAACACTTCATTATAAAATAGGCTTTGCGTTAGATGATTTTGCCCATCTATACACTAATGTAAGTGTTCTGAGCATGTTTAAGGTAGGCTAGGCTAAGTGATGATGTTCAGTAAATTAGGTGTGCTCAATGCATTTCCAACTTAACGATATTTTCAATTTATGATGAGTTTATCGGATGTAACCCCATCGTACTGTAAGTTGAGGAGCATCCTTCAGTATAGACTCTCATCCCACCATTCTTTCTACTAACTAGCAGGCTGATGTTGGGTGAGATATGGTCACTTTCCAGGACCAGAATTTCCCAATCTATAGAATGAAGGAGTTGGTCCAAGTGATTTGTCTCTTCTGGTCCCACTTGTGCATTTACACATTCTCCATCTTTCATACTTTTCCAGTTGCTGCAATTAAGCTCATAGCATTGCAACTTCAGATTTTACAGACTTTTAAGACCCAGGAGCACCACAAATTTTCATAAACTCTTGGTCTGCTGATAGAGCCAGTCATACAAGGAAGGTGGGAGAGGCAGAAGGTCTCCCACCATTCAAGGGGAGTGGGACACCGTTGGCTTGAGGACTGGACAATTCTTTGCTGTGTGGGACTGTCCCATGCAGTGCAGGATTTTTATTATCCCTGGGCTGGGCTCCAGTCCCCACTCCACCACTCATTATGGCCACCCAAATACTCCCACACACATTGCCAACTGCCCTATCGGTGGGCAGCATCATGACTTTGAGAAACAAAATCCAAGAGATGTAAAAATTAGATGTAGCCCAGTTGACTAGAGGAACCTATTACACAGCACCTGTTATAATTTATGATCACTAAATATTTACAACCATACAAAAAGCCCTCCCACCTGTCTTGTGCCTTCTCTTCACCCAGATCATGTCTTCTCACTCTTCCTTCCCAGAGAGTTTCCTCCTTCTCCCCTCTGGGCCTCCAAGCATGCATCCTTCCAGAAATGGCCTGAGGTCACAGGAATGTTCCTTCCTTCCCCACTGCTGCTGTTGCTGGTAATTATCCCAGCCACCTTCCTAAGTACCCATCCACCTGAGGAAGGAGAAAAGGAGCGACACTAGGGATAGCACCATCTATGTCAAATCAAAACCTGGCTATGGTCAAATCTAAATAATCAATAGGGGTCTACACTGGTAGTGATGTTGAAAAGTAAAAAGACACTTCTGCCTCTCAGCTGTCTATCTTTCACCTGGAGCCATAAACTGTATCTCTTCCTTAACTAGGCATTTCCTGTGCTCAGTAACTCAGCACCCTTGAACAGCATTTATCTCTACAATGAGCATTGCACATCAAATTGCCCTGCCCCTTGTGACCTCTGAGATGTCACTACTCAGGTGTCCCTGAAGGATGTGGTTAATGACACAGAGGTGGGGCACAGAGGACGTGGCCTTGAGAAGTCTGGGCTGGCAAAAGGAGACAGAGGACAATAAAACAAAAACTCAGCACTAAAGAAAAAATAATAGTAAGTGTTCGAAATAGTGGTCATTAACCTATGTCCTCTTCTCCCTCATTCTGCTGTCAATTCCTGGAGGAGAGTTTGTCTTGCCCACCACTATATTTCCACACCCGGCACCCTGTGTGGCACCCAGTAGTCTCCAGTCTCATTGACATCTTTTATTTTCTCCAATTCACAAAGCTCTTTCCTATTTTGAGCCTTAGCACAAGCTAAGAACATCCAACTTGGAGCACTGTCTCTTTTTAAATGATGAACTCCTTTTAATTCACAGCTTCAGTGTGAGCTCCTTGAAGAGCCCTTTCTCCGTTTAAAGCAAAGTACACACACACACACACGTGCACACACGCACATACCCTTATGTGCACACACACACGGGTTAGTCTTTATTCTAGCGTCCTGCTTATCTTCTCCATAGCCCATATGACAATTTATAATTATTTATTTGTTTGTTTCTTGTATAGAAATTTGGCTGCAAGTTCTAGGAAGGGAAAATCCATATCCATCCTGTCCATCTTTCCAACAATTAGCACATCCAAGGCACTCAACAGATAATAGTTTAAAGAACAAAATAATAAATATATAAAATCAGAATTTAATAAACCTATACAAAATTTTAATTCTATGTTACATAGGAAATTAGCTTTAAATAAAAGTGGCATCTTAGACCAATAGTGGAAAAGTGCATTATCCAATAACTGTCTAGGATTGACTGAATAACAAAAACTAAGCTGACTCCCTTTGATATAGTTTGGATGTTTGTCCCCTCCCTATATCCTGTTAAAATGTAATTCTCAATACTGGATGTTGGACCTGGCAGGAGGTTTGAATCATGGGGGCAGATCCCTCATGAGTGGCTCGGTGCCATCCCTCTGGTGATAAGGGGGCTCTTGCTCTGCGTTCACACATGATCTGGTTGTTGAGAAATGTGTGGCCCCTCTGCACTTCCTCTCTTGCTCCTGCTCTTGCATGTGACATACTGGTTCTCCATCTCTTTCCGCCATAATTATAAGCTCCCTGAGGCCCTCCAGAAAGGAAGCACCATGCTTCCTACACAGCCTGCAGAACCATATGCCAAAATAAAACCCCTTTTCCTTGTAAATTACCCAGTCTCTGGTTCTTTCTTTATAGCCATGAAAGAACAGCCTAACACATCCTTCCTTCCTTAATCTGTATCAAAATCAATTCCAAATGAATCAAAGATATAAGCCTTTAAAAATTAGGCCATTAAAAGAACTTGGAGGAACACTTATGCAAGAAGATTTAAGAATCCTAATGCAGAAATGGTTTTTCTAAGCAAATCAAAGAATAAAAGACTGATATATTTGAATACATCAGAGCTAATACTTTCTTCACATATATACCCTCAAAACAAACAAAGACAAAAGATAACAAACTGGGGAAAAATAATTGTTACACTTCACAAAGGCCTAGATTTTATTATAAATGAAGTGTTTTACAAACAAATAATGAAAATACTAATAACTCAAAAGAAAAATAAAGACCACAAACAAGCAAACCACAGAAAAAAAATACACAAATGGCTTTAAAGAAATGGGATATACAATTTCAAGGATATCAAATGAAAGAAATGTAAATTTTAATAAAACACCATGTTTTTATCTTTGAAGTTGGCAGAAATGAAAAAGTTTGACAATATTTAGTGTTAGCCAATATGTAGGGAAAATCACACTGGTATATTCATACAGTGGGAGTGAAATTTTCAGTTTTTGAAAGTAAGCCTCATGGATCAGCTGGTCTTTGAGAGTGGTCCAGGATTTTGTCAGTGTGGAGGACAACTTGGCAACAGCTATCAGAATTTTCAGCGCACATAGTCTTTAGCCAGCAATTCTATTCTAAGATTTTATTCTACAGATAAGAAAGCATAGCAAAGATGTGTATGAGATATTCATGCAAAAGACCAAAAACAATCTAAATGAGACCTTTAACAGTGGACTGATGAAATAAGGTTTGGTTCATATTCATAACAGATGACTACATAGCCACTGAAAAAGAAATGTGCCAGTGTCATATATCTCTTTAGTATATGAAATATATAACCCATGAGACCACCAAATTAAGTGAAATAAGCAAGGCACAAAAAGACAGATATCACATGTTCTCCCTTATATGTGGGAGCTAAAAAATTTGATCACATGAAGGTAGAGAGTGGATAGATGGAGAAAAGAGACTGGAAAGGGTGAGTTGTGGGGGAAGAGGAGAAGTGGGTTAAAGGGTACAAACACACACTAAAATGGAAGGAATAAATTCAATGTTGGATAGCAGAGTACGGTGGCTGTACTCAACAGAAATCTATTGTACTCAGGCAAACACTCTCAATACCCTGACTTGATCACTACTCATTATATACATGTAACAAAATGTCTTACGTGCCACATAAGTTTGTACAAATAAAAAAAGAAACATGTTGTAATAACCTTCTCAGAAAAAAAAGGAAAGAAAAGAAACATGCAAGGCATGGACCAGAATACATTGTACAAACCCATTTGGTGAGGAAGAAAAGACAAGTTGGATAACGATAAACAGAGAAGTAGGTAACTAGACAAACGACAGACGGACATACCTGAATATGCATGGACCACTTCCAGAAGGACTCAGAGAAAACCTCTGGGGGAAGGAATAAGGAGGTCAGTAGGCTGACTTTTCATGGGACCTTTTTGTGTTATTAGAAACAAATTTACCATCTGCACATATTACTTTTTAAATTCAAAACTCAGTAAAATTTTTTAAATGATCTACTGTAATGCAATGTAGCCTTCAAAAAATTCTCTGTAATAATAATAATAACAATGTTAGTAAAAAATAGTAAGATTTTTCTATTTGGTTAATGCTTTCATTATTAAAAGGCATAATATTTTAAATGAACACCCAGAATATGAAAGAATAACTCAACAATTCAGAAGTGAGGCAGGTTTAGTCTTTTAGGTGAGAAGAAGCTATTCAAATTTAAAAGCCTAAACTTTATTTATTAAGAAGTATATTATTTTAAAAACATGGGTACCAAGGAAACTTGGGCAGTCTAAGTTTATCTGTAGCTAGAGCCACTCCCTACCCATCCCCAACAATGTATTCAAATTCAGTGCCAAAAGTTACTTATTAAACACAAGAGATATTATGCCCTGGGGAAAACTGTTGTAAACTTTGCCTGTAGGAGGACTGATCTCTTAATGAAATACAGAAAAACCATCTCAGAAAAAGGAAAATGGGCAATCATCATGTAAGTACTCATTGCCTTTGGGAATTGGTTTTAATTTTGGTTAGCACGTGGAAGAATTTAAACTATAAAATCATGATTGATATTTGTATACTTTATCACTATGATTACCCTTTAATATTGGTTTTAGCAACAGTATACCGTGCTTTTAAAATGCATTGAGGCCGGGTGCGGTGGCTCACGCCTGTACTCCCAGCACTTTGTGAGGCCAAGGTGGGCAGATCACTTGAGGTCAGGAGTTTGAGACCAGCCTGGCCAACATGGTGAAACCCCCTCTCTACTAAAAAAAAAAAAAAAAGGGCCGGGCGCGGTGGCTCACGCTTGTAATCCCAGCACTTTGGGAGGCCGAGGCGGGCGGATCACGAGGTCAAGAGATCGAGACCACGGTGAAACCCCGTCTCTACTAAAAAAAAAAAAAATACAAAAAATTAGCCGGGCGCGGTGGCGGGCGTCTGTAGTCCCAGCTACTCGGAGAGGCTGAGGCAGGAGAATGGCGTGAACCCGGGAGGCGGAGCTTGCAGTGAGCCGAGATTGCGCCACTGCACTCCAGCCTGGGCGACAGAGCGAGACTCCGTCTCAGAAAAAAAAAAAAAAAAAAAAAAAAAAGAAAAAAAAAAGAAAAGTTAGCTAGGTGTGGTGGCACATGCCTGTAGTCCCAGCTACTCAGGAGGCTGAGGCAGGAGAATCATTTGAACCCGGGAGGCAGAGGTTGCAATAAACCGAGATTGCACCACTGCACTCCAGCCTGGACTACAAGAGTGAAACTCCATCTCAAAAAAAAAAAAAAAAAAAAAGCACTGGGAATATATTTTTCCCTCACTGGCCAAAAATCTCTTAAGAGGGGCTAAAGAGAAAGAAGTATGTAAAATAAGGCAGTAAATAGTGCCTTGCAGAGAGCAAATGGTTAATATGTATCTGTAGAATGTATAACTAAAGCTTTTAGTTTGTAGCAAATTTGTATAAAACTTCATAAACTAAGCCCATTCAGAGTTATGTGGGAAAGATAGGTTCATGTTGCAAATATTAATAGACCAAGGTAAATACTCCTGTAAGTCCATACAACTTTGATTGAAAGGTGAAAATATTCCATTATTATTTCTAAACATCCAGATATTTGCAAATATCCATGGAATGGACTTAATATTTTACATTTCTTTTGAAATGTTTAGGCTCCTGAATAGTGTGTCTATAAATAGATAATGACTAAAAACTGACTAAAACACCACCTTTTGGAACCAACTACACACAAGACAGATCAGAGTTGAATCTTGAATATTTTTTACATTGAAGTATATCTAAAGCTATTCCAATACAAATCTTAATAAGGTTTTGTGTACCTGCTGTAACTTTCCACAGCAAGAATGATATATTTCATGCACACTATGAGCAGAGAATAAAACTCCAAAACTTTCTGTAAACTGTTACTTTGTCTATAAGGTTTTTCCTTCGCTATATATTAAACCTGCACTCAGATGTTTACAAACTTACAAATGTCTTCTTAGGAAAGGCATTGTTTTTCAAATCATCTACAAATAGCATTTTCATACCAGCAGAGATTATGAGCCATCCATTCAGTGTATCTTTCAGAGAAACTGAAGCCTGTTTTTCAAATACTTCTGATAGATGCAGAGGACCCCAGGAATAATCAATGGACCCTGCATTCACAGCTTAGGAGGATAATTTTGTCTTTTGAAAGTCAACCCGGGGGCAACTGGCCTTTAGGAGTGGACCAGCATTTTTATGTATTTTTTTTAATCCTCAGAGCCAGTCGTACACCCTCTCAGAAGGCAGTCAACAGTTGCCCAAAGGGGACACCCAACCCTCGACAGTCGTGCAGCCTCTCAGCCACCCATCACGGAATGGAGAGCCAGAGGCCCCACAGCCTGTAAGCACTTTATTTTCCCTCCAAATCATAGGTATGACCTCTGCTCTGTCATGGGGCCAATATGAGCCCCCAGTGACCTGTCATGTTGGACCCTCCATCAGCCACCAGCCATCATCAGGCATGACTTCCAAGCAGGCAAATTTTTCCCTGCAAAAAGTTTGTTACTGTATTTACAGGTAATGTAAAAATGAACTCTTCTAGAGGCTTAGTTTCTGTTCCCAACAGTGTCTCATTAACAACTCCTTGAAATCAAGCACAAGAGGCTACACCAGGACCACTATGACACTGCAGAAAATAGTAAAGGAACTTAACATGTGCACAAAGAATGAATACATGTAAAAAAGTAAATACAAAATCTTTTTAAAGAACAAAAAACTATCCCAAAAATGGCTTAACTTATTTGCATTAGAAAGTTACTTGAATATGTACAAACAAAACTAGAATGCTGGTGGTTTTGAAACTACACAAGCAAAACAGATATATAAATTAAATGATAATGTTATAAGTCAATGCTGTTTAAATGTATGTCATCAACATAGTGTAATAGACAATGTTATTTTGTTGAGGTTAAATGGCTGTGCTCAACATGAAATGGTCCCAATGGCTATAATGCTGGGTTGGTTTTTTTTGAGTTTTACTTGGTTTTTGTTTTGGTTTGGTTTGTTTTCTGAATCTCAGCAAATCTAAAATATGATGTGGTATGTGACTTCTGAGTTCTTTTATCATATTTCTCTATTGAACCTACTGAGACACTTTTGTTTGTAAGGCTCCTTGTAATGCCGTGGGACCTTCTCTCAGCTCACACACATGGTGTTTCTATTAAATCTCCCTCTGTTCACTCTTCTTTAATCATTAGCCTGCAATAATTGAAGTATGGCTGTTTGGCATATAAACAATCATAAATACAAACACAAATGCAGACATTGAAATCATGAGCCGGGACTTGGTCATCTTGATGATCTAGTATGCTTTATATTAATTTTTAAGTTGTTATCAGCATGAAATACAAAAGACTCCTAGAAAAGTTTTTATTCCCCCAAGAATATGTCCACAGACCAGGACCCATAGATAATTGACAACTATTATTGCAGAGCCAGTAGAATATTGGCCAGGAAATTGCATTTTTCAAGGTACTATCATCTGAAATCCTCATCAATCCTGAAACAAAAATTACTTTTGTGCTATCCTCAATTCTTTTGCCACTATTAATGATTTTTTTGAACCAAAAACCTAGTGTTTGTAACTAACCTATTTGGAGCAGCAGTAACCAAGATACTGGGTCATTATCATTCGCCAAATCACACAATGTTCAAAGAATGTCCTTATCTTGCCAGGCACGGTGGCTCACGCTTGTAATCCCAGCACTTTGGGAGGCCGAGGCGGGCAGATCACGAAGTCAGAAGATCGAGACCATGGTGAAACCCTGTCTCTACTAAAAATACAAAAAAAATTAGCCGGGCGTGGTGGCGGGCGTCTGTAGTCCCAGCTACTCAGAAAGGCTGAGGCAGGAGAATGGCGTGAACCTGGGAGGCGGAGCTTGCAGTGAGCCGAGATGGCGCCACTGCACTCCAGCCTGGGTGACAGAGCGAGACTCCGTCTCAAAAAAAAAAAAAGAAAAAAAAAAATTTCCTTATCCTGGAGGACATGTCCTTGTGTCCAGCGAGCTTTGCAGATAGAGTGTACACAGAGAGAAAGATCAGATCTAGCTCAGGTTTATCTACATGACTCTTCTATTGTCTGGGTTGTTTTCACAAGAATCGCTATCTAGGGAAAAATACAGAATTGAGATCAATATTAAGATTACTTTACCACTGGAGTGTGGCTATAGGATATGGGCAGAATGACAGAGGGAGGGAGACCTAGTAGAGCCATTGATAAATGTGGAAATAATCACAAACTCAAATGGACTCATGATTTCTGGGAAATTACTTGCAAGGCTAATGAACAGGCAATAGAAAGGACTACAGCCCTGCTACTCAAAGTATGGTCCCTGGATTTGTAGCAGCATCCACATTGCCTGGGCACTTGTTAGAAATGCAGATGCTCAGCCCACTCAGACCTATTGAATCATAGTCTGCATTTTAACAGACTCTTCAAGTGATTTTCAGGCACATTAAAATCTTAGAAGCACTGGACTATGAAACGCGTTCTCAAACTTGCCTGCATTGAGATCACCTGAGGAGTTCTAAAAGCCACTGATGCCTGGGTCCCAGCCCTAGAGTCTGAATTATTTGGTCTGGTGGTTGTCCTGGGCATCAGGGTTTGTCAGTGCTTCCCAGGTGGCTCTAATGTGCAGCAGAGTTTGAGAAACACTGGAGTGTAGAATATGGCTAACCTTACAAGAAGAGCTCTGCACACTGGGGACAAAGGCAGATGGTCATTGCACACGCTTATAACTGAAAACCGATTTGTAAATGTTAGAACATCTGTTCAGCAGTCTGCCACGTTGTTTGTGAACACGCCAAGTTTATGACTTGCTTGTGCCAATATTTAGCCAACATAAATATTATCTCCAGTGGAGAACAGTTTGGGACTTGTGGCAGGTGAACACCAGGCGAGCTCAGATGAAGGTGGACCAAGAACACTCGAAAGCTGCATGACAAGTGGGGAAATAGGTCCAGATTCCTGAGAAAAGAAGAGAGGCTCTGGAGGCAGGTAAAATACGGCTGGGAATTTGAAATTAAAGTAAGTATGGTCTTAACCAAGGGTTTGCATTAAACTGTGATCCCAAATCCAGAAGACCCACGGTCAAGCCCTAGCAGAAAGCAGTCTAGATCATTTCAAAAGACTTAAATAAATAAATAAGATCAGGAAATATTACTTTTTTTGAGACAGCATCTTGCTCTGTTGCCCAGGCTGGAGTGCAGTGGCACAATTATGGCTGACTGCAGCCTCGACCTCCCTGGTTCAAGCGATCCTTTTACCTCAGACCTCCAAGTAGGTGGGACTACAGGCATGTGCCACCATGCCCAGCTAATTTTTTGTAAAGACAGGTCATCTTATGTTGCCCAGGCTAGTCCCAAACTCCTGAGCTCAAGCGATCCTCCCACCTCAGCCTCCCAAAGTTCTGGGATTACAGGTGTGAGCCACTGCACTTGACCTCAGGGAATCTATTATCCCAGAAAGTTAATCTTTCAGAATGCCACTGCAAAAGTGTAGGAGGAAGTGAAAAGGGCCTCTGATGTCAAAGCATGACATGCACCAACGCATACCTTTTTCATTTAAAGACAAGTCTCTGAAGGGTAGCTACATTTTAGGTACAATTATGCAATCTTGGCCTTTTGGATATTTTGTCTATGGTGGATACAAAAAAAAACAAAGCAGCCATTGTAAGGAGGTGGTAAGAAGTCGGCAGAGGACCGATACACTGATAGAAGGAAGAACATGCTAAATGAAACCTCAACACAAGAATTCTAGAGCCGCGGGAGTCTGGGGCCACTTGGTGCAGGGGAGAGAATCCTGCATGTCCCAGCAGCGCGAGCCCACCTCCCAGTGCTACAGCCACAGCAACAGGAACCAAAACTAAAACTCCCAGTGGTGATGGTTGTAACTGGAAGTTTAAATGAGACCTTCTGAAATGTTAATGATAATAACTGACATTTATAAAGTGCTTAGTAGACTGTGAGCTGTTCTGAGGGTGTGAACAGTGACCCTGGAAGTTTGAGTCCTTCACGCCACCAAGCACTTCACATGTGTTATGTCATTTGGTCTTTACAACAATCCTGTCAGGGAGATACTATTATTAGTCCCCTTTTAAATATGGGGAAAGTAAGGCAAAGAGAGTTTAGGTAAATTGTTCCTAGCTGGACAGCTAGTAAGAGGTCAAGCATGAATTTGGATTTAGGCACAAATTTTTAACACTATGCCTTAGGTTCAATAAAGCTTCTTTTTATGCCAAATAGAAGCTTAAGCTATTGGGATTTCTGAAACTGTTGAACTGAATCATCACCTCGTCGTCTCTTTAGCCCCTTCCCTGAGCTTTCTCCATCCCCTGCCCCCCAAGCTGGATTGAACGCTCTTCCTTAAGGCTTCTATAGTTCTCTCTGCATAACTATTACTCCACTTCCATGTGGTTTTAGAACCATCTGGGTTTTCTGTTTTTGTTTTGTGTTTTGAGACAGGGTCTCGCTCTGTTGCACAGGCTGGAGTGCAGTGGCACAATCACTGCTCACTGCAGCCTCAGCCTCTCAGGGTTCTCCTACCTCAGGACCCCCTTACCCCCAAGTAGCTGGGACCACAGGCGAGCATGACAACGCCCAGCTACTTTTTAATTTTTTGTAGAGATGGGGGGGTCTTCCTATGTTGCTCAGGCTGGTCTAGAACTCCAGGGCTCAAGAAATCCTCCAACCTCAGCCTCCCAAAGTGCTGGGATTACAGGTGTGAGCCACTGCGCCCAACAGAACCACCTGTTCTGTATACCTGCCTCACACTGGACTGATGGTTTCCTGAAGGCAGAATTGTATTTTGTTCACCTATATATCCCCGTCACCAACACAATGCCTGCAGCATGGTAGATCCTTAATAAAATTTAGATAAATTCATCAATGCATTCATTACATTTTCTAAATAAATCTTAAACAAATCAGTGTTTTGCCCAGTTGGAGTTCAAATTCTTATATCTATTTGCATTCCCAGACCAATTCATGTGCAAGGCCCTGTCATCTGTATATTTTTAAACTCCCCAAATGATTCTAATGTATCCAAAGTTGAAAGCCATGAGTCTAACGTCAGGCCTTCTAGTGCAGTAGTTTTCAAATGAGGTCTCCCAGGCCCGCATCATTGGTATAATCTAGGATCTTGTTAGGAATGCAAATTCTGGAGCCCAACCCCAGATCTACAGAATCAGAAACTCTGGAGATGGGATCCAGCAATCTGCACCTGAACAAACCTTCCACGTAAAACTGATGCGTGCTCAAGTATGAGAATGACAGTTGAAGCATAAGCCTTTCCCATGCCCACGCTGGGGCTATGCCTCAGCATTGACTATGGGGAACTCCCACCAAGAAAAAATCAACCTGCAGATATGCCCAGATGATGGCACTGAAACCCAGGTTAGCACCACGCCTTCCTCCCCAGGCTTCTCACCCTGAATGCAGCCTGGAAAACTCCCCCATTCTGCTCCTTTCCCTACCCCACCCAGGCTTCCCTCTCTCCCTGCTGCCATGTAAGATGTGACTTTGCTCCTCTTTCACCTTCTGCCATGACTGTGAAGCCTCCCCAA